>NC_089801.1:31988424-32588424 GCF_029633855.1 Hoplias malabaricus | reverse complement strand
AATAAAAGCTCCACCAGAAAAAAGAGAGCAGAGGAGTGTACTGAAGGAGACAGAGACGGGAATTAAACCCTGCTCCGAGCTAGAAGTGGAGGGACACACGGCTGGGGGAAAAGGGCGTATTAAAGATGCAATAAAGAAAATCTTTAAATATGAATTAAGCTGGGCTGCTTTATTCTTCGTCTCTTTCTCAGACTCGGCCACTTCTTCTGAAGGCTGGGACTGTTCTTGCTGTTCCCATCTGCTCTTGCTCAGGATCATGGCTTTGACAGAGTTAGAGTTATACAGCTCCAGAAATACCTGTCCTCTTCCATTTGCTTACAGTGTGTACATACGCTTCAGCCATCACTTGCCATTAGAGTCAATACTGTAGAGGTTTGGGTGCTTCTGCTCAGATGCCTTATGTGGAATGAGTACAGACCGCAGTTCCCTGCAGAGAACTGCACACTCTAATGAACTAATACCATTCATTTGCTGACCTTAAAAACACTGGGTTAATGCAAACCTGAAAAGTGGCGTTTCATATTGAATGTGTTTGTTTGTTGTGTCAGGATGGGTATCCAGTTTAAAATCTGTGCCTGGTCTAATGTGTGAATGGTAATGGTCCATTGTGGCGACCCCTAGTGGGAGTGGCTGATAAACAGAGAAGAAGCAGCTGTTTATATTATTTCAGCAGTTGTGTCACAAACTGCTGTATCACATTTGGGCTTTAATATAACCGACTAAACAAATCAGAGTGATTGCTCACATGGTTCATCCAACAGGAAGTCATGCACATCTTTTATGCAGTGATAGGGCACATGATAGCACACAAGGTGATTTAAGATAATAAATATATATTTATATGTATGTGTGTGTGTGTGTGTGAGGGTATGAGGAATTGTGTGTAAGAGTGTGGTATGTATGGAAGTTATATTTTTCTTGTTTCATGCATATTCATAAGCATGAATAAATATATGATATGCAGCCTATGTCTGAAATCTTGCGTTACCATGGCAACCTGATCATGGCAGTAGCCATGTCTCCAGTGAAAGACATGTTCCATTACTGTATTAGAGAACCACTTTATCCAGCCATGAAATATGTGAGAAATGGTGGGACACATGGAGAGAAAGAGTGAAAGGAGGGTGAGAGATGCTGCACTGTACTCTCTGCATAATGCAGTGTGAAGGACTAGCTATTTTACTGGATAGATCACACAAACCAATATCACTGTGACTATAGCACATGCTCCCCCACTATAGGACCACCACTGATCTCTGCCTCCCCCTCCACCCCTTTTTACTGTTCTCCTCTAGCCCTGCTTTCACTGACTGACCACACCAGGCTGTTCTCCGTTCAGAAATTGTAGGTAGCAGCTCATTGTTAATCATGTGATTTGCACCCCTCCCACCTCCTTACTTCCTGTTGGCTGAGCCCGTGCTCAGTAGGGGGTCGTTTCCAGCACGCCCCCTCTCTGCTGACCCCTTCTGTTGACCCTTCCGGCCAGGCTTTCAGATCCTAATCGCTGTTGTCCACTTTCTTTCTCCTTCATCTCCTCCATCTGCTCTTCCATTGAGCGCTCCACCTGTAAAGTGGCTCTAAACGCCTGCCCTCTGCTTGGGTTATTTATGTAGTAGCAAGCTGACAGGAAAAACCATTTAACACTGGACAATGAGAAGACCAGATATCCATTACTGAGGCCTTGGGCACATAAGCTGCTCGTAAACACGCAAACACACACACACACACACACACACACATTTCCAAAGGGATAGCAGTAAGGCAGCTCGGGCTAGTTTCAAAAAGCTTCTTAGCATTAAGATAACTTTTAAATTGTAGAGTGACCATTACTTTAAATATTAAAGGGGCAAATTATACCCCTTTAACACAAGCAAGCATACTTCTGTGGTCTAAAAACTACCAAACACCATAGCAGTGTTCTCCCCCTGTGTAACAGCCCTGTTCAGAATGTCTGGGTTCAGCGCCTGTTCCTTTAAATGAGAGCAAGGAGAAGAAACTCTGGCTATTAGCCGATTTCCCTCAGTTGTCTTTCTTCTCCGTTCTCATTTTCACAGTTTACTCTGTGCTCTTGTTTCACTCCATTTGAGCTCATCTTTGTGTTCTCATATAAACATGGGTCCAGCGCTGTGATTGGAGAGACTCAGACGAGGAGGCGGGACAATCCTGAAGTGTCTGCATTCTACATAAGATGCAGCACAAAATCAGAAAAAAACTCATTTTATCCCATGTTTGTCAAAAGCCACAGAACATTGACTGGTTGGACATGTTTCCAGATCCTCAAAATAATGCACACATTCTATGAGTATTATTCCAGCATCAGGTTTCAGGACGATAAAGGTGAGGTAAGCTTAGGGAAAAATGGCGGGTAACATTTAGGAAGCTGCTAATCTTAAAAATTTTAAATGCAGCTTGACATTTCCCTTATCCGAAATGGAATGCTTGGTCTTATCCTTGCAGCGAGCAGTGATTTCTAGCCCCTCGCAAATCAGCCGCTATCTGCCTTCATTACACGTCACTAGCCATACGCGGTGCTTCCCTATGATTACTGTTGTCCATATCCATCAGGATAGTATACTCCTTGCTCACCAAGTTATTCTAACCAGTGCTTAAAAGAATTCTTGAATGATATAGAAACACCTTCCCTGTGCAAATCCTGAAACACTGACACTGGCTAAGAGTGTTTTGAGGAGATACAGTGAAGATTTCTCTAGGACATCCACTGTTTTTAAAGCCTTTAAACTGTCTCAAAAATTACCTTAATATAATCCATCTTTTGCAGTAAGGATCTGATGGTATTCAGGCAGGAGAGCATTAGTGAGACCAAACGTGTCGTATTTCTTGAATTGTTTGTTTTTTTGGTTCTCATGTAGTTGCACATCAGATGGGACGAGAAGCCATATCCAATCCTGCACAGACCAGGGAACCATCCATCCAACAGCAGGAAAGAGGCCTTGGAGGTCAGCAGCATCTGTGCAGTGATTAGAGGGCGCTTAGTTTTTAGACGCAAAAATATGTCCGATATATTTCCATCTCTGAATAGTGCTGCTTTTCAGGCAAAACTCAGGCAGCTTTCAGCAGCCTTCTTTTCTTTTGGAAGGTCTAAATACATCAGTACACTTGCAGAACCCTCTTTCTGTCAGGTTTTGACACCACCATTCAGAGCCCTCACCCCGCAGTAAAATGTCAATGAGTGGAATGGGTTTGGAATGGCCATTTTTATATTAATTGTACTGGGAAATGTATTTTCTGTTTTAATCACAGCTACTGTAGCACTGTGCGCACTCAGAAAAACTGTCCGTGTTTTGATACCATTTGCTGTCACTATGGTGGTACCCTCAAGGACACATTTTCAATAAAGGTTTACACATAATCACCTCTCTTTCTGGGAACAAAACTGGACTTTAAAACCACTGCTGTACATTTTAGTGAAAGTATAGTACCCCCACGTCCCTTTTTATCTGAGCCCTATAAAGTAGGTGGTGCTAATAGTCAACAGCTTGTAGAAGTACACTCAACAGTTCGCCATGAAGGTCTTTGTTATTTACTCGCCATGCTATCAGCCCTAGTACATACCTCTAGGAAAGTGAAGGGAAAAGTTTCAAAGCACTTTTTCAGTGGAGCCCATGAGCGACAGCCAGGTGCTGATATTGCCACACAATGTCTCTCTAGCATCAACGGAACACTATGGTCTGCTTAACAACTCCATTTGCTCATGAAAGACAGATGTCTTTTCCTCCGAGGAATGTATCATTACACCAGATTGGTCTTGCCGCCCCATTCCGTCAAAGTCAATTGCCTTATTTTGCTGTGTTAGTGGAGGATTTCTCGCCTTTCTTAGTTTTGCGCTGCTAGTCTTGCGCTAAAATGGTCTACTTATTGCCCTGCTTTTCCTGCGCTATTTTTCCAAACATGTCTAAATTGACCTTGTGGATTTATCTGTGTGTACAATAACAAAGGGAAAGGAGGGGGAAGTGGAGGAGGAGGAGGAAGGTGTTTAGTTCCGCCGCCCGACACGGTTTCAAACGCGTAGCCGTGGGCAGTCGACTGGGGTTTCCCCACACACACACACATACATACATACATTTCAGCGTGTAAAGATATACTGAGCATTGTGTATGTGTGTGTGGTTCAAATGGCCATCAACACCTGCAGAGAAGTCTGAATAACAAGGCTCTGTGTGAAGCGAGGGGCTGGAGGCAGTTGCTGGGTGTTTATTGACGCCGTCACTCCAGGGTACCACGGCTACTGTATGCTTAAGATTTAGCCTTTGATATCCGAGCCTTGTTTGATTAATTATTATTATTGATTATTCCTCGCTTTCTGAGAGTGAACTCATTTCACTGCTGAGGCAACTTCATCTGGAATTTATTTGTAAATACGATCAAAACTCCCTCACAGCTTTTCTGAAGTTCTGTCTCTTTTTCGGTTGGTAATTGGTGTTTAGTTGCAGCCAATAAAGACTTGTTCTGTGAACTTTAAAGTAAAATTAAGGTCTACTCAGTTCTGGCCCTTTTCTTGAGGTTGGAGTGTAACGCCTTAAGGGCTGTGCAACAACCCAAATACATTCTAAAACCGCACACTTTCTAATGAAAGAAAGTAAACTATACTGTGGGAGAGAACCAGTTAACCAACACTGCACTGTTAAACCTGACGAGCTAAGTGAACTCAAATGGTTCGAGGAAACCGATTGACCAAATAAAATAAACAGCCAAAAAAAAAACACCAGGTATTAAAACCTTACAGTTTCAGACTGGGAGCGTAGAGGAAGGTCATCTGGGTGGGACAACTACACAATCATGGTGAGTGATGGGAAAAGCCATGCCCATATGCAAATAAATGGTGCCAGTAGCCAATGAGAAAGTGAGTTTTACTCATCAAAGGTGAACTGCCCTTACTTTGCCTCAATGGATCCCTTTCATTTCAGTTGATTGGTTGTGTTGTGTTCAGGAGCTCTCAAAAGACTGCTGCCACCAGACTACATCCAACCAATCAGGAGAGAGCGTATTGTGTCACATGATGCTCAACGGGAGATTTTAAGGTGGACTGACTGAGGAAAATGAAAAGTGTTGTAGTACTTGAATTTAACGCCACCAACAGAAACATAAACACAAGTAGATGAACCAACACAACAACTTACAGCTTTTAACATGGAAAGAGAGAAGAAGAAGCTAAACTTAGCTTTTTTATTCTCCAGTTTCCAGCTTCATTTCACCTTAAATGGGGCAGCAGTTTACATCCAGACCTTTGTAACTGCTTTATTATTTAAAGTGATCCAAATATGTCAAATCAGCTGGTATTAGTGGAATAGTGGCAGCATTTAAAGTGGAACTGAAAGTGTATTTGTGTGAGTTTAAATGTGTAGAACTGTGTGCTGGAGTGTGTATCCAGAAAGCTGTGGCAATCTTGTACAGCAGCGATGCTTACAATTTAAATCAAATCTGCAAATTTTGAAGGATAGTCAGGTTACAGTGGCAGTGGTGGGAGTATACAAACAAATAAAGGGCTGATAAATCTGATGTTCTTATTTGACTTTAAACATCATCAGCGTTTTTAAACATCATCAACATCAGAGAACCTTGCCCCCTCCCCTGCCTCATTGCTGACTCCCCAAAGCTGTTTTATTGCCATGCTTTTGCTCTTCTGCACCTCTATAGATCGATAAAGCCTCCATCGTCTCTCCCCGTCCTTGCTTGGCGAACCCTCCGGTCTCTTCGCGCCCCCAGCTTTGCTTTGTACCTCGACCTGTTTTTGTCGATACCAATCCCAGGAGGAGTCACAGGACAAAAACCAGAGAATGCCTTTCAGTAGCAGTAGTGAAGTCTAATCCGTGAGAATCCAAACCACTGGCAATGTCACACTCAACCATCCAGCATTCTCACGATCAATTTTCTGTTGAAGCAAAAACAGATGTGGCCTGTTCAGATGGCACAAGGCTGGCATGACTGGGTATTTGGGCGGGGGGAGGGGGGCTCTCGCCTGTGTGTGCTATGCTACGCCAATGCAACAACCTCTCATAGGCTTGTACACCTAGCTTAATATATTATTTTTTATTTTTTCACCAATTTATTTCATAATTGCTAGACTAATAATAACTGCTGCTAATCCAATGTCATTAATCAGATCTGCACACTTGGAGAACACTAACGGCCAATTCTTCTATTTAAGTTGCGAAGCCCAGTTCCTGTTCTTGGAGCAATGGCAATGTCACAACAATCCGTCGTAGTTACCGTCAATTCTCTGTTGACGCGAAAACAACGGTGGCCTGGTCAGGTGGCGCTAGGCTGGCATGACTGGGGGTCCTTGCTTACGCTAGCTACGCCATGCCAACATGAGATGCCCACTGGCCAAGCTGTCCCATCATCCAACATTCTGGGAAGTGGATAGAGTGAGCGAGCGCTCTTACTCTGTCGCGAATTGGCATTCTCCCGTCTGTGTGTTTGTATGTGTGTGTCCGCAGCAGATGGCTAAAGCGGGGGCATTGTGTATGCGTTGATGAATATAAATGCCTTTCAGTGCGTTTTGTTCATGAGCCATTTCTGGCTCGGACTGCGGCAAGTGGCTATTGACATCAGTCACAACTCTCGGTGCTGTCAGGATCTTATATAGACACACAGCCAGCCAGAGGATTCTCACTGCCACTTTACAAATGCCAGCAGTCGTGCTGCTATGTGGGTGACTCTGCTATGCTAAGTGAGCAAATGACATTGAGCCAGCCTCCCTCAATACACCCATGCAGTATCAGTCTAAAGTTTGGAGGCATCCGCTCATGGAGGGTTTCTTTATTTCATTATTTTTTTATTGTGTAGTGATTCATCTTCACTGGAAAAGCACAGGGTGCTTAGATGGGAAGATAAAAGAGATGGAGGGCTTAGATTAGCTTTAGACGGTTTGGTTTCTGTGTGGTAGGCACTTGTTTTTCTGATCCTAGTTCAGTGATGTGCAGCAGTGAGGCAGAGATGAGCTGGATTGTGTCAGAAGAACAACACCTAACTAAGTCTAAGCCTTCTAACTCTTCAAGTCACAGAGGGTTTAATCATTTACTACTCAACGCTGAGCATTTCTTGATAAAAGAATCTGTTGTGCTCAGAAATGGCAGAGGCATACAACACAGTACATGAGCATCCACTTCACTATTTCAAGGATTTTAATGGGAATTCAACTGATGCACTCAAGCAGGTGTATGCACACTTGTGACTGCTGCTGTGGCCTGTATTCGTCCAGCTGGCCTTCATGAGAGTCTTAAAGGTCACTTTGCAGGTTTGTGTGTGCCACTGTGAAAGAGCGGGGCCTGATGTAGGGAACAGTTAAGTGCTTAAGCTTTGTTTAAAAGGAAAGTGCAGGCACTGCTTTTGATTACAGGGCTGTTACGCTGTTTGGAGCGAAGTGATTGGGAAAAGAGGTGCTGCAGGGGGATTTCTTTCTATTTTTATTTATTTATTTATTTATTTTTAAATGGGGGGAACTGTTTGCTTATTTGTGTGTTTGGGGGGGTGACATGGTGCTGTTCTGAGGGCACTGGATACTTAATTCTGAAAATCCTGTTAACTTCCAAATGCAGCCTCACACACACACACACACACACACACACACACATATAGGGCGGCACGGTGGTGCAGCAGGTAGTGTTGCAGTCACACAGCTCCAGGGACCTGGCGGTTGTGGGTTCGATTCCCGCTCCGGGTGACTGTCTGTGAGGAGTCGGTGTGTTCTCCCTGTGTCCGTGTGGGTTTCCTCCGGGTGCCCCGGTTTGGATCCACCACGACCCTGAACTGGATAAGTGCTTACTGAATGAATGAATGAATGAATGAAAAAAAAAAAAAAAATATATATATATATATATATATATATATATATATATATATATATATATATATATATATATATATATGCCTATTATTATATACAAGAAATGAGCATAAACACACAAACGTGAGCAATTTTTCCACACACTTCAAGAGCACAAGAGCACTATAGCCTCTAAGGATCATTTGGGAGTTAGGACCCTTGCTGAAGGGCACTACAGCTGTGAATATTGAGGGAAAAGAAAGCATGGGTCTTTAGTAGCCGCAGTGGTGGTAATAGTAGTAGTAGAGCTACCACATCTTGTCCAACTGCAGCTAATGCAGCATCACTGAACAGCTCAGCACGCTTAGAGAAGAACACTAACAGAAAACGTCCTCACATGTTGAAAATGATTGTTTTAAAGCTCTTTGACTTTGGGCCTGAGCGTCACAGACCTTTTTTTTCTGCTGAATCATATTTTTTATGCTAAGTTGGATTAGACTGTTTCAGTAAATAGCTCTGGGTGTAGAGGTGGCAGCACTCGCCTGGAAACCCACTGATTCCAGACCTGGCTGCTACCACTCGGCACAATCCTTCAGTTAGAGAAGCTACAGAGGAAGTAATGGGAGCACATTAGTGTAATTACCTTGACACTTACATACTGTCCATTGCACAGAAACGATGGTCAGGCCAGAAAGCTGCTGGAGTCTGGGCATGCAGTTACATACACACACACTTTCTCGTCGGGGGTGGCTTGCCTGGGGCCTGGAGATAAGACATCCACCCCAAACACAGGATCCAATACACACATGCACATACAGAGCCCAACTCTCTCACACACACACACACATACACATTCGCATGGTTACAACTCTGACGGACAGTGCACACACAAATCCTTTAAAGAAGGCTTACAGGGACAAAGAACACCAAAGTGCCGTTTATTACACCTCAAAGCCTTTTGAGAAAAGTACAGGCACACACACACACACACACACACACATACACAGAGAGAGAGAGAGAGAGTGAGAGACACTCCCCCACTCACCGGGCAATGGTGAAAAAATAGAGGGCACATCTTCAAAGCAAAATGACAGAAAATGACGCCTCTGAGGTGCATAGAGGCCACACGCTCGCTCGCCCGCCGCCCAACAAAAGCTTATTGTATGGCTCTCTCACTCCCAAACTTCTTCCAAACTGTGTTCTCACACTCAAAGGGCACTTACCCCTCAGGCCGCCGCAAAGTGGTCAGCACGGCCAGTCCTCCGGGAGCCGATGTAGGATCACCCCGCCTTTGAAACCTCAAAGTTCCCTGGAGCAATGAGAATGAAATCTCTGTTTCTCTCTCCCCCTCTCTCTCTCTCTCTCTCTCTCTCTCTGTCTGTCTCAAACACACACACACACTGTCTCTTTTCCTGGACACTGTGTACACTAGAGGCTGAAAGGCTGGGTGCTTTTTTTTTTTTAACTTGTTCAAAGCTTCAGTTGATGGACATAAGAGTGAGGAGCTGTCTTTTATCGGATGATTACCAAACTCAGAACCTCTCTCTCTTTCTCTCTCTCTCCCTTTCTCTCTCTCTTTCTCTCTCTCTCTCTCTCTCTCTCTCTCTCTCTCCCTCCCTTTCTCTCTCTCTCTGTCTGTTTTATCCTCTCTTGGCATTGAGCTTAATTGAATTTAACAAATAAAAGACCATAAAGGCTACATCACAGTGGCTATAATCAAATGTCTCGGTCTGAATGCGTGGCGCTGATAAATTTGGCAGCACTGAATTAGGATGAGGCGATAAAGAGGACAAATTAACCAGAGGTCTTTTATTGGAATTATTTAAATAGTTATTATTAAACTCAGCGGACTAAGGTCGGTCACAGTGATTTCTCCATCTTTGGTGACACCTGTGGTGACCTATGCCAGGTTTTGGACACAGGATTCAGAGGGTCCATTGGGAGCTGGTTCCCCTTTTCCCTGTAGTAACAACCTCTGTGGTTTGTAGATGTTGGAACATTGTGGTGAGGGTTTGATGGCATTCAGTCCACACGTGATGTTGGATGGTCACAAAATCTGTGTCAGGATTGGCCCCTCGTTGGAAGGAATGTCCAGAAGTATCTGGAGATCTTTGGTAACACTAACCTTTCCCTGAGGACTGGAGCCCACTTTCTCACCTCTATATTGGATAGTGTATTGCACCAGCTCATGGATCGCTGACACTCGCTCAGGCAGAACCAATTCTGTGAAGACACTCAAGCATACACAAACAGTATGGGTGGGAGAGAGAGAGAGCGAGAGAGAAGTGAGAAAACGAGGGAAATGTTTGGAGGGAAGGAGACGGATGTGTTATTCAAAGTTGCCCTGGATATGGCTGTCTGTGCGCTTTTGATGTATTCGCATCAGAACAAGATCGGCTCCAGAGCCGTTGATCACGGTGGCCCCGGGGCCGCACGGAAAACCTTCCTTAAATAGATTTTTTTTTTTTTGTCGGCAGAAGGGCACTGTAAATAGACAATATGAAAAATGTATTACCAGAACGGCAGCGTGCCGAGGATTGTTCCCTGGGGCACGCCGCTTTTCTCCCTTCATTTCAGGAGCCCTCAGATCCCTCTGATGAAATATACAACGTAAAGCAGAGGTTCATAAGCCGCAGAACTGTAGATTTCATCCAGATGTGGGTCGATATGCAGTGGTGAGGGGCGGGGTCTTGTCCGGGAGGTCGGATGTCTTTATGAAATGGATGGCAGTGATGAAAAATGTGTCTCTGGAGACAGTAGAGAAGAACAAGTTTGAAAGATGGACTGACGAGCAGCTGGTTTAATGATATGTGGATGATTTATGTTTAGACTGTGATTTATGTTAATAAAATGAATGTGGGGTTAATGTCATTTTTGTTTTAGTTGTCTTCTATGTATTGCATAATTGGCCTTCAATCATTGGTAGGTTGATTGAATATTTGTTTGGTTTCATGGTTTGGTGCTTGGTTGATTGATTCTGTTGCTTGGAAGGACTGATAATGTGCTTGGTTAGTTAATTGATTTGATAGATTGTCTGATTTGTTTGACTGATTAATTGATTCATGAATGAATGAACGAATTAATTGATGATGGTTTTCTTGTTTGTTGATTGATTGTCTCTCTTTTTGGTTGGTTCATTGATTGGGTGTTTGCTGATTGATTGTTTTTTTTAATTGGATGTCAGACTTGTTGGAATGTTTAATTAATTGGTTGATTGATTTGTCGATTGCTAGTTCTTTTGATGGATTGATTGGTTTATTGATTGCTGATGCATTGGCTGATTGATGTGTGATTATGATATGATATTGATGTGATGTGTTTTTGTTGTATCGCCCTCAGCGCTCTACAGCAGTGTTTACCTTTAATCCAGTGAGTGTCAGACACTCCCCCAGTGGGGTCTGTTCACTAAAAAGTGCTTGTTTTGATTGAAAATGGCTTGAAACATACTTGAAAGCCTGGCTTTCCCTCCTGGAGAAAGACCTTACGATGACTGCAACGATGCCACTGTGCCACGGCAAAGGGTCCCTCTCCGTGAGGCTGATTTAAATGAGGCGGTAGAATGCAAGCGTGCATGCCCTTATAATGGGCTGCCTCGCAGCCAACTGGGCCACATTTGTTCTGGCGATTTCCACGGGCCTCCGCTGCTCTTTAATGGCTGTTTAGTGCCTCAGACTCCTCTGCCCCATCTCTCTCTTATTCGCTTACTCTCATCCCCCTTTCTTTCTTTTTTTCCTGGGGTTCTCAGAGGCCAGAGTTGTGCAGAACTGTAGCGAGAGAAAGGCAGAAAGAAAAGAAAAAACATGAGTGTGGAGTGTATTCTAACCTCCAGCAAAGTAGTAGGAGTGTAGTGTTATATGGTGTGGGTGGTACAGTCAGCCATTTTGACACTGTTATGTTCTGTGTGTGTGTGTGTGTGTGCGTGAGAGAGAGAGAGAGAGAGAGAGAGAGAGAGAGAGAGAGAGAGAGACACTACAGAACCAAATAAACATAAATTGCTATTCCCCACAAAGTAACACGCAGTTAATAAAGCTGCAATCAAATTTGGCCACCATCAAGGCCTGCTCACGCCAAGTAGAGCTCTTCCTAGTGATGCACAAATACCCGTATTAGAATTATGAGCTGATGCTTATATCCAGTATTTATTTTTGTAAATATCTGCCCCTGCAGTGTAACCGTAATATATGCATTATGCAGAGTGCATTCCTCTCTTTCATAAAGAAAAGTTACACCTTATTTCAGGTCTGAAAAGCCCTTTGAGCTGCTGCTGGTGTGACGAGAGCTTGGTAAATAAAGTGTAATTGTGTATATGGAATTATTGAGAATATAAAGCAGTAAAAGCTAAGACCTAAATCACAGATTCATGAACAATGTGTGGACGTTGCATTGGGGATTGGGAACCTGGCCATTCTTACAAAGCTGAGAGAGAGAGAGAGAGAAAGAGGGCATGAGAAACAGAGAGATATATGTATATCATTAATTTACACCATCGACATTCTGTATGGGGACAACAACAAGATGTCCTCATGGTGTAAACCAGCACTATTACACGTGTGTAAGTTTAGTGTAAGGCTCAGGCCAGTTGTAATTGTGTTTATGGGTTAGGTTTATTTTTAGGTTAAGTTTAGTTTAAGGGTTTGGGTGAATCTCCACAAAAATGAATGGAAGACTATGCAATGTCCCCTGAAATCATGGAGACAAGACTGTGTGTGTGTGTGAGGTTTTTTGTTGTTTGTTTGTTTGTTTGTTTGTTTATTTAATTATTTGTTTAAATGAGTGTCGGTGCTCGGCCCCTGTGGGTTTTGCAGGGGTTTTTTTTTGTTTTGTTTTTTTGGGCTCCTCAGAAAAAAAGAAAGAAGCTGAGTATGTCCTGCTTCATCAGCGCTGTGTGTGGCACTGACCACATCGTCCATCTCTGGGCAGCACATCTGGACCTCAGAGACCAACACACACTGCCTGATGTATCATTTTCTTTGTCATGTTCTCTCTCTCTCTCTCTCTCTCTCTCATCATTGAGGTGTCTTCCCCAGGGCTTGCACCTTGTGCCAATGCAGAGAGAGAGAAGAGGAAACTGAGTCAGATTGTTTAGATCCTGTTTCCTCTTTTTTCCTGTGTGTGTGTGTGTGTGTGTGAGAGAGAGAGAGAGAGAGAGAGAGAGAGAGAGAGAGAGAGAGAGAGCGAGACTGTGCATGCTTGTTGTGGTTGTGACTGCAGCGTGGAGATGTTACTAAACGCAGGAATGAAAGATTAAACGCCGAGGGTGGGCGATGTGATAAAATATCAAACATGATGATATTGGATGGAGATATATTTCATCGCTCCACAGAACATGGTTCTTCTGCTCCACATCCCAGTATGTGGGGCTTTATACCCCGTAGCTGACATTTGGCATTGGGCATGGTGCCCTTAGGCTTGTGTGCAGCTGCAATGCAGCCTTCTATTAATGTTTACTATGCGTGCTGAGGTGGGGACCACTGTTGCCATACTGTCTTTTGCACACGTCTGAAGATGCGTTTACCTTTACTGCAGGCTGTCCACCCCCGGTCTCCTGCTCACTCCCTGAAATGAGTTTTTAAGTAATTAACGTGCAGGTTTTATCAGAAATCCTTTCTAAGCACCAAGGCTTAGACAAATGAAATTGGCAACCAATTCAAATAAGTGCATTAATACGAATCGCTGCGAATCTCTGTCCACTCTCTAATTAATTCCACCAGAACGGGCTGAAAACTATCCACCAGGGATTAAAACTCTCTGTCAAGGTTTATTGGACTCCAGCATGTTTACTTTGTCTGGTTATAACTTGGACGACTGATGGGGCGACGTTGCCAGGTCCACTGAAAACCCACTTCTCTTTATTACCCCAGGGGTCAGTTATGTTTATATGAAATATTAGGCGAAGGCTATTTTGTTTTGTCTCACAGCTCACATCATAGGAAAGCTGCAGGGCTCCTATGTGGACCCAGGTTGCCATTATTGCATCAACCTGATTGCAGTCATTTGAACTGATGGCAATTATTCAAGCTGACCGCAATTATTGTCCACTATTGTCCACTTTGACAAAGTCGTGTTTACGTCATCGCAGGAAGAATGGGAATTGGGGGCGTGCTCGTATATAGTGTGAAGAGGACAGGTGTGTAATTAAAAGATATAAAACAGATTTGCATTGGTTTAAAAAGTACAACAAACATTCCTCAGTCTGGAGGAGGAGGGTTGTTTGTTTATTTGAGGTCCAGCTGTGTCAGGATCATCCCTTAATCAGCTCTGTCTCTCAGTAAAACACAGTTACTCCCCTTTGTACCCATCTGGCCATTGCTTAGAGTTGACCTCAGCCTCATGTTTGCCTTTCCCAGAGCGTCCCGCTGTGAAGCATTGAATAATCAACAGTCGTCATCCACAATGACTGCAGGTTAAAGTTTGACACTTTCTGAGACGCTAAGGAAGGAGGGGTGTCCTGTATCGTGGGTCTCGGAGCTGCAGGGACCACAGTCCTGGTGCTGTCTTTCTTGTTAACATAATGGTCACCCACCAGCAATCACATCATCTACTTGGGATTCTTCGAGGGGAGCATTGATCCACCCGAGAGCCCTGCTCATCACCCAGCAGTAGTAGTCTGGCTGTGTTCCAGTTCCAAGAATAATGAGCCCTTGCTTCTTTCCCTTTGCCCTCGTCCACTCAGGCGCAGGGACAAATTGAACTGTTTTCAGGCAGCGCTTCTTAACGACCTTATTGTTTGTGTGTGGAGATACCAGCTCAGAATAAGTTGGGAATTGAAAAGGCGTTACCTAGAATCAGAGGCAGCTTCATTGCTTCACGGGAATCAAACTAGTGGACTAACCCAAGTGTAGGGCTTAGTGTTGAACTGGGATCAGTCCACGAGTTGGACGACTGCCTCGGCCTGGGAATAACACACTTTCCTGTGCTTTCCGTTTGTTCGCTAGGTGTGTTTTCGTCCTCTCTGTGGCTGCCTCACTTTGTCCCCCGGCATTAGCGAGCCAGTTTTTAACGCAGGCTTTAATGCTATTAGCTCCGGTGGCAGTTTCACAAAATTACCGGTTTGATTAAAGCCGTTTAATCTGCATTAAGCGGAATCTGAATGATAGCGTAAGCTTGCAGCTAATCCCACCCTCACACACACACACACACACAGACACGGCACCACAACCCTCCCCACAAACCCTACCCTCTCCACCCTCGCTGACTTCCATTCTCATGCAAAATGAAAATAATCTGTTCTAATATTGGGGGAGGCAACACGCATTAGCGGCCATCACCACGGCACTCGTGCGAGACGTTAGCCCCGCGCCAGTTTTCCAAGAAGTCTCAATTAAACATGAGTGGCCAGCTGTGGTTTTTTAGGCCGGCGGCTTTCATCACATCCGAAATTTCATAACTATTCCGTCGCTGATTGCTCGGACCTTTAATTACAATGATGAAAGAGCCAGCATCAGCGAAGATCCCATAAATATCACCAGTAAATAGCGTTTCACAGACTGGAATTAATAGACATTGGGGGCTTTTGCCAGGAGACGCTGTAAACGAGGGAACAAACTCATTTCTCCACAAATTGGTACACATTATTAAATAATTTGCCGGACACATGGCATCATTGGTCTCCCTGGAAACGGCTGGCATCGCCACGTATTTTGAAAAATGAAGCAGTTCATATTCATATTTTTGTAATTGGGTGCAGCTAGATTAAGTGTCCAAATGTCTGCACTGCGTTTGAACTCGTTGCCTTTGTTGACTTCGTTGAGCTGCGCGCAAAAAAAATTAATAAAAAATAGCCGTCCCTGAACGTTAGCCACTGGGGGGTTTCCTTTTGAACCATTGTTCTGCTCTTCGTCCTTCATCACTTTGCCAGCGGAGATGCTACTGTTTTCTGGCCAGTGACAGGGTTCAAACGCATGGCAGTTAATAATGAAGGAATTATGGCCTTGTTGGTTTTCTTACTTACTTTGAGTATTAGAGGATTAACTGTGTTTTCTTTCGGAAGGCTTGGGCTAGCTGTGTGTATGTGTATGTTTTTATGTATTTGCGAGGACCAAATGTGTAGTGGTCATTCATTTTTTCATGAATTATTTCTACAGAAGGTCCTCACATGTATAGCAAAACCAACGTCTACGTGAGTGTGTCATCCCAAATTTCACAGATAAGCCTTTGTACATGTGTGTACACATACACACAGTGAGAGAGAGATACACACCTCTTCATGGGAAAAGACCAAAAGGAAATATCAATGATGTTAGTTTTGACCGTCATACACTAATATCTCTCTCTCTCTCTCTCTCTCTCTCTCCCCATCTATATGCCCTGCTCATTCTGTATCTGTCTCACTCCTCTTTGTTCTCAGGCTTGCTCCTCTAATCCTGTTTTTCATCACCTCCTTTTTTTCTGTCCTCTCTCACTCCTCTTTGTTTTTTTATTTTTTTTGTTTTTTGCCGGGTGCAATCTTTTATAAACCCTGTGTGGAAGAGTGGGCTGCCGGCAGTTTAAACCATGCCTCAGGCTATGGTCATTAATATCTGGCCTTGGTCAGAGCCTGTTGACCGGGAACTACTTCACTAATGTGGTCAATCATGAGAAAATATACAGGAGTTCCTCTGGTTTAAAAACATAAAGCAGGAATGGGATCCATCTCTTAAAGCCACACTAGGTAGTGATTTTAACTTAAATTTACAGCTTCAAAATCATTGTGACACTTCACTGGCCTGTAATAGAGAGAACAGAGGCTCTGTCATTGCTACTCTGGGCTCAGCCCTGCAGACACTGCACTGTGTGACTTTTGGAAGGAAGCATTACATGACCTCACTGATGCTGTCATGGCTGAATGCCATCAAATCCTCATAGAAATGACACAAAACCTTCTCCGGAAAAGACGACGATGTTACCATTCAGTACCCTACATTCTATATTCTATATTCTGGGCGAGCAGGCGTCCAAACACTTTTGGCCAGACGAGTGCAGTAGCAGGTTGTCATAGGAGGGGAAGGGAAGATGAATGCTGTATATTAAGGGGTTAAAAAAAAAGGGCCAGACCCTCGCCGCAACAGCAAGTGAGAAAGTGAGGCAGCACTTGCCGGAGGGATGGGGCAGTAGATTAAGGGCGGGGTTCCTGTGGGGACAGGTCAGGTATATTAAAGCAGACGTGGGGGTCAGCCAGGGGTCAGTGTCGCTTAGAGTAATCGCTCAGCAGGGCTGCCCACGCACACAGGTTAACGCTCCATTTCTCTGGTTGTTAAGATTATTTCCCTCCACATGATGCTCTCTCTCGTCATCCTTCCAGCAGGAATCTTACATGTGTGTGGTCACTGTCTCGCTAAAACCTGACATGATCCGGTGTTTATTTATTATTATTATTATTTCCAAGTGAAAACATCCTGTGTAAGGGACTCTTTCCGACAGGTGTGTTTTGACTTCATTTGTTGTCAGGAGTTTAACGTACAATAAATTATTCAGAAATAATAAAAGCATAATATTCTGCACAAGTTGTATTTTCCTCGGTACATTCAATTCAGTAAATAGAGTAATAAATGTGTCTGTTTGACAGCAAAAAGTGTCCAGGGGTGCCCAAATATTTCATACAGTTATAGCATTTGTGAATATGGCGTAGGCTACATTCATATTACCAGGCTAAAGTGAATCTATTCTGATTTTTTTCAGAGTAGTGTGAACATGTCAAATCAGATTTCAGTCACTTTTTGTGGAGTTAGTTTTAATCCCTTAGACTTCATTTTGATTTGAAGGCATACATCAGTGTTTGAATATAAATTTATGTTCAAACAAAGGAAGTGAGTTACATTTATTGGCACCGGTATGCTGCAGTCTTAGATCAGTACAGTGCCAGTATCTCACGTTATAGCACGAACCTCGAGTGTATTATTGCAATTATAGCACAATTCGTTATCGCTGTTTATTATAGGTTTTAAGATGAAGACCGTGAAAATTTGTACGTTTGTTTATCAAAGTTCCACGAGAAAAAGTAGTTTGATTTCATCGCGCATTCCTTTTTGCAGTTTGTTAAACGATGTCGAGTTCTCTCAGTTTAAGTTAAAGTGAGTATTTTAGAGTATCGCTCCAGAGCCGTGCTGCTGAGCTGGTGAAAGAAAGCAGCGGCGAAAACGGAAGCGCCTCGACTCGAGTTAAACACAATCACAGAAACCACATAGACGTAGCAGTTTACTGTTTTTTCTCGATTTTTTTTTTTGTTTACAAATCAGAAAACAGAGTCCACTGTGCCATAACTCTTTACTCTGTTCAAAATAAGGTGCACAAACGGAAAATGAACCTGTTGCCTGTCGGGTGAAAACTTGTAAGCGCTGGTGTTGTTGCTAGGTTACATGTACTTTGCGGAGTGATACCTGAACAGCTTCGGTCAGAGTGCCATGGTGTAATATTGACACTCCTGGAACGTCTCTCAGCCAATCACATTGCAGGCTCGGAACTAACTTTGGTGTAATGTTAGTTATTGTTGTAATGTAATTATTTTTATTGTAATGTTGCTGTCTTAGTTCATTTAGTTTGTATTTTACCTTCATTTTGTATTTTCTGTCCATTCCCCAAACAGTTTGAATTCAGTTTGAATCCCAGATCCACAATCCTACACTGTTCCTTTAAATGTGTATCGTACGTGTAAACTCTGAATTGCAGATTACACCGAATGGACCAAGTCTCAGAAAGATCGTGCGTAGGTTTAAAATCGGCCTTTTTACTTTCTCGTTTACAGAGTTGACAAGTACGATACAGACTGGATGATGCACTGAGACTACAAGGCCACTGTGATTCTGAGAACAGTGCAACAAAACTGCCAAAAGCTGCAAGTGGAAAACTGAACTGCAGACATTTAGAGGCTGATCTGAATGAATGAAGAATACAAAATGAAGGCAAAATGCCAACTGAATAAAAAATCAGATGAATGCCTTTAAATCAAAATGTACATATACAATGAATTATGGTTTAAATCTACCTCCATAACTCCGTATGTTTGCTCTTAGATCTGATACGTATCTGATTCGTTGGTATGCAACATGGATGTGAACGGTCATGTGTCTCTTTGCCTGTTGTCATCAACCAGCGTGGGCAGTGACATGCAGGCCGTGTCTCCATTGGCCAGATCTGTGCTTTCTACATAGAGCACTGCGCGGATGATGAAAGTACAGCTTCTGCACCAAAATAATGCCCTGAATGTTAAAAAAGGAACTGCGCAGGTTATAGCTGAATATAAATAGATTTGCGCTTGAATGTAGAAGCTGTTATTTAAGAACCTATACCGAGGGGTACACAGGGCTTCGGGACCCATTTGGGACAGAGATAGACGTATCAGTGTGTGCATGAGTGCCTTTTCAGTGACAGATTACAGACAGATACAGGCCACGTACATTTATCAATGTGTACCATCAGGATATGCCAGTTTTCTTCAGGCTGTGTGTAAGAGCTGTAAAAGGGTCTAGAGAAGGTCAGAACTATCACAAACAATGACCTCTAACGTTGCTCCGTGTTTAAAACCAACTGTGATAAAGCAGAGCCCTGGCTTTTAGACCAATGGGCCACCTGCTGGTCAGTTGTTGTCATAACACCATAGTAAGTATGATCAGTTGCAGACTAGGACTTCACCACTGACCTGACAGTGGACCATCCTCAGCACACCACTGATCCTACCAGGGTGGAGTGACTTAGTAGAGTTTCTGAGGTTTTAAACACATCCACGGCAGCTGATCATGGACTAGAGTAAGGCAGAAAGATATTGTGCATTCATAGATGAGCTACAGGAAGCTGGGTGGCCAGTATATATATTAAGTTTGTAATATTTGAACAAATGATAGTTTTGGGCTTTGGAGTAAGATGAGTGGGATCTGTGTGCACTTAATGTTTAATATAATATACGCTGTATTTTCTGTTTTTTATTCTAGATTGTATTATTCTGTTCTGTTGACCATGAGCTGTAAAATCTACTGCCCAAAGCTTAGTGAAAGCCTCACTGAGCTGTTGGATGCTGGAAGTGCGTGTGTGTGCGTGTGTGCGTGTGTGTGTGTGTGCGTGTGTGTGTGTCTGTGTGCGCACTGTGGCTCATTGTCTCTGGCAGAAGGGTTAATCTGAAAAGCCTCAATGCCAACTTCAGCCCACCTCCACTTTTTTATTCTTCCCATCCTGTCACATTGGGGATAAAACTCAGTGAGACATTAGAGAGTTGTGTGTGTGTGTGTGTCTGTGTCTGTGTG
Organism: Hoplias malabaricus; assembly: GCF_029633855.1. NCBI lineage: Eukaryota > Metazoa > Chordata > Actinopteri > Characiformes > Erythrinidae > Hoplias > Hoplias malabaricus. The sequence continues at coordinate 32,568,427 of NC_089801.1, read as the reverse complement.
TGCCTGTGTGTCTCCAGGCCTTGCCTGCCTCAGTATCTGGACTGTAAATCTCTAACCTCCCTACAGTTTAATGTGTGATATGATCTGTGAGGAAATGATTCAGTCCAATTCAGTTCAGTTCCATCTTAAGTTTCACCATGATTCGATTCACTTATGATTATTTAAGAAACATTTTTATTCTGCTGTGATTCTTTAAGGAACTGTTTTGATTCATTGATGACTCGTTAAGAAAATGTTTGACTCAGTAATCGTTCTTGAATTCAATCATGATTCTTTTAGAAACAGTAAGATTTCATTCATTACTTAAGAAACAGTTTGATACAGTTATGATTCTTTAAGAAATAGGTTGATTCACTTATGGGTTTTTTTTATGAACTGTTTGATTCAGCAATGATTCTTCACAAATCATTTGATTCAGTTATGATTCTTAAGGAAACCAAGCAGTTAATTTTGAAAGCTCACATTTCACCACGGTTGGATTCGTTTGTAGTTATTCAGAAAATGATTCATTGTATCATAAATACTGTTACAATCATTTGTTCAAGTTACACTGTTTGGGCTAGGGTTAGGGTTAGTTCACTATGATTTCACCACAAAACAATTTGAATCACTAATGAATATTTAGCAATTGGTCTGGTGCTTTATAGGATTCAATTGAATTACAGTTCCTTTGGGAAATGAGTCAACATAATATTCATTCATTCATTCATTCATTCATTCATCTTGAGCCATCTGTTCTAGAGAAATGCTTCTTTAGAAACAATCTTATTTAGATATGGTTCGTTGGGGAACAAAAATTTACTTCAGTTATAATTCCTTATCCCATTTAATCCTACTATGATTCATAAGGAATCAGTGGCTCATGGAATGTTATTCATGGAAAGCTATTCTAAGAGACATTTTAAACAATCCTGGAATTTGAGCTTTATTTTGTGTGAGAGGTGAGGACAAACCTTTTTGGAATAGTATTATTATAAGTTATTGAAAGATTTTGTAATCAGTGCTGTTCAGTTCACCTTCAGACTGAGGCATTTTTTAAAGCAATATGAATTACTGCTCTCTCTCTCTCTCGTCCCATCATTCCCCTCGTTGCGCTGGGGGCTCTCCTTTATTGTCTTTGACATTCATTCGGAGCATGGACAGAATCTGATATTTGGTCGATCTTCAGAAGTGCCTGACATGACATTTATCTTCCCTTCACATTATAATACGGTGTCAGTCTCTCAGAGAGAGAGAGAGAGGGAATGAGAGAACTGGGAGAGATAAAGAGAGAGATGGATAGAGAGTCAGGGATAGACAGACGAGTAAAGGAGAGGGAGAAATTAAGGAAGATGGAAATGGAGAGAATGATGTGTGTGAGAGAGGGAGAGTAGATGGGATATCTCTCTGTAGTTTAATCCCAGGTTGAGCTTGCCTCTCAGTCTCAGCTCAAAATATGCAAATCACTCCCCAAATCAGTCCCCAGCAGCCAATCAGAGTGAGACGTGGGCTCTTTGGTGCCTATTAGGATTCAGCTCTTGCTGCGACTGCTTCTGTTGTTCCTTCAGTGTTGTGTTTTTATGTGTTTACTCTGTGTTGTTTATTTAGTCATATTTTGGTTTGTTTGCTTTTGCTTGTGGTGTTGTGGGTTGTTTGGTTTTGCTCATTTAGTTCTGGTTTAAGATTTCTGGTTTAATTATTGTTTGTTTGCTTTTGTTGGGTTAGTACAGATTTTTTTTTATGTTGGTTTGATTTTGGTATATTTGGTTTTGTTTGTTTAGCTCTGGTTTGTTTTGTTGTTTTAATTCTGGTTTATTTTGTTATTTTTAGTTCTTGTTCATTTGCTTTTGTTGGTTTAGTACTGGTTTGTTTGGTTTAGTACTGGTTTATTTGGTTTTGTTGGTTTAGTTCTGGTTCATTTGCTTTTGTTGGTTTAGTTCTGGTTTGTTTGGCTTTTTGGATTAATTTTTGTTTGTTTGGTTTAGTTCTGATTTGATTGGTTTTGTTGGTTTAGTTCTGGTTTGTTTGGTTTTGTTGGTTTAGTTCTGGTTTATTTGTTTTTGTTGGTTTAGTTCTGGTTTATTTGGTTTTGTTGGTTTTGTTGGTTTAGTTCTGGTTTGTTTGGGGGTTTTTTTATTACTTTTGGTTTGTTTGGTTTAGTTCTGATTTGATTGGTTTTGTTGGTTTAGTTCTGATTTATTTGGTTTTGTTGGTTTAGTTCTGGTTTGTTTGGTTTTGTTGGTTTAGTACAGGTTTGTTTGGTTTTGTTGGTTTAGTTCTGTTTTTTTTTTTTTTTTTGTTTAGTACTGGTTTGTTTGGTTTTGTTGGTTTAGTTCTGGTTTGTTTGGTTTTTTTGTTTTCTTTTGATTTGTTTGGTTTTGTTGGTTTAGTTCTGGTTTGTTTGGTTTTGTTGGTTTAGTTCTGGTTTATTTGGTTTTGTTGGTTTAGTTCTGATTTGATTGGTTTTGTTGGTTTAGTTCTGATTTGATTGGTTTTGTTGGTTTAGTTCTGGTTTGTTTGGTTTTGTTGGTTTAGTTCTGGTTTATTTGGCTTTGTTGGTTTAGTTCTGGTTTATTTGGTTTTGTTGGTTTAGTACAGGTTTATTTGGCTTTGTTGGTTTAGTTCTGGTTTGTTTGGTTTTGTTAGTTTAGTTCTGGTTTGTTTGGCTTTTTGGATTAATTTTGGTTTGTTTGGTTTTGTTGGTTTAGTTCTGGTTTGATTGTTTTTGTTGGTTTAGTTCTGGTTTGTTTGGTTTTGTTGGTTTAGTACAGGTTTGTTTGGTTTTGTTGGTTTAGTTCTGGTTTGTTTGGGGTTTTTTTTGGATTACTTTTGGCTTGTTTGGTTTTTTTGGATTACTTTTGGTTTGTTTGGTTTTTTTGGATTACTTCTGGTTTGTTTGGTTTTGTTGGTTTAGTACAGGTTTGTTTGGTTTTGTTGGTTTAGTTCTGGTTTATTTGGTTTTGTTGGTTTAGTACAGGTTTTTTTTTGTTTTGTTGGTTTAGTTCTGGTTTGTTTGGGGTTTTTTTTATTACTTTTGGTTTGTTTGGTTTTGTTGGTTTAGGTCTGGTTTATTTGGTTTTGTTTGTTTAGTTCTGGTTTGTTTGTTTTTTTTTTTATTACTTTTGGTTTGTTTGGTTTAGTTCTGATTTGATTGGTTTTGTTGGTTTAGTTCTGATTTATTTGGTTTTGTTGATTTAGTTCTGGTTTGTTTGGTTTTGTTGGTTTAGTACAGGTTTGTTTGGTTTTGTTGGTTTAGTTCTGTTTTTTTTTGGTTTTGTTTGTTTAGTTCTGGTTTGTTTTTGTTTTTTTTTGGATTTCTTTTGATTTGTTTGGTTTTGTTGGTTTAGTACAGGTTTGTTTGGTTTTGTTGGTTTAGTTCTGGTTTGTTTGGGTTTTTTTTGATTACTTTTGGTTTGTTTGGGTTTTTTTTGGATTACTTCTGGTTTGTTTGGTTTTGTTGGTTTAGTTCTGGTTTGTTTGGCTTTGTTGGTTTAGTTCTGGTTTGTTTGTTGTTTTTTTTTTGATTACTTTTGGTTTGTTTGGTTTTGTTGGGTTAGTACAGGTTGGTTTGGCTTTGTAGGTTTAGTTCTGATTTGTTTGGTTATGTTGGTTTAGTTCTAGTTTATTTGGTTTTGTTGGTTTAGTTCTGGTTTGTTTGGTTTTGTTGGTTTAGTTCTGGTTTATTTGGTTTTGTTGGTTTAGTTCTGATTTGATTGGTTTTGTTGGTTTAGTTCTGGTTTATTTGGTTTTGTTGGTTTAGTTCTGGTTTGTTTGGGGTTTTTTTTTTATTACTTTTGGTTTGTTTTTTTTTGTTGGTTTAGTTCTGGTTTATTTGTTTTTGTTGGTTTAGTTCTGGTTTATTTGGTTTTGTTGGTTTTGTTGGTTTAGTTCTGGTTTGTTTGGTTTTTTTTTATTACCTTTGGTTTGTTTGTTTTTTTATTACTTTTGGTTTGTTTGGTTTAGTTCTGATTTGATTGGTTTTGTTGGTTTAGTTCTGATTTATTTGGTTTTGTTGGTTTAGTTCTGGTTTGTTTGGTTTTGTTGGTTTAGTACAGGTTTGTTTGGTTTTGTTGGTTTAGTTCTGTTTTTTTTGGTTTTGTTTGTTTAGTTCTGGTTTGTTTGGTTTTTTTGGATTTATTTTGATTTGTTTGGTTTTGTTGGTTTAGTACAGGTTTGTTTGGTTTAGTTCTGGTTTGTTTGGGGGTTTTTTTGGATTACTTCTGGTTTGTTTGGTTTTGTTGGTTTAGTTCTGGTTTGTTTAGCTTTGTTGGTTTAGTTCTGGTTTGTTTGGGTTTTTTTTATTACTTTTGGTTTGTTTGGTTTTGTTGGTTTAGTACAGGTTTGTTTGGCTTTGTAGGTTTAGTTCTGATTTGTTTGGTTATGTTGGTTTAGTTCTAGTTTATTTGGTTTTGTTGGTTTAGTACAGGTTTGTTTGGTTTTGTTGGTTTAGTTCTGGTTTGTTTGGTTTTGATGGTTTAGTTCTGGTTTATTTGGTTTTGTTGGTTTAGTTCTGATTTGATTGGTTTTGTTGGTTTAGTTCTGGTTTATTTGGTTTTGTTGGTTTAGTTCTGGTTTGTTTGGTTTTGTTGGTTTAGTTCTGGTTTGTTTGGCTTTGTTGGTTTAGTTCTGGTTTGTTTGGTTTTGTTGGTTTAGTACAGGTTTATTTGGTTTTGTTGGTTTAGTTCTGGTTTTTTTGGTTTTGTTGGTTTAGTACAGGTTTATTTGGCTTTGTTGGTTTAGTTCTGGTTTGTTTGGTTTTGTTAGTTTAGTTCTGGTTTGTTTGGTTTTGTTAGTTTAGTTCTGGTTTGTTTGGCTTTTTGGATTAATTTTGGTTTGTTTGGTTTAGTTCTGATTTGATTGGTTTTGTTGGTTTAGTTTTGGTTTATTTGGTTTTGTTGGTTTAGTTCTGGTTTGTTTGGTTTTGTTGGTTTAATTCTGATTTGATTGTTTTTGTTGGTTTAGTTCTGGTTTATTTGGTTTTGTTGGTTTAGTTCTGGTTTGTTTTTTTTGTTTTTTTTATTACTTTTGGTTTGTTTGGTTTTGTTGGTTTAGTACAGGTTTGTTTGGCTTTGTAGGTTTAGTTCTGATTTGTTTGATTATGTTGGTTTAGTTCTAGTTTATTTGGTTTTGTTGGTTTAGTACAGGTTTATTTGGCTTTGTTGGTTTAGTTCTTGTTTGTTTGGTTTTGTTGGTTTAGTTCTGGTTTGTTTGGCTTTTTGGATTACTTTTGGTTTGTTTGGTTTAGTTCTGATTTGATTGGTTTTGTTGGTTTAGTTCTGGTTTATTTGGTTTTGTTGGTTTAGTTCTGGTTTGTTTGGTTTTGTTGGTTTAGTTCTGGTTTATTTGGTTTTGTTGGTTTAGTTCTGGTTTATTTGGTTTTGTTGGTTTAGTTCTGGTTTGATTGTTTTTGTTGTTTTAGTTCTGGTTTGTTTGTTTTTTTGGATTACTTTTGGTTTGTTTGGTTTGGTTTTGATTTGATTGGTTTTGTTGGTTTAGTTCTGATTTATTTGGTTTTGTTGGTTTAGTTCTGGTTTGTTTGGTTTTGTTGGTTTAGTACAGGTTTGATTGGTTTTGTTGGTTTAGTACAGGTTTGTTTGGTTTTGTTGGTTTAGTTCTGATTTATTTGGTTTTGTTGGTTTAGTTCTGGTTTGTTTGGTTTTGTTGGTTTAGTACAGGTTTGATGGGTTTTGTTGGTTTAGTACAGGTTTGTTTGGTTTTGTTGGTTTAGTTCTGGTTTGTTTGGTTTTTTTGGATTACTTTTAGTTTGTTTGGTTTTTTTGGATTACTTCTGGTTTGTTTGGTTTTGTTGGTTTAGTTCTGGTTTGTTTGGTTTTGTTGGTTTAGTACAGGTTTGTTTGGTTTAGTTCTGGTTTGTTTGGTTTTTTTTGGATTACTTTTGGTTTGTTTGGTTTTGTTGGTTTAGTACAGGTTTGTTTGGCTTTGTAGGTTTAGTTCTGATTTGTTTGGTTATGTTGGTTTAGTTCTAGTTTATTTGGTTTTGTTGGTTTAGTACAGGTTTGTTTGGTTTTGTTGGTTTAGTTCTGGTTTATTTGGTTTTGTTGGTTTAGTTCTGATTTGATTGGTTTTGTTGGTTTAGTTCTGGTTTATTTGGTTTTGTTGGTTTAGTTCTGGTTTGTTTGGTTTTGTTTGTTTAGTTCTGGTTTGTTTGGTTTTGTTGGTTTAGTCCTGGTTTATTTGGTTTTGTTGGTTTAGTTCTGGTTTGTTTGGTTTTGTTGGTTTAGTTCTGGTTTGTGTTGTTGTTTAACTCTTGTACGACTTATTATATGAATTTTCTTAATGGTGTCCCCAAGCATTAGGAGCCTCATTGCCCCCTGGGCTTCCTGTAGTGTACTGCAGTTTGTCAGACTGACTATGTGAAGAAATAATTTTTCTGTTAAAATGAATTATGCAATGATATTTCTTCTGATCAAGTTTGTTGACCAACAATAACTAGCAGTAAATTAGCCAGGATGGGTTACATGGTTTTAGGAGGAACCGTTTATTAAAACAGTAGCCGCCTTCATTTCTAAACTATTCAGAACACATAGTGAAACTCTTTATGCCCTAAAGGGAATTTGCGAGAGTTGACCGCTGATAAGTGCTGACCACAACAAAGGGGACTTTGGCATTCGTCCCAACACGCTTTCAGAAATATGTTCATGTGTGATATGATTTTCCTCAGAATAAACCCCCTCAGCACTTCTACCTTAAAATTCTGCTAGCCAATAAAACACAATAAAACACATTCTTTTATATTGAAGCATTTTGTGAGGTCAGCGTTGTCCAGACTCTCTCATGATTAGAGTGTGCATTTTGTTCTGGCCGGGCTTTTAAGCAAAGACAAGAGCACGTAGTGCCCACTGTCTACTGACATGGACAGTGAAATGTCAGCGGCCTGACCGTCAGAACTGAGCTCCACTCGTCTTATCAAATAAATTGGACACGCATACGCACACACACACGCACACACACACACAAAATCGACTGGACAGAAAGGTTTTGCCTGACCCCTGGCTCTTCCTCTCACTGAGGTTCGCTGATGGGAAAACTACTTATAATAATTGTGCTCTAGAAGGGATTCTCTCTCTCTCTCTCTCTCTCTCTCTCTCTCACACACACACATACACACACATGCTTGCTCTTACTTGTTATCTTAGCAACTGCAAGTGATCTGTGTGTGTGTCTGTCTGTCTGTCCCTGGCCACCTCCATTGCCTTGTGTTTTATTATATTCTCTCTCACTCACTCGCCCTACCCCCATTCCCATCCCACCCCCTCCTTCTCTCGTTCTCTCTCTCTCTCTCTCTCTCTCTGTGTGTGTGTGTGTATGTCAAACCTTCTTGTCATCTGTTTTTTCCCCTATTTGACTTATGGCTCTTTCTCTCATTCTCTGGAATTTTTTTCCACCTCTGACCCCCCCCCCCCTCCCACCTCTCCTCTTCTTTTCCTTCTTTTACTCTCTCTCTCTCTCTCATTCTCTCTGAATCACACATCCATCCACATATGTGTGTGTCACTACAGATTACACCGTGTGTTCAAACAAGCAGATGCTGCCCACTCTAGCGTCCACTCAGTGGTCATTTTGTTAAGTAAACACACTGTATAAATCTGACAGACTTCGACTGAGTACTGATCTGAGTCATATTTTACCTTCACCAGCCCACAGAGTGTGTGTGTGTGTGTGTGTGTGTGTGTGTGTGTGTGTGTGTGTGTGTGTGTATGCACACACACGTCATTGCCTCAGAGCAACCAAAGGCTTGTGGATACTGGAATTCTGATGCAGGTTGTTGCATGCTGTTGACCATGTTTCCACCGCAGCTGGCTGTAAGTGTCGGGTATTGATTGATACATCAGTAAACGTGTGTGGAGGTCACCATTAGCACATGGACCGCTGAATAATCGGGGGTTGAGGAAGGAGCTCATTTGTTTTTCACTGACAAACCGCATCTGCTAAAGTGCCTGCAAGCTCAAGAGAATCTAATGGAGGGCTCTACATCTACAGATGAGTCGGGAAAGAAAAGAGGGAGAGAGAGAGAGGGAGCAAAGAAATAAATGACAATAGCTGTGGCTGCCCAGATTTAGCTGCTGAGGAGGGACTTATTATTTATTATTATTTGTTTTCTCTCTCTTTTTTCCTTTTTGCTTGAATGCAGAGAGAGGGAGAAAGAGAGAGAAAGAGATAGAGAGGGAGAGTGGCTAATTCCTTGGAGACATGCCACTGCTGACATTTCTCTTCTTGCTTATTTACGGTGTTTTTCTCTCTGTTTTTATATATATATATATATATACATTTTTTTATTTCCCCTCAGTTCCCATCTTTCAGCAACTAAAAGATCATTGCAAGGCCAGAATTATCCATCACTGCTAACTTTCCCCACCGCTGCCCCCTGGCTCTGGTTAGCCCCTGGATTCGGTTCGCCCCTGCTGAGCCCAGATCAGTGGCCCCTGCAGCTCAGATAGGGAGGTAATTGCCACTGACTGGTCCAGGATTGGACCAGAGAGGGAGAAGACAGGCCTGTCCGGATATTTATAATTGGTGTCCCAGGCTCACAGGACATCAGCCGCTACAACAGCAAATGCGGCCAAATGCTGAAACTGCTGTTTTGGGGAGACGAAGGTTGGGTTGAGAGAGAGAGAGAGAGAGAGAGAGAGACTCAGTCACAGTGGGAGTGGGTTTTATAATGGTCTAATTTAACTTTTTTTGCATTGGTAGTGATTGTAACCATACATCAGTGGTGGTGATGGTATCCAGCAATCCAGCTCTTTCCAGATGTGTTAGTGTTAGATGGTGTTCCATCACTCAGATAAACACATGGTTCCACTGCTTCAAATACCCTTCTATCCTGCTCTAGGCATCAGACGTCATGGAATTTCACCCTGTATTATTCACACCAAAGTTTCCCTTCTTTTAAAGTGCCCAAAAACACTTTCAACTGCCCTGCTGACCAATCCTTTGCGGTTTCCCCTCGTGTGTAAGATTAGATGATGTCCAGTTTCAAAGCCAGCCTGCATCTCTATGATATTTAACATTTCCACCAGTGGAAAAAGCACTGTGACTATAGCTGTGTGTAGTGGAGTCCAGAGGAGGTGAGATAAAGGCATGTGGTCAGACTGGGTAAAATAGATGACTGGAGCAGCCACAGTTGGTCATGGTCCACTCCTCAAAGAGGAGGGTCAGTGTGTGTGTAGTTTATTACTTTTTTTTTTTTTTATCAGGTAGCTGCAGCTGGACGAAGCAGTTCAAAAGGAACCAGAGCAGGCCTTTGAAAGCGTGTTCGGGGTTTATTCCGCAGGAAGATTGCGCTTGTCGCATGTCTGACACTTTGGTCAGCTTTTTGCCATGGTCAGTTGGAGTCTAATATACAGCTGCGTAATCCAGCGATGACTTAATATTATTATTGCAATATCACAGTATCTAGAGGACCTCTTAATATGGCCGTGTAATATAACGATGATCGATTGTTATTATAGGTTTGTAATAATGTAGTCACCATTAACAATGTATTTTACAGCCTTTCACCACGGTCACTCAAAGTATACATGACCTCCTCCTAATATGGCTGCAAAGTAAAATAGATGATGCTTATTAAGATATCACAGTAATAAAGTTGTAATAACTATAAATTATGTGTTATATTATACAGTCTTTTTGCTAGTCACTGAAAGGCTAGAGGACCTATGAATATGGCTGTATAATATATTAATGATTAACTGTGAGAGTATTGTAATAATGTAATGAGTTGATTATCAGATTTTGTCTATTTTTGGTGTGGTCACTTATTGCTTATTTATTACATTGCTACAAAGGTAATAACACATGTATAACATATTACAAGCATTTTTTCAGATATTCTAAGCTTGTGAGACTCAGAGCTGAGCACTGATGAGAGATTGAGAGATATTATCTCTCTCTCTCTCTCTCTCTCTCTCTCTCTCTCTCTCTCTCTGTTGACCCAGACAGAAGCAGTTATAAGGTGATAGTGCAGACTGTTATCAGGGAGTCGGAGCTGAGCTGATTGCCAGTGATCTACGGGGGGGCGGGGTGAGGGGGGTGCACCATTATGCGAGTCAACCACAGCCCAGAGCCCTGTAATCACACACTCGCACCTCATTACAGGTGTTAAAAACCCTCCTTTCCCCAGCTCACAGCATCCCTCCCTCCACCCCACCCACCCCCACCTGGTCCTGGATCAGATCCACCACACTGCACTTTCACGGTCACCACTGCTGCATAGTGGGATGGTTTGGACACACATTGGATGGTTTTGTATTTTGATATTCCTTTAAGGAACTGTATATTTTAAAAAGACATTTAATAAACAGATATACACACCTTTATATATATATATTTTATTGAAATTCCTCAGGAAAGAAATTAAAAACATAAGAAAAAAGGAAGAAAAGAAAGAAATAGAAAAGAGAGAGAGGGCAGAAAAGGAGAGAACGTCAAAACCGATGAAACAGGCACATGCCACTGTTAATAAATGATGTAGGAATGTGTTTTAGTGCAGTTTTGAGGATTGAAGAGGCAGTGTGTGTGTGTGTGGGGGGGGGGGTTCTCCTGGTAAATTGGGCCCTACAGCTTTGGGGTGAGTTGTTGAAGAGCTGTTCCTGTTTAATAAAGGCCTGCCTCGGCGCGAAAGCCTCTGTGACATGAATAAATAAGTGAAACATCTTCATCCAAGAAGTTAGTATGGCTTGTTTTTCTCTGTGTGTGTGTGTGCTTTTAAGAGAGAGAGAGAGAGAGAGAAGCAGAGGACCACTGTGTGTATCATTGCAATGGAAAGCCTTTTTAAATCTTGTGTCTCTGTGTATATACAATGGTATTTGTGTTTGCTCGTGTGTGTATTTGGTCTATGTTTGTGCCACTCTGTGTATTCACACTCATATTGTCTACATTTCCACTGTTCTCTCGAACCTAAAGACGTCCACTCTTTTAAAAACCTGACGATTCAATGCTTAGAGGTCTCAAAGGATGTGTAGGCTTCAAGAAGAAGCATTTCCTGAGAAAGGGAATGTGAATCTGACAGGGTTAAAGATCTGTTCTCATGCTGAAAGCTGTTTTTATGTTTGACATTGAGGTCCATTCATTGTTGGTCATGACTGTTCCTTTTCATAGACCCCTATAGAACTATATAACTCCAGCTGCTTCTTATCCTTTGTGCCCTTGTCGAATGTGAAGCGGGTCATGACTGCAGGCCGACCACGCGTCTCCGCTCATTCCTCCTGAATATGTCGGATTAACCTTAAAGCTTGGGCACTGATACTCACTCACTCTCACTCTCTCTCTCCATCCCAGGGTGAAGGCGAAGAAAGGGGTGAATCTGCTGAGCACGAAGGCGAAGAGCAGCCAGTGGAAGGTGGAGTGGGAGGTGCAGTCGGGGGCCAAGCACTCCATTGCCACGGTGGAAGTCAGCAAGATCAAAGGGGTCCCTGGGTAAGATCTCAAAGCTTCTTGTCAGAATTCGCTCGGGGTTGGCACTGCCCTTTTTTTACATCTAGCGTCATGTTCTTACTGTGTTTTTGACGTTTCCCGCCCCCTGGCACTTGTCCTTCTGTCGTTTTGTCTTTGATTGATGTGTGAATGCCACTATTTGGCTCCGCCCACTTACAGTTTCTTTCAGAACAGGGCTGTACACTACTTGAAAGTGAATCTACTGAGCACACAGTTTCTTCAAAACAATACCCGTAGAACGGAATGCTCCAAGATCAGCATGCTGTGTCCAGCGTCGACTAGAGGGGTATAAGTTCCACAGGACTGGGACCAGTTTATCTTTGTTTTCTAGACTGCTGGAGCACTATCCAATGAGTTTGAGATGAGTCGGAGTTACTAATCACACTTGACTTTACTAATTCACTTGTGGTTCAGTGCTCCACAGCTGTTTATCTCTGTGCTAAGAACAATATAAAAAATGGAGATCATTACAAGCCACTTTTTTGAAAACGTAGGTCTAGGGTTACCCCTATATACAGTATATACAGTATATACAGCAAAATTGTTCAACCCCAATTGCAAATTAACGTCATTAGCAAAATGTACACATTTTTTGGCTGTTTGCAAAAAAACACAAACAAAATCTAAAAACAAAATTGAACAATTAAAAACCTCAATACATTTATTTAAAAAAAGCATGCATCACAATCACTTTACAAATATTTTCTAGAATAATAATTGAATTTTTTTTTTGAACTAATTATTAAGGAATATTTCAGTGCTTTTCCTCCGCATGGATCCGGCTCAACACGACTCGACACGGCTCGCTTTTCCACTGGAATGGCTCCCCCACAAAATGGAGCCAGTAACTGTCGCTGGCTTTTAAAACCACAGCGGCGGCAGTAGAGTTAGGCACTGTTTACTCATCGTGTATTCGCATGTTGTTTTAGTTTTTGGACTGAACACGGCTCCGTGCCCCAGTTTTACTTGTTGTATGTTCAGCTTTCACTGGAAAATTTCGTCGGCCATCAGCCCAAGGAGCATATAAACCTCTTCAAAACACCTCGAGGTAAAGTTACGAGCTGCTGTTGTGAGTCTGATAAAAGTAAAAGCTGTTGTAACTTAAGAGATTTAACAAGTTGCGGTTTGTGATGGATGTGAATGAGCTCTGCATTTCCTGGTGATTGACATGGCTCTGGCCAATCAGTGCTCTGCAGGGTTTACACATCACTGTTTAGTACCTACTCAGCACGGTTGGAACCCGGAGCGAGTTGGGACTGAAAACGTATCAGGTTCCAAGGACTAGGTACCAGATTTAGCCAGTGGAAAAGCAATAGAGCCGTGTGGAGTAGAGTTGTGTAAATGCCATTAGTGAAACTGCAGGACATAGCCCATGGTTCCATAGGAATGCACCAGGTCTGAAAGTTTGTACAAAAGGAATTTACAGTTGATTCAATTCAAGAGAGAAAGCCTGTGAGTTTGCCATTCTTTTTTCTTTCAAATCCATTTTCCTGTATAAATAGCTGCATGTTATTACATGATACTGCATAGAGCTGTACTCATTTCACACTCCTGTGATTGATGCTGATTCTCTCAGCCAATGAGATTGGAGTTTGGAATTTCCGGGAGTTGCTGAATAGTTAGTGAGTGGAGTGTTAGTTCTCTGAGTCGTTTGAGGCAGAGACTGTAATAAGGCAGTATAAAATAATGCGGCTGTCGTAAGAATATATGAGCTTTCAGAATGGTCCGGAAAAGAACACAGAGTTATTACAGCACCATTAACTGTTTGAAAGATTCACTGAGAAATCATCTGATTTGTTTAGTTCCCTTGTTTAAAGCTGCAGTGTGTAAGATTTAGGAGGTCTGTCAGCCGAAAGGTGCTATATTACATGAAAAGGAAGCAGGTCCCAGGTTCCAAAAGAGTTCTTACAGTTCCTACAGTAGCCCAGAGTGGACAAACCAAACACTGGCTCTGGAGAACGCCTTTCCTGTTTCTAGGTTGAAGCAGAAGTTTTGAAAGGGAGAGGTGAGGGAGGGGTATTCGGTTGCTTTGCATTGCTTTGATATGTCTGTCATCCCTGCTTTGACAGGTGTTATTGATCACGGTGAGGTTGGATAGATGAGGATCTGTCAGTTGTTGTGATATGCGGATCATGTGTGGAAGTTAAAGCATTCTTCAGTTTACACAGCAGGCACTGGGCTGAACATTCTGAATAATTTTGACCTAATCCAGTTACAAAGGGTTAGCTGTTTACAGAGTGTTTATAAAGTCTTTTGTTGCGAGTGATATAAACCTGCTTGCATACTCGTTCATTTAAACATGTTCTTTTAAATAGTAATGAGCCAGGTATGCAGTATTTTAGCAGTAGACCAAAAAGACAACAGTAACTCCAGGCTGCTGAGGGTTAAGACTTTATGTCAATAGTGAATTCTTGGTGTAAACAGGTAAGGGGAGGGCTGCTGTAGAGTCCAGGCATCAGCTTAACGCCACTGATTTTGTTTGTGGTTTAGCACTCTAAGCCTCTTAGCTTTCTTATTCCTCTGTATTGATGCTGCTGGACTAATCTCAGCTGTTCTTACAAACATACTGAGAGCTGCAAATACTTGCAGGTAAGTCTTGTTCTTGGCCATGTTCAAAGGAAACCCAACTCATCCAGGCAGCTCCTCGTCCAATGTCCTTCCAAATCATGAGTGGCGTTAAGGAGCTGGCTCTCGTTTTACAGCCATAACTACTTTCAGCCTTGTAGGAAGGATGTTGGGTGACTGGACCTTCGAGCACTGCTTTCAGCTACGAAAAACATTACTGTGGTCAATTTGTGAAGTTGGGTGATCAGTTCTGGACCACAAACCCCACTCAGCTCAGTCCAAAGAGTCACAGATTCTTCGATTCCTGTCAGTTGAGGTGGGACCTCCATGAATGCTACATGGTCTTCCATCCCAACCCAAAGATGCTAGATTTTATTAAGATCTGGGGATCTCTTGTTTTCCTCAAACCATTCCTGAACACTGTTGTGGAGATGCTCTGACCATGACATTGACCGTCACACTTCTGAAAGTGACTCCCATTCTTATTCTCCCAGTTCTCCTGTTCCCAGTATCAACTTCAAGAACAGAGTCTTCACTTTCTGTCTGATATATCCCACCCCTCCACAGCTGCCACTGCAAGTAAGCTTTTCACTTCCCCTGATGCAGTTTTAATTGTGACTGACTGGTACATGTAAGCAGATTTTGGCTTTTGCTGGATGTATAATGATTGCCAGCGACTTTACGAAAGGCAGCATATGGAACCGACCGCAGTATGGATTGCTGTTTGGAGGCTGAACGCTCCGTGATGGTGTTCTGGAGAAAAATGGTAGTAATTGAAGTATAAGGGCATTCCATAATTCTCCTCACAGTGAACAAAAGGCAAATCAATAAAAGCACAGGCAGTAGGTTTGGCTGAAAGTAAGAGGTCCGCACATCCTTCTAATACACAATTCTAATAGCTTTTCACTTTCTTGATCGTTCCTCATCTGCAGTAAACCTCTCAGAGATCTACATCTTTGGCTCGGTCCATATTCCAGAGTCAGGTGAAAACTCTGGTGGATAGATGGATAATTTTCCTTTTTTTTCCATTCGATTTCTCGACACTGGGTTTTGGAGCTGTTAAGATGCAGTAAAGATGACGAGGTCCTCAAGCTGTTTTCCAGCTGGTGCTGTTAAGTGCAATACCGTTAATGGGGGACCCTTCTGTAATGGCACATTTAAGTGTAATATGTCTTTTCTGCCTTCCTTTTTCTTCGTGCTGTATTCAGTATATGTTTAAAGTAATGTGTTCGGCTTGGCCTTAAAAGCACAGGTATATTCCTGACAACAATAAAAGAGACTTCCATTAATAAGGCACGGCTGCATTGTGCTTCAAAAAACCACACGCTGAACCAGGGCTTACGGTAAATGTAGCTTTTGTGTAGAGCTTTTATCACCGAATGTGCCATGTGCCCAGGTTTAGGAGAAAAACATGTGGAAATACCTGGCTGAGGTGAAAGTTTGATTTGTGCAGTAGGTAAATGCACATCTTTAATGGAACTTACAGGGCTGATGTTTTATTCATTTGCTGTTTACTGTTTGCAATAAAGCGCCTGTTTACGTTTGCATATATCTTTAAGATGCTCTTAGCCAGATTGACTTAAATACATACAAAGGATAAAATGACTCATGGGAAATGACAAGAAAATTGGCATAAAAATGCCTTATCGTGGCGTTATTGCATTGCCATGAACTTCAAATATCAATCTTGACCAATAAATATTATGATGACGATACGTGATGTACATTTAATATTGTTTTTGTTTACACAGAAAAAAAAAGTTATTTCTTCTCTGGGGTTTAGTTCCCTGCTCAGACAGAAAAAGCACACAATAAAAGTCCTTAGGCAAGACTTCGAAAGGCAGAGTTATACTTCCGCATTGACTGCCCCCTTTAAAAAAGCTCTATAGCTTCCTAATGTGCCATAATGTGAATGCACACTTAATGTTTTTATTTTGTGTTTTCAAATAGCTATGTGAATAAATTAAATGAATAAATTAAATTAATGAATTGGTGTCTGCATTGCTCTGCAATTACACTGCCACACCTCTAGGGCTGAATATCAAACATTTTCATCTACACTATGTAGTAAACAATGCAGTAGTGCAGTGCAATTACTTCTAAAAATCTTTAAAGTGCACTAGTTATGGGGTAGGTTGTTGTTTGCCAGAAAAAAAAACAAATACAAAGCCGGTACGTTTTTCCACATGATTCCATTTTTTTTATTCATTCATTCATTCATTATCTGTAACCCTTATCCAGTTCAGGGTCGCAGTGGGTCCAGAGCCTACCTGGAATCATTGGGTGCAAGGCGGGAATACACCCTGGAGGGGGCGCCAGTCCTTCACAGGGCAACACAGACACACACACAAATTCACTCACACACTCACACCTACGGACACTTTTTGAGTCGCCAATCCACCTACCAACGTGTGTTTTTGGACCGTGGGAGGAAACCGGAGCACCCGGAGGAAACCCACGCGGACACAGGGAGAACACACCAACTCCTCACAGACAGTCACCCGGAGCGGGAAACGAACCCACAACCTCCAGGTCCCTGGAGCTTTGTGACTGCCCCCTTTTTTTTAATAATTTATTATTTTTATTACAATATTTATACATCCCTGACAGCCACACCAAGTCTGTGGAAATTTCTCGCTATGAATTTGCTGCTGTCGGCGATCGCTATAATGTAGAGAAGTTCAAGTTCCTGTACTTCTCCGGTTCAACATAAACAATGTCTGTTTGACCACTGACCAATCACAGTTGTTGTGTTCTGTGTCAAAGTGACACAGTTAAATTTTTGGAGAGGTACGCATCATGCTACAGCATAGGGTTTGTATCGACACGTTGCCTACAGCGTAGGTTCGATGCAGATTTAATAAAGATAAATAAAATAAATTGGGCTTAATACTGCGTTCACCTATATCTGTAGCATCAGTTAGAAATGATACTGTACATGTAAATACAGATGTATCACGATGCATCAGTGCATTTCAACACTTCCAGCTGTTAAAAGACCAGCAGAATTGTGACGTTGTCAGGTTGTGGTGCGATGCACAGCTCTGGACTGGAGAGGTGTTGCCGTCTCCATTGCAGCAAAGTGTCACTCTTGTTGAAAGCATTTGTGACGCTTCCTTTTGTGGCGTGAAACTGTGTTCCATATTTATTCACTCAGCTCCAGAGGGGTTTGGAGATCTGCTTATAGGAGACATCCTTCTCTTCTTCTCAGGCAAACCAAGTCTCCACCTGAGAGCTGTAAGGGATGTAGACCGTGGCATCATTAAATTACAGAAGTGCACTTACCTTAGAGAAGATCTTATACTCCACTTCTGAGGAGTGGTTTGAATCAAAGCCCATTGATTTTACAGCCAATCAGATGAGAAATCGAATAGGCGCTGAGAATGTTAACCAGTGATCAACTCAAAGACCAATTTGCCGTCATCTCAATCCAGCGTTCAGAGTCATGTCATATGTTTATAATTATAAGCAATGTTTTGAAACATGGCAATAGTCGATGACCAGCCTTTATTTACTTAATTCCCAGTGAAAGTGCCGTCAACTGCAGGTCAATCATTGATCATGTTGTCGGCTTCATTGGGTGTAAGATACTCCAATTATGTACGCATCCAAATAGTCAAAAATATCACAAATATAAAAGACTTTCTGAAACTGATTGAAAGGTACAGAGTAAATAAGCCTCTTAAGAATTCAGCAAGTTGACCACAAGAACTCAGTCCATCCTTCCACTCAGAATAGACAACACAGCATTATCATTCTGAAAAGAATTTCAGGAAGCAGCTACTGAGAAAAGGAAGGAGACACACTGATGATATGATAGAGATAGGGATAGAGTAATGCCTAGTGTTGATGTTAGGTTTAGGGTGACAACACAGGGGATTGGGATGGAACCATGTGCTGGGTTTATTAGGCAGAGCAAAGGTCAATGTCTAAAGATCAGTCCAGGAAAATAAGGGCAGAGGCAAAAGCCAATACAAGAAAGAAATAAAAGGGAGGAACATTAATATGACAATGAACGGAAAGGAACGGAAAGGAACATGACATGAATAAAAATGCTCAAAATGACGGGAGTAGTTTTTTGCGGAGAGTTTTGTGTGGTGCTTATTGCTTTCAGGTGTGTGAGTTAATGAGATGCCATGGCAACCAGGTCAATATTCTGGTGAGGGTGACACCTCGCGCGGAGGTAAAGCTTAGGTTAAAGGTGTGTTGTATGCATTAAGTGTTATATTAGCAGGGTGCAGTTCAGGCTTTGGAGGTGCAGACAGTCTTACACACTTGGCTGAGATGCTGGGCTGATAGAGGCCATTGTGGTTCATTAATGGCGAATGGTAGAAAATGCTACCAACTTCTAAGATTGGTCTTTGGATGTGGGGATAATATTCCTGCAGATTTCTTGCAGAACAGGACTGGAAATGAACAGAATGTGGTGGCTCTTCTTCTGTTTGTGTTTATTCAATTCAATCTCCTGTAACTGCTGCTGTGTTAATTTATTTTCTTTTTTTTTTATCATTATTGTTGTTGTCATTGCTTCATTTGTTTTTCCCAAGTTTCTCCACAGGCTGATGGGTTAATCAGGCGTAAAATGAGTCGAACTGCTGGATGTTTTAAAGCTCACAATGTTTAAATGACCGATTGTTGCCGAGACTCATCCCTGGCCTCTCCAGCGCGTGCGTGTGTGTGTGTTTGACCGCAGTATTGATCCTTAGCGACGGGTGGCTAATTAGAGTGATATTAACTTTGTAAATGCAGTGTCCAGCGAGGGGCACCAGGGATAGCAGCCACATTTGATGGAGATTGATTCCCATTTAAGGGCCTTCCCTTTAAATATTTTTTTCCCTCCAAACAAAAGGAAAGTAATCAAAGTTGGAAGTTAGCAAACACACCTGAGCGTGGTGCCAATCTGAGCGCCAGCATCGATCCCACCGAGCTACTCTCTAAACACTGCTGGACAGGGACGTGTCCAAGTGTGGATGGGGTCTGAAACTGTCTACAGGCGTGAGTGACTGAGTGAGTGTATGAAAGTCTACAGGCGTGAGTTACTGAGTGAGTGTATGAAACTGTCTACAGGCATGAGTGAGTGTATGAAACAGTCTACAGGAGTGAGTGACTGAGTGAGCGTATGAACCTGTGTACAGGCGTGAGTAACTGAGTGAGTGTATGAAACTGTCTACAGGCGTGAGTGACTGAGTGAGCGTATGAAACAGTCTACAGGCATGAGTGAGTGTATGAAACAGTCTACAGGCATGAGTGACAGAGTGAGCGTATGAAACAGTCTACAGGCGTGAGTGACAGAGTGAGCGTATGAAACAGTCTACAGGCATGAGTGAGTGTATGTAACAGTCTACAGGAGTGAGTGACTGAGTGAGCGTATGAAACTGTCTACAGGCGTGAGTGAATGAGTGAGCGTATGAACCTGTCTACAGGCGTGAGTGACAGAGTGAGCGTATGAAACAGTCTACAGGCGTGAGTGACAGAGTGAGCGTATGAAACAGTCTAAAGGAGTGAGTGACTGAGTGAGCGTATGAACCTGTGTACAGGCGTGAGTAACTGAGTGAGTGTATGAAACTGTCTACAGGCGTGAGTGACTGAGTGAGCGTATGAAACAGTCTACAGGCATGAGTGAGTGTATGAAACAGTCTACAGGCGTGAGTGACAGAGTGAGCGTATGAAACAGTCTACAGGCATGAGTGAGTGTATGTAACAGTCTACAGGAGTGAGTGACTGAGTGAGCGTATGAAACTGTCTACAGGCGTGAGTGAATGAGTGAGCGTATGAACCTGTCTACAGACATGAGTGACTGAGTGAGCGTATTATACAGTCTACAGGCGTGAGTGAAGGAGTGAGCGTATGAACCTGTCTACAGGCATGAGTGACTGAGTGAGCGTATGAACCTGTCTACAGACATGAGTGACTGAGTGAGTGTATTATACAGTCTACAGGCGTGAGTGAAGGAGTGAGCGTATGAACCTGTCTACAGGCATGAGTGACTGAGTGAGCGTATTATACAGTCTACAGGTGTGAGTGAATGAGTGAGCGTATGAACCTGTCTACAGACATGAGTGACTGAGTGAGCGTATTATACAGTCTATAGGCGTGAGTGAAGGAGTGAGCGTATGAACCTGTCTACAGGCATGAGTGACTGAGTGAGCGTATTATACAGTCTACAGGCGTGAGTGAATGAGTGAGCGTATGAACCTGTCTACAGGCGTGAGGGACTGAGTGAGTTTATGAAACTGTCTACAGGCGTGAGTGAATGAGTGAGCGTATGAACCTGTCTACATACATGAGTGACTGAGTGAGTGTATTATACAGTCTACAGGCGTGAGTGAATGAGTGAGTGTATGAACCTGTCTACAGACATGAGTGACTGAGTGAGCGCATTATACAGTCTACAGGCGTGAGTGAAGGAGTGAGCATATGAACCTGTCTACAGGCATGAGTGACTGAGTGAGCGTATGAACCTGTCTACAGGCGTGAGTGACTGAGTGAGTTTATGAAACAGTCTACAGGCGTGAGTGACTGAGTGAGCATGTGAAACTGTCTACAGGCGTGAGTGACTGATTGAGCATGTGAAACTGTCTACAGGCGTGAGTGACTGATTGAGTGTATGAAAGCCTGCAGGCGTGAGTGACTGAGTGAGTGTATGAAACAGTCTACAGGCCTGAGTGACTGAGTGAGTGTATGAAACAGTCTACAGGCCTGAGTGACTGAGTGAGTGTATGAAACAGTCTACAGGCCTGAGTGACTGAGTGAGTGTATGAAACAGTCTACAGGCCTGAGTGAGTGTATGAAACAGTCTATAGGCGTGAGCGACTGACTGAGTGTATGAAACAGTCTACAGGCGTGAGTGATGAGTGAGTTTATGAAACAGTCTACAGGCGTGAGTGATGAGTGAGTTTATGAAACAGTCTACAGGTGTGAGTGAGTTTATGAAACAGTCTACAGGCATGAGTGATAAGTGAGAGTATGAAACAGTCTGCAGGCGTGAGTGACTGAGTGAGTGTATGAAACAGTCTACAGGCCTGAGTGACTGAGTGAGTGTATGAAACAGTCTACAGGTGTGAGTGACTGAGTGAGTGTATGAAACAGTCTACAGGCCTGAGTGACTGAGTGAGTGTATGAAACAGTCTACAGGCCTGAGTGACTGAGTGAGTGTATGAAACAGTCTACAGGTGTGAGTGATGAGTGAGTTTATGAAACAGTCTACAGGTGTGAGTGATGAGTGAGTTTATGAAACAGTCTACAGGTGTGAGTGATGAGTGAGTTTATGAAACAGTCTACAGGCGTGAGTGATGAGTGAGTTTATGAAACAGTCTACAGGTGTGAGTGATGAGTGAGTTTATGAAACAGTCTACAGGCGTGAGTGATGAGTGAGTTTATGAAACAGTCTACAGGCGTGAGTGATGAGTGAGTGTATGAAACAGTCTACAGGCGTGAGTGATGAGTGAGAGTATGAAACAGTCTACAGGCGTGAGTGATGAGTGAGTTTATGAAACAGTCTACAGGCGTGAGTGATGAGTGAGTTTATGAAACAGTCTACAGGCGTGAGTGATGAGTGAGTTTATGAAACAGTCTACAGGCGTGAGTGATGAGTGAGTTTATGAAACAGTCTACAGGTGTGAGTGATGAGTGAGTGTATGAAACAGTCTACAGGCATGAGTGAGAGTATGAAACAGTCTACAGGTGTGAGTGATGAGTGAGTTTATGAAACAGTCTACAGGTGTGAGTGAGTGTATGAAACAGTCTACAGGTGTGAGTGATGAGTGAGTTTATGAAACAGTCTACAGGGGTGAGTGATGAGTGAGTTTATGAAACAGTCTACAGGTGTGAGTGATGAGTGAGTTTATGAAACAGTCTACAGGCGTGAGTGATGAGTGAGTTTATGAAACAGTCTACAGGCGTGAGTGATGAGTGAGTGTATGAAACAGTCTACAGGCGTGAGTGATGAGTGAGTGTATGAAACAGTCTACAGGTGTGAGTGATGAGTGAGTGTATGAAACAGTCTACAGGTGTGAGTGATGAGTGAGTGTATGAAACAGTCTACAGGTGTGAGTGATGAGTGAGTGTATGAAACAGTCTACAGGTGTGAGTGATGAGTGAGTTTATGAAACAGTCTACAGGTGTGAGTGATGAGTGAGTTTATGAAACAGTCTACAGGCATGAGTGACTTAGTGAATGAGTTAGTTTGCTCTTGTGATGGTCGGTCGGTTGCAGTCAGTTGTCAGTGAGGCTCACCAATGGAAAAGGACTGGTAGATGTAAAGATGATGCTGCTGTTTCAGAGATCAGCGCATATTCTGGGGATTCCAGCTCAGAACTGACACCCTTACACCATACACAGGAACGTATTTATCACAGAGTCTTAAAGCCCTGAGTCTGCGTCTCCTGTAAAAGCGTCGCTGCTAAATGGCCAATGCTTCCACCTCGCTGAGCAGAACATAAATGATTAAACAGACTGGGTGCTGAACGTTCTCGCTTTGGTCGCGCTCATTAGCGTACTCAGAGAGTATCTCCGTTACGCAGCATCTTCACAGTGAATTTAAAACATTGTTCTATTTCTCTCATCCACCTTCCCATGTGTATTATATATTTTTATAAAGATGTATCATCAGACGCAATGGAAAATTAACCACTAATGCTTCTACAACACAAACAAGCAATAAACAGCAAAGCATGGCACAGTGTACTCATGACTTTCTGTAATAGAATCATTACAAGGACACAGTGGCGGTGATGCGCCCCCTGGTGGAGTTGCTAAATGTGTGTGCATGGGGGCATCACTGAGCGTGTGGGTGAATGAGTGAGTGTGCATGCATGAATGAATGAATGTGTATGCAAGTAAAGTGTATTTACAGAGATTATTTAACAGCACAGTGGCAACCAAAGTGCAGTGTGTGTGAATGAGCAAGGGTGAGTGAGTGCATGAGTGTGTGACTGAGTGAGTGAGTGAGTGCAGTAGTGAATGCATTAATGAGTGCATGAATGAGGGAATTGTGAACAAGCTGCTTTGAGTTGTGTCTCACTCAGAATGAGTTGGCACATGCCTTGTACCCTCAGCGTGAAGAAGGCAGAGCTCTGTAAAGTGTTTTATGGTAATGATTTATATAGATGGACATGCCTTGGTTTTAGAGCTGGTTTAAGTTGGTTTTGAAGATTAGTTTGCAGTGGATATATATATATTTCAATGTGATTAAAATTCTAATACTGAAATTGCCTGATTGTGACTATATCTACATCCCACTCTTTGAGATTTACAGTATTTAAGAATGTATTTAATGTTATATACAGTCTGCATTGTTACTGTGTCGTGTGCCACTTCAAAAAATGTTGAAATGTGTATAGTTTCTGTGGCTTTTAACTCTGCGTAGTCTGTGTATAAAGCCGTATAAAGCATAAGTAGACCTCCCTGGAGCTATTGTTTCCACATTCTACTGCACCTGGATAATATGCGGATAATATATCGACTGTTATGAGCCCGACAGCCGTAAGTTACGGCGGCTCTGGCTGTGATTGACATTGTTATTGATGAAAGTCATTGTCACTGAGCCACTTGTGGAATGTACAGCATTGTCTGGACTGCCACAGTCCCTCAGTCGACTTGTTCATAAGCTAATATTGCTTCACAAATGCTTCCCTGAGTGTGTTCCTCCTCGGGTACAAGGGAAATCAGTTCTGGACTGCTACACACACACACACACACACACACACACAGAGTTGTCATCTGGTATCAGCAGCCTTAACGTGTGCACAGCTCGGATAAAGCAAATAATACCAGATGAGTGAGAGTGCGACACCCAGACAGAGCTCATTTAGCCTGTCACTTCCCATTATGGAGTTCTACAGCCAAGGCCTTCAAGAGGAAACTAGTGTAGGCACCGCTGCTGGAGCTACACTACATGCCCAAACATACTTAGTCACCTTTAGAATTAGTCAATTCAGGTACTTTAAGATACTCACTGTGGATACAGATTTTCAATAGTTTAAATATGACTTGTAATCTGTGTAGAAAAGCATAAAATGAAAGGGCAGCTGCACATGAGTCTGAGATCACCATGTACAGTGAGAGAAGTTGACGAAAGGATATACAGTTCCATTCAGGATGACCCAAGTTGATAAATGCCATTGAATCCTCACAGAAATGTTCTAACATCAGTAGAGAAGAGGCTGTGACTGCCACAAAACTGAAAAAGCTACCTGTTCATACCCTTGTTGCAGAAGTAGGTGTCCTATAACTCATGACTGTAGCATACTAGCTTTCCTTATTTTTACCCCTACCCATTTGATCCTCTTCTTTCCCCTTTGAATTGAGTTAAAACATGTAGTGGTTAAACTCTTCCCTATGAAATGGGAAACCTTCAAGAGTCTGATTCATCATCAGTCTGCAGTGATGTCAGAGGAGCAGTGCAGCACTGCAACCTCGAAGCTGGATTTTAGTACGTTTAGTGCACCATATGCCTTATATTATCACCCACTCCCAACACTTTTCTGATATGAAGCTAAATTCAACTGCTTCCAGTTCCACCTTAAATGTCACAGTAGTGTCAGCTCCCAGAATGTAATTGCTTTAATGTTTAAGGTGGAACTGGAAGTTAATGATGGTTTAAGCTTGTTACGAAGTACAAGGTCATAAATCGTATTTCATAATATTTAATAAAGTGGTTATCATAGTTAAATGAGGAAATACTGACAATTGTTGGCTCCTTTGGTCGCTATGAAGCCATTCATAACACTCTCTGTTAAGTTTTTTGGCAAAATGGAGGGGTAGGGCTAAATGGTATGGGCAAGGGATGAAATGGGATTCAATGGAGATGAAATTGAAGTGAAGAATGTAAGAATCGACCAATCAAATCTTTCACCAATCAGCTACATGACTTTCTGGAAGGAAAATCAATCCTATAAAAAAATGTCAGGTAATAACTGATATTTGCAAATGTATGGCATATATATCTCTTGCTCATTTCATTTTTGCAGAATCTTTTTCGTTGGAGCCATGATTCCATCTCGGATTTCATCTCGGGAGCTTAATTCTTAACCTCCTCCTCCATTCCAAAACAACAGATGGGCCAGGCCCAGCTCTCTTAATTGGTTCATTTGCTGATTGTTTCAATATATAATGCCTAATACATGACAGAACAGCTGTCTGTGCTGGTGGCCAGCTCACTAAAGCATTTAATGATCAAATACATACCTGACCCTAATTAGAGGCTTCCAAATGAGCTTAATGGCTAAATTCAGTGGCCAGCTCCAGCATATTTTCTCACTAAACGCTCGTGTAATTGATCACATCAACCGTTGCCTCATCTCCGTAATTGCTTTCTTTTTCCCCCTCCAGGGACGTGGCGGCCAACGTGGAAGTCATGCAGCTAGATTTCGAGATGGAGAACTTCACCAGTCAATCGGTGACCAGGAGAATCAACTGGAACATCGATTACAGGGGACAGAACCCACCCCCAGACTCGGACAAGGTGGTGACGGAGCTGACTGTGGTTCAGAAGGACATTCAGGCCATCATCCCACTGTCCATGGTGAGTAAAACCTACAGAGCCAGGCTGCAGTCAGTACTCCAGTCCTAAAGGCTTACAGTAACAATGAATGGAACCCCATTTTGGAGATGGGGTTTGGAAGATGATGGAGCTCATGTTTGTGAGTGAAGAGGCTGCGAAATAGTAGGCAGCCTAGAAAGCCAGCTAGAAAGAAGCTAGCTAATATTATTGATGGGAGTTGGCAGATATTCTTACCCAGGGCACCCTCTTAGGAGTCTGGCCCAAGGTCTCTTATTGGTTTAGCATGGTGTTCCTGCCCAAGCTGAGAACTGAACCCTGGACCAATGCAATGATATTCTATATATCTGCCTTAGTCACCACACCTTATTCAACAGCACGTTTCTTCCTTTGTGTTTAAATTTCCATTATTTTGGTAAAGTGCAGATGCACATGAGTGGATTAAATATGTAACGTCTATGGTTTCTGTGGTATAAACACAGAAAGTGAGGAACAACAGTGGTTTTAAATGTGTCCATTTCATTTACCGTGAGTTTTAAATAAAGAAAGTAAGGAATAACAGTGGTTTATTGTGTAAAATTTGTAGGAGACCTGTTTTTTCAAGAACCTTACATAGTTTTCCTTTTTAAAATGGAACACCAAATTCAAATAAGAGGCTGGTGAATAAAGTCAATATTAAACTGACCCATTTAAGGTGGAAATAAAATTGGGAATAAGAAGCAAACACGTGTCTCCTAAAATGACATTTAAGGTGGAAGGGGAAAAAATATATAAGGAAGATAACATCAGCCTTCGACTAGTGACACATTTAACACCAGAGGCACAGAGAGCCAGAGCCGGGTGTTTACGTGAACTCTCCTCCAAGTGCCATGTTGGTTTTGATGTGGGAGGGAAGACAGCGCGGTGGTCGGCACATCTCCCTGTGCTTCCAGATCTCAGTGGGTCAAAGGAGCAGGATGCTAGTGTTAAGGTGAAGATGAAAATTCGAAGATGAAGCTGGTAAATAAGTTAACATTTGCAGTACCTCCCTCATGTTTTCTTTCCAACCGAAGCGGAGCCAGTTTCACCTCCAATCAAGTTACTGCAGCACTCTGTCAACTTTAACACTCCCTGAGTTTAGAGTCCAGATAAAGTGCGTATGTTTGTTGTTTATTATTGCTGTGGTTGGAATCTATATCCAGGGATCTACTGATTCAGCACAAGTTCTAATAGAAGGTAAACAAATATGGTTCCTGGCTTAGGATTCAGCACCAAGTAAGAGGACATTTCAGGGCTAGAGCTATTTCCACCTTCCAAATGATCTAGAGAGCTGTAACTCATAACATAACTTATGATGTGTTATACTGACCTGTGACTCTGGTCAACATAATGGATGTTGGTCAATCAACCTGACCATTAATTTCATGTAATTAATGTCACTGTAGGCAAGGACTTCAATTACAGCTCTGTCAGAGGAACACACATGAGCCAGGGATGTATTGCTGAGATAGACCCCGGGCTTATAACCTTGCGAAACCAATTGGATGATATTAGTCTCTTATACATGAAGATGAGGCGTCCATTGATTTCACTGATATTGGCCATTATCCTTGCATTGGTCCCCATTCCCCAGCAAGCGCCCCATGTGGGAGATTATTGAATAAAACAGCTCTTCATTGTGAGTCATTTTGCAGGTAATCGGCCCAGGCTGGGCAGTCCAGGGAGGGCATATTAATTCCCTGAGCGGTTCCCCATCTGCTGTATGCTACGCAGCTAGCTCCAGAAGCTGGAGACTTCATTATTCACCCTTTAGGATTCATCGGCCTGCCACATTTTAGAACAGAGGTGAGCAGTGCAGTGCTGGGCACTGCATTCCCATATGAGTGAGCTACACTGTATGTCCAAACATTCATAGTCACCCTTTAAAATGAGGAATTCACCTATTTAAAGCAACAATAGGTAGTATTATGACTTTATAATAACAGTTTTAAAATGTTTGCGATGCTTCACTCACCTGAAATAGCGAGAAAAGAGTCTCTGCCACTTCTACTCCAGGCTCAGCAGTGCAGAGACTGCACTGTGTAACTTTTGGAGGATGGTAGGAGCACTACAGTAGAGTTAATGCCAAGGAATTGCTTTCTCTAGCTCTTTTCCCTTGTGTCTTCTACCTGACAATTACACACACACGCACACACATATCCAGTCACCAGCAATTGAAAGCCAGACACATGGCCTACGACCAGACAAGTCCTCTGAGGGGTGAGTGTTCAATAGCTGGAACCGAGTTAATATATGGGAATATATGAGCTTTGTGCACAGCTGTGTGGACGGAAAGCCTCCCGTAAACCATCCAAAACCTCAGGGGTGCGCTCTCTCTTTCTCGTCAGGGGGATTTTTAAGCTGAAACCAATCAGAGAGGGCCATATGAGACCACAACAAAGACCCAGTTCAACTCGTACACAACAACGAAGTCTCAGATGAGGCCCACACTGATTCAGACCTGGCAAATCCTCCACTCCAAATACACACACTCTCTTTACACATGCTGTAAACTCACACACTCAAAGGCCTCACATGAATACATACTGTAACATTTTACACATACAAAAACAGATTCAAAGGGACATGAGTTAGGTGTAGACTGATCTGATACTCTGGTATCAGGTATCTGACCTGTCCATCATTACTATCAGCATTTCAAACATGCAAAAGACCAAAGTAGATATTAATATAAAATATATTTTCTATCATCAGTGCCCAAAATTAAAAAATATTCCCAAAACACTAGATATTTCCTAGCATAGCATTAAAAAAGCACAAGTAAAAGGAGGTTGTATTATAT
Organism: Hoplias malabaricus; assembly: GCF_029633855.1. NCBI lineage: Eukaryota > Metazoa > Chordata > Actinopteri > Characiformes > Erythrinidae > Hoplias > Hoplias malabaricus. Next base: position 32,540,108 of record NC_089801.1, on the reverse strand, counting down.
ACAAAATATGTTTTTTGGGTTTTTTTTTAAACATAAAAATATGCCCAAAAACTGTTAATAGTGTTGGTGTAGTCTTGCACAGTACAAAGATATTTGAAAAGTATCTCACTACTTTGTCATTAAAAACAGTAAAGTACCCTTTATAATGAGCACCAGTACTCCTAAAGAGTGTTTTAAAATAAGAGCGATATTTCCAATGAGTGTCTCAGGGAGGCGAGTTATTTAAAAACAAGAAACCCAACCTGCACCAGAGACTTTCTGTACAAACCTTAGCTACATATTTTATAGAAGAGAATCGCCGGTAGCACAACTCGTTAGAACACCAGGACTGACTAGGAGAGACAGCTTTCTCTCCATGGCTTCTCTGCTTCTGAAGACTGAGCTCCGGGAGACACAGCTCATCTGCTCCAGAGACGAAGCAGCACAGTCAATCCACAATGAGATCACATAATTGATCAAGGCATTGAGCTTTATTCAAACAGTGAACAAGTCTTATGAACGTATGACGCGATGCAGAAGGTGCGATTGGACCCAGAAATGGCGAAATGTCATGTGTGGTGTCAAGGAAGGCAGAGGTTCCCTACTACACAAAGTGAAACAGCATATTAAATGAGATATAGAAACAAGAACAGTGTCATTGATGCGAAGAACTGATTAGCACTCCCTTGTGGAGCAGTTTCTTAGTGTGAGGGAGGGTGGGAGTTCCATCATGAGGTGCTTTGCATCTAAAACATGCTTTAGAGGTCTCGGTGTTGGTATTGCTAGAGAAATAGTTGGACCAGTACATCCTTAAGTAGATAGACACACTCTCTCTCTCTCTCTCTCTCTCTCTCTCTCTCTCTCTTTTCTCTTGCAAATACACAGAGAAGCTTTTAGACAGAAAAGCTTTGCAAAGCAGATTCCACTATGACTCAGGTGCAGAATGAAGGACTGAGGGGAATTTTGTGTTTGTGTGTGTGTGTGAGAGAGATCGAGAGAGAGAGAGAGCGAGAGAGAAACAGTGTTAAATCAGGCAGGGTTATCATTTGAGTATGGCAGCCTCGGCCAGTTCCCCTGGCAAACACAATCTGGCCACGATTAGCATGCTGCAGCACAGAGCTGTCTCCTTATTAAAGACCTCAACCCTTCCACTGAAGAGAGAAAGCTGAGAGAGTACTGATCTGAGACCAGGCTTTAGAGTGCTTAGACTGGGAATACTCTCTGACCGCATGACACTATGATTCGGGTATTTATGAATTGATTAACTGCATTATGAACTCTAAATTCAAGTTGCATTTTATAAGGATTCAGTTCAGTTTCTTTCCCTCTCCACAAGCAATTACAATTCTCAGTAAATTTCAGCCAAATTAGCAAGCTACCCTTTTTTATTTATTTTACAAATATCCCAAGTTCACTGTGTGTGGGCAAATCTACCCCGTGAAACTTTAGCTTATATTGGCTTTATATTTTGTTTAAGGACAAACAGTACAACTAAAAACACAAATGCTTTTGTTTCTTCAGCAGAGCATTGTATACTCATCAAGGGTGTTGCTATTGTTGATTTCTCTTTTCTCTGCAACTTCATATGCCCACGGATGTCTTCATGGTTTGTTTTGAAACTAATCCTACTGTTCTTTGGTTCCAGCTGGGAATGAAATTTTGGCTTCTAGAACTTATTTATTTTTTGTGAAAATGCATAGAATGGTTCAAAACTTGGTACGGAACCTATTCCACGCTAATCATGAAGGGACAAGATAGTAACCCACCAAGAACAGCAAAATATCTAGTGATTAATATGGAGATTTTACATAGAGAACTACCTTGCAACTCACTCACTCACATTTAGCAGGCAGAGAATTATCCACAAGGGGCCGCCACTAACAGTCAAATAGGTTTGGATGCTGTATGTCCTTGTCCCCATGCTGTAGATGTTAGTCTTTACTTGACAGATGTATGGTAGAGGTACATTATTGGTCACTAAAGGTACAAACATTGTAACGGTACCTTTAAAGGTAAACAGCAGTGTTAAATGTGCATTTTGTTCCCTAAAGATACATTGCATTCTCTTCTCCAGAATGTTTCTGACTGTTTGGCCTTGTCTAATCCCCCTGTGACCTTTTGACCTGTGTAAAGCAAAAGATATAAATCTTATCTGTTTCCTCACTGTCTCCACAGCGGTGGCATGGTTATATATGTCCCTGGAAGATCAGAAACAGGTCACTTTGGCTCAGACCGACATGGCGCAAAGCGTGTGGTGACTTGTCATAGACATCTGTGCTGTTATTTATGGAGGAGGCTGTTTATATACATCATCATGTGTCATTTATTACACCGTAGACTCTCGCTGAGACTGTAAATCCTTATGCCTGTGTTAACATTCAGCTCACACATATGACCACACAGGTCTCACCAGGCAGAGGGAAGTAGGATATAGCTCGAATCTTACATCACCTTCGGACCTTCGGAAACACATGGCCATCCTCTGTTTCTGTTGAAAATAATGTTATAACAGTGTTGGAAGATAGCTGTGAGGATGTGATTGCAGGTCACACACCGATAATGGATGATTTGTTGTCATCCCAGAGGTACTGGATGGCGCTATATCATTTCACAGAATACACTTCCAGTGCTCCTCAGCCGAGTGCTGGGGGTGTTTATACCCCTCTATGCAACATTTGACATGACCCTAGGCTCATGTGCAGCTGTCTCATCCCATGACATTCTATGTGCACAGCTGGGTGGAGTTGATTTTGTGCTCCACATTTATTCAACCAACAAAAGCATCTGACTTCACTGTTCACATGGCTAGACGCTATCAAATCCTCACAACAGTGTTCCAATATCTAGGCCCTTTTGAAGCCCTAGTATCCCACCTCCACCGTTACCAGCCAGAACATGGAGATACTGAGCCACAAACCAGCTCCAGTGACAAAGCCCCTTGTAGGATTTGGGGAATCAGGTTCCTTGCTCTATGGATACTCTGGGACTCTATCATTGGCTCTGAAAATTCCAGACAGAATCCAAAGAGTTAGGGATACAGTAGAATTATGTTTCTGCACTCCCGACTTCAGCCCTAACGCTGAGCTAATAAGTCACTGAGCACGCTCAGACAGGGAAATATTAAACTGTGCTCTTAATTCTCCGAGTGCAGTCTGCGAGCCCAGCGTTTATAACCTCCCAGGAAGACTAGCTGTCAGAAATCTGGCACCCGTTAGCCGTGAGAATTGGGGGAAGCTAAAGGAAGGCCTTTGTGAAGAAGTGTGCTTATTCTTGGCTGTGGTGTACTGTATTTGAAGGGTTAAAAGCTACTGTATTGACTATTAAGGGAGTTTGATAAGAGTAGGATGTTGAGGGTTGGGTGGAAAGGTTGAGTCCCTTTAGAAAGACCAAAGGGACCCCTGTAAATTGAGCTTAATTCACTGAATTTGTGGGTGGGACCTTTGATGCTTCCTTTATAATAAATAAATAAAAAATGACTGCCTTCCATCAGGGTCAGCATTACATCTAAAATGTATGCACCTTTCCAACATGTCAGAAGGTTTTACCCAATGTATGTAACCACAAGAACAACAGTGAGGTCAGGTTCAGATGCTGAATGATTGGTTGTGGATAGTGTTGTCACGATACAGGTACTGAAACGATACCATGGCAGAAACCTAAAACATCAGTGAAAGTAGCATACTTTCTCTACAAGCTGAGGGTGGCCGGCAAAATCGCTGGTATTTGGTTGTTAAGTTTGATGCTCATACATTCCTTCATTGATGTTCATGTGTCAACCTCTTTGGAAACCCAAGCCCAGGTTGAGCACAACTAAATTAATGGTCTGAAGGTTTACAACTGCGCATTTCCTTCTCCTCAGGGAATTCCAGAAATTTCAGAGTTCGCTCGTGGTCACTTCTGTTTCATTTGTGGCCTGCCGTGAGATTACAGTGCGTGAACGTAATGAAGACTTATACTTGCCCTGGAGTAGCACAAGCTGTGGTCACACACTCTCAGTGAAAGCATCCAGATTTATCGGGATGCATAAAGTTCTCTTCCCATTTTTTGTCCCCATGCGGAATAATTTACAGTTAGCTGTTGTTGCGTCCCTGCAGCAACAAAAATAATGAATTGATGTGAGCGGCCGAGGAGCCGCGGCGCTCCGTAATTGGCCTCGGCATTTGCTTTGGAGCTCTAATTGAAAGGAGAGACTTGTTTGAATATGTAGCCTAGCGCTACACCGCATCAATTTGCGAGTGCAGGTAGTGAGGCAAGGGGCGCATACGAAAATCAAGCCAAGTACGCCGGCGTTTGATGCTAGCGGCAGTGGAGGTAGGTTTTTTTTTTATTATTTTTAATTTTTTTCTTCTCCTCCTCGCTAAAGTTGTCATGCTTGACCGAAACAGTACATCTTCCAATTAGTTTAGTTTACCAAGTTGTATCCTCTTGTTTATTTTCTGTGTCTTCTCTCAATGAGTTGCTTGACTTTATTAAATCCTTTAAAGTAAAGGCAATAAAGGGGGTTCTGTGCTCTGCAGACACCAAATAGTTAACCACATATTGTCAGACATTGTAAACTTTTTAGATGTAATCTACTATTAATGGTGGTTGTGAGGGAAAAAAAATATATTGGTCTCACTTTAGATACCATTTCTCTAATAAATGTGTAGTTATATATTAATTATAAGTATTAAAGTCAGTGTATGTACAGGTAGGTAATAACACTGGATTTTCTGAGTAAGGCTTGTACAGCTTATATTGGGACATGTGAATCAACTTCATTTTGACTCATTGAATCAGTTATAACTGCATTTTATATTTTATTTAATAGCATGACATAAGGAACTTATTTTCTATTTATTTTTGGGGGGAAAAATATTAGAAGTGCAGGTGTTCACGAACTTTGCATATCGACACTTTGTAATTACATTATAATGAAGTTCAGAAAAGAAATTAGAAATGTGTTGCTTGAAAAAGTGCGAATCACATTGCTACAAATGTGTGATGAGATGAGAAATATGCAGCTTACTCAGTTCAATCTGTTTATTGTTACAACAGTTGTTACATTATTGTTGCATGTATTATTAATGTTTAACTACACTTTTAATACACACATTCACTATAAAATGTCACAAAGGTTCTGTGTAATTTGTAATTAGAATATTGGATCTACTCTCACTGAGCAGACACTGTCTCACTTTTCTACTTATTCGGTTGTTTGAATGAGAGAAATGAGACTTCCATTTTTATATCATAATAAGCTTTTAAAATTTATCAGCTGCGGTTTATAAGGTTGAGACATTTCCCCTTCAGAGACGGCTCCTCATAGCGACACGTTTGACTTTATGAGTCTGACACAGACAGAGACTTTAACAAAAAAATAAATAAATAAATACAAAAATCTTCCGTGCCGTCCCTGGGTTTTTTATTAAGCATTCAAATTCCGGCACTGAATTCATGCTAACCTTCCCTGACCATTTCCTCTCCTTCTCTCTCCCTCACCCTTCTATCCCCCTCCTCCTCTCCAGGACACTGAGATCATCAACACGGCCATTCTAACTGGTCGCACTGTCGCCATCCCGGTCAAGGTTGTCTCCATAGAGATGAGCGGCACGGTCACCGATATTTCCTCGTCTGTTGAATGCAAGTCGTCCAATGAGGACATTGTCAAGGTACGTTATTCTCAAAAAGACCAATTATCACACTCAAAGAGGACTGAGCTCCAACTGTGGTGGTATCCTTCAGGGCTGGGACTCTTAGTCAAATGTTATACATTCCATGCTTTAATGTAAATAACTTTTTCACATTTACTCAATCGTATTTTCTGTCCTCTTATGGCAGAGCCGATTTTCCGAGTTAAATACAGTTTCTCTGGGCTTTTTCCAGCCCTTGCCCTTTCCACTTGCCCACCCAGGCTCCCTCTATGTGTCTCTGGGTTCTTTGGAGCCAGTAGAAGTGGAGCTTAATGCTTAAAAGACCATAAAACAAGCATCAAACAGTCACTTAAAACCTTCTTTCTAACACACTCCCACGGCCGGTGCTTTTTGAACACCTCCCACACCCCAGGAGGGGATCGATGACTTTTCCGTCCGAGACAATCCATCAAAATCAGTGCAGTGCAGGAGCTCCAGGAAGCACATTGCTGAGAGCTGTAATCACATGGCCCTGGTGTTTCCAGCTGTTACACCACAAACCTTTCAGAAGGATGGGTGGTGGAGATTTGATGCCCTGTTTAATTCCACTCAGCAGTAAGTCAACTCCCAGAAGAAAGAGACAATAATAATGAGCAATAGATGTATTATTTTTACATTTATTATTTTCCCATGAGATGAAGAGCCGGAATGATTTCTGATCCCTGAAGGAACCATTGCTGCTCCTTTAATGCTCCTTTAAGAGGGTTCCCCAGAAGACAACCACCAACCCACTAGATGTCAGCAAAGCTGACCTGTAAAAGAATCATTGAAGGAACTTTCTCAGCTTCTTTAAAATAAGGGCCACCGGTCGTGAGTGTCCAGTTATATTCCTGGAATGATGCTTGGACATGAGGTGGGGTTATCTCAGTTTAAATACAGCCCACTCTCTCATTTCCAGTCTGTATATCCCGCTATTTGGCCCTCTTTATTCCTTTTCATAATTCTTCTCTCGGCTGTCCTGAGTTTTTTCAACCAGGGGACTCTCCATCACTTCCGGCTACCACAATATAGATGTAAACCCCTTTTCAATTATCCTTTATTGCAGTGAGTTTATGATATTTCCAATAATCCTGTACCATCCATTTCATCGATTTCGCAAAGTCCACAAGAGGTAGCCCCACTAGCTCTTAACAAGCACCAGGAACAGGACACTGAAGAGGTTGCCCTGGCCTGCCCATGACACCCTAGTGTCATCCAAGGAGTGAGAGCCATACATCAAAGGCAAGCACAGGGAAGGGGTCATTGTGGATGGATAGATACAGGGTTTACCCTTTGACCCTGAGTTTTATTGATGTACTTATGTCAATTTCCATTTCTTATTTTTACCCATACTCTTTATTTTCAAGTGTCAAGTTCCCCCTTGCAACTGAGTTAAAAGTGTAGTTTCAAGAGCTTGTTTCCTCATCAGTAGACCACTCTGTCAGTCTGCAGTGATATCAGAGGAGTGGGATATGGAGTGAGGCTATATCGTTTATATCGATATTTTAAGGTTTTAAAAGTCTAAATCTTGTACAGGGCCATTCTGTGCTCTGCTCACAGCCCCGACCCCACCCGGGTTCTCTCTCTCACACACACAATGGAGCCGAGTAACACGTGAAGCGTGAAAAAGAAGAACAGCGGTTCGGTTGTATGTAAATGGTTCGGATTTTACCGGTCAGATGAGTAGCAGAAACGGCTATCTGCAGGCAATGCCAAAAGGAGGTAGTATCAAAATACTCCCTGTTTATTTCACCACTTACAACAGCAGCACAAACCTCTGAATCAAGCTGTTAAACTCCAAGGTGATGCCTACTACTGTTCTGAAGCATTCATGTCCCAGTACAGTTCCCCTAAACCAGTTCAGACAGCATTGCGAGCTTTATTAGGTAACGCTGTGCCTTGTGAAAAGAAAAGCACGAAGTCCACACTGGGAGCCCATACTGTTCTTAAAAGCACTTTATTACAGACACCTGTTTTTCTGACATCTTTTTTTCTGAATTTTTTTCAATGTACAATTATGGGGAAAAGTTAAGGCACCCAATGAAAACCTTTGTCTTAAACATACAGGACATTTGATTTTCATTTGAATATTGAGAGACGAGGGTGAGCTAACACACACAACTGAATGTTCTGTTTATAAAATGTTCATAAAACATTTTTCCACATTATTTTTCATATATAACATATATATCGCATATCGCCATTCAGCTAAAATATATTGAGATATGATTTTTTTAGTCCATATCAGCCCTACTGATGACTGAAGGATGGAATTTCTCTTTTACGTCATTCAGTCTGTTTACATGTTTTATTATTTGCACAAAGTACTAGATGTGTACAGGAGCACACACAGGAGGAAGCACTTTGATGAAGACTGCTTTAATGGAAACTGACTTTTTAAAAACAAATCCACTTATTTAATTTTATTTATTTATTTATTACTTATTTATTTATTATTTGCTATTTTTGCTCTGTATGTTTTCTGTTTACAGTTTAATAACACAGCTATGAGTCTTTTGTTACGCAGGAAAAGAACTTTATTTGATTTAAGGAGCATTATTATTTAATATATGCCAATAGTTTATTTTTGAGCAATGTTTCATGCACATCTACGGCTGAATGTTAATAAAAGTTATTGTGTGACATCTGGGACATGTAGCTTTGACTCAGAGGTGCATTTTTGTTATTATCTCATGACTTCTCTCATGAGAAGTAAAATATTGAAATATATATCGCCACTCAGCTAAAACAGATCGAGATTTTGTTTTCGGTCAGTATCGCCCAGCTCTAGCAGAAGCTACTGTAGTAAAGAAAACTAAAAACATTTTAGTCATGTATTTTTAAGGTGTTATTTATTACTAACATGAATCATGAACAATATCTTAAAAGCTTCAAAACATTGACATGCAAAATCATGAAATTATTTTTTATTTCCTTGTTATTTAAAAAACAAGGATATTTATCAGTTTTTCATATCTTCATTTAGCCTTTATTTGATGATTTAAAAAAAAAGTGAAAACATGTCCTTGTTCTCATCTTCCAATAATTATTTCTATTTAGTTCTTGGCTCAGCTAAAACAGATCATTGTGAAATCTAGTTTTCATTGTGAAAATTAGGTTGTCAAATATATTTTTGTTAAAAAAATGAACAGTGTTGTTTATGTGTCATGTAGCTTTACAGATGATGACCTACTGTTAACTGAGGTCATCTTCATCTTCGGGGGTCGTGATTATTGTTTTTGTGTGTGTGTGTGTGTGGACCCTGTGGGGCTTTGTGTTGGAGAGCAGGAAACTGTGAACAGTGCTAGGCCAGCTGCTCCCTCCTCCCAAGGCTGGTTTAGTCATGTTGGCCATCTGAGGACAGAATACACGCTAACTACCCCCCTACCCCTCACCCCCACACCACCCCCATCAGCAGAGTGCACAGCTGACCCACTCACAACACATGACAAATTAATTGTATCACAACATGCAAACCATGTTCATGGCACACCAACCAGAAAACAACACACATCACACACTAACTGTTGACATGCAACAGATGCTGTGACATGACAAAAAGAAAAAAAAATGCACCACACACATTACTCTGACCACAAAGCATGCGCTGATTACATGAATGGCCTGCAAAGCAAATGCAGGACAGGATTATTACATCACAACATGCATTACAACACATGACACACCAGCACATGCAACACCTGCTATTCACTAACCACAAGCTAAACACACGCACCATATGCATAATGCACCCATCAGCCAGAACATTATGACCACCTGCTTGTTTCTGTACTCACTTTCCATTTTCTCAGCTCCACTAACCACACAGGTGCACTTTGTAGCTCTACAATTAAAGACTGTAGTCCATGTGTTGCTCTGCATATTTTATTAGCCTCCTTTCACCCTGTTCTACTATGGTCAGGACCCTTATAGGACCACCACAGATCACATATGATTTGTGTGGTCGATCATAGTCACACTGATGTGGTGGAGGTGGGTTAGTGTGTGTTGCACTGGTACGAGTGGATCAGACACAGCAGTGCTGCTCAAGTTTTTTAACATTGTGTTTGTAGTGACCTTCTGGGGGTGAAAGAGTGATAACAAATAGACTGCAGTGTGTAATTGTAGAACTAAAAAGTTCTTCTGTATGGTCAATGGAGCTGAGAGAATGGACAGTGAGGGTAGAAATAAGGTGTTGGTCATAATGCTTTGGCTGATTGCTGTATATTTTTAAAGTGCTCCTAAACAATCAGTGTCAGGAACGGTGTCGGAATCACCCTGCAATTCTTCTTAATCGCTCACCCCACCATGCTGTTGTTGCAAGTGCCATTAACCCACATTAAAACATTAGCCCACTCTATTGCCCCTCGAACGCACCGTCACTTTAAATCCCATCAGCGTGCCATACTGTGGGCGTACGTGCTCCAAGCTGAAACCAATATGCTCCTCTTAAAAATCCAGCAACAGCCCAGAGACGTCCGTTCCTCCATCTGTTCAGTGGTCTGGGTAGTCTCCTACGACAGGGATCACCACCCAGTGAGCACAGCTAGGGTGAGAGTGTAGAATAACTTGGATCCCTGAGTTAGAATCTTCTTGCCATAACAGTTATGCTCACCCCCACACCCACCCCGCTACTGCCAGCTCGGCTCAGTACCTCAGGAGTGGATGAGCTGCACCAGGAGACCACTTCCAGATACTTTCCAAACACCCACTAGGCTCGGAACCTTGGGAATTAATAAGCCAGGTTTTGATAGTGGCCTGTTAGCCAAGATTAGCTAGAGCTGGGTCTCATTAGGGCTTTAGGAACAGTCATTTACGATTTGTCAGAGATGAAATATCTGTGGACTAAAAATTAAATTTTTATATATGTTTATAGACAAAATCCCACCCTTCAGTAAAAGGAGATGCGTGGATTGCTGGTACAGGGTCCTGGGCTTGTGGATTCAATCACAACCTTGGGTCAGTGTCGCTGTGTCTGAAACTGTGCCCTAATCAGTATATGGTGCACTATTTTGGTGTTAGTAGTAGTGTCCGAAAACATAGTGGACACTTTTCATTGCACTCAAACAATCCCACAATGCACTGCAAAAAGTAGTGTACAACCCATGTACACTAGCAGATTTCAAATTACCCATAATCCATCAAACCCAAAACAGTTTGAACAACCCACATGATGTAGTGTTCGAAAACATTCACTAGCCTCCTGAATTCAGTTCCTATAATAATGCACTGTGTAGTGAATTATATAAGGAACAGTGGATAGGGAACCATTTCGGACACAGGGTGTCTCTGAGGTGTGGTGTGTTCTCCTTGTGTTTGTGTGGGTGTCCTCTGGGGGCTCTGGGTTTTGTTTTTTTTTTTGGTAGGTGTGTGTGTTTGAATGACTGGGTGAGGGTGTGAAAATGTCCACAGATGTGAGCGTGAATGAATGAATAAATGTAATAAACAAAACAAACAGAAAACTCTCTTTCATTATGGATTTTTTGAGACAGATGCTAAATTTCATGACTGAAATGTATCGATTAAATGTTTTATAATTCATTAAAACATTGATTTTTAAGATGACCTATTATTTAGCTCTCATCATGTGACACTTACATCCAGACATCTGTTATTGTGTTACATTGTCATGTGTCTCTTCTGAAGCCAGAAACAGAGTTCACAGACTGGAATATTTAAAGATGGTTGAAAATCAAGCACCTTCATGGGCTTGTGCCACTAAATGTTACTGTGGTTCTTTCGTTTTGGGATTTTAGGTCTGTCCCTAAGAGTTTGTTGGATAGGTGCAGTCCCATTTTCATATTTCTGTTTAATAATTTAATTTATCAACCTATGGTTATCCTTGACTTTTCCCCAAGGGGGATTAGTTGTTAGTTTAGGTGTGTAGATTCTTTGGGTAGGGTTTTTAGATCTGGTACAGAAGTGTGGCATGGTTTTTGAGATCGATTAGGTTTCTAGGTCTGCTGTAAAACCCTGGGAGATGAATTTTGGAAATTAATGAGGCTATTTTCAGGTCTGCGTTGTGTCTTGTGCAGTTTATAACAAGACACGCGCTGCTCGTTCATATCTGTAATGGTATCCATTGTGTTCATTGGGAGTAATGTATTCGTGTTTGGTTCCGTCCCAGGAGAGGACATGGAGTTGGCGGAGGGAGACAGACTGATGTAAATAGCTTTAGGGGGCAGTTGTTATTGTAGCTAATGCTAGTGCTATCACAGCTCCTCTCAATGGTCAGCTTGAGGAAGACACTCAACCCCAAGGTTCTCCATGGGGACTGACTCATGTTGGGCTTATGTAAGACACTTTACACAAAAGTGTGGAAAAATGAGACAACGGTGTATGGATTTATATATGTCAAGAATGTCCTAGAACAGCTTATACTTATTGCCATTCAAGAGTAATGTGTCCTTCATTTGGTGAGGGTTTATATAATTGCCCTATATAATAGATTAAATAGAGACCACTAAGGTCTATTTCAACAGACCTTAAAGTTTCTGTAGCAGAAAGTATCTGCACTCATTTGTTATTTTGCCCAACATTGGTTCTGAAATCAAGAGTGTTAATGTGGGATTTGGCCCCTCCTGGAGCAATAAACAGCTTTATAAACTGCTCTTCTGGGAGATATTTAATGTAGATGTTGGATCATTGCTGTTAGGATTTGATGCCATTCAGCCATAAACATTAGTGAGGTCAGGTGCCGATGTTGGCTTATTAGTTCTGGACCACAAACCCCTCTCCATCTCACCCCAAATCTATTTAATGGTGTTCCGTTAGTCCAGAGAACACTGCTCCAAAGCCAAATGCAAAGGTCTTTATAAACTGCTGGCCTACACTTGGTATTGGACATGGACAAACTATGATCTACAGTTTGTGCTTCAGAGCATCCCATTTTGTTGGAATTGATTGTCTCTGAAGATTTTACAAGCTGTGCATGCAAAACTGGGTGGACGTGAAGGTAGCATAACTCACTCGGTGTTTGGACACACCGTATAAGAAGAAGAGATTGTAGGTCCCTCTGAAACATATCTATTCATTATGAAATATTCGCACTGTCAAGGGGTGCAAGCACAAGGGTGTACTTGTCCTATATCACAGATCCATCCTCCGATACAGAGGACGCTCTGAAACTCGGAAACACATGTTGAAGGAAAACTCCAACCTGAAGGAACAGGTTAGCCTTGCCCTTAAGCGAGGGAGTGCCTCACACCTTGTGGACTCCAAAACTCCAAACTTGCGCTTAGGCCAGGGGGCACCTTGCGCCCTATGACCTCAAGATTGATCTGAAGAGACAACCATCAACTCGCCAGAGGTGATGGCTGCCCTCTTACTCCACATTGACATTTCTTAATTTTGAGTTTCTGAGTTTGATGGTTCTTCAGGGCCCAGGTACCATTTGTTGTGGCACAAAAGGACCAGTGGTTTCCCGTGTGACACACACAAAGCAAAGGACAGCTGATGCTTTGATATGATGCAAAACTAGCAAGTGAAGTTTTGGTTATGGCTGCAGCACAATAATTTGCAATAGAATTTTTTGTGTACGTTTTTTTTCTTATCTTCTTTACGCATCATCTCCACCCAAAAACCACATGATGAGGAGTTCATCTCCGTCGATCAGTTCCCAGTATTGATAGTATGGATCAAAGCCTGGCTTTCCTGGATGGCCTGGGGGTTTTATTACAGATATCTCCTCTTTGATGGATCTCAAGACGCAGCAAGACTACAGCTCCCAGCCTCCATCAGGACGAGATTAGCTGCTCTGATTACAATGTCAGCTGCCCCAGACCCCCAGATAAATCATAGATGCTATCCCACAGCAAAGCCCCAGCTATATATAAAGATAAGTGATGTATTATTAAAGATTGTGGTGCTGGGGCAGAGTCAGAGAGTTGAGTGAAGGAGGAAAAACTGTTTGTTTCTGACTGTGAATAGTAGTGAAAGCACCAAGTTTTTCTTCTTAATACGATTTCCCCTACGTTTTAGCCATGAAAAGATATTGGCTGGAACTCCATCACTTCAGAGGACTCAGTTCCAATGCTCCACTGCTCCTTAGCTCAGTGCCTAGGGATGTACACCTCTATAGCATGGTGATTTTAGATTATTGTGCAGCTGCTCCAGAGCATCCCATATTCATTCCTAGCTCTTCAATGGAGGTTATAAGACATCATCTGTTGATATTTTGTCTCTTTTACAGTTGATAAAATGTTGCTTTCGATGGTAAAACTTCTTATTGAATTACTGTAATTGAAGGATGCTTGTCATTTGAGTAAAAAGTGAGGGAAGGAAAGTATAAGGAAGGAAAATGAAAGGATTTTTTACCGTTACTCAGTCACTGACCTCTATGGTGTTGTGATTGATGGCAAAGTGTCCCGCTGTCTTGTTTTTGTTTTTGTTTTTAGGGCTTTTTTTGCAGACCTAATGATGTTTTTGTGTGTATGTCTAAGTGTGTCTGGGAGTTTTGTGCTGTACAAAAAGGCTAAATATTCAGAATAATAATAATAATAATAATAAAAACTGATTCTTGGGGGGGGAAACAATGCCTCTGGCTAAAACTGCATCAGACACTGTGTAATAGCTGCCGTTATTTGGTGTAGAGGCATTAAAAATATGTTCAGACAAAACCATGCTGGGAAAAAAGCACATAGCACTGAGGATTGAAAAGCTTCTCTGCAGTTAAAGCACATACTTATCTCTTACTGGATTGCCTGAATACGCAGAGTGAATGCAGCATAAAGTGAACATGATTGAATATGATAACCTGATACCCTTATCATTTATGATAGTGGTAACATTAAACACAGGCAGTGTCAAATAATGTAATGTAATAGTTTGTACAAAAAAGAAAAAAATACCTTAATACAATTTCACAAAAGACTCAGTTACTAAATATAATATTAAAGATTTTCTGGTATTATACAGGACCCATTGTCTTCTGGAAGCATGTTTCAGTTCCTCAAAGCAACTTGCAGATACCCTATATGGACAAACGTATTGTGAAAGACCACCTATTCAGTGAAGTTGGGTGTTTCATTCAATCCCATAGCCACAGTCATGCAGCCTGCCTTTACAAACAATTGTGAAAGAATAAGTTCTTCTAAAGAGCTCACTGAATATGAGTATGACACTGCAATGGGATGCCACCATTACAACAAGTACGTTCATGTAATTTCTTCCCTCATAGATATTCCACAATAAACACAATAAAAAGAGTGGCCCCTCCCCCATACCCACCCACCCCACCAATGCCCTTTCACTTTTCTTTTAAAAAATCTATAACAGCACGTTTGGAACACTGCAATTATTGAATTGGCAAATGTACACGCTGTGTCTCAGCATTGGGGACCCCGCTCTGTAATGTTACATGATCTGCCACCCTGTGGCTGAGTTGCTGTGGTTTCTAAATTCTTCTATTTTCAACAAAACCACTCTTTTTATTGTGTTTATTAGTGGTTGCAATCTCCATATTAATTTGTGTGGATTCAGATTGGGGTGTCATAAAAGTATATGTAGGTGGCTTAATAATTTTGTCCGTATTGTGTATATTGTCCCACACCTCCAAAGTTTTTCTGCATTTTCCTCATTTCAGTACCCAGATAATTCCAGGCTCTTTTAGTGATGGCTCTGGGGTGGCCAGTACATTTTTTTCTGAGAACAAGAGCAGATTCTTTGATCTGCAAAGATTCTTCTCATTTCCCCACTGGCAACTTTGAAAAGTTGACTTTTTTGTCTAGCTGGGAAAATTCCAGACATATCTAATGTAAAAACAGATTTAAAAATTGGGCTTTTTTATTATACACAAGATGATACTGAAACCAGTGGTTGCAGTTGTTCCAGATTAAAAAAAATAATCTATATGATAAACTGAACATATTTGAGACAGCTTGTTTTGTAAGACTCCTCTTTCTGTCTGTCCCCCCCCCACCCCACCCCCCTCAGGTTTCCATGAGCTGTGACTATGTGTTTGTGAACGGTAAAGAGACGAGAGGCTCGATGAACGCCCGTGTGATCTTCAGTTACGAGCATCTCAGCGCCCCCCTGGAGCTGACAGTCTGGGTCCCCAAACTGCCCCTCCGCCTGGAGCTGTCCGACAACCGCCTGGCTTTTATCAAGGGATGGAGGGTCCCCATCCTACCTGACCGCCGGTAAGAT
Organism: Hoplias malabaricus; assembly: GCF_029633855.1. Classification (NCBI taxonomy): domain Eukaryota; kingdom Metazoa; phylum Chordata; class Actinopteri; order Characiformes; family Erythrinidae; genus Hoplias; species Hoplias malabaricus. Next base: position 32,524,332 of record NC_089801.1, on the reverse strand, counting down.
ACACAGACCACTGCTTTCCCACACTTTGTCTCCAATAAGGTTATCAGTCAAACACTAGTCGGACTCATCTTCTATATTCTCTGTTTTAAATCATTAGCTGCGGTTGTTATAATGCATCAGACTGTCTTTCAAGCTTGTGGTAAGTGAACGGAACTAGAGCAGTAACTTCTGGACATGCTGGACTATACAGCACAACATAATGTACAAAATAACCATTTCTCTGAAGAAGCTCTCAAATCTAGTAGTCTTCTGAATTATTTATTTATTTTTTAATATCAGGAAAGTTGGGCTTTTAGCTTCCATCACTGTGCAGATGCCCGGCAGACACAAAGAATAACCTCAACTTTCCTTTTATGTAAAAATGAAAGAGTGCACTTACAAAAAGAGCTGCTTTCCCCTCGTTACACATGTCGGAGGCTGAGAGGAGCGCTTGCTTCTTAATTCAATTAATTCAGATCAGCCTTTTAGATGTAGTCAGATCTGCTGATACTAATCCACCGTTAAACTACAGCAAAATCCACTGTGAGCTTTAACCTAGAAATCCCCCATCTTCCAGGAAAGTATTATTTGTTAGCAGTGTGTGTATGCATATGTGTGTATGTGTTTTAAGCTCTGCAGAGGCCGTCCACATACACTTGAAGCCCTTAAAGTCTGTGTATGTTTAATAAGGGGGCTAATATTTCATTTTTATCTGCTCACTAATAAAGCCTTCTGGAGCAGAGAGGTGTCAGGATGAAGGTTTTGCTTTTCCGCTGATGCACAGTTAAGGTGGTCCAATGGGGGGCATTGATTTTTGGATGTGACCTTAGCTTTGTCTGATTCAGCTCCATGTATATAAGACCCAGAATCTATATTCTCTCTCTCTCTCTCTCTCTCTCTCTCACTCTCACACACAAACAAATATATTAATATAAATATACATGTTTTTATAAAGCCTTAAAGGACCTTGACATAATAGAAGGCTTCTATGCTCTGTTCTAATACCATATTAAACATGGATGCGCCCATGTGGGGGACCCACTCTATGGAGAATAAACTGATTAATTCAGGGACTACAAAGCTCCTGTGTGATGTGAGCTGCACTTCATAGAAAAGAAACAAAACATAATCTTTGCTAATTTTCATGGTATAAACAACTGACTGTGTATTTATAATCTGCTCAAACACTAACCGAAACTCTTCATCCTGTTGAGAATTGACACAAGGCATGGCTAAGTCTATCTTGTTCTGCTAAAACAAGAAAACAGGGCTGTGTTTATTTTGCGAGTGGATGACTGTGACTTGCCGCTTGTCCTGCAGTCATCCAGATCCTAATGAGTTCAGACAAAAACCCACTTTTCCAGGTACGTCCTTGTGGAACTAGACTCTGCATGACCCCAGTGAGTAGCTCCAGCAGTGGCTCTACACACTCCCTGTCTCCTGGGGTCAGGAGTGTCCAGCTCAGTCCCCTATGGCATGCCATTGCAACATTGTTTACTGGAGCTCACTGGTTTAAAAAAAGAAACGGAAAAATATCCAGAAACTGTGGCCAGAGTGGAACTCACACACACACACACAGTCAGTCTAAACAGGTCAGGTGTGCATGTGGGGTATATTCAATTGCCAAAAGCATATGGACATCCACAAAGTCTTTGGACGCTCAGTGTTTTTTCTCTCTGTAGGGAGTGTGGCACCCAGTTACTGCTGTAAAAGCAAGCTTCAGGTCTTTTAGAAAGGACTTCTAAGAAACACTACAGGGGCCTAATTCTTCTGTTTCTGGCTTTCCTTCATCACTGATCCTTACAACCAAAAATATCTCTCTTCCTTTTTGTCCCCCTCTGTATTTTATCGGTGCTCTACTGAATGTCACCTTATTTTTCTGAGATCAGCTGAAATGGGGGAAGAACTGTAGCTTTCATGCTGCTTACAGAGAGTTACAACTTATGCAGATTTCTGAGTAATGGAAAGAATTACTTGCAGTGTAGGGTTTTGGATTTTAAATCAAATTTAAGCGTTCTCTGCTCATTTCTGCACTGAAACCTTAGCAGGGCTTGAATGTCCTGAACTGCAAGACCAGATAAATACACTATACAGCCAATCATTTGTAGATAAACACTGCTTCAGCTGCTTTAATGTAGTGGTTTTGAAACTGGGATGATTCACCCAAATAAATTAATTGAAAAATAAATAAATATTAAGTTAATTTAAATATTCAGAAGACTGGAGATGCATAACTGAGTATTTCCTAACTCTTCTTACATAATAAAGGAACAGCTTCTCTGTCTACACAATCTCCAATCTTTCCTGCTTCCTCACAGAAAAAAGCCTGTAAATGGTTTAGCGGAGCTGTCGACACATGGGTCTGTTTTAACACGAGCATGGCTGGGCATAAAATAGAGAATACGAAAAAACATTGTCACCACTATCAGAAAGATATGGCTTCACGTGCCTTCTACCACCCACAATGTGTGCTTGCTGAGAGACACACTCACTCCTATGGACACTTTTGAGTAGCCAGTCCACCTACTAGCATTTGTTTTTGGACGGTGGGAGGAAACCGGAGCACCCGGAGGAAACCCACACTGACACAGGGAGAACACACCAACTCCTCACAGACACCCGGAGCAGGACTCGAACCCACAACCTCCAGGTCCCTGGAGCCGTGTGACTGCAACACTTCCTGCTGCACCACCGTGCCACCCCACCCCAGTTATTATTTTTATATTTATTATATATATATAATTATTACATATTAGCTTCTACTTTCTGTTCTATGGCTTGGTTAATATTTGAAGAATATTAAGCAAAAATCATACTTCTGCGTCAGCAATACGCCATAGGCAACGAATCGACTCAAACCCTGACATGCACCTCTCCGTGTAGTTACGGCGCAGACCGTAATGACTGCAATTGGTCAGATGTCAGATGGACATTGCTTATGCAGAAGCTAAGAAGTACAGGAACAAGAACTCTTCTCCTACACACAGAGACGCAGACAGCAGCACATTCATAGCAACAGATTTCCTAAGACATGGTGTAGGCTTCAGGGATGAATAAATATTGAACAAAAGAAAAACACGGAGGTCTCCAGGGAAAAAAAAAACGAAATGCCTAAATATTGCACTTTAAAGATTTATAAAAGTAATTCTACTGCACTACTACATAGTGTAGAGGATTCAGCCCTAGTGGTTTGTAGGTGTAATTGCAGAGCGATGCAGACACAAACACAGAAGTATAAATGCTCGCAGCGTCAAGTCACTGCAGAAGTATAAATCGATCTTTAGTCATGACAGTGTACTGTTAAATCAGTGGGTTGGGAAAGTGAGGCGTTGTTAGAATTTAACATTTTTGGGGGATGCTTCCAAGACAACTGCACTACACTACTTTAAGGTGCACCTTCTGTAGTCACAGATGATGTATACTCATCTGGAGCAGTCGCAAAGGAACCTGATGACACAATACTCAATGCCATATCTGAGCTAGAGTGGTATGAAGCCACCAGTATTGGGCTGTGCAACAGGTACTGTGTTCTCTGGAGTGATGAAGCTTGATCTAATAATTTTGGGATGAGTTGGTGTGGTGTTCCACTACTAATCATGCAACACCAGAACCTGACCTCACTAAAGATGGCAGGACGTCACCAAATCCTCACAGGATCCCGGTTCCAGGCCAGGATTTTGAAATGGAACTGTAGCTGCAATTGCTAATGCACATGACTGGTCAGGTATAGTCCGTGTCTGAAATGTGCAGTATGCTGTCTGCTAAGGCAGTATTCTGAGGGAGGAAGGCACTGAGTCACATCTTTCTGCTCCAATATCTAAAGTTGTAATTAGTTTGGTAAGCTCTATAGGTGTACTGGTGCTTTCAGACAGTCATTTTAAAATCCAGACCTGGAACCTGGCTCCAAGATCCAGGTTTGAAAACCTAGAAGTATTCTTAATTTTACAAGGAATATCTAGCGAATCTCTGTATATTGAGGAAATGGAATTAAACTTCAGATTTCTTGATAGAACCCTGCATACACGTATCATTCCTTGGTGTGTAAGATACCAAATTAAATCCATCTCTACTCCGTGTTACAGTGCGACCGAAGCAGTGCTCAAATCAACACAAATCAATCGCTAGCTCTTTAGCTTCATAGTCCCTTCCCCAGTCTGTTCCCCCATCTCTGTCTCTTTACACAGTTCGACCGCAGTCAGACTTTGGCACATGGTGATACTGATCTGCCTCAGCTGCTGCTAATCAATGGGCGGTACATGCTTTGTCAGTCAGCAGCAGATAGGCTCCCATCGTGTCTCCAGCTACCAGTGCACAGGGAGTCAAAGCGGAGATTAATTAGCTCTGCAAGTCTGTTTGGAGGAGGAGCCCTCAACCATCACAAGTTCGCTTCCTCTCTCTCTATAGCAGAGGCAGGCAGGGATGCCAGATCCCCTCTCTCCCATCCAAGCAGATTGGCCTGGTTTGTATGTATGAGGCGTACCAGACCCACTGATGCATGACTAGCTGGATTCAGGTGTCCAGATGATGCTGCTTTTGATGCTGACCGTGTTCAAATGCTGCTTGCGAAGCGCTCCAAAGTGCAGTGTGTACTAAGGTGTACCCTGAAAGTGAACAACTCTTGTTATTGGGATCACACAGTGATTAAAAATATTACAACAGTCACCGTGCATGGTCATCTATCCATGGGTTATGGTCAAGTGTTTTTATATATGAGCTTCAATGATGGTGGTATTTCACTCCTGTTTTGTTTTGCTGTTTAAGAGACTTCAGACACAAGCCATATATTATTTTGTTTCATTATTTCCCAAAGTAAATAATCTGATCCCGCTGTCCCTGTGCTCTGAGTGGAATACATTCTTTGAGGATAATGATTTATTGCAACTCTCTCTCTCTCTAAAATATTTTTTTCTGTTTTGGCTTAAAGTGTTGTAAATTGGTTCTGTTTTTCTGAAAGTGAGCAATCAGTGATAGATGTTTTCACGCCGCAGCAAAGCCAAGGCAGAATCCCAAAGATCTCCTTCCACCCTCTGTAGGGCACAGTGTAGGTCAAAAAAATAATGGTTTCTGCACTCACACAATGCGTTGCATGGTGTAAATAATTTATTGTCATTTATAATGTTCATGTGTCACTGTCAAATTAGTGTCTAATTAATGTCTGGGTGCAGTGTTACTAGTTTCTTTATCTGTGGTGTGCATTATTTAGAGAGTTTGATGTTATTTGGGAACCAAACTTTGCTTACACATTTAATGTGGATAAAAGGGTCAGGAATCTTTATTAAATTTTAAATGATAAAACCATTAATAAACCTGTGGTTGAGTAATGAGTAGGACCCCATGGATACTTTTTCAGAATGCCTTCAGGTGATGTTCCTCCTGCTCCATCCTTCAACAGAACTCCAAGATCTTCAGGACAGTTTTGTAAGCTCATAACAATCCAAAAATGATGACAATGGGCCACTGTGTCTCCTCTCTCACTCACAGCTCAGCCCGTGACAGCGATGATGACGATGAAGATGATAGGAAGGTGAGCCGGGGCTGTACGCTGCAGTATCAGAGGGCCCAGGTGAAGATCTTGACCCAGTTCCACACCACCTCCACCGAGGGCACCAACCAGGTCATCACCATGTTGGGGCCCGACTGGCAAGTGGACGTTACCGACCTGGTCCAGGACTCGCTGAAAGTTGTTGACCCCAGAGTGGCTGAACTAGTGGATCACACAGTACTCGTGGCTCTGGAACAGGGTTCCACCTCCCTGAAGGTAAAGTACTGAAGATGAGTCCACTACTGTTACAGTCATGTGGCTTTAGACTGTTTTTGTTACATAGTTATTAATGTTCACAATGGTACAGTTACGTTATTCCAGTGCAACAATTTTGAGTTTTCTTGTTGTAGCCCTCATGCAGTTGAAACTGAAAAGAGCAGCTAGGTCTTAATGGACAATTTGACTAGAAATGTGACGTGTCACTGGAATTACAGTCACTGCTACACAGTGCATGGGGCTAAACACTGAGCATGGGGCTAAACACTGAACATGGAGCTAAACACTGAACATGGAGCTAAACACTGAGCATGGGGCTAAACACTGAGCATGGGGCTAAACACTGAGCGTGGGGCTAAACACTGAGCGTGGAGCTAAACACTGAGCATGGGGCTAAACACTGAACATGGGGCTAAACACTGAACATGGGGCTAAACACTGAACATGGAGCTAAACACTGAGCGTGGAGCTAAACACTGAGCATGGGGCTAAACACTGAACATGGGGCTAAACACTGAACATGGAGCTAAACACTGAGCATGGGGCTAAACACTGAGCATGGGGCTAAAAACTGAGCATGGGGCTAAAAACTGAGCATGGGGCTAAACACTGAGCATGGAGCTAAACACTGAGCATGGGGCTAAACACTGAGCATGGGGCTAAACACTGAGCGTGGGGCTAAACACTGAGCGTGGGGCTAAACACTGAGCGTGGGGCTAAACACTGAGCTTTGAGCTAAACACTGAGCATGGGGCTAAACACTGAGCATGGGGCTAAACACTGAGCATGGGGCTAAACACTGAGCATGGGGCTAAAAACTGAACATGGAGCTAAACACTGAGCATGGGGCTAAACACTGAGCATGGGGTTAAACACTGAACATGGGGCTAAACACTGAACGTGGAGCTAAACACTGAGCGTGGGGCTAAACACTGAGCGTGGGGCTAAACACTGAGCGTGGGGCTAAACACTGAGCGTGGAGCTAAACACTGAACGTGGAGCTAAACACAGCGTGGGGTTAAACACTGAGCGTGGGGCTAAACACTGAGCAAGGGACTAAACAAGGATGCGATACAATAAACTGAACAAATATAATAACACGGGCTATAAAAAGACAAAAAAGAAACACCTGTAAGCTCATCAAGACACGTGGGAAGGGTATCACATGACCAGTGAAAACATGAGGGTAAGAAGATCACATGACAAGGGGAGCACAAACAAGAAACAAAACACAGAACCAATCACATATGACAGATAAATGGATGAATGAATCACAAATTTGAAAGAATCGATATGAAAAGAAGGCACGCCTCAGTTTTCGCTGATGATATCTTAGACTTCTGAAAGTACATTTTCAAACCGCAGCCACATCTAACACCCCTGACTCTAATGTTCTCCTCGGGACCTCAATTAGCCAGATCAGATGTGTTGGATTATGGTTTGAGCTGAATGCTAAAGGGCAGCAGATCTCCAGGAGCAGACTCCGGGTTAATGTGATGCTTCTGGATATGACAATGTGATGTTAAACTTAACCTCCCAAGCCCAATTATGAACCTTCTGCTGCAGTATGGAGCCCATATGTTTCTAAATTTGCTTTCAAGTGGCCGTCTGAGTCACTGGAAGGTGCTTCCTAGCCTTATTGGACGTGACATTTTCCTCGTGGGCAGAAGATGACTCAGTGAATAAACATAGGACCCTACAGAGCCAGCACTACTGCCTTCACCTCCTCGCTAACTCACCTGGTCCCGGTCTTGTTACAAAACAACTTCTATTTTTGCCGGTCTTACTGGGTCAGATGCTCTTTGCGTGCAGACACACACACACACACACATACATTTTCTCTCTCTCTCTCTCTCTCTCTCTCACTCTCTCTCTCTTTCTTACACACACTCACTCAGCAAACGAAATATTAGACTATTAGCCCCATATTGAGATGGAAGAGATTGAGTCTGTTCATTTACCTCAGTATCTACTGGGAATCCAAGGTCAGCTCGATTAGCTTATTGCACAGCTCCATCCTCCCAACGGCTCCGTGATTGGAAGCTAAATCCGATTAGGTGATCCAGTAGACTGGATTTGAAGGAATTGGGCTGTTGTGTATCGGGCTTCTTTCTTTGCCGCCAAATTCTATTCTCATTAAAAAGAGTCTTGTCTGGACTGCTCCTGTGCGTGTCATTCGTGAAAGATGATGATAGACATGGTTCTCAGCTCCTGAAGAAGTTCTCGATTATAAGAAACTGGGGAGAAGTCACAGAGGTATACAGGTTCCCTATGGCGCCCTGTGACACATTTGCCATGCAGCTGGGCCTGTAGATCCAGCACACTCTTAGGTTGCAGAAGCTGGCGTCCCAGCCAGTCCCGTAAATGCTCGATTTCTGATCAATCTGGTGACATTTTCTTGGGCAGGCCTACCTGGGAAACCCCTGCCGTCTGTGGCTGAGCGTAATCCTGCTGAAAAATGCCAGTTGGAAGTCACATGTGATATAGAGGCATGTCTAGATGATGAGTGTTACAGTTCATGTACGATTCATACCTATCTGAGATTAATAGGTTAAAGTACATTACCTTGATTTGGTGTTGGTTGGGAAAGTTGTTATCCAGCCAAGCCCTCTCTCGCTCTCTCTCTCTCGCTCTCTCTCTCTCTCACACACACACACACACACACATGCAAAAAAGTTGGCTAATTACAGAGGGAACTCACCAAGGTTGTTAATAATTAAAGACCAGTGCTGAACATTTTTTTTTTTTTGAGATCCTTGTATGTTCCCTCCTTCCCGAGATGCAAAGTGGGGTGTTCTGGCTGAAAATAATTTGTCACCAGTTAAAAAGGGGACTCTAATTATGAATTCTTCTCTCTCCAACAGGGGGACGTCTGCTGTTTTGTAATGTCCTTGTTATTTAGGAGTCTGCCACAGTCTGAGCTTTTCTTTTGAGCGACAGGGACATCTCTGATCTCGTCTCGGAGTTTCTGAGGTTGTGCTACAAAGCCTCAACCCCTGTCACTGCAAACTAGTTTAATGGACTTTGTTGGGAGCCGACAGTGAGTCAAGCTCACAGCATTTGCTTAGTAATGGCCCACTTTTAATGGGCTTCGAGAACGGCCATGTGAATAGCCCTCATACAGCGCCTCTCTCTCTCTTTCTCTTTCCCTCTCTCGCTCTCTAGTTTCTTTCTGTAGTCCAGATTACTCTTATTCCCCGTAGATTAATTGGCTCAGGGTGCAGCGGGTGTACGCCGTAATTAAGTCTGAAAAAAACACAAGAGCGTCCTTATCTTTTGCTTTCTGAAAGCTCTTTAAGAGCACAAAGCTCTCGCCTGTTAAAGCACAGACATCAAACACAGGTAGAACAGCAAGCACAATAAAAACTAATTGCAAGCTTCTTGGATGCAAAACAAATGCTCTCTTTCTGGCAGAAGCTCTTTCTCTCTCTCTCTCTCTCTCTCTCTCTCTCTCTCTCACTTTTGCACCACTCAATTTCATTCTTTCCATCTACTTCCCTTCCCACTCTCATACTCAGCCACTCTGGAATCCTCCAATACTTTCTCTCTCTCCCTCCCTCTCTCTTCTATACCTCTCTCTCTCTTCCTATCTCCTCACTTTGCCATCTGTCCATATCTTTTATAAGGTATCTTAACTTTTATTTTTCTTTCAATCTCTTCTCCCTCCTTCTCATTCTCACTTTCTCTCTAACCTCTCTCTCTCACTTATTTTCTTTCCCTCTCTTCCTCACACTTTTCTCTCTCTCTCTCTCTTTCTCCCTCTTTAAACATGTACCTCTTTTGAAGCTTGTCTGTAACTGGATGAAGAAACAAAGCTGCAGTAAACTGTTGAGTTTAATTATACCTTTGTCCTTCTCCCTCAGTCCTCCTGGGGGTATGGCCCTTTCATCCGGAGAGTGAAAACCACCAGAACATAGAATAGAATGTGGTGGTCAGTGAACAGTAACAGACTGATCCAGGACACTGGGGCATTCAGGGAGCCAGCCAGAAGAACAGTGGACTTACACACATCACGTTAAAGGACATTGCATGGTCCTAGACAAAGGGACGAGGGCCTGGGTTATGAATAAATATTTGTGGATATCAGAAGTTTTTTCAGTGATAAATGGCAAAAGTGTCGTGGCAGGACTTCTCATGTACGACTGAAAATGCCAAGCGGAAAAAACAGACACGAAGACGAATGTACTTTGTGACTGCAAGATGTGTGCGGTTATGTTAGGGACGTGGCACACTCATTGTCCATTTTATCTGCTCCACTGACTATACACAAGCACTTTGTATTTCTACAATTACAGACAGTAGTCTTACTTTCTTCTACTCATTCCACCCTGCTCTTCAATGGTCAGGACCCCAACAGATCCACCATAGAGGAGATATGATTTGGCATGTAGTCAGACACAGTAGCTCATCTGCTGCTGCACAGTCTGTGTTGATTGTCCTCTAATCCTCCATCAGTGGACACAGGAAACTATTAGTTGGATGTTTTCGGCTGGAGGGTTTTTAAAACTCAAGTAGTCCCACTGTGTCTGATCCACTTGCACTAGCACAGCACCACTCCACGTCTGAGAATGATCTACCACCCAAATCATACCTGCTCTGAGGTGATCCTGTGGATTGAAGCTCAGGGTGAAATAGGGATAAAAAGTAAGCAGAGAAGCAGATGGACTGAAGTCTGTAATTGTGGAAACTACAGAGTGCTCCTGTATGGTCAGAGGAGCTGATAAAATGGACAGTGACTGTAGAAAAACGATTCCTAAAATCAATGATCGCTCAGTGTATATATTTGATAGCAGGTGTAAATGTGGCATTTTTTTTGGTGTGTGCTTTAATTTTTATGGCCATATTATTCAATCCAAGTCTTCCTGTCCTCACACCTGCCAAGCAGGGTGCCATAACTACCTCCAGTTTATAAAGTACATAAAACTCCATCAATGCCAAGAGCGCTCATTTTGTGGAGGGAGGGTTCTTTTTTCTTGTTCTTCAGAGAGACGTAATCCTAGCGTGAAGCCAAATGCGCAGTGGAGAGGTCGGAGATTTCCGACCGCTATTAAAAGTCATTATGGGCTTTCAGGGCTAAATGGCCGAGAGCTGAAGTTGCTGTACTCCCCGATCTGTCGCTAGTTAAATCTGGCAACCTCTGAGTCCAGAGCGATTGAGCCAATTTTAGGGCCCATTATTGCTGCTAATGTTATGCTACTGCTTTTTGAAACAGGTTCAACTGCTATGAAAATAATGTTGGACTGTTTTGTTACTTTAAAGCACTGGCTGTTTATTCATCCCTTCCATACATTTGCTTACAGCTTTTTATTCAGTTATTACTTAGGTAATAATGCAGAATATTTGATATAATTATGTTATAACAGATTCTGACTGTGGTAATGGCTTCCAATGTTCCCAGAACTCATGGTTGCAAGAGAAAATCCTTGTATCCCCAAATTTGAATCAGTTGAATAATTTATGTATTTGAATTTCCCATTCAAAGTAAGAATGTGTTTTCCTTTTCCAATTAAATAATGTTTGGAGATACAAGGTTTTGTCATGACAGTGGTGAATGATTGGAATCTTTAGCAAATGTATCTCTGAGAAACATAAACTGATGCTGCAGATCCTCTGTGCCTAGATTTAAAAAAAAAAAAAATCTGAACTGCAGTAAAAAGCTCCTGCCAACACATCTGCGCTTCTTTAATTCCTTCCTCCAGTTCTTCCTGGTGCTCCAGAGCCCTCGGAGAGCATCATCATCTCCTTCAGTAATTCGCTGTGTTATTCCAGCGCTCCACTCAAGCTTCTCCAGCTTTCTCCAGCAGAATTATTTCTGTATGTGAAATGATAAACTCATCATATGCCACGTGGTATCTGCTCTCCAACACAATCCCTCAGCTACTGCACTTGAGTTAAGGATAGAGTGCAAAAGAAAAGCCTGTGAAGTGTTGTATACTTTCTGGATGTTATTATTACATTAAAATACTCATACTATATATATATATATATATATATATATATATATATAGTATGAGTATTTATATATATATATATATATATATATATATATATATATATATATATAGTATGAGTATTTTAATGTAATAATAACATCCAGAAAGTATACAACATATATATGTATACACACACACGCGCACATAGTAGTTTGCAAAAGTCAGCCACCATTTTAGACCTCAACTTCACTGAAGGTGATTGGGACTCTAATAAATGCAAAATGTGGACTGCAGAAATAGTAAAGATGTTTTATTTAATTGTTCAATTATGTTTCATTCATAACTAATATTAATTATATATGTTTTCTGCTTTTCCTTTCACTTAAACTGTGTTTATTGGAAGTTAGAATTTTACAGGATCATAATTATTGCATGTTTTACACATTAATATTTATATGAGTAGATGCTTACAAACATGTAATATTTATGGAGCATGTGTATGACCAATGTGTCCTGACAATATATGAAAACAAATGTGTGTGTGTTTGAGTGCACATTTGAGCATATATGCTTGTGTTTGTCTGAGTGTGGCTGTGTTAAGTATAGGCTCCGTTTTCTTTTAGCCAGGATACCTCATATGGCCTTTATTCTTAACCCATATCTCATAGCCTTTAGCCTGCTGGGTGGGAGGACAGGGGTCCTCTAATGGCTGTAAAGTGGCCAGTTTGTGGTTTCACTCTGACAGCCCAGTGTTTGGGCGGCAGGTGTGCTATTCTATATTTTTTTTTCCCCGTCTTTCTACTTTGTCCTCTGGTCATATAGTGTCTTCAGAGTGTGTATGATCCTCCCACTAAACACTGCTGTTACACTGTCACTTTGTGCTCTGCCTCTCAAGCTGTCTTCTATATTACTGTCTTTCTTTGTATTCCTCCCTCTCTCTCTCTGTCTCTGTGTTTCAGTCACTCTGTATTCAGTCCCATGTGTTGGCTTGAAGTTTAAAAAGCCAAGTGACCGTCCAGTATCAGTGCCTGACCTCACTAATGTTCATGTAGCTGAATTCCATCAAATCCTCACAGCAGTGTTCCAACATAGAGTGTGAAGTCAACCTAGAACAGCAGAAAATAATGATGTACCTATTAAATTTTTTATTTTATTTTGGCTTATCCCTCTAACCCCCACCCCACCACAGGTTGAGTCTCCATTGGCAGTAGAGGCCGTGCTGGGGGAGGCGCAGTTCTCTGTGGTGGACGAGAAGGTGTCTATAGTGGATCTGCGCGTCCATGCCATCGCTGGACTGACGCTGAGTCTACAGCCGAGCCCTGGTAACAGCCACACCATGGTTGCCAAGGCAACTGGGCTACAGACACTCTCCTCTCTCAAGCAGGTATTATTATTATTATTATTATTATTATATCATTGACCAATCAAAAACATGTATCTCAATTTTTGGCAATTTGAGCACAGCAGCTGTCCTACACACTGTGTAAACATTTCATGATGAATGAGCCAATAGAAATGCTCCAAAATTACTTATGTTGGAATAAAATGTTTTTTGCATTGATTTCCATTAAAAGTAAAATTTTACACTTCTCCTATAAAGCTGTTATTTTGGGAGATACATGGTTTTAATTGGACAGGGACGATATAATACTTGTCTGTTTTCTTGTGTCCTTCCCCAAAAAAAACAAACAAAGGACTTTCGCTTGATGCCAGTAAAGAATAACCAGCAGTGACCTTATCTTTCCTATTCCTTCTGAAAAAGTTTCCAGAAGTTGAGTGGTTCTGTAGCTGACCTTTCGGCTTGTTTTGAGAGCACTAGATTATAGTGGTCAGGAATGCAGCCGAGCCCTTTTTCTTCCGACAGGTGCAATACTCCTTAGAAAAGACACACAAGACGAATGAATCAGAAAAATTTAACTAGCCATTTCAAGATCGGGGGGAGGTTTCCATGAGAGTGCTCCATACGGTAACGCCGGTTGACACTAGTGAACATACCTGCTCTTGCGAAAGTTTAAATCTGTTGTTTCGTCAGACAGAAAAACTTCTGAGTATTTCGGAGTGTTATCATTTTTTTGGACCTGTTCTCCTTCAGGAAAACATAGTAAGTTCAAGGAATATTATACAGAGGTGTCCAGTAGTCGAGTAGTAGAGGGATCAGAGTCCTGCATCTTTTGTTTTGGTAGCTTCTCGGCTCAGATATAATTATACCCCCCCCCCCCCCACACACACACACAAAAATTAAAATATGTCCACCAATACATTACAAAATTAAAAATTATACAAGTATTATAATAATACTAATACTAACTATGTTTAATTTATATGGGGAATTTCTATTACCTAAGGTCACTTAAAATAGAGATACGAACAAAAACACAGAACAGAACACTCAGCAGTGATAAATGTAGACAGCCAAACCCGAAGAAAGCATTGACACTGATGCACAAGACCAAAAGAGCCCCCTACGACAGGTCACTGTTACTACCAACAGTATCAGCAGTCACTAGCTGGAAATAGGTCCCTTGGTCAACGGTTCCAGCTGACAGAGCATCGAACGCAGTCAGGCAGCCGCTGAAACAGGCACCAGTGGTCTGCAGGCTGAGCCCATAGCATCACCAGCTGGAAAAAAAGGGCTTTGGTCTAGCAGCAGTGTTAGCAGCTTATAGCCCCCCAGCAAAGCCAACAGGCTCCCTTGGTCAGTGGTCCCAGCCAACAGTGCAGAGAAAGCAGTCAGGCAGTCGCAGAAACAGCAGCACTGGTTGGTTGGCCCAGCTCAGGAGGAGTGTGGGTATTTACAAGAAAAATACACAACGAAGAGCAGAAACAAGTTAGACACATGGATAGTGTTCACACAGCAGGTAAAATCGGATTAAATCTGTTTTAACAAAACAAGAATGATGTGGACCTGAGTACAAGAATCACTCACAACGGTCATGGAGTGGCATAGAAGGCTGGTCAGAGAGAGTTGCATTGCTACAGATCGGATATGGTTCGGATTTCAGTAGCATATATGAAAAAGGGTCTGATCTAAAGCAGTCAGATTTAATGGGATTATTGTAGTTCACACAGACAACACCTCTGTGTCACAAATGAAGAAATAGACTGCATTTGGGCTACTTTTACCTGCTCTATGAACATAGCCATGGCGAAGCTGCAATCAAGCAATGCGACACCAGCGTACTCTCAGAATCTGCTTCAGACTCTTTGTTTCCTGTAAGATTGTGTAATCTGGACTGGACCAACTGATGGCATACACAGACAGAGATAGTCCTCCTCAGGTTCTGAGATCCATCGACCAATTAGCTCTTGCTGGCTCTGCCAGCCTGGCCCCATAGGTGCAATAAAGGACTGTTTGACATTCAGACGTATTCAAATCTTCCCCCAGCATCAGCGCACCGAATGAGACGGTGTCTTGCTTAATAAGGAGCCAAGAACATGCCGCCACTTCTGTTCCTTCCTGCTCGACTGGCAACAGGGGGGAGCGGCGTACATTTGCTTTGTAATCCTCCCAAAGCTTTAATTGAGGCCTGCGTTTTGGAGCGAGGCTCTCCCGGATGCCTCCATGCTAATTTGCCCCAACATCTTGGGCAGATACCCCAGCTCCGCCGGCGGGAGCTTGAGACTTCGCTTTATTTCCTAGCTGTCTTTCTTCTTCATCTTTTCCACTTTTCTGTACTCCAAACCCAAAACAGCATCAAACGATGGCAGGCCACTCTCAGTTCATGCAGTAAAATCTAATTGCCACCCCCCCACTCCCTCCGCCTCTCCTTCTCCCACCCCCGCGGCTTGTCCACCTTTGGATTTAATTAGTGTAATGTATCGCCCTAAGTGCTCACGCCGTAAAAGCCAGCGATGACCCTCCTCTGTTCCGGTCGCTTAGCTCTCAAAGGAGAGCCTCCAGCCGCTGCAGCATGGCTGTTCTGCTAGCCAGGAAAGTTCGCCCTGGAGCCCTCTCTTGCGCTTGCCATCCCTGCAGCAGCGATGATAAATGACCAGTGCTGCGGAGAGTTGACGGTCACAGTGTCAGCGGAGGGGTGCTTTGTCCTCGCTCATGCTTCTGCTTCATCCCACGCACTATTCCCCTGATGTGTGTCACCATTTTATTTCAAACTGTGTATGAAAGAACTCACACTCATCTGCCACTCGAGATCTTTCCCCTCATCCGGCTGCCTGGAACGCTCAAATAATTAATGCGCCGTATGCTAATGTGTTTTTTCTTTTCCCAGTTTTGGATCGACTACAGCGCTCCCCAAATGCCCTCAGTTGTTGAGCTTCCACCTTAAAACAGTTCTCACATTTGCCGAACTATTCTCAGCTTAAACACTTCATCCCTCGTTTTCAAGCCAGACTGCACAGAAGCTAAAAGAACTGAGACTCGTCCTTCCTTTTTAACTCTTATGTAGAGTTCCAAAAGTTCATCAGCATGCCATTTCGCCTTCAATGTTTTATTCCATCCATGCATATCAAAGACGGCCTTCTTCTTGACAAGCGAGGATGACAGCGACTGGGCCACAATGTCAGAGCAACCTTGAAGGTAGCGACGCCGTCAAAGTCTTTTAAAGCTTTCGCAACAAGCCGTAACAGAGCAGAGCTAGACAAAACACTTCTTTCCCTGTCTGAGGAGCGGGGGTTGGGGGGGACCAGACGGAAAAATAAAACACACACTTTGGCATTGCTTGCTAAAAGCACACTGTCAAAATAGCATTTCCTTTAGTCTGCCTGCTAACAGGTGTAGGGCATGGAAGCATTGTTTTAGCTGGAAATTCAAGCAAAAGCCACAGTCAAATCCATACTTGTTCTGCATGTGATGCAAATGCAAGTCCCTTTCAGGCAAAGCAGGTGTGTAAAAAAAAATGTACAAAAGAATTGCAGCTTTGGGGTACCTGTGTGTGGCTTCAAGTTTAGCAATGTCTTATTTGTTTTGTTTCTTGCAAACTAGATACAGGCCACAGAGTATCGCTAGTGCTGATGGAATCTCTGTTCTCAAGCGCAGTGCTTTTTTGCAAATACAAAAAGTAGCCCTGTTAATCCCTAATTTATTTCCAAGAACAGCAAAGGAGTTCAAAGCTAGTGTAGTGCAAGATAGAATCCAAGTGAGTGCTCAGACAGTTTGATGGAGAAAGGTCTGTCTGAGCTACAGAATGTATAAAAGCTACTGTTTTCACCTTGTTATTGTCCTTTGTTGCGTGATAAAAGTGGGCAATTCCTCTGAAGCACTCCCTGAAAATTACATCGTACTTGAAGAAAATTGCTCATACTATGACTGATTCCCATTTCATTTTGCTTTCTTATTGCAGGAGGCCAGCCTCTCCATCTGGGTCTACTACAGCGACAACACAGCTGCCCCGCTCAGTACATATGACCCCAAGGACTACAACCTTAATGCCTCTACCCTGGACGACAAGGTGGCCTCGGTTCTGCAAGAACCTCAGCAGAGGTGGCCGGTCATTGTTGCAGAGGGAGAGGGATCTGGGGAGATTGTGCGTGTGGAGATGACCATTTGCGAAGCCTGCCAGAAGACCAAGCGTAAGAGCGTCATCGCTTCTTCTCCAGTTCATGTCAAGGTGCGCTTTGGACCTGAGGATAATTCAGACGAATTGGACGAACCAGACGAGGTGGAGTCTAAATTGCCAGTCAGTACTAGGAGAACCATAATGGATCCCCTAGGTGCTGGCCATGAACCTTCCAACGAGCAGCCGGCCAGTGTCCCTATCGACTACACCAATTTCCCCACAATCAGCAACCAGGAGAGGCCAACTGAGGAAGAAGAAGAGGAGACTGACGAGTTAGTCCATTCACCTCGTAGCATGACTGACCTGGAGATTGGCATGTATGCCCTTCTGGGTGTCTTCTGCCTGGCCATTCTTGTCTTTCTAATCAACTGCATTGTGTTTGTCCTTAAGTACCGGCACAAGCGAATTCCACCGGAAGGTCAAGCCAATATGGACCACTCACACCACTGGGTGTTCCTCGGTAACGGCCAACCCTTGCGAGCTCAGAGCGACATTTCCCCACAGACGGTGGAGAGTCCTAGTAACCCTTTGGAAGGGGTACAGACTTGCTGCCACGGAGACCACCACAGCAGTGGAAGCTCTCAGACCAGCGTCCAGAGCCAGGTTCATGGCAGAGGAGATGGCAGTTCTGGAGGCTCGACCAAGGAGCCCGGGGAAGAGGCCAGTTCGCCCACGTCCAAGCGCAAGCGCGTCAAGTTCACCACTTTTACCACGCTGCCAACAGAGGAGCTGCCCTACAACTCCATCCCCATAGCGGATGAGGAGGACATCCAGTGGGTATGTCAGGACATGGGCTTCCAAGACCCAGAGGAACTGCATGACTACATGCGCAGGATAAAAGAAATTGCCTAATATGGCGGCTAGGAGCTTTCTAAAAAACCGTACCTTTCTAATCTTCTCTTTGTTTTTTTTCTCCCCTCACTCTAGTGGAGTTATCTTTTCACACGAACGAAGGAGTGACCGAGGTCTACTGTCCTGTTTCTTTGGGGGTCGTATTTGCACAGTGCCATTTCACTTCTTCTAAATGTATCGGAACAGCGGCGAAAGAGAAGCAGCAACACAGAAAACACACGAAAGATAAATTACAAATGACAAAAAACACAAACAATAGATGGAAAGCCAAATACAAGACTAGAGGATCTTTTAATCACTAGCACAAATGGCTTTATTTGGTGTGTCATCTTTTCTCAGGCGATGAGGGCATCTCTAAGAGGAACCCAGTCTTTTGAGTTCTGAGCAAATGGTGTCGCGATGGATTCCTCAAGCGCTCCATCACTCCCGTTGGGAGGAGGTGTGGGTCGCCCTGCTGTGGACAGGATCTTTCTCAGAGGAATGATGCGAGTCTTGGCACTGTGTTCGTAGTTCTTTTCACTCTCTGTTTTCTTCTCTCTCTCTCTCTCTCTCTCTCTCTCTCTCTCTCTCTCTCTCTGTCGAACATCCGAGGATTCTTCTCCAACAAAGAGGCCTTTGTAGTGCAGATTTTAATTTTACTCAGAGAAGTGTTCTAGAGGCGTCACACTCATGGCGCACCCTATACAGTTCTATTACAGACAGTCTTTAGGACTTGGACACCATTTTGGGGGTTTTGAGGGAGGGATTTTATTTTTCTTTGCCAATATTGAAAAACACTGAATGGCTGTCTTATCCCCTTTTTTAGCATTGTCTTTGTGTGCGACACCTTCCATTCCTCTTTTCTCCTGATTCCTTTTTTGCATACTGTCTAGCATTTTCATACTTGCAGCCTACTGTTGGATGCCGCTCACTCATCTCCCTGGTTACGTCAGATGCCTTATTAAATGAATTTTAACAATCACAAACCTCTCTTTTTGTTGACACCGTGCTCGTTCGTGTTGGCAAGCATCCTAAGATTCAAGGGAGGGTAGTCACTAGCCCAAACTACTCTGTTTCTGCAATTGGTATCAGTGATGGGGAAGTAGCAGCTTTACATTCTGACATGAAATATATTCTCCAGCATTCATGTGCATGTACGGAGAATTCAACGCAGAGCTGTTTTCATTTCTCCCCTTTCAAAATTTGTAAATGTTTGTACTGTGATAATTATCTAACCATGCATAAACAACAATAGAGGACGTATTATGTTACCATGCATCGACATGCATGCAATAGTAGCCCCACCCTCCTTGTGTACATTTCACGCTTATCATCACATTTCTCCGTTAGCCCTGAGAGAGCCTGAACATCAGACAAGTGCTCGTCAGTCATCTGGATCTCATCATGTGAGTGTCATCATTATGATTCTGAGCGTTTCATATCATATTCATATATGAGACCATTCTCTTTCCCTGGCAAACATACAAAAGGATCTCTAATTAAACAGTTAAAACATGACAGATCTACTTGAACGCGTGCAGGATGTGAAATTCTGTGTGTAGCAAATAAATACAATTAATATTGTCGCGGAGTTTGTATGATTAAATTATGTACATATTTCTTACGTTATGCTTTTATTTATACATGTAGCTTTTGTTCCCCTTTTTTCTTGGTGTGAGGATTAGCAACACAAAGTTGTATCTGCCTTCTTACACTAGTAAACGCCAGTGGAGTTTTGAAGGTGGAAGTGCCACATTAAGTCGTGTTTTATACAAGATTTCTTTATTGATGCATAAATTAGAGCTATAATTACATTAGCTTGTTCTCTTTAGTAAATATTAATAGCACCACAACTGTCATTTACTAGTGTAGAAACATTAGATTTTTATTTTTTTGGGGGGGGAGGGCGTGTCCAGTAGGTTCGGGAACGTCTGTGCTGACGAAGCCAAGTATGGTCTGCTTCAGTTTTTTTTCTCCAGTAAACCACAGTTAACACATTCATTTAATCATTGTGTTTACGTCAATTAAAAGACACATTTTTCATTTTAATTAAGAGGAACCACCCAAGTCTACCATGCTTTTTTAAATGCATTTATCCTCTGTTCTTTTAACAGAGGCCCATTGCACTAGATGCCAGAATCACAGAGGCCCTAGTATTGACCCTTGCCTCACCTCATACATTCCCTTTCTGCCTTATATCATTTACAGGACTCCCACTGCATTCTAGCAAGTGGAATCTTCTTAAATGTAGTCAGCAGAGTTAATGTCTTAGATGACTGTAAAAATATTCTAAGCATATATTAGACATATTTGGGTTTTTGTTATTATTTATCAAGCAAAGTTTTAGCAGATATTGTAACTTAAAACAATGCATATACATTTTCTGTTTTAAAGAAATAACATTTAAATTCTGTATCATTTAATCATTATTTAAAACAATTAAAAGTTGTGTAGAACAAGTGAAATAATCTTAGAAACCTCCCACAACAACCTCACAATGTGACCTGTTAGATATACTGACTATGTTTAAGATGATTCCACTGAATAATAATTTCTTGCAGTACATCTTTTCAATACAAGGTTTATATTTAAGAGAACCCAAGTCTAACTAAGAGTAATGTTTTAAAATAGCAACTTGTACAAACAGGTTTACATCTTTTTTTATTATTTGAATAAAACTGTCCTTCCATTTCAAGGTGTAATCTGAATCAGATTTTTTTTTTTTTGAACCCAAATTTTCAACATCACAAATTTCAATGATGGTGTCTCAGGATGAATGTAAACCTTCCAGCTGTACTTTGACCATCAAGATGAGTATCATGTCAATGTATTTCCAAGATCCAGCAGTAGGGTGCTATGGCTTGATTCAGAAACACTACTTGCAAGTTTCTAGTAGCAGCTCATGGATATTCATTTGTTTTCTTTTCTATGAAGTGTTATCCATGTTAATGCCATGACCATTGGTACGTCTGCCTGTCACAATGCCCATCTTTGGCCTTTCAACTTGTTTTCTTCCCCTCCTTTATGTATATATAGTTATATGTATATGCAAAACCATTCTGTATTCTGATGTCTGTATGTTATTAAAGGAGCTGCTACTAGGTCTTTGCCAGGGCCACACGCTGTGATGTGGAGGGGTAGGGTTTTTTGGGCTGTACTCTATGGGATACCTGCTAACGCACGGTCATGGCACCACCGTGCTGCCTCACTCGTAATGTACAGAGCACTGTTAAAAATTACTCCTGTATTCTGGAAAAAAAAGAACAGAAAATGAAGAGAAAATCAAATCCCTTGTATTCCCCTCACTTATATGTAAGTACTAAAGAAAATACAATGCTTAAACTCTTGTGTATGGCCTCTTTAATGTTCACAGAATGGGATATTGGAATGGTCATCTGTGTGAATTTGTTTGTCAAATCGGTGTAACTACCATGCGTGTGTAAGCTTGGCTGCAGTTTTCCGCACTTAAATCAGTCTAGAAAAAGCCCAGGCTATAATTTTAGTTCGACCGAGGCTGCATTCTGATGGAAGTGCACTACCTCTCCAGATTAAATGTGGGGTAAGTACTATCTTGGTAGCTGTTGCTGGTTGTTCACATACTCATGCTTGGACACCAGTCTTGTCACTCTTTCAGTAATTAACATGTACGTGGAGAAAAGCTAATCATCTACATGCATTTTTGGCTGTGAACTGACCACTCGTACGGGTCATAAGGGATATGCTATATTTCTTCCCTGTGCCATAGTGTTCAAGAAATTTCATTTGTAAGCTGTTTATCAATACCAACTGACGTATTTCCCACTTGCCTTTGTTATTGTTTCAAATAATTGCACCAGCACACCACGTATTAACACAACACCACCACCACATCAGTGTCGTATCGCACTGAGCATGACCTGCCAAACCATACATGCTCTGTAGGAGGGTCCTGAACAGGGCAGGGTTCAAGAACAGGGTGAAAGGTTGCTAACAAAGTATGCAGAGCAATTGATTGAGCGTGTGTAATAACAAGGAGGTCATTTTAATGTTAATGCTAATGTTCACTGGCAGCAGATTTCCTACAGGGGCCAGGAATATTTCATGAACAAGACTGTAACTAAGCACTTGGAAGTAGAGTGATTTATTTCTGCTCTGGTGAGTCGCAGGGAGAATTTGGGGGTGGGGGTTTGACCTGAAGTGACCCCTCAGGTGCCTTACTTTAGCGCAATGTGTCGGTGGCCTGTGCCGTTAGAGCAGAAGCTAATGATGTAGCGCTGTAAACAGTTTGAATAAAATAAGCTGAATTTCAAAACGTAAATATCTGCTCAGACCTGAAAAAGCGATAAACACAGAGAGCCGTTTTCTTGGTTGTCGTTGGTTCTTCAGTGAACCTAGCTATCGCCCTGTTCATGTGACACCCAGAGGGAAGTGTTTCCTGCCTTGTTTACTTCAGATTTTCATTTCGTGAGATGCCCCAGGACAGTTGCTATATTCCATCAAGAGCTAAAAACCAGTGGGGGGTTGACTACACTTCTTACAGAGACATGTAAGCCATTTAGCTTCGCTTATTTTTTTGTCAGCTACTATAGTTTTCCAAATTTAGCTCCGTAGCAACTGATCTAACCTTCTCTTTCAGTGTGTTTGCAGAGGAGCAGCTGCCAGTCTTGTCCGTACGTACCTCTTAGGAGCTAGTAGAGCAGAGTTTAGAGTATTTAAGTTTACATAGCCACAGCGAAGGTGCTGCTGCTGTTGGCCAGCTGGCTAATCTTCAGCTGTGTTCCCTCAGGGCTGTTATTCTCTAAAATTAACCATTTCAGTGAGCATAAGAAATGCTAGCTCACACAGAGCCAAAGCAGGCCCTGGCTTTACAAATAAAGAAGGGGTTCTTGACTATAACCTCACTCTCTGGTTGGAAGTGTGCCATGCCTGTAAGCTCTGTTTGCCTGTAAACCTAACTGTGTATGCAGATGCTCCAGAAATGTGCTGCTCTCTCCGTGAAATCTAGGGGGGGAATCTCCATGGCCTAAAAATGAGAGATGTGAGCTTGGGACCAGAAGGTTATCTGTGCCATCCCCTGGACCAGCAGGAAATAACCGTGGCTGGGGAGGGACAGAGCCAGGCTTTCTCCTCCCTAAACATCCATTGCTGAAGTGCTCCCTGGGGGCTAAGGTGAAGTGGGTGTACTCCCTATAACCATCATGACCTCTTTCTGATTGGCTGCTTCGTATTATATGGCGCATGGTCTTCATTTTAGCTGCTGAAGGAAGGTATAAACCAATAGGAAATACTTTGGTTACAAATGCATCTAGATTGGATGGCTTTTCCATTGTGTGGCTTATCATTTTAACCCTTTGGTTTTTGAACAAAACGTACCAATAACATTATTACTTCATAATATATTATAATCACGTTAATATCTGAGTCTAATTACAGTTAGAATAATTATTACATTAAATAAATATAAATCAAAAAGCTTTTGTATTGCTCTGAAATAATTGTGTTCTGAGTGGAGCGCTCTGAGGGAGCAGTATTACATTCCAATTCAGCTCTCTCTCTCTGTCACTGTGTGTGTGTGTGTGTGTGTGTGTGTGTGGGTGGGTGGGGGGCTACAAGTGCTGGTCTCGTGGAAGTCAGCAGGTGGCAGTTTTTTGCCTCTGAGCTGACATATATTTACTCTGTAATCCCCACAGCACAAGACCTCGTCTCTAGGGAGAGAACCAGGGTGCAGGTGTTAAAATGTCCATGGTGTGTAACTAAACGCACACACAGACACACACTCACACACACACACAGAGAACGAGGAGAGAGACTCTCTCTCCTCAGAGAGGTGGGGACTTAACCATTTGTCACTACAGCAGCGAGACATGTTATAAATCACAGCAGTTCCTTGGGCGGAGGGAAGTGGAATGGTTCCCCTGCCAGAGCCCTCCCCCCTCCCCCAAAGCTCCAGTGTGAGTCAGCAAGTCTAATCAGTTGGAACCAAGCGCACAAAATCAGAAGTCTTCATAGGGACCTGATTTCCATACAGAAATAAATTAGGACCCACCTGGCTTCCTCTATATCAGCTCCGACTTGGAGCCGTCTATTTAGTGCATTTAATTTGGAACAGAAATAATTCCCAATGGAAATGAAAAGGAAAGAGAAATAATTGGTTTACTCCACTATCATTGTTCAATCATGTTACTGGATGATCAGACACATGAAGTGACCAACATTAATGGTGGCACGGTGGCGCAGCAGGTAGTGTTGTAGTCACACAGCTCCAGGGGCCTGGAGGTTGTGGGTTCGATTCCAGCTCCGGGTGACTGTCTGTGAGGAGTTGGTGTGTTCTCCCTGTGTCTGCGTGGGTTTCCTCCGGGTGACTGTCTGTGAGGAGTTGGTGTGTTGTCTCCGTGGGATTGATAATATGCTTGGAGCAGCTGCACATGAGTTTAAAAACCCCAAGTGTCTACAGGAGTATAACAAACATTCCTGCACTGGGAGTGATGGAGTGCCATCCTCACAGAATAGAATAGAAGATGTACCTGTGCAGTGTCATTTAAATTATGAACCTAGGTATTAAACCCCTCATATTTTATTTATTATAGGTTATAGTTGTATGTATTATATATCTTTAAGCTGCAGGTAAATGGGCAAGTGAAGAGGACGTAGTTTCAATGTTCTGATATCAAAAATGTCCACAGGGGTGTGTGTGAGAGAGAGAGAGCACAAGTGACTAAGCCACTAGGTGAGTGTGTGAAATTGTCCACAGGTGTGAGTGAGTGAGTGAGTCACTCTGTGGGTGCGTGATGCCCTGTGATGGACTGGTTCTGCTTGGTGCCAATTGATTCTGGGAACGCAGACCACTGTGACCCTGAAAAGGTTGAAGCAGTCACTGAAAATGAATGAATTAATAATAATGTACCTAATGTGTTGCCGCTGTCTCCAAATTTTGTACTTTACTAAAATAGACTCTGTGTGTGTGTGTGAGGGGAGGTGGGGTAAGGTATGTGTGTGACCACTCATTTGGAGAAAGGTATAATTGAAAGCTGATCTTGGAAATGAAACAGAAATGAAAAACGAAACATTTATTTATTTATTTATTTATTAATAACTCAGGGTTTTTTCCGCACTGAAGGAACACCTGAATTAAACTGGAGGAATGTTATTATTAAAAAGGAACTACCTCTTAAATTTATTCCTCAATACTTTCGTCTAAATGAACTCATCTCATGATCACACCAGCCTTCTTTAATATGCAGGTTCATTTGTGGATGAGACGTGTCGGCAGAGGTGAATAATTAAAGAAGAGACGCCTTGTCTCTGACTTATATTTGAGGAAAGTGTGAATATTTCACATTTCAGTTCTTGGAGGTCTTCTCTTCCCTTGGATTGCTTCAGAATGCTTCATAAACTCCAGTATAATTCACTGCTGCTGCTGCTATACGGCTGCTACACGTGAGGAATCCTTGGCTCTTAAACCTGCCCAAATCTTTAACAGCGTTTTCAATAGGCTTTGTGAAATAGTGGGTGCTGGTTTTACTGCACTGGTGGTTGTAGCTTTGTCCAAGGAAATTCTAAGAGGCACCAAACGGAGAGAGAAAAGACAAACACGTGCAAAAAAGCCTGACAGCATAATGGCTTTCATTTCTGATAACAGAGTCATGCTGAGGAGCGGGACACAAACAGTCTTTTAGATTCTTCTTTTAAGGAAGTTAACCGACTTAATGTGTTGTCAACTTTGCATTCTTTCTATTGGTTTGTGTTCGTATGTTTCAGATGGAGCTGCCCACACAGTGACACATTTGTCCTTGAATGATGGTGTTGACTCAGGGTAGAGCCGGGCTGCCTCTACTCAGCCTCAGGTCCGTCTTTATATGGGCCAGATATCAGGTGTGGTTCATGGTCCACGTCCGACCTACACAATACTTTCCAGTGCCATAACTGAGCCATAGGTACCAAAACTGAGACAGGTCAGTCCCAAATGTGTCTGCTATCTGGGTATATATCAAACGCTAAAAACACAAGATTCCAATTTTGCCACCAGCCTTAGGTCGGTTTCCTGTGATAGTTTATACTTTTGAGAAAAGAAAGGTAAAAGATCCACACTTTGTGATTTTATATCCTCGTATTCACACGTTCAGTTCCCCTTTAAGTGAAGGATTGTGAAATTCAAATGAGGAACATGAAGCCAACTTCAAGCAGGTCCACACTGCAGGGGGCTAATGAACCTGAGATCTCTACCTTTACAGCTCAAGGAGCGGGTGCACTTTAGAGCCAGCTGTGGAAGACTGTGATGTTCTTTTCTGTGTTTCATCTCCTGCAGCTTTAGACCTTTGAAAACAACATTTATGAATTTGGAATGGTCCAAAATGCAGATCCAGAAGTTCCCAAAGTTTTTCTGCAGTGCCCCATTTGATAGATAATCAATATCATTTATAGATTTTATTTGTGCCCCATTTTATAGATAAACTCCATGGGAATGTTTTTTAAACATTGTAATTCATACAGAAATCCACCATCTTATTGAACAATAACATAATAATAATAATAATAATAATATGTCAGATCACTTTTTACACTGCAATTGTTACATGTGTGTATTCATTTTCTTGCTGCACAAATTACAGCCCAACCTCTGACCCCCTGTGAAACGTTCCTGGTTCATTAGCCCTTACTAAGATCATTTCTGCTTGGACCCCTGTATTGCCACTGACCGCTGTCGTTTTTAATGAGTGCGCTGCATCTTTACACTTCTTCAGGTTTCAAGGTGTGTGTGAAACCGACGACAGACGTTTAAAAAGACAAATTAACAAGTTCAAACACATCTGCAGAACACTTCTTTCACGTGTTGCCATTTGGAAGCTGTTTATCTTCTAGAAATGTGTAAAAAAATGTAATCAAATCAGGAAATAAAGCATAACAGAGAAACACTGATTTCAGACGACCCGAGTAAAACCAGGATATATTTCCTTCATCTCCTGCACTTTGGGCTAGAACCCCATCTGCTTGAACGTGGTCCCTGGCATTTACATATCGTGCCTTTATCTGCTGGGGAAATGGCAGTGTCACTGACAAATGAAGAAATTCCAGAAGAGAAATTGATGGCGGGCGACAGTGATGAAGGGCTTGGGCGATCTGTTCGCGTATCTCGCCGTAATTGAGGCGCATATGAGGCCCTGGTGATGGATATAGCTGTTTGTCTTCCTCTGAAAGTGGTGGGAATTGAAGTGGGGGGTGGGGGTTGCTAACAAATCGCTTTAAAGATGATTGAGGGTCATTTGTTAAATAAATAAATAATATTAAAAAAAAAGCATAAAAAAATTCCTGGCTGAGCCCGTTCGACAGGAGCAATAACTTTGAGCTGACCTTTCTGTGTGTGTTGGGCATAACACTGATTCATTCCTCCCAGGATTATATGAAGAGATGCAGAGTTGACTACTGTTTGAACTCGTTGGCGAAGTAACACAGGGACTGTGTGCTTTGATGCTCTGTGTCCTTTCCACGTCAGACTCACTTCCTTGGGTCATTTAATCATCCGCCAGTCGCTGGGATGTGGATTCTAAAGAAAGGGGAAGGTTATGTCTCCGGATATGACCACGCCGTAGCTCTGCGTGTAGCTCTCAGACCGTAACTGACTCAGCTCATGCGCCGAACCTCGAAATTCTCCAGTCTCCTTGAAAGCATGGATGATATCTTCATGTATACAGTAGCTGTAATGAGGTCTCTGACTTCAAAGAAGATTTGCGTTTTGTTTGTTATGTCATAAAGCTGTCCTTGCTGAAATGGATGGATCTGAGTTACAAGCGAATGCGCTTACGCCACCCGCCATTAGGAGGCGCAGCGAGCGTTCACTTCACTGTGTTTGACTTGCTGCGTGGACGTCGTTAGGCCTGTTTTAGGGGGGCTGTAGCTATATGTTCTACCCACACTTTTATGTTTGAGACAGAAACACGATTTTCATTTGGTCGTCACCTTTATTTAGCCAATCAGCAGCCAGAGTTATCTGTCCATCATTCATTGTGGAGCCACTGGAGTCACAGTCCCTCCTACAGCGGTTTGTTTTGCGGTGGCGCTGAGAGCAGCAGGTCAGAGCTGAAACACTGAGAACTACAGCTCTGCTTTAGATAGAACTAATGTTATCTTAGCTCCTTGTGGCTTTGCTTAATCTGTACCTCGTCAAAGAAATATTCTGCTATGAGGCAATTACCCCAGACCCCAGTGGTTAAAGTTTAGCCCCCCCTTATCACTAATCTCTTGTGACGGCCCTGTCTTGTCGTGTATGCATCTCAGTCACATTGCTGTTTTTTATAGCATTGTAGCATTGACAATGTAGTGAGTAAATTAATTGTTAGAGCACAAAAAAGAAAAACTCCCCCAACATCTTCTGCCTCAACCTCCACCAGTTTAATTCTTTACATTCTATTATATATATATATTTATTTATAAAGTACATTTTCTTATTCAAAAACACAACAAACAAAAGTTGTTGTTTTTTTTTTTTGGGGGGGGGGGTGGTGGGATGGATTAATAGTATTTCAGTTCACTTTAATGGGGTATTATAATTTGATATACGAGCAAATTGAGTTACAAGCTCGGTCACAGAACGAATTAAACTCGTAAATCAAGGTATTACTGTAATTGTTTTGTATGCAAACAAATAATATAGATCGTTCGCTGTAAAGAGAACTCCTTCACTCCAATAAACTGAGTATTAAGTGGACGGACTGACCATTAACTGCAGAGTTTGATCATTGGCAAATACACCACACCACAGTGGTCTACCACAAGGACATTGACAGCAACCAGATAGATATCCGAGACCACCTTTAGCGTTTCCTTTCCCGTATCGGCATGCAATCAAGCAGCATTCATCTTTGTGTGCAATGCTAATCAAGGCCTCAGCATAACCGCGGCTAATCTGCAAGCGAGACAGGTCCATTGATGACCGCGGCTGTCCGTCCAGGCCGTGATTGATGGTCAGCCTTGTGTGGAGAGGGATGAGGTTGCAGTCCTGGATTTATGGGCTGGGGAAAGGTTTTGGCACACACTCTCCACACAGTTCATGCCCAGACGCTGAGCCGAGAAGACAGGATCCAGAGGAGCCGAGGCACTGAGCTTACACTGTCGCCCCCAATCCCCCAATTACAGCTGCTTCATTGAGCATTGAGCCATGGTGTGTTTGACTGCATGTGGTCTCTGAAACAAGAACAGTACACAGAGAAGTGTGGGTAGATGATAGCAAAGCTCTCTCCCTATAGTCAGGCTACTTTCTCATAATACAGTGCTGTACACCACAAGTGTGAGTGTGAGAGGAATGGGTGAGTGTGTGAAATTCTCCACTGTGTCCCATTTTATTGCATGATTATCAATGGGGGTGTTCCTTAAAGGAACACTGTGATATTTTTACCTAAAAAATTACAGCTTTAAAATCATAATGATTATTCACTGACTTGTAATAGGGTGAATAGAGCTTCTGTTGTTGCTACTGTGGGCTCAGCACTTCAGAAACAGCGCTATGTAACATGTGGAGGAGCATAGGTACCACCCCCCCCCCCCCCCCCCCCTTTGATTTCAGTACAGCAAAAAAAATCAAATCTTACCTAGTGTTCCTTTTAGTAACCCACTACAAGAAGGGTGTACAAACTTGTTGGACAGATACAACCCTTTTCAACCAAATGAACTCTGGATCTTGAACTTGTTCCATTTAGGATTCTTATGTGGAATTCACACCAGAAGTGGCACAACACGCAGGGATTTGCTGAGTTTTTCATTGAGAACAATAGAGAAAAGTAAGAGATTGCAGCTGGAGTTGCACTGAAAGCACAGCCCCAGAAAAAAACACAGAAGCAGCATTGTCCTGTTTTTATTTCCTTGAGAACTTTTCTGTTGTCAAATCAGAAGGCGATTTTTCTGGAGCATCCTTAAGCTGGGCCCACTCATGGACATTGTCCTGTTCCCAGGGGCATAGCACCAAATTCTGGGTCCTATGAACAAGCAGTGCCCATGGGCCCCTCCTTAACCACAACCCCCTACCCCTTCCCCGATGTTAGACTATACTTTTGGTGGAATCACCCTTTGTGACATTCTGAAACTGAGTGCCATGCGTTTCACAAGTTAGCATTTCATGCAAGTCCTCAGACACTATATGTAGGCTAGGACACCAAATTCAGTCCATCAATCAGCCGATTTATTTACCCAAAACATTACATTTACATTAGTTAGCAACGTTTATTGTGATCTGTAAATTATATTACAATTTAAAGGGGAAAAAAAACTCAAGGGCCCTCCCCCCACTTCGGGCCCTGGTAACTCAGTCCCACTTCAAAATCCTTGCCTGTTCCTGCAGAAGAACTGACTACTCTTCATTCTGCAGGGAATTTCTTTTTTTATTATTTAACCAGGTCGTCCTGTTGAGACACACAATGATCTCTTATTCAAGGGAGGCCTGGACAAGACAGCAGCCTAAAACACCAGTTTTAACATTTAAAAGTTTACAGTTACACCATAAAACAACAATAATATAGAAACATTACAATCGAATTGGACCGGTCGGTTGAACAATGAAACGTCGTAGAAACGATAAGAGGCTGATTCTAATTTCCTTACAAATTTCTGAAAGTTCCAAGAGAAATGAGTTCTTTCAGTTTCAAAAAGCTTATTTACGTTATCAAAATGTGTTCACAAACAGTTCAAAATCTGATCCGTGACCTGAAGCTGTACCTGACGCACAATGGTAGGAAAGGACAGTGTACTTGTCCCTAAAGGAACGAGAGCAGGAATCTGATTTCCCTGGAAACTAGGATTCTTCTGTCAGATCGTCTAATTAGCTTAACATAATGAAGGTTTGAATTGACCCCATGCTTTTTACGTAACTTCTTTAACAAGCTGAGGTGTTGAATGGCCTTTTCACCTTTTGTCTAGGAGAATGGCTTGGTTAATAAAAAAAACCTCTGCAATGTCCTCTTCATTAAAACTCTTTAGGTGAAGTCCAGACTCTGGAGGGAAACTGTACTTCATTATGTGCCATTCAAAACAGTATTCACCACAGAGCTCTGTCTCTTTTCAACTGCCTGAGACCCACAGAGTCTGTTGCTTAAATTGGAAATCGACCTGAGGGACTTGGCATTGGTAGATTACATCTTGGTGAACCTGTTCTTGTCTGGAGAAGGCCAGACTTCAGGTGTTCAAGGCCTGAAGGCCAGCCTGCTGATGAAAGTAGATGTATCGCAAATGGGGAAAAAAATACTTCTTTTCAAGCTGTTTATCTCTTTGAAAGCTCGTTTTAATTCAAAGCCCCCACTTCCCAATCTTTCTCAGACCTTCTCAGATGTTACCAAATATGACCGTGACGTTAACTCTCTGTTCCGGGCCATCTCTTCTCTTCTCATTGCTTCACCGAGTGTGAAATTCCGAGATAATTATCCCAGCCGTTGGAGTGCTAGATAGAAAAGAGATAGGCCGTCGTGTCTATTTGCAGGCCGTACCTTTAGTCTTGGTGCATTAGCTCCACTGTAGAGTTAGAGAAGTGCAGTCAGGCGTGGGGACCGTGGAACAATACAGAAGACCAAGAACGTCATCTGAAGAACGACTTTCCAATAAAATAAAACATTTTCATTGATATTTGTTATCAATCAACCCATCAGCTGCTGTTTAGGTTGTAGATGCCACAGCACATGAACTCTACCAAACAAATAGTGGGCACTGTCCTTGTGTGTGTGTGTGTGTGTGCATCTATTTTTTTTAATTACTGGTTTTACAGATATGGGGCGGCATTGTGGTGCAGCAGGTAGTGTCACAGTCACACAGCTCCAGGGGCCTGGAGGTTGTGGGTTACTGTCCCGCTCTGGGTGACTGTCTGTGAGGAGTTGGTGTGTTCTCCCCGTGTCTGTGTGGGTTTCCTCCAGATGTTCTGCTTTCCTCCCATGGTCCAAAAACACACGTTGGATTGGCGACTCAAAAGTATCCGTAGGTGTGAGTGTGTGTTGTCCTGTGAAGGACTGGCACCCCCTCCATGGTGTGTTCCTGCTTTGCGCCGCATGAACTGGAAAAGCAGTTACAGATAATGAATGAATGAATGTTACAGATATGTTTCTTTTTTTATTTCACTGATACTGTTTGTATTCATGAAAGCAGACACTTCTTCCATCTCATGCTGACCCACCTGCTTTCAGCAGCAGTTTAAACCAGGGTAGGGCCACAGGTTTAAAAAGAAACAGAGATTCGGCCTAAAGGCCCTGAAGAGATGGACATAAAATGGATCAGGGCAGAGATATATTTTGTCTAAGCAGCCTCCCGGCTGTAGACTTTAAGCTGTACCACTGTAGAGTCAGGAAAATTTTATGGGACTGCTGAAATATGGCCTACAGACAATCATTATGTACAGAAATTGTTCCTTCTAAAACCATTTATTTTATTTTATTGTCCTCTTTTTTAATTGGCAACTTCCCTGGAAGTGTCCTTAAAGGAACACTAGGTAGTATTTTACTGTAAAATTAGAGCTTCAAAATCATTGTCAGGACCAGGCAGACGGACGGAGGCAGACACAAACGCTATAACAGCACTTTATTTAGAACACATGTAATGAACTGAGACACTTAAGAGATACATTAACCGACCTAGACTTAGAGACAGATACAAAGAGACCTAGGACCGACAGTGGAGGACATAGGAGCTAATAGACTAGAGAGAGAGACACAAACAGACAAACCAAACAAACACACGAAGAACAAGGAGTAGAATAATAAGAACCAGACAGACTGAAGAAGCACACGAAAGGAAGGAGAAACAGACCAAACAGGTAAAGCAAGGGCGAGGGAAAGGGAAATGTCCAACAGAGAAGTACAGACACAAAGGAACTTAAATACACACAAGAACACCTGAAACAGATAGCGAGGGGCAGGGTTACAAAGGGGACACAGATGGAGACACTGACGAGAGGGTGGAGCAAAGGCGAGACTAAAGTGGAGACAACAACAATAACAAAGAGCCATGTGCTACATGAGCACATCGTGGGGAAAAACCGACACAGGACAGGGCCAGGGCGTGACAGTCATCACTGATCTGTAGTGAGAATAGAGCCTCCAGGCTTAGCACTGCAGAAACTGCACTCTGTAACTTTTGGAGAAGGGTAGGAAACCAGTTTAATTCTACAAGTTGTTAAAAGATTTAGTGGGTGTTTTAGGTGAAGTTTATGTTTGTGTTCAGGATAAAAGGCAGTATAAACATCCCATAGATATAGGAATACGAACTTGTGTGTGTGTGTGTGTGTGTGTGAGTCCTGCAGAAATGTAGCAGGCCTCCAGCTAGTTGTGTGAAAAGTGAATTCCCCTGCATATGATTAGCATCATTAGGGGTTTGCTTTGAGCCGTCCCGGGATGCTCTTGACGTTGGATGCAATTAAAAAAGTACAGCCACATCTGCCATCAACACAGCTGTCAGGCTGTCAGCAAACAACAAACAAATACAGAGGGAAAATATGTTTGTTTAATATTTGACGAAGCCTGGAAGCAGACGTGGTTTCACCCCCCCCCCCACCCTTCCCTCCCTACTATTAATATTCAACACTTTTTAAAAAGCATGTAATGTGTCATTTGTCTCCGGTGGGGACTGGTCTGCTTTAAAGGAATATCACTGTCAAAACAGAGCAGAAATCACACTGGAATCCTACCAATCCCACTCTGGAACTTACCACTGCATTCACTCACACAACTTGCCTTTTGTGGTGGAGGTGGGAGGGCCAGAAATAATTAATTCATTAATTAATGCATTTATTCATTTTCTGTAATGGCTTAATCCTGCTCAAGGTCGTGGTGGGTCCGCAGTCTACAGGGCACAAGGCAGAAACACACCCCGGACAGGGCATTAGTCCATCCCTGTCCAGCGTGCTGTCTGATCTGAAATCAGTCGAGGGTATTAGTTGTTTTCCAAGTCGATTTGGTACATTTCTCACTTCATGATTTACACTGGCATCACAACAAGTGCATGCCTCATAACAGCAAAACTCAATGAAATACCTGCAAAAGCACGTTCCTCGCTCAGAATTCTTGGTTTTTGCCTTAAAAGCAAATATTTATGTCAGTCAACTTGTCAAAGCAGCACGGTGGCGCAGCAGGTAGTGTCGCAGTCACACAGCTCCAGGGACCTGGTTGTGGGTTCAATTCCCGCTCCGGGTGACTGTCTGTGAGGAGTTGGTGTGTTCTCCCCGTGTCCGCGTGGGTTTCCTCCGGGTGCTCCGGTTTCCTCCCACAGTCCAAAAACACACGTTGGTAGGTGGATTGGTGACTCAAAAAAGTGTCCGTAGGTGTGAGTGTGTGAGTGAATGTGTGTGTGTGTGTGTCTGTGTTGCCCTGTGAAGGACTGGCGCCCCCTCCAGGGTGTGTTCCTGACTTGCGCCCAATTATTCCAGTTCAGGCTCTGGATCCACCGCGACCCTGAACTGGATAAGTGGTTACAGATAATGAATGAATGAATGAACTTGACAGTGGTGCAGCAGGTAGTGTCGCAGTCACACAGCTCATGGGACATGGAAGTTGTGAGTCCAAGTCTTACTCTGGGTGACTGTCTGTGAGGAGTTGGTGTGTTCTCCCTGTGTCTGCGTGGGTTTCCTCTGGGTGCTCCGGTTTCCTCCCACAGTCCAAAAACACACGTTGGTAGGTGGATTGATGACTCAAAAAGTGTCCGTAGGTGTGAGTGTGTGAGTGAATATGAGAGTGTGTGGCACCCCCTCTAGGGTGTGTCTCCGCCTTGCTCCCAATGATTCCGGGTAGGCTCCGAACCAGCTGCGACCCTGAACTGGACAAGGGTTACAGACAATGAATGCGAATGAACTTGTCAGTGTCATTGGAATGTCTAGTCTGTGTGTCATTGCCTATTAACAACGCTGTCAAAATACTTGTCATGTTGTCAGTGCAACAGTGTACACTGTAAGTATATTCTCATGGAAACTAGCTAAGGATTTGATTAACAGGACGCTACACATTCTGTGGCATATCAATTGAAACGGTACGTGTTGCACACAATATACAAGCTTACACAGAGTTACACATGACTGTATGTGGGAGACTGACAGCAAGAAATTGGACTGGAGTAATATTCTTTTACTCTATTGTTCGCACTGCAATTTGTTGACAAAAAAATCTGACTGAAATTCAGGAAAGACAGGGAAAACAGTTTGGCAGCACTCTATAAACCAATAATTTGAAGTTTACTCTTAATATTCAAAACAACGTGGTACAACATCTTGACACTCCTCTCTGTTTTGCCACGTTTCCATCCACATCACACTGGGTATCTTCCCTTGCAATGCAGCGTGGAAAGAATCTCCTGGAGTGTCTAATCCAGCCTCTGCAGGCATCTACTGTGTTGTCATCACAAGCTGCCCCCATGGCAGTCAGCAGGTTCATCAGGGCGTGCAGCTGGTGATCGTACACCTTCCATCTCCAGGCTGAGAAGAACTCCTCAATTGGGTTCAGGAATGGGGAAGAGGGTGGGTGGTATTTCCTCTGCATTCTGTGATGAATGGCAAACCATTGCCTGATGGTGTTATCCCAAATGACCAAATATTTGAGCAAATCCTCTTGCATCACACCTCGCTCATTATCAGGGATGAGGCCCCTGTAGAGGGTGTCCAAGAATGTGACGAGGTGCTGTGTGTTATAGGGCCCTATAATGGGAATATGTGTAAGCACACATTGTGATGTTTCCTCCCCATTGGCCTGGCACATCAATAGCAGCCCTTTGGCCAGTGATGTTTCAACCACGCCTTCTGCATTTTGCAAGGTTGAAGCCAGCTTCGTCCAGTTCTATAAAAGTGTGGAGTGCTTCTCTTGATTCCAGCTCCAGGACACGCTACAGCACAAAAGTAGTAATAAAGTACATATAATGTTCATTTTGGACAAGAAACATTTACATATATTTCAGCCATAGCAAATGTGTCAGTATGCATAAGGGCTTTACCTGTATATACTGGTACCATAGCTCTCTCACCCTGTCAACATTTCTTTGAAATGGACCTTTGTACAGCTGTCTCTGCTTTTGGGGAAGGCTGTTGACTAGACTTTGGATGGCTGGGAGATCACATGCAGGGGCTGGTGAGTGTTCCCTGTCCACTTGTTACGTCGTGATGTACTAACCTTGTGAAACGTAACGTCCGGGTCCAATCAGCTGCTCTGTATGAACAACTTAGTTACGCAGTATTAGTACCATTCAGGGATGGATGGATTGTGGGATAGATGCATGAATGGATACATGGATGGATGGATGGGATGGACAGACAGATAGATTGATGAATGGACTGATTGATGATGAATGAACTGATGGATGGTGGGATGGATGCATGAATGGATACATGAATGGGATGGATAGATGGATGGATGGATGGGATGGACAGATAGATTGATGGTGAATGTATTGATGGATGGTGGGACAGATGGATGAAAGGATTGATGGATGGATGGGACAGACAGATAGATTGATGGTGAATGTACTGATGGATGGTGGGACAGATGGATGAAAGGATTGATGGATGGATGGGACAGACAGATAGATTGATGGTGAATGTACTGATGGATGGTGGGACAGATGGATGAAAGGATTGATGGATAGATGGGACAGACAGATAGATTGATGCATGAACTGATTGATGATGAATGGACTGATAGATGGTGGGACAGACGGATGGATGGATTGATAAATGCACTGGTGGATGGAAAGATGGATGATGAGATGGACAGATGGATGGATGGCTGGATAGATGCACTGATGGATTGATAAATGAACTGCTGGATGGTGGGATGGATGCATGAATGGATACATGAAT
The DNA here is from genome assembly GCF_029633855.1 of Hoplias malabaricus. Lineage (NCBI taxonomy): Eukaryota > Metazoa > Chordata > Actinopteri > Characiformes > Erythrinidae > Hoplias > Hoplias malabaricus. The sequence goes on along the minus strand of NC_089801.1, from coordinate 32,487,540 downwards.
GGGATGGATAGATAGATGGATGGATGGATGGGATGGACAGATAGATTGATGGTGAATGTACTGATGGATGGTGGGACAGATGGATGAAAGGATTGATGGATGGATGGGACAGACAGATAGATTGATGCATGAACTGATTGATGATGAATGGACTGATAGATGGTGGGACAGATGGATGGATGGATGAATGGACGCACGGATGGATGAATGGATGAATGCACTGATGGATTGATAAATGCACTGGTGGATGGAAAGATGGATGATGAGATGGACAGATGGATGGATGGCTGGATAGATGCACTGATGGATTGATAAATGGACTGGTGGATGGTGGGACAGATGTATGGATGGATGGACAAACTGATTTATTGTTGGATGAATAGAAGGATGAATACGATTGACCCTCAGCTTCTCCCAGGGCTGACCTTAGATTCCGGCTCCACTGAGAAACCATCTTTGTATAATAATGGTTTTCCATGTACTTTTAATATTACGCTGCAAATTCATTCATTCATCTTCTGTAACCACTTCATCCTGATCAGAGTTGCAGTGAGTGACCCAGAGTCATCAGAACACACCGTGGACAGAGCACGAGTCCGTCCCAGGACACTCAAATTCACACACACTGCTGTACCCAGCTCCAGAGGTACCACAGTAATATCAGAGCACTGTCAGTGAGGGACGCCTCTGTGCTGGGGCTGAGGCTGCTGTGCTCTGTGGCCTGCAGCGCTGCGGTATGAATTTGAGCTGCAGTAGATTGTATATAATGGATATATTTTCCCTCTGTCTTTGGCTGTATATTTCATGATGCTCACTGAAGCTGAAGCAGCTGTCTGCCTCACCATGGCTTTGTTAAACCCACGTCCCTGTGGAGGAGTCAGACATACCTTGCATGCCCAGAGAAAGAGACAGACAGGCAGACAGAGAGACAGACAGACAGAGAAAGTGATACAGAAGGAGAGGAAGATTGTGTGTGTGTTTGAGGGAGAGAGATGGATGAAGCTTCTCACTTCAAGCTTTACCTTGGGAATTTGCAGCAAGAACGGGAAAGACAGAACCAAAGAGGATGCAATAATGCAGTGTGTGTGGGTGTGTATTTGTTTGCATGTACCAGGTATATATCACATTGTGGGGTCTTCCCTTCTTTTTATGGAACACAAGTGTGTCCCCACAATGTAAAAAATATTAAATATAAATGTGCAGACATGTTTACGGGAAGGTAAGAGTTAGGATTAGGGCTTAGGCTTAGGTTTAGGCAGTAATTATGGATAAGGTAAGTGACTAAAAACTAAATGGATATTTATGTAATATCCCAACAATGCATAAAAACAAACTTATGTGCGGTATGTGAAGCAGTAAGTGCAGTTTTAATGCGGTGTGATCTGTAATGCTTTCCATCAGGTCAACAGGTAGTGTCCCAGTGTGACAGCTCTCGGGTTCTGTGGTTGTGGGTTCAAACCCCACCTCAGGTTACTCTCTGTGATGAGTTGTATGCTCTCCCAGTTTCTGGGTTGGCTTCCTATCAATATCTTGTTCACAGGTTCTCAGTCCATGGCGTGTTCCTGACTTGCACCCAATTACAGTTTCATAAAGTTAATGAATATTGTGTGAGAGGGCATAAATGGAGCTGTCCAGTGCTGAACCCTGTGTCCTAGTCGTACAGCTGTAGCTCAGCTAAGCGTGTTAATGCTGCTAACAGTAGTTCCTTTAAAGTTCTCATGTGGAAACAACACAATTAGCTTTTGGTGCTTCAGCATCAGAGCCTTTTCTGGAAAAAGCCTCTGAAACAGCACTGTTTTTACAGTCTTCATCTAAAGGTCACTGACAGTCAATCCTAACACACTAAAACCATGGGTCTAACACTTTCTGACCAGGGCTTTAAACCATCGATGACCATTTTTAAATTTCACAGCAGTTTCCAAACACCAGTAAAAGAACTTCCACTGTCTGGCCACTTCTTTAGAGACAGCAGCCTTTTAGCGCCATAATTCAAATTATAACCTAGTCTTATTTTGAATTTAATTCAAAGCCAATTGTATGTTATTTACATATATTCTTGGATTCTGAAATACGAATAAAAACAAAGCATGGTACAATATCTCACTGGTTTGAAGGGGACTCCTATAAAGCTTGCCCGACCCGGCAACTGTTGCTAAAGGGCCCGTTTGTGGGTGTGGCATAGATTGTCCTTTTTTTTAAAATTTTTTTTATTTATTTATTTATTTTTTTTTGGGATGTTTTGCCTGACCACTTTTATAGCACAGCATATTGAAATGAAGGACCCCCCACATTGGCTCCAGTACAGTAATCCTATGGGAGGGTAGACCTATACAACGGGAGCTTGGTAACAATGAGACGTCTCATAATCCCCTTATCCTTCCAGAGTGCTCTCCTCACGGGTGAATCCAGTGCTCCCTCCTCATTATCCCTACCCTCATTCCCCACCCCTTCCCTCATATACCGCCATGTCCTCTTTCGTGTTTTCACTCTACTCCTGCTCAGGAACACAGGCTTTTTAAAAGTTATCACAGTAACGATGGCCCATTCCAATTTCTTCATGGCAGGATGTGCTTTAAAGTTTAAAACCCTAAGAAATAAATGATTCACTGTCACAAACGCGGACCACAGTGGAAATATATCTCTCTTCAGAGCAAATACTCCTTCAAACAGAGCCATAAATGTTTCAGAGTTAACCAATGTCCCCTCTGTTAGAGGCAAACAGCACGAAATGGAGGTCTGGGTGATTGCGAGAAATGGGGAGCTGTAGATCAGACATGTGAGAAGATTAATGCTGTGACTGAACACATGAAGTAATTAACTGTTAAGATAAAGTCTAATGTATCTCTTAAACTGAGGGAATGAAGCTGACTGCTAAAAACTGCAGTGGTCTAAACCTTTAAAAAAAAATGTTTAGCCAAGACGGTCCTCAGCGACTCAAGTTTAAGCTCAGACTTACTTTCCAAACACTTGTGATTTGACCCTGACTCACTTCCCAGAGACTTGTGATTTGACCCTGACTCACTTCCCAGAGACTTGTGATTTGACCCTGACTCACTTCCCAGAGACTTGTGATATGACTCTGACTCACTTCCCAGAGACTTGTGATATGACTCTGACTCACTTCCCACAGACTTGAGATTTGACTCTGACTCACTTCCCAGAGACTTGAGATTTGACTCTGACTCACTTCCCAGAGACTTGTGATTTGACTCTGACTCACTTCCCAGAGACTTGAAATTTGACTCTGACTCACTTCCCAGAGACTTGAGATTTGACTCTGACTCACTTCCCAGAGACTTGAGATTTGACTCTGACTCACTTCCCAGAGACTTGAGATTTGACTCTGACTCACTTCCCAGAGACTTGTGATTTGACTCTGACTCACTTCCCAGAGACTTGAAATTTGACTCTGACTCACTTCCCAGAGACTTGAGATTTGACTCTGACTCACTTCCCAGAGACTTGTGATTTGACTCTGACTCACTTCCCAGAGACTTGTGATTTGACCCTGACTCACTTCCCAGAGACTTGTGATTTGACTCTGACTCTGGCAGGTTCAATAGTTGACTCATTAACGCACCCCAGAGACGTGAGACTCCATTCAGTCTGCCTTGATTCAGACTCATCTCTAATTTGAATCTAAATGATTCTTACTTGAACCCCAAAAATCTGAGCCCCAGCTAAGACACCAAAGACATAAAGGGCTCAGCTGGTTATGGCAACCATTATTCGCTGTGATGAGTCCTCCAGCTTTTGTTGACTGCACTATATATATGACAGAGTGAGCCATTTCCAGTCCAGTCTTGCACCATCGTGTGAACATTTAAACATTTCTCCACTCTGATCATCCAAGGGGGTCCAATTTGGGAGGAAGACGTTGGCCAAATTAGAACAAGGCCCAGTGGGAATTCTCTCTCTCTATCTATCTCTCTCCTTCTCTCCCTCTCTCTCCCTCTCTCTCTCTCTCTCTCATATAAGTAGAGTCATTTCAAAGCATGCCTTTTGGAGATGAATGTCCCTTTCACGCCTGTGATCAGGCCCTGTGATCAAACATCAAGAGCAGGCGTAGCCGGCCCAAGGCCTGAGATGAAGCATTAGTTAGTTAGGAGTGTCTCTCAAGCAGCTGAGTCAGCACCAGAGTGTCATTCTGTGCATCACTGGGCTCTTCATTCTCCCACTAAAATATCTTCCTTTCCTCTCCTAACAAGCCCTCGCTGTGCAAAACAAGCATCAGAATTGCTTTCAGTGCAGACACACACACACACACACACACGTCTGAGAGGATGTCACATCCTAATGGTGGTAACTCTGCCTGCAAAACACTGTCACTCCGTCACTCACAGATCACCATGAACGTGGCGCTTCTTACAATGTGCCCATGTGAGAGTGGTAGAGAGAGAGAGAGAGGGAGAGAGAGAGAGAGAGGGAGAGAGATTGGGAAACAGGGGGAGCAACAGAGGGACAAATGCAGACAGAGAAATTAGAAATGAGAAATGAGGGAGATAAAGAAGTAAAGGCACTAATACACATTTAAGGCCGAAGAACAGATATGTATAACAGAGAGATGCAGAAACAGAAAGATACAGTGAGGAAGACAGAAATAGAGACATGCAAACAGAAAAGAGAGAGAGAGAAGATTTCAGAGTGGGTGATTATTTGCTGGCAAGTTGGATATCAGCCTCCAGGTTTTTTCTCTTCATATATCTCTCTCTCTCTCTCTCTCTCTCTTTCAATGTCTCACCTGAGATGAATCAAATCACTCTGTAGTTCCTGAGTATATATCCATCGACTGGGTTAGCATATGGGGGCAGCCATGTTTAAAACAGCCTGAAGTACAGTATCTGAGATATGTCCACTAGGTGTCAGTAATGTAAAATACTCCTCGTTCCAGTTCCTTAACATTTGTACATGTCCCTCCTAGATTTCAGGGTTAGCTGTGAAATGCTGTCTCCAAAGCCAGTGGTCTCTCAGCGGGTTTGCCATCAGTGGGCTTTAGCTTACAATTGCATCAACCATTACCCATGGTCTACAAACATTAGATGTTGCTACTTAACTCCAGGCTTCGTGATATTTTTTTTTTTTTTTTTTTTGAAAAATTTAGCATCTCTGCTGCCTAGCATAGTGGCCTAGCTTCAAGAGGATGCAGTGTGTGTGCTCTCCTGAGTGCTGGCAAGAGAGAGACACTGATCAAAGTCTAGCAGGGCTTCCACTGCTGAGGTTTCATCAGCTCTTCTGGGTTTTTCAGGGCTTCTCCACAAAATTGTGCAGTGTCATTGAAGTTTGTGAAGGCAGTTTTGGGGGGCTGGTAGTGTATGTAACCAATGCACCAAATATGAGGCCTACGCTAAAAAGCTGCCACAATGATCCAGCTCTGGGCCCAGCTGGAGACCACTGATCAGATAAGCTCTCTTCAGTTGTGCTGTATTTTCAGATGAAGAAGAAATAAGTGGAGTGTAATTGGTTCAGTACTGTTGCTCAGTGGAGCAGCGGATTTAGATTTGATAACCTCACCACGGCACACTGGACAAAGTCGACAATTTTCCAATAATCCCCACTTCTGCAGTGTCTCAACTTATTTTTGTTTTTGAGAAACTAGTTACTGCAGAGTACAGGAAATGAGCTCTCCAAGGAGGAGTTCATATATGACAAACAGTAGCAGGCCAGATCTTATGATGTGTTATAATTTGGCACACACTTGACCAAAAAAATATACATAAATAAATAATGCACCCAGGGTTGCTGCAGAACTCTGGTTGCAGTTATGTCTAAGGCAGGTGTGGCCTGATTAGACACGGGGTCTTACCACAGGAGCGTGTAAAAGTGTTTCCCCTGCTGCCTTATAAAAAGGCTCTCAGATGCTACTTTTGGGTAGTGTACCTTACGGTGAGGGATCACTGACTGCTAGACCTTCCTTTACAAGACACTCTAACACATTTTGCCCAGTTGACAGACTTTTAAAGGGGGTGCATCACTGGACTGTGAAAAGCATGATGGTCATTTCAACAAAGTGCCCGACATCTAGGTTGTTCCAATGCAGTGGTGTTGTGAATGAGAATATCCTTGGACTGCTACCGACTGGAGCCACGTAATCTTTAGTGATGAATCCAGGTTTGTGATACGAGGGCACAAACAGCTCAGTGATATGTGCGGGACAACTAGTGCTGCCTCTCACAGCTGGGCTTCCAACTGGCATTTTTCAGCAGGATAATGCTTACCCACACACAGCTAGGGTTTCCCAGGAATGTCTCCACCAGATTGCAACATATTCTTGACCTGCCTGGTCACCAGATTTATCACCAATAAAGCATTAATGGGACTAGCTGGGATGACAGCTTCTGCAACCTACAAGTGTGCAGGATTTACAGGCCCAGCTGCAGCATCTGTAAGCAAATGTACTGCAGAATGCCGTTAGGAAACTCTATGGCTTTATGTTATATCTCATCTTGTATCCAGGAGAGAGGTGGCCCTACAGGGTATTAGAGCCTCCTCCAATTGTACAGTTGCCCCAATAAATGTATATTGCCGCTCTAATATTGTAATCACATTTTATCATCATTACATTTACTACAAACACCTACGACACGTCTTCACCTCTGCGTTCTGATAGAACAGTGATTGAAAATGCCTGGCAAAGAAATTGCAAATATACTCTGTTCTACTGTAGACATGTTCAACCCTGTCCTGTTTACAGACACCATAAATGTCCTCTATTGCCCCCCCTGAGTACTATGTTTTTTTCACTGCCACAGTAACATACGAGCGCACGTTGAGTTTGTACGGCAGGACGTGCATTCGCAGAGCACTGGCATTGTCATTTGTGCCTTGCGTGAAGTATGTTTCGGCCCTTACTCACTCTCCATACCATACACTTTAACTGTTTAAACCAGGAATAAAACCACAGAGATGGGCTGAAAGAGAAATACGAGATGCATACCTGAATGAGTCCGCATCCCAGTATGCTTCCTTCCGTAGGTGACAAATAGCTCTGTGGCACTTCCGATTAGCCGTAATATCAGGGCTGAGTGAATTTGAATTTAATTAAGCTGGAATTTGGAGTGCAAGCGTGAGAAGGCAGCAGGGCGATCATCAGCCTCTCCGAGAGCCAAGGATGCTCCTGTTGCCTTTCCCCTTTTTCATGGTTTCAGATGATATTTTTCCTGCTCTAATTTGATACGATGTCCCATCTGTTTTGCTGTTTGGAGCTGACGCGGTGACTCCGGGAGTCTTGCTGAGAAGGGCCGGCAGCTAGCAGCTCTCAGCTGTATGTGCGAGGCTTCATTAGGAGCCCAGGCTCCGCTGGTGTCGTAAGCATTTACAAGAAAGTTCTGTTCCGTAAAGAGATGCCGTAATTCATTGTGAACAGAGACAATGAATCAGAAGTATGTGGACAGCTGCTCATCCCAATTCTCGTATGATTGGACATGGGTAAGATCAGGGGCTGATGATGGATATCTAAAAGGTCCATCACTCCAGAGACCAAGATTCCACTGATCAACAGACCTATACCCTTTTATACTTTTGAACATACAGTTCATACACACATCTCATTTATAAATGGTTCTATTAATGGTTCTTTAGGGAAACTTCGATGGGGTTCTTCTACGGCATCGCTCAAAGGACCCTAGCACCACCTTATTAACAAATGATTAATGCTATTAATGTCGTACTCCTCATTTGATACCTCAGTGTTGTGTCGTATTTGGACCAGTGTGAAATACGATTCTAATCCCAGGTTTAAACGCTGTCACTTCGGAGGGGAGCCCTCAGCTCAGTGATGACTAGGTGTGTGAAAAACGTCTATTAAACATTCGTTCTGCCCCATGATTCATTCACAAGTTGCCTGTCACATCTGGCACAGAATGTGTTTGGGTAATTCTCACCCAAAAAAGCTAACATCTGGAATCCAAACCTAACCGTTATCATGGCTTCCTCAGTCTATCAGCCGCGAAACATCTGCTCCAGTCTCCGTTAATGACCCCAAGATTTGACAGGCCACAGAAACATTTACACAGATTACATCAGAGATTAGAAAATTCATACTCTCTCTCTCTCTCTCTCTCTCTCTCTCTCTCTCTCTCTCTCTCTCTCTCTCTCTCTCTCTCTCTCTCTCACTCTGTTTCTGTTTCTCACAACTCTCTTTCTGTTTCTCACATTTCTCTCTCTCTGTTTCTGTTTCTCACATCTCTCTCTCTCTGTTTCTGTTTCTCTCTCTCTCTCTCTGTTTCTGTTTCTCTCTCTCTCTCTGTTTCTGTCTCTCTCTCTCTCTCTCTCTGTTTCTGTTTCTCACATCTCTCTCTCTCTCTCTCTCTCTCTGTTTCTGTTTCTCACATCTCTCTCTCTCTCTCTCTCTCTCTGTTTCTGTTTCTCTCTCTCTCTCTCTGTTTCTGTCTCTCTCTCTCTCTCTCTCTCTTTCTCTCTCTCTCTCTCTCTCTCTCTCTCCCAATTTCATTCCATCTCTATATCTTTTCTTCTTTCTTTCTTCTTGTTCTTGAGTAGTTTGTGAGTCTAGTGTTGCAGGTAGTTTGTGTTTGTTTTCTTTGATTGTTAATTTCAAGATAAGTTTATCCTAATTCCCCTTTTTCTTATTTTTTTCTTTTTTTTACGCTAGCACTTCCACCCAGCCTCCGTGCCTGTTCTGGTACAGATATGCTCTTTTATGTCTTACAGGACATTGGATCAGCTGAAAGAAAGTGAGACTAAGATCATCAAAGTCTGCCATTGTTCTCTGAGGCTAATTAAACCCCTCAGATATGATCTATATTAATAAAACCCATTAATTTCCACAAGACTCCTCTCCCCGCTGCTGTTATGAACAAATATTTACCTCCCCACCTCTGCCCAGACAGAGAGAGAGAAAGAAAAATAGAGAGATAGAGAGCAAGAGGGAGAAGGAAAAGAAAACAAGAGCAAAAGAGGGAGATGGGTGGAGAGAGGCAGGGAATAGGAAAAATGAGAGAAAACGAGAAAAATAACATGAGAATAATGGGAGGATAACAATAAGAGAATAAGAAAGAGGTAATAGAGATAAAAAGAGAGAGGTCAATAGAAAAAAAGAATAAAACGAGGAACAAAAGAGAGGTGTAGAGAAGAGTAAAAATGGAAGGATTGGGAAGAGAAGAGAGAGAGTGTGTGTTAGAAATAAGAAAAGGCTGAGTGCTCATCATCTTCAGTTTTTTTTTTTTTGTTTTTTTTTTGCTTTGTTCTCATTTGGCGACTCAGTTGACTGCGCAGGCAAACAATTTGCTTTCAGATTCCTGTCTGCTTCCGTCATCCAGACTCGGCACTCATTTATTTCTTCCTCCAGAGTAAACACTTTCAGCGGAGTACATCCCTCCAGATGCAAAACTCAGGCCATGTGGAAAAATGAGAGAAGAAATGAAATAAATAAAGGAGAGCGACGTAGGGGTTTCCTTTGGGGACGAAGTCATGGGACCGAGCTCTGCTTATCAACAGGAAAACATTCGTACTACACTGTAAACAACACAGCGGCTGAACATTCGCTTTCAGATCTGACTTTTACTGACCACGCAAAAAGAATACGACTGTAATAACAACATCAAATCAAAGCAAGTCTTAGTCAAGGCAGCCGTCTTATGTGGAATGGGTAGTGTTTTTCCAATCTACACTTTTTCACCCTGTCTCTGTGTCATGATTAATGTTGAAGTCACTCTGGACTAAACTGGGTAAATGTAAAGGTGTCAGGACCTGGACAGCTCCCCTCACTCTCACATTCTCAGATAAACTGTCACTGGGGTTTCAGCTTCATCCTTTTAACTCTGGAACACTGTTGTACCATGTTAGGTTTTAATTGTAGATTTAGAAGATGAGTTCATTTCAGAAATGTCATTTCAAATCCAGGCTTGTATTTTTTTTTTATCTGTTCTAGGCACACAACTGGACTTTATGACCACTGCTGGACATTTGATGTCTGAACCTTTAAAACAAAACTGAACATATACAGGATTTTTTTTCTGACAGTGCACAGTCATGGTGTTTAAAGACAGAAGAATGGAATGCTTTATAAATCACATTGAGTTATCAGTGCTACAGCCGGCCACATATTACAACTCACTCCATTTCCCATAAACCTCAGCACACACCTTATAAAGAAACACACAGCCGAGTAATGAAAGAAACGTAAGACTTCTATTGAACGCGAAGTTATACAGCGACAAAGCTGTTGATTTAATCTCGTGTCCTCTTTAGAGCAGCACCTGAATCACGTAGCTTTACGTTGTTGCACTGCATCTTTGCTGGAGTCGTCCTCTGAGGCTCTAAGTAATTCTCTTAAAGCATTATTCGACCTGACAAAAGACGGCGAAGCCTGGCAGATCCACTCGCTCTAGAGAAGTCAAGCTAAAATAGATTTCGAAACAATGTTTTCTCTCTCTCTCTCTTCCTCTCTCTCTCTCTCTCACTCTCACTCTCACAGCCAAAAACGGGAAAAAAAATGGAGGAAAAAAGAAGCATTCAAAGGGACTGGACGTCACCGGCCGGTTGGCTGGACTTCTTTGGCTCGCTGTGTATTATTTTCTCATACACTGAGATGGAATTGCTTGTCCAGGCTATTTGAATGTGTGGACAAAAAGCTTTTCTCCTGGACAGAGGAGGTTTTTCCTACAGAACAAATGTTTATTTCTTCCTCTCACGTCTTTCGGGCAAATGGAAGGGACCAAGTCATGAATAATGTGGAGCTTATTTGCTCTTTGAATAGAACTGAAGACATTGTGGAATGCAAATACTACCGCAAACTCTTGACAAAACCGCTTCCACGCAGGACCCAAAAATATAGCAGTGCAACCTTTTTGGAAAAAAACGTTAAAAATGAATTGAACGTGTCAACACACTCGAACAAGAACACTAATGACTTGTTCTGATATATTAACTATTGGCCGTGATGGCTGAAACCGGACAGAGGGATGCAAAACTCTAAAGTGCCTAGACAGCTGTGCCACACCGAAGTAGAAAAAATGATCGAGTTCTTTGATTTAAAAAAAAAATAAGTTAATTATAAAACCGTAATATTTTAGAGAACCTAATGCTATGAATATATTTCTTTACAATCAATCCTTCATTCATTCATTCAGTCATTCATTCATTCCTCACACACTCACACATGGACAAATTCATACACTTACCAGTCATTTACAACACTAACACCTGTGGACCATTCTACATCAGTGTGAGTGTACAGTTGTCAGGTTAAAGTACAAAGTGTGTTTCAGTCAGTTTTTCTACGGAGCAATATAGGGCAGCCAATCAGAACACTGCAGTCTAACACACAGCATTGATAAAGGAAGAGTAGCAAGAATGTCCTGCTTAATTCTGAAGGGATAGAAAATAATGTTTTATTGAAAAAAAAACTGGGGGAAGGGCTACAGAATCACGTGAGAGGTGTCACTGTTTTTTTAATATGGCAAAGGGAGGCAATGTCTTTTTAAATATGAAACATAAATGTCATGGCGAATACAGAGCTGGGTGTTGGTGCAACCATGTTTCAAGGCCATTTTTTTTTTACAAAACGAATCCCATTCCCAGAATTCATCCTATTTGAATGAAATATTATTTTCATTCATAAACATTAACTTATTATATTTGTGTAAGTTCATGTGAATTTCTGGCTAACCCGTGTGAAAATTCCCTTAACCCTAAACCCTAAACTTTACCATGAACCTAACCCTAACCCTAAACTTAACTATTAACTTTTGGCAATACCAAGAACACTTGGCAATACCTTTATTTTTAAAAGTATATCACTAAACAAAACAGCGCTGTTTCTGTAGCTCTTCTTCAGGAACCTGACAGAGTTAGTGCACATTAGGTGAAACAGCGCCACCATTGCACAGAATGGGATTTACTTAGTGATCATAAAATAACTACGAATTTTGATGATCCAAAACTTACAAATGATTATATATATATTAAATGTAAAATGTATTTATTCATTAATTTATAGATATAGTCTCGCCGTGCTGCCCCACAATAAATAAGTAATTTAGTAAATAAATAATTAAACAAGCACAGGGCATACAAAAAGAGAAAGAAGTCTAGAAGCCACTCCAACACAAAGTCTCCACCTCCATCTTCAAGCCTTCAGAAGCCATCTGCCTCTGCATTAAGAGGCACTGGTGGGCTGGACTTTGTCATTTACCATCCGACTGAATCCATTCATTATTTATGACAGAGGAGGCAGAGCGCCATCCCTGAGCAGGACACACAGAAGCCACGTGCCGTCCCTGTTGTTTACTTCTAAAGCAGCACATAAACAAGGCACTCGCCCACCAGTCCTGCCTCATCCCTGTCCCAACTTCACATTAGACACCTCCTTCTAGTGTCCTCACACTTACGGTCTACTGACTGAACTTTTAATATGTTCCTTCCAGGTTTCAGGTTTCTTCTTCTTGTTTTTTCTTGTTTTTTTCTTCTCTTTTTTCTCTGAAGTATATATCTTGAAATATCTCTTCTTTGCTGCAGTAACAGCTTCTACTGTTCTGGGAAGTGTTTGGACTATATTTTGGACTACATTTTCTGATTCTTCCTTTAAGGAGGATGTTGTATCTCACTGAGCTATTCTGAAGATTAGAAAATAAAGCCAATTAAACTGATAAACACATCAAGCAAAGTAATACTTATGTATGAATGATTATCATGGCTTAGTGTGTGTAAGCATGGTTTGTGCATTTACTTGCAGTACTTGTTTTCCTGCTAATTCCTGCCAATTCCTGTTCTTGCCAAAAAGGTCAAATCTTCTGCAAATTTATTCGCATTTTTTCCAGCCAATAATTTCTTCATGAATTCCAGTTTCTGAGTGAGATATTGCATTTGCATTTGAAACCTGTTTTAATGGGTACACACCATTTATAAATAACCACTATCATTACTTGCACCATGAACAAGAAGAATCCTACATACAGAATGCCACCCGTTGCGCACTGCCATTTTGCAAAGATGGCAACTAGAGAAGGACTTTTACAGGTGGAACTGCAAGAGCATTTGAAGTGCTGTTTATTCCGGATTTACCTGAAAGGTCTCGCTTCTCATGCATGCGGCAACTTTCCATGAAAGTGAAGCCCTTCAACAGGCCACATTCCCATAGACAAAATAAAAAGCGATCCATTATAACCTGTAATCCTCCAATGGCTAACAGCGGTGCGCTTTGATACGAAGCCCTCTGATGGAGAGGATGCCAAGGCGCCCGCAAATGTCACTATTAGTCTCTTTGAAGGACAGATAAAAATTCTGAATCAAAATATCATCTGCTATGGTGCTCACTCCATGCCTGGCAGCACATGCCTGGGCGCGGTAGGGAGGCATTTGGATAATGGCTAGCCAGGCTTTGATGCCTTTAATGAGGGCGGTTTGTTTATAGTAGTGGCTCCCCATCCCATCCCATCTCATCTCCCTTTTCTGGTGCTTCGCAAAGGGGCTTGTGTCCGAATTCATCTGGAGTATTTGCGTCTGGAGGGCTAATAAAAACACAAGGGCCCAGTTTATGGAGAAGTTCCTCATAGCAGATGCTCTGGCTCCAAATATGTCAGTCTCAAACACAATGAGGCAGAAGGATTGGATTCATTAATGTCCGAGCACCCAGAAGCTATTAATATTGTTTTCACCTCCCATTGCAGGGTATTTTTAAACCAAGAGCGACACTAGAGTCTTTTCACCTACAATGTGTTAAATGTGTCTTAGAGCCATAATACTTCATGGCACTTTTACTTTCAATTCTTAAGTACATTTGAAGGTAAATATTTTGTACTTTTACTCAAGTGGATATCTACAACAAGGAATTTTACTGGAGGAATATTTTACCTTAAGTATCTGTACCACCACTGAATAATCATAAACTATACGAAACACTAGTGGTTATATAATCTACATCAGTTTTGAGTTGGCAAACATTCTGACAGTTAAACTTGCTGAAAATATGCATTCAAGAGGTCCTGTAATGTCACTGTCACAAAACTCATTACTGCTAACACCACCCCCTTGTAGTTAATCTTTATCCAGTGCTGTGGGTTCTGTGGGTTGAGTGTGGAAACATCAGTTGTATAAGGATCAGGTTGAATATTTAACATATCCAATGTCAAGGGAGACCACATTCTTCTTGCACTTTTGTGGATCCAGCTCCCCTGACCACAAGGAAATCTGAATCTTTTAAAATGTACCCCTCAGATCTGTGAATTCCCAACAAATAGGTGCAGGGTGGCCTTGCCCTTAAGCAAGGGAATGCCTGGTATTCTTCAGAACCTAAAAGCTAAGGGAAACCATCAAGTCACCAAAGCTGTATGTGAACTGAGTTTGCTCAATCTTCAGAGCGTCATTCGAATGGATTTCTACCACATACTACCTGTGCGTCTTAGAGGAAGCATGCATTTGCCTTCACCCTCAAGGCTTAGCAGCATTGTTCAGCTGGTGAAGACCTGGTTAGTGGGTGGAACAAAGTTGGAGAGAACATTCAGAAAAATGAAAAGTCATCCATCAGCCATCATCCACCATATCCATAGATGGAAGTTGATCGAAGTCCTTGAAATGGAAGAACTCATGCTCATGCCTCTGGAAACTACCAAAGGCTGCGCAGCTGTTTTCCCTCTAATCCACATAATGCTGCCCAAGGTCACAATATGACAAACCCCGAGTGTAGCCAGATACAGCCATTCTGAACAGATGCAGGCGTGAAAAACACCAACAGGGCAATGATGGCAACCATCCTATTGTCCTTCCCAAGGTCAGATGAAGCTATTGTGTCCATGAGGCCATAGAGACAGGTTTCTGAGATGTATTGAAAAGAAATAACACAGGACCAACCGAGCGGGTTCCTCGCAACTTCCCCGATGTTTCATTTTGAGGCCATAAATAATGCAGTTGTGTCTGCGGACGTGGATTTGAATATTTCATGGCAAGCTTCCTAAAGTTGTGCCCCCAACTCGGCCAATTAAGCGAGCCCAGATCCAGGGTCCTGAAGTGCTTATGGAGGGGAAAGAGAACACTGGGGTAGGGGTCTAGTCACATGGAAAGACTGCTGCATCAGCAGCTATTACCCCCCCCCACACACACACACACTCCTTTTCTCTCTCTCTCTCTCTCTCTCTCTCTCCCTTCCTCCCACCATTTCTCAGGCAACAGAAGACATATCTGCAAAGCCTTCAGCTCGACCCTTCATATCACACTGTAATGTATGCTGTTCCACTCAGGGCACTTTTTGCCCAAAAGTTTCTGGACACCTGTTTGTCCAACATTCCTTACACTCATGTGAAACTGCTTCAGAATCTCCTTGAAATTCAGCTTTACCAGCTGTGAGTGAAAAGCAAGTAACTGGCCACAATGGATGCAGCAAGGGGATGTGACATGAAACGTGCGGAGTGTAGTATGACTTTGAAATAGTTCTTAATACTTCTTAAGAGTGATTGATGTCTCCGTAGAGTACACTTTGAGGCTTCTTAATGGAGTTGTAAGGATTAGCACAAGTTGCCAACACAGAGGCACTGTAGGCTTCTCTAAGCACAGCCAGATTGAAACTAATTGGAAACACATGTCATGTATTTAACAGGTCTATATCAGGGACCAGAACACACTGGGTCTCATTAACTCCTTGTCCATAACCTCAGCATGATGTTCACTTCACACAACTTTGAACTCTGTGCATAGATCTGTTTGAAATGTCTGCAACAATAATTACGGAAATGGGCCTAGTATCTCTGACATATAAACCTATATTATTCATTGGGTATATATTTCAAAATATATTGTATACATGTATCACATATTGATCACATATATTTTGGATAAACATGAAATCTATATAGATACAATTTCTAATATATATATATATATATATATATATATATATATATATATATATATATATATATATATATATATATATATAAAGATGACTTTAAAAATAATGGAATTAATAATTAATTTCTTGAAAGATAAAGACAACAATGTGCAGTACACATTAATAAACCAAAGAAAGTCAGTATTATATGTGACGACCATTTACTGACCATGTTTCTTAAATAATAGTCCAAGGTATGGTTTATACAGTTTTATAAAGAAATTAGGTGATAGTTTTACTGAGGGTCTTGGAGAATCTGCCACAGTGCATTTAAAAAAATGGATGAAAACTTTGTAGTAAGTCCAACATTATTTGTACAGTTGAAATGTTTTTTAATAAAAAGTGGCATTGTGTTGCAATGGCAGTGCACAGTGGTGTCTTGCCTATTACTGGGTCTTGTGGTGTGTGGGCTTCCTGGCCCAAATTCCTAAATAATACGGAATCCAAACCTGATGGATTGTTATTAAATCTGAGTTCATGATTCACACATACCACAGTGATCTCAAAAGGAACATCATGGCCTCTCAAGCACTTAACACAGAGGCTTCAAATACAGGGCTGTACATTTACCATGCTAGAAGAACAAGATCTCCAAGATGTCCGTTTCATTCTCAAGCAACACATAAAGCCGTCTGAGTCCATCACATCAGCGGCTCTAGTTCAGAAGACCCCGCGGACGTGTGGGCGAGGGGGCTGCGGCTCAGCATGCTATATTACTGCTCCAACGCTCTGATGAATAATACATGGCAACAGATGAACAAGAGACTTGAGCAGAGATCAGCTCCTATGGGGGAAATAATGATAAAGGTTGCTTGCTGGATCTGCCAGTCTCACGGCAGTGGGCACAAAACTGCACTCCGGAGAAAACAAGCAATAACTTTCCTTATATGAAGACAGAGAGAGAGTCAGCCATAATAGTCAATCATTTATGTTTCTTCCATCATATGTCTGTGTACTGTTTATGAACCTGGTACAGGCTATTAAAACATAATTTGGGGATCACTTCTATACATTCCTGAAAGATGTAAAATCATTCATACTTCTTTGATAAAGAGGCTGAATGTTAAATCACTGCTATAGGTTTTCCAAGTGCTTGCTAGATATTTGCCATGTTATTCAAGGTGGTTGCTATGGAATTGCTAGGAGGTTGCTAAGATGCTGTAGTGATTATCTTTGCTTTTTAAGTGATGTCATTGTGATTACTAGCTGTCATTTTGTGAACTTACTTATTAATCATTAATCATATTAATCATAAATACAACTCAACATTTCGTTCTCATTTAGATGATAGGATTAAATAGGAACCCTGACACATTTTTCCGGGTCACATTTGTAAACAGAGCCCTGTGCTGGTAGTTTGAGGACCAGGCTGTGTACCAAATAGCACCAAAAGCCAAACACAGTGCACTTTGCAAATTATTAGACTAAGACTGCTGGTCCCAGATGTTGCAATGGAGGCGTAATGTTTTATTAGAGTCTATGACAAAAATACTAATACAGTTAACAGAGAATCATGGCGTTTTCCTCCACATTATAAAACACAGGGAGATCCTTTATCCCATTATGTGAAGAGACAGAAGATGGGCTGTGTTATTTAATTATTTATTTATTTGCTGTGGTGCAAAACCAGATACTCTGTCCCCCAACAGCAATAAAAAAAGTCATGTGCCACTAAAGCCTACATCACATGTCCAAGCTATTATAAGTATCAAACATAAATAGCTGTCCAAAATTCATATTTTGGCCTTCCTGCCTGACCTCATAATCTTCTCTTATGAAAGCCTCATTGAACTAACCTCATAATCCTTAGGAACCAATAGCATTTGTAGCCTATGGCAAAACATATCAGATTTGGGAGCATTTTCTTCACTACAGGAAGCCACTTTTAAAATCTCATTTTTTTCACTCATTGAGTCTGGATTCAGAATTTCTTTTTTTTTGGGCATGACACTTTCCAGAGTGGTAACTATGGTTGTTTCTGCTATGGACATGAGAATCTGTGATAGTGCGGACACCTAGGTTCAAATGAATCCCTGGTGTGTCCCAGATCAGTCAGGGGCATTGTCCTTATCGTGGGCGTATCTGCTCGGCTGATCTGTCAGGGAGGTGCTTTATGGGGCCTCTCCTCGAGCTACAGAGGTGACAGAGCGCATGTTAAATCCATCATGAGAGACAAAAACAGATAACAAATAATGCTTGGGTGAACATTAACTTCAGCGTTAAATCTGGAGCTTAGAAACTGATGGAATCATACAAGCTTTCAGCTCGAGGGCTAGGGGCTTTGATGGAGGGAGAGAAACAGGAAATTAGGGCTAAGGTCAAAACTTTCCAAGCTGAAGTATAATGCAATGGTGTGAAGTCATGCTATGTGTAATGTTTTAACTCATGGAGAAAAAAGGGTCCGTTTGGAATGCAAAAGTTCTGGAATGTTCATTAAGCTGCTTCATGAATGTGAAATGAAAACAGAACATGCTGCTCAGCATTTCAACAGCTGTGGATTAAACTGGAGAGAGAAAGAACAACAGCTGAACTTTCAGAGGATATGCTTTAATAATTACGCTCACCAATTTAATAGGGTTCCTGCATTTGCCTGATTCCGATTACCATTCCGTTGAATGATTTAGGCTTTACAAAGTCATACCTCGTACAGACTGCTGACATTGCTAATATAGGCAAAATCATGAGAGACAAGTTAGTATGAGTGCTAACTTTCATTCATTAGCCACGTTAGCAAGTTTGAGTAAAGGAGGATAGAAATCTAGAATAAGCAAAATATTGTTGCCAATGTCACAAATCTTTGGACCTAGCACTAGATACTAATGTGCTATTTGTTGTGAGGTATGCCATGTTACATTATTACACCTCTCAGCTAAGATTGACAGAATTAAAAAAATGTGTAGCTACTGATCTGTGGATTAATAAATGCAACCAAGCTTGAATTAACTTTATAATTTTAATATTCTGTGCAAAACTGATGCAGGTAGTGTCACACAGCTCCAGGGACCTGGAGGTTGTGGGTTCAAGTCCCGCTCCAGGTGACTGTCTGTGAGGAGTTGGTGTGTTCTCCCCGTGTCCGTGTGGGTTTCCACCAGGTGCCCAGTTTTCCAGCCATGGTTCAAAAACACAGGTAGGTGGATTGGTGACTGAAAAGTGTTCGTAGGTATGAGTGTGTGTTGCCCTGTGAAGGACTGGCGCCCCCTCTAGGGTGTGTTCCTGCCTTGCGCTTAGTGATTCCGGGTAGGGTCTGGACCCACTGTAACCCTGAAGTAGATAAGAGGTTACAGACAATGAATGAAATGAATGACTTATACTAAACTAAGCATATAAATATTTTTCATTTAGAATGTATTTAATATAAAACTATTTACATATGTTGGATGATATAAAATAACATAATTAGTATACTCTGCATATATTTAAATTTAGTACAAACTAGTTGTTAAAGAAGTGCATCAGAACAATGTAGGTATATGTTCAGTTTTTCACAAGGGGCAATAATGGGAATACCTTTGTAACACTTTCACCCCAAAGATAGGTATCCAAACTGTGGTGAGAGGATATGTTAAGATATTCAGGTTGCTTTAGTTTTTGATTCCTCATTGTTGAGTTATTTCTGTTGTGTGAGAAAGCTGTTTTTCCATCATAATGAGAGCTTGAATAAAGTTTCTTTGTTTTCATGCCTGCAATAAGAAATTTGGCTTCTGGGCAGTAATGCTAGCTCTAGTGCTTCAAAAGTTTCGCCCACCTTCAAAATGCATCATCAGAGAGGTCTTCTTCTAGTCTTCAAACTGGAAAATTTCACTCTAGAGGGTACTGTGCTGTGATGCAGGATGTCAGTAGACATTACAACAGCTGCAGGGAAAGTAATATTCACTTTGGCCAAAGTGTCCCTTTAATAGAGGGACAGAAATGTAGCACAAACAGCCATCATGTGCCATATGTTAGTGTAATTCACAGACCTATTCAAGCATTGTGTTGGCACTTTATGGCATTTTCAATTAGTGTCTACCTTCATTTACCATCAGGTTTAGGTTTTGATCAGGAGAGGCTCCTGCAAAATGACCCTGATAAAAGGAAAACTGTTTCCAAATCAGCATTGGATTCACCTTGGGCCTCTTATCAACAGTGGCACCTCCTGATTTTCGGCGCACTTCTTAA
This sequence comes from Hoplias malabaricus, assembly GCF_029633855.1. Taxonomy (NCBI): domain Eukaryota; kingdom Metazoa; phylum Chordata; class Actinopteri; order Characiformes; family Erythrinidae; genus Hoplias; species Hoplias malabaricus. Next base: position 32,467,544 of record NC_089801.1, on the reverse strand, counting down.
TTAAAAGTGTCTCCTCTCTCGTCAGTTGTCGCCTCGGAAAGTGTCGACAAATAAGGCCCTCCAGCCGCGCAGGTTCCAGAGTAATTAGAAGCCACGATGGGCCAAGCTGTTCACTGTGGTGGGCATCTGCTTTCTGTCTGAAGCACTCAACAACAGCCTTCTGTGTAGAGGTGAAACTGGCCTTTGAGATTTCACCTGACTTTAATTCATCTGATTCATTTTCTAAGGAACACCCATTGACCCACTGTGGATGTACATGTTTTATAACCTGTAAAACGGTGCTCTTGAACAGCCACACTCAAATTTGTGTTCACAGTACCAAATCCTCACAGCAATGTTCCAGTAAGTTGTGTAAACTAATCCCAGCTTAATACTTGTTTCCAAAATTAGTGGAAATAACAGAAAAATGGGCTTACAATGTTTTGTATCGATTGTTATGATATGAGAGTGTAAAGCAGAAGTTGAACTCTAGTTTGGACTATAGTCTACAGCCACATGCCATAACACTTGAAGCTGAGTGTAGATGATGCTCACACGTTTGTGTCAGTATAAGACCAGCCTGTCTCCTGTGACATGGCCTAGAATACATAGTGCAGCTGTCAACTATATTTGAACTCAGCCCTGGGGCTGTTTCTTCTGAAATGTCTTGCTGTACATGTTACAAAAATGTGCCACAACAAGCTCTTCTGTAACCACTTCATCCTGATCAGGGTCGTGGTATGTCCAGAACCCACATGGAATCATTGGATGCACCCAGTCACTCACACACTCGCACCCATGGTCTGATTTACCTTGCACACAAAGCTTTTTCATCACCTTTAGTGCACTGTGCAGATGTACCATACAGTGCATATTTACATCATGCTAGGCAATTCATGAAGACACATGCACCTTTTAGGTTTATTGCCTAAAGATTTGTGTATTCCAGCTGGAGGGAAAAGCTCCTTTCCAGGATTACTTCTTAACTTTTTTTTTATCCGAGAGTAATCAAGCTCCAAGGTGCAACAACAAATCCCCTTTTCTTGTCCAGCCTTGTCCAGAGGTCACAGGCAGTAATGAAAAGTTTTGTCCTCCATCGGCTGGAGCTTAGTGGCCGGGGTGCTTTACTTTCTCTTCGTCTCGAAGTCGATACTCTACCGGCTCCGGGTTTAAAGATTTACCGCCAGGCTCCCTGAGGTTTTTCATCATGGGTCGGCCTGCCTCAGTGTCGGTAATTATCTCCATCTGTAAACACATCTCCCTGGAGCCTGGGCACAACTCCGAAATCGAGCCTTGGCCACAGAGAAGAGAAAGAAGTTCAGCCATGCTGCAGGCTGCCTGGTCACTTCATTAAAAATGCCTGACCTCAGGGTCTGATCAAGTTTCTAGGGGTACTGCTGGTCCAATCAGAGACTGTGTTTTTGTTGTTGTTTTTGTTGTTATTGTTGTTGTGATGCTTGATCTTTTACCCATAAATGCTAATGTGTATTCTGTGTTTGAGTGTGTGCTGTGGGAACAGGTTTTCAAGGACTTCCTTATAATGCATAATAACTGCTTTCATGATGTGTATAAAACATATATAAACATATATAATAACTTGAAATATCTAGCAAAAGCCTGTGAGGTTCCATTAAGTTGTAACAGATACATGTATGACGGGCCTATGTAATGTGTTATATCCGACAATTGGACAAGTTTCTGAGGTAAGTTCAGATCCAGAAAATCATACATTTCTTGATTTAGCAGTTTTTTTTTACTATTTTTATTGCAGTAGCATAAAGGTTACTTATGCAGTGCTGTCAGAGGGCTTGAAGGACATGCTTTTTAAACAAATATGTCTGGCCCTACATGGACTGAAATTTCTCTTTTCACAATATTATGTACCGTAGTTTCACCAAGTTTGACACAAAGTTAGTCATCACCCATCTTGGCTTCCAAAGACTAGCCCATTGGTGGATGCTTCTATTATACCCACATGATACCCTCATCTGTTAACAATTCACCTGCTTATTGTGGAATATTTTATAACCGTGTAACCTGAGTATTCTATATCAAATTTTCACTCTTGTTCTGTTCCTGTCTCAGCCGCTTTGAAATGTGTTGTGGGAATCTAATTCTAAAATATAATAATATAAATAATATAAAATCAAGTTGGCGAGTGAAAAATCTGGACTTCCTTCTTTATACTTCACTAAACATAGCCATAAATCTAAAATTACTATGAAACAGCTGTAAACACAAAAAAAGTTAGAAAGTAACATTTTGTGCTTGTGTAATGCTTTCACAGACAATTTACAGCAAAGATTCTGTAGCACTTTTTTTAAGTAAACAACAGAACGTTTGAGTATAATTAGTGAAACAGCACCACCAGTGGACAGCACCGCTAATTATGGAATCTTTTTATAATTAACTATCAAACAGGTTCTTGTTTTAATTGCATCCTTGTTAAGACCCTGTCAATCTTAAGGTATAAAGACATAGGATTAATGTGCAAATGAATTGAGACTGGTATATAAACTCATAAACTTTTAGAAGTAGACGTAGAAGTAGTTGTCTTTCCCAGTCTTATTGTGTTTCCTTCAGAGCAGCAAGGGCTTCATTTGATTTTATAATGAGCTCAGGTCAAAGCCAAATGTACTGAGTATCACAGGTTTCTTGTATTTCTCTCATTATTGGGCATCGCGCGTTCTTTCTGTGTCCCAGCCGGCACTTATGAATTTTCTTGCTTCGGACAATCGGTTTAATTGTGAATCCCAAAATTGGAAGCAAAGACAAAGCAGAGCAATCAAGCAAATGCGTCACATGTGTGATATTCATAACTTGCTGAGACACAGAGACACAGCACTGTTCTTTTGTGCTCATTGTATTTTACAGATTTCAGATTTGGCGACCTCTGGTCTTTTGTATTGCTTGGAATTAGGCTTCCTTGAGATGAAGTGGATATCTTCTGGAACAGCATTCAATAAAGTGGTAATTCTTGGTGGAATGAAAATATTGTTGCCCTTAAAAAGCTCCAGTGTTATTGCTTCCTCTCTCCAGTACTTACACACACATACACACACCATTATATGTTCAGAGATCAGATAACTCATATTTCTTATTATAATAATAGCAGGCGATTGCTCTAAGACTACAAGGGAAGCTCAGCTTCCCCTAAAATGTCAAAAAATAAGTGATCAAATATATACTGTTGTGTGTACAGGTCATTAAATAAATATGCACTACAATGCGCTCAACTTCTGTTCATAATCAGCTTCTTATCACTGGTAAAGACGCGGCTTTCCTCTCAATCATTCGCGCAGATTCACAGTGCTTTAAACAGTTCAATGGAGAAGCAGTGAAGTGCAGCGAAACGAGACGAGTCATTGGATAAATGCTGGGCTTTGTCCCGCCCATCGGACGCTCAGCGTCTCTGGGGGCCTATGGGGCGGTGGGCTGGCCTCGGTTGGCCCGGGCTCTCAGCTTCTGCATGATGATTGGATGATCTGTCTGAGGCTGAATCCCTTTTTGATTGACAGCGAAATGAGCGAATCAGCAATTCTTTGGTGTAAAGATCCGTGGGAGCATTACATTTACATTCTGTTCTGAGTTGAACCGGAGACTTTCTTAATCCTCTTAGCGGCATTTTCTTTGTTAAAAACGACTAGCGACAAATCGAGCTTCTATTTCTGGTGGGTTTTTTGTAGCTGCTTGTGTTTGGAGACTGACTTCTATCACTCTTTCTGACTTCTATCGCAGTTTCTGTCCAGCGCGTGCTGCTGAGCCCCTCCACCGTCACAAAGCACTCACAGGCGGACACACTTCACATGGGCCAGGGCCGTTTAAGCAGCCTAGCTCTGCTGGCCATTGAGAGGACACTAGTCAAGGCCCTGGAAAAGACGCCTTGTTGGTACGACAGGGGCACAGATCATTTTCTTTAAAAGGAACGGAGGGTAGAATTTATTTATAAATAAACCAACACATTTTATGATGTAGGCCGAAATTGAGCTTCCCCTCCTTGAAAGACCAGCATCCGCCACTGAATAATAGTCATTTCAGCAACTTTAACATGCACACATTGTAGAGGCAGAATTAAATAGAACTGCATGTTCCAGAGCATCTACACTTGGTCACCATGTCCAGTGCCAGTGGTTGACTAAAGAGGAAAAAATCATCCACCTGTGGAGATGCAGTGGAATGGCTTTTTCTGGAATGATGGAGCACCATCCAATACCTCTGGGGTTAGAATGCTTGGGATCCAGAGCAAATCACCAATCCTACGTGACCTCACTACTAGCTTAAGTGGTTTAACTATAATGGTTACTATTTTGAGAAGAATAGTCATTACTGCTATTAGGACTTCAGGAGACAAATATGAGTATAGCTTATCTAATGTGTATGGCCTTCTGTTTATGAAGTGACAGAAAAATATCAGGTTTTATTTTCCAATATGTGGGGCCTTAGGTCTGAGATGTCTCTGATAGTTATTGTTTTCTTTTCCCCACATAACGGCATGATTTGCAGAATACAATTCCAGTAGACTTTCATAGCTTCATTCTGGGCATTGTATTAGCATAACGCATTTCTTCAAAAGTAACTTTCAAAGGTGTCTGTTGCCATCAAAAATGGCTAAATATATGCGCAACTCTTCCCAAACTGGGTTAGGCACGGCTGGCACCAGCACTGGAATCCTATGATGTGCTTCAATAGACAGAAAGCAGACTGAGTCCCACTGTGCAGCCGGCTATGATCTTCATTTGTGATGTGGCGGAGGGGGAATGCGAGGGGATAGCGCTGATAATTATCACCAAAACACTTCACTGAAGCACCCGGGCCTCAGGGGGAGGCAACTCAAAGCCTTGTCTTCCCCAATAAACGCTGCAGCGCGCTCTCAGTCACAACAGGCCCTGATCAATCACCCCACAATTACAATGCTCATTTTAAATGGGCTTTGTAAAGAGAAAGGACAGGGGGTGGGTGTTCAGAGGCCAAACCCACAGATAGAGTTCTAGAAAGAAGCAACTAGGGGTCAAGTCAAGGTTTTGGATTTCTTCAACTCTTGGCAGTTCAAACACTGGACTTTGAATTGCATGATTTATGACTACTGATTGTGGTAGCAAAAAAGCATACGTCAAAGAGCACTGTTCATTTATGTAGAACATCTGCTGTTCTGCATACTTTGCAAAGGTCTTTGCATGATTGGATTTACAGGGTGCTGTTGGCTGGATATACTTGGTTGGTTGATTCTCAGTCCAGCAGTGACATTAAGGAGCAATCATACCAGCATTAAATATATTAACCCATCTCTATCACATCATTTTCCCTGAGGTGTTGAGATTAACCCTTTGTCTAAATAACACCTGTTTTGTGGTGTTACCCACGTGGACACGGGGAGAACACACCAACTCCTCACAGACAGTCACCCAGAGCGGGAATCGAACCCACAACCTCCAGGCCCCTGGAGCGGTGTGACTGCGACACTACCTGCTGCGCCACCGTGCCGCCCTGCACAGAAACTTCACAAATAAATTTAGTATGAATTTGTTTAATATTTAGTAAACCTATTTCAGTGTTTGCTTTCCTTTCTCCTGGGAGTCTTGTTTTTTCCACACATCTAAATGTCAGTTATAATAGTTGGTCGCACTTTTCTGCTGCTCATGATTCACATGAGTAAACAATACACTGAACAATGCTGATGCCCCGGGTGATTGTTTTAAGAACACTACCAGCCACTTGTTTGATTTAAAAATGTTCTTTTTTGTCTACTTCCTTGTGTCAGTAAGGGTTGCCTGACAGTTCATCTAGTTTGTTCTCAAAGTGAATTATTATCTATTTTATTAAAAGATGCTCCTGGGATTTGTACAGTGTGTACTAAATATAATTAGCATTTATATATATTGGTGAAAGGTGCACTTTGTTTGAAGGCGCTTATTTTCACAAATTTGTGAATATCTGGTGTAAAAACCAGACTTAAAGTTCTCCTAATCCAACCCTACATGTAAACCCAAACTGCAACTGTTTTGTATTTGAGGACTACAAAGAGGCTACAGTGCTGTTTCTGTGATTGTTCTGTTGATCTAGTGAAACAACGCCACCGGTGGATGACAGCTTGCCTCATGAACATGAAATAACTACAAAATATAATGAAGCAAAACACACAAATTCAAAGAATATAAGAATGGGGTTCTCTTTTTAGTCATTTATGTGCAGTTTTGTTGCCGGATCTTTTCAAACCCACAACAAAGCACTGTCTATTCACAGCAGAAGTTTGGAGAGAAGCACTCGTGGATTTTGTAGAAACCTCTGCTGTAGTATAGAAATCCGGACACATGGTTTACTTATATATGCAGCTGAGATGTATTCTTGTAAAATTTCAAAAGTTTAAAAATGTATACTTAGTTTGATGTATACTTAATTATCTTGTTTCTAACTGCGGCTGTGGTTCTAAGAGGAGCCTGAAGTTATGACCCTGCAGAAATTGGTGGGAGTTGATGAAAGTTTTCTGCACTGTGTCTGAGAAGTGCACCTGAGGGATTAGCTGGAGATGAAAACTCTATTTCTATGCATCCATTTGAAGTTATCTCTGCACTGTTCCTCGAGCCGGGCTCCAGCCAACAGGCCCTTGAACTGTATTTCACCCAGGGAGGTCTCTCATCATCCCGGTATAATCATTTCACATGGAGAAGGGTCTGCTCATCTCTCTCGCCCTCTCTCTCTCTCTCTCTGTGTCTCTCCCTCAGACACACACACATATACACACACACACACACACTCTCTCTCTCTCTCTCTCTCTCTGTGTTTTCGCTCTGATGAAAGGACTATATCAGCTTGAAATATGCCCAATCTGAAGCTTGCCTGGGAATTTAAGTCGCCGTCTTTTCATGACAACAAATCGCACCAGCTCTCCATCCCTGGACACACCTTTGATGAATCTGAGGGGCTAAGAAATATGGAGCCGGCCCCCAGAGACGAATGGGAAGAAGTTTCGAGCTCGGGCCGGTCCTCTTTGATGTGAAACCCCATCATTAAACTTTCAGTGGGGATGTGGATTTATGGATGTCCTCAGAGTTCCTGCAGAACACTTGTCATCAGAGGTGGGTAACCTATTATAGCCAGTTATGTTCACAGCTGACCCCAAACCAGTGCCCGGCAGTGGGGAGCAAAGAGCAAAACCTCTACATTTTAGCCATTTACACAACTTTTGCTTGAGACTTTAGTACATTCAGCGCACCTCTCGACAGGCCCCCTGCTGACTTATTGTGTGTGGTGAGGAGGCGACTGGAAGGAAATCAATAGCCTTCCGCTTCAATCAGCCTCCATTGATTTATCATGTAGGTTGAATCTTGGCTATGCTTCACCGATCCACTCTTTCATCCAGACCCATGCACACTTTTAACACTCATCCATTGCTGGGAAGGGATGTTAGTATTCACAACACACACACACACACACACAAACACACACACAGAGAGAGTTGTTCATTGACAGTAAGAAGTTGGTAAGTTGTCAATAACATACCTCCGACTACGTGAAGAATCATTAGCAGAATAAGTTCATATCCTCTACCCAGTGTTTAAGTGTTATCAGTGGATACACACTTTGAAAGTGAGGAGCTGTGCTCAGTAGGAGCTTGAAATCTGCCCAGTTCAATATGAGCAATAGCATAAAAACAACTTTGTTCACACTTTACTGTGTACTCTCAGTGACAGTGATATCAGGCATGCAGTAAAATGTCCAATTAACATTCAGCGCAACACTAATACAAACCATACACTAGAAGACTCTGAACTCACAAAAAACAATTGTGCTTTTTGGTTATTGTACAATAGTACAATGACATTTGACCTAAGGATTTAACCCATCCATGGCAGTGAAAACACACCCGTTCTAGTGATTAGAAATTGCGAACACACACACACCTGGAGCAGTAACACTTGGTGTCCAGGTGACATTCTGGGGGTGAGATGACTTGCTCAAGGGCTGTAGATGTCTTGTCCCAAGCCCAATTCTCTAACATGATATTAAATACAATTAAATTATTTGGACAAAAGACAAGAAAAACAATTATTTAATTATTCTGAGCACCATACACAGAACCATCAAGATGATGGAAACACACCACCATTTGTATAGTTTGGAAATTTGTGTAAGAACAGCCAAGGGTGCCGCTAGAAATCTAGGGCACCATGAAAGATTACAAACTTGCATGCATCACTGTGTGAGTATGGATGTATAAGTGGTTCTGTATTATGCACATTATGGCTACTTCAGAGACAGGGCCCTCTGGCAAACATCAGTAATCAAGATTTTCAAAACCTGTTATTAGCTTTATTATTAATTATTAATATTTTATCTCGCGTATTAGCCTAGTAGTTTATCGCACAAGTTCAGCTTGTTCTGTGCAGACCTTCTACATTCATCTGATCTCCTGCAGCAATAAAGGTGGAGTATTTAAATAAAATGCCACTGCACTACTTGTTGTAAATTGTTCTCTTGATAATGCAGCCAGGTTAATGTGAAATCTACTGCTCTATCATTCGCTAGTTTGTTGCAATGGCACCAAGTTGAGGTCAGTGAATAATACCTTTCTTTGGGAAAACTGAGGCACTAATTGTCTGCCCTTTTTCTCCCTCAGCTTTCTGCTACTTCTCCTTGTGTTTTTGGTATCAGACTTCATACCGGCATCAGTCCTGCTTAGTGATGGCTCAAGTGTGTACCAGTGTAGCGGTAGCGGTCATGTTAGAACAACTGACAGCTGAGCTGATCATTCCCGGAGCATACACTTTCACGTGTCCCACTCAGACTCAGCCAGAATCAGACTGTACCATTCAGTAAAAAGAGAGAGGGGTGAAATGACAATATGATAAATAATTCAAGAAAAATGTTATAGCAAATCACAACCATGTCAAAAGCCTATACAAGGCAATATTATTAAAATAATATCAATAGCCCTCAAAGGGCGCCCTGTCAAAGCCAGGTCCTTAGAATCATCCTAACCCCCCACCCCCAGCGGCGCCCCTGAGAACGTCCTCAGATTTCATTTTGCCAATGTTTGAGTGAAGAGTAATATACATTCAATTAGCAGTGTGTGTTAGAGACAGTTGTAGCAAAAACCAGTTACATTGCTGTGAACACTGAAATTGATAAATAAATATGGCTGAATTATGATGCACTTGCAAAAGATGCCCTGCAGAATGACACTTAGATAGTTTAGGTGTTTTTTTGTTTGTTTTTTTGTTACTGAAAAATATGTTTTTGTAGAGTGGTGCTAAAGGGTGGTGTGAGATGGTGGCAGCTTCAACTGCACTGAAGGTTGTCATTGATTTGTATGAGGAGTAGTGTTGGTGGACTTTTAGAGAAATCAATGGTCATTTCCACTGGTTTAGTAATGTTTCTTTGGGGCTCCCAAGTGTGTGGGGGATGACTTTCCTCCTGTCTGTAAATGGTGTTAACATCATCTGTAATTATGCTTGGAATCATCAGCTTAATGAGGACCCACTCTTTTCAACATAATTAAGTTAAACAATTTCTTGCTTGGTTTAACTGGATGGTATGTGACCCTTGTTGATGTGTACAAAAACAAGTAACAAAAGCAATACAAACTAATGCTCTTATTTTTTAATGTAAATATAGTGAGTTTTTTTAATTGCTAATCTTGTTGTTGAAGTAGGATTATCTGTATTAGTTATGCTTATTCATTCATTGTCTGTAAACTCTTATCCAGTTCATGGTCACGGTGGGTCAGGAGCCTACCCGGAATCACTGGATGCAAGGGCACCAGTCCGTCACACACACTCACAGCTACGTACAATTTTGAGTCACCAATCAACATGTGTTTTTGAACTGTGGGAGGAAACCGGAGCACCCGGAGGAAATCCATGCAGACACAGGGAGAACACACCAACTCCTCACAGACAGTCACTCGGAGTGGGACCCGAACCCACAACCTCAAGGTCCCTGGGGCGGTGTGACTGCGACACTACCTGCTGCACCACCGTGCCACCCCTGGTTTAGTAACAGCCATCTTGATTCCTGTGTGGAGACCAGATCAACATCAGAACATCAGTGTAAGGATTCCGATGAATGCAGAGTGAAGCAAGACAGTTTATTACAAGATCTTCAGTCCCTAAAAAGTAGGTTCTTCTGCACCTTGTTTTCTCCTCTCATGATCAGGTAAATTTCTGAACCATATAAGCTCCACCGTCCCTGCATTTCCCACCAGAAAATTTGCTGACCTCAGGCATCATCATGTATTGTTCTTCCTTTTGAAACCACTAATGATGTATTGCGTGTAATTGCATCCCTTACCATATAGTGCGATTTGAGATATGCTGCTTTGTGTGAGCATCCCTGCAACACACGCAGCCTCAGAAATTGGGACACTGTGTGTGCTTTGCTTTAATTTATGCTATATGTGTACAGGCAGTGTAGTCCCTAACCACTGGTAGTAGTGCTGGGGGGCTACAATTGCAGCGTATGATCTATATTGCTGAATAGAAGTGTTCCACTTTTGAACATACAATCCCAGTTTCTGCTAGATTCTGTTAAGGTTCTGCAAAAGGGTTCCTTTAAGCAGTTATTTTTGGTTCCCTAAAGAAGCTTTCTGCAGACAATTCCCTAAAAGTATGAATCAAACAAAATGAATAGAAAATCAAGTCATTAAAATCTGACTTTTTTTGCAATTCAAATATTTATTGTAGAATCTGACTTCTAAAGGGTATGGTAGAATAAATGGTGACTGAAGGGTCAAAATAAGAAATGTAACCATTGAGTATCCTTCTGCTGGCACTACCACAGGTCCCTCCCTTTAGACCACAAGAAAATCTGAGGATTGGAAACTCAAAAAGGTTCCTCTAGCATTGAGAAATGCCAGACTGGAGGAACACGTTGGCCTTTCCCTTCAATACTATCTCTGGTGGGTTGATAGCATCTCTGGTGTGTTGATATCTCTCTCTTGAGTGCAGTTCCACAGGGTGCGAGGCATCCCCTCACTTAAGGGCAAGGCCAAAGTGTTTCTCCAATTTCAGGTCCCACAAGGTGCAAAGTGTTCCCTCGCTTCACAGCAAGTCCACTCTGTTCCTCACCAGATGAGACTCGAGTTTCAGAGTTCCTCAGGGTCTGGGGGCTGTGTTTGTGGTAGCAAAAGCAGACCAGTCTTTCTTCATGACAGTATTTGATGTTAAAGGACAGGTTAGGGAGTGGCTGAATTTGTGCAGCAAGAGTTAAATTTTTAACTTTTTAAAGCTGAATATGAGTTAAATCTTTAGGAACCAAGCCAGCTGACTAAATTATGTCTTTTAGATGACTTTAAAATCTTTAAATTTGCAAGAATGTTATATTTTAGGGTGCTAGAAACCTCTCAGGGGCCATGTTCATTGCTTCCTCTGAAGGTCTTCTGAATGCCATTTCTGAGGCCATGTCTTGCTTATAACGTTATACAATGGAACAAAACAGAACACTGGTGAATGTTGAGATTATCACTTTGCAGAGAAGATTCAAAATTTAAATCTCCCTACAAAGATTGGGAAGCACATAGTCACCCACACTCATGGACATGTTCACACAGCCACTCCACATACCAGCATCTGTTTTGGCCTGTGGTAGGAAACCAGAGCACCTGGAGGAAACTCATGCAGACACAGGGATAACACACCAAACAGTCCTCACAGACAGTGACCTGATGTGTAGCTTGAACCCACAAGCTGTTTGGCAGCTAATGAATCCAGCCTACATTACATATGGGGAATTAGGTTCTTTAAATCTCTTTGATGGATGATGTCCCGTGCTAGATACTGTTAATGCACAGAAGAAGCGCTAAGAAGAAAAACAAAGTCCACAGAGCTGATGAGATACACCACACAAATACTGAGACAGATGTAATTAAATGATAGAGGCCTGGGCCTCCAAAGGCCTAAATTGCCATTGCCACCTTCTTAGCTGTGGTGGATCTTTATCTGGAACTCTCAAGGAGAACAAAGGGATGTGGAATTAGTCCTTATTATTGTCAATTCAGAACAATGCTCAACAACAAACTACATGCTGTCAATGTAAATCGCAAAGGAGGGAGAAACAAGCTCTAATATGAGAATACCAATAAGATAACACCTATAAATATGACGGGCATTCCCAACATTGTGTTCAATTTGCCTTACAGTGTTTCCTGTTATAAAGAAGCAGAGAAAAGATTACCTTTATTAATAGTTTTGTTGTAACACACGCATAAGCATTTAAAAACGTATTTCTAAAACAGAGCCATTTCTAAAACCATCCACTTCATAAGAATTTTTTTAAGTTTATTTTTAAACTTAGTAAGTTTTTAATAGCTTTATACACAAATCATGTACTTGAGCATAGTACCTAATTAAGCTGGTATTAACCATAATGTAAGACTGATATTTTTTGTATATCGTTACTATCCAGAGACAAACATATATCCCCTTTTTTGTCAGTTTTTAGTTTATGACATCATTTGAACACAGCTGTCCTTCACAGTATGTGAAAATTTCATAATGAATGGACCAACAGAAATGGTCCTGAATTACTTGGAATAAAAGATTTTTGCATTGACTAGAAATTTTAATTTAAAGTAACTTTTGGAGATACATGTTTTCTCTGGACAGGAATGAATGGAAACCCACCCAAAACATACATATCAAGACACAAAATCATGGTCCTTAAGGCAGTTTGTAATTGTAGTTAGAATTTTGACTTCAGAAGATCTCTGTAAAACAGATACAGTTGTGCCATTTCATTGACTTAAAATTCAGTTGTGAAAGTGGTTTCCAGTCATACCTCTGTGTTTGATGAAGCAGACACTATTGTAATTCTTCCATCACTAAAACACCTGAGGTTTCTCAAATATGTCAGCAGGGAGGCTAACATAATTACTAGCATTCTGCCATCATGTCCTATGAATATCAGACAAACAAAGCATTGTCTCAGGGAAGCATGGGACGGGATCCAGCCCTAATGGTTATTGAGCTGCTCTGAATTTTTTTCTTTTTTTGGGGTGGTGGGGGGGTGGGGGGTAAACTTCATTCAGAGGGCATTGTAATGCATCTGCACGGAAAGAACAAGAGCTCCACAGTAATCACACTCCACCACAGCCAACCCACTTTTCTCAATGAGAGAAATTACTTTATAGATTTCTTTGTGTTCTGATTTGGTGAAGTTATCTGCTTCTGTGAGGAACGCATTATTTCCATTCATTCTTCGGTTCAGTGGAATGAGCTGAGGACTGTTAAAGGATGACTTATCGTCTTAAATTGAGGTGAATGTCTTTCTCATATCATAATATTCACGTCTTAAATCATAATTTCTCTCATTCACTGTATAACCCAGTCATTAAAATGCATACAAAGTCATTCAGAGGTGTTCACAGTGCTGATGATAGGAGCCTGACGTCCATTTTATGCCTATCAAAGCTAAAGATATGTCCAAAGCTTTCTAAAAAAACCCTTCTAAATAGTACATTCAGAAAATCTATGTTTTTATTAGAATTATTGCGATGATACAGCGCAGAAAATATGGTTGAAACAGTTTTGAAATCTGTAAATCCCTGCCCTTCCCGTTCTGTCTCATACCTGACTCACAGCTGGAGTTAAAAGGCTATGGGAACCAGCTGTGTTCTAAAGATTTTGAGGAGCATGAAAACATTTTTGGAATGAAAAATCACTTTCAAGTCAGTTTCAATCCCTAGAACAGGAAGGAAAATTAGGGGTGAGGAAAAGTGAAGGCAATGTGCTCCCTCCACATCCACAGCTGAAGTGATTCATGTTTCTATTCATATTTTGTGCAAAGCTGACCAATGGTCACTTATGAGTAAAGTGTGTTTTCACAAATGGCATGAAGGATTTTGAAAGTCAGAGTTCAGGGGCGAATGACCACTGTTTGTTTGGTGAACATCTGTATATGAAACGTAGACCTCAAGTGCATTTAAATATGAATGCATTTAAATTCCAAAAAAAAAGCATGAAACAATATGGAATGTTCAGCTGCAGATGAGCCTAAGATCACCACACCCAATGCCAAGCATTGGCAAGTTGGGTATAAAATTAGTGTTGTCCTTGCACTAAATAAAGAGTCCACCCCACACACACAATAACTTTTAGCAGGAACATATGCTACCCCTTTTCCACAAGTGAACACAGTTCAGGGGTCTTAGTGAACTGTCTGTGAGCTGCTTTGGCCAAAATACCAAATGGATCAAATAACACAGCATCATTCTCCCCCTGTCTAAACAGTCATGTTCAGAATGACTGGTTTCAGCACTTGTTCTTTTAAATGAGAATGAGCCACAGCTCAGTTCAGTGCAAGAGCCCAGGAGTGAAAAGCGAAGAGCAGCAGCTCTGGTTTTTAGCTGCTTTCTCTCAGTTCTCTTTCTTTGTTTGGCCATATGGATCAAAGTGCTTAGCAAACCTTAGTGCTTTATCTAATGTTCTTCTGGTGTGCAGAAGCCAGAAGGAAGTGCTGGCGTCAGTCATGAAGAAGAGCAGATGGCTGAGAGCGTGTTCCTCACACCTTTTCTCAGATCAGCCCCGAGGAACCGTACATTTACCAAACAAAACTCATCATCGAGCCTGTGTTTCTGCCATATGGAGAGAGCAATGAAAGACCATTAGGGTTCAGTGGGGGGGTTTATCCGCAAGGTAATTCCCTCAGATAGGGATGTAGACATCTCTTATTTCTGGTTTGTGTGAGAGAAAGTAGCCTGGATATGACTGAGGCATACTGGATACACTTGTAGACACTTTTGTACTCTCCATATAAACTATGAAACCTAATGGGACACCACACAAGGTCACCATGCCAAATTCCATCTGTCACCTAGAGGGGGGTAAGCCTGCAGTGAAATTTGTGATCCAGAACTAATCATCAAACATCAGTACTTGACGTCACTAACATTCACAGGGCAGAATACGATCAATAATCACAGCAGTGTTCCAACATCTAGGGTAAAGCCTTCCAAGAGGGGAGCAGATTTGAGAAACTCCTTATCCATGGGTTGGAGGTGATGTCAATATGTATATACACCACCACACTGAGTACTTACTCATTACCCACAAACTCACAAGTCAAATTAAAACTGTAATGTATGAATAGTTTTATTGTGTCTTTCATTTAGTCCTCATTTACAATGAAAGGAATGTGAGAATTAAACCCTGTTCAATTTATTCGGATCACATTTGTAAACAGAGCTCTGTTCGTATATCAGTAGAGTCTCTGACTGCATCCGAAATAGCACCATACTCCCTACATAGGGCACATCACAGATAATAAAACTAAAACACACTACCACCAGACAGTAATTTGACACCAAATGTACAGGGAACCTTGTTCATTCATTCATTCATTATCTGTAACCACTTATCGAGTTCAGGGTCGCGGTGGGTCCAGAGCCTACCTAGAATCATTGGGCACAAGGCGGGAATACACCCTGGAGGGGGCGCCAGTCCTTCACAGGACGACACACACTCATACATTTACTCGCACCAACGGACACTTTTGAGTTGCCAGTCCACCTATCAACGTATGTTTTGGACCGTGGGAGGAAGCTGGAGCACCCGGAGGAAACCCATGCGGACACGGGGAGAACACACCAACTCCTCACAGACAGTCACCAGGAGGGAACCTTGTAACTCACTAAAATGATTTACCACATACAATGAATTATGTGAATGCAGAAATAATGTAATTATGACTTGCAGATTTTGCTTGTAGTTTCTTACACACTAAAATAAAACACGAGTGAAGCATACTCAGATTTGTTGAGAGATTCAGATGTTCTGAAACCAGACAATTGGTACCTAATATGGTACGCACGTCAAAAGAAAAGGATAAAATTAATTATGCATATGGGCGGGTATATGAAATAAGAAGGTCAGAAAAGGTCAGTTTTGTCTTGGTTATTAGATGTATGAGTAACATTAGCAGCTTTCAGTGTAGTAGCTTCCTGAACATGGATATTCTCACACACTCCTTCATGCAGACTGATTCTCTTTGTTCGTGGTCAAGGCTCTTGCTAAATCCACAGCTGCTCAGTGTCGCGTCGCTGACCCAGAGCAGGTGGCAAAAGGTTGGCAGCAATTAGGCCTTAATGAGTGCATCCCGTTGAGCAGACAGTCTTGAGTTGCTAACAGACTAACACTCAGCCTCTCTCCTGCTACGCTAACACCTGACTGAGGCAGGACATCAGCAGCATGGTCAACCCAACACTTCACCCTCCACCACCTGTCCAAAAACACAGGGAGGTGACCTCACACCCAAGGGAGTGAGATTTTAGTAAAGAATAAGCCAGATTTTTGTATGGTTCTCTGGTTAGATGATACGTTTCAAGAGAACTTTACTCTATGCATTTTTTCTTAAGACAACTACATCATGACATTCGTAAACCTCTATTAGAGTGGATATATTCTACCACTTTTCCACAAGTGAACACTGTCCTGGTTTCTTGGTCTCGACGTGTTTTGGTCAAAGTACCAAAGGATAAAACACCACAGCAGCTTTGTCCCCTGTCTAAGCAGCCCTGTTCATAATGACTGGTTTCAGCATATGTTCCTTTTGAGAATGAGCCACAGTTCACCATGCCCTGAGAGCACCTTAATGCAGAGCAGAAGCCTTGTCTTTTTTTTTTTTTTTTTTTTTTTTTGCCATTTTCACTAGGTTTGCTTTCCTCTCCATTATTGTTACTACGTTTTTACGGAGTGTCCTTATTGCTCTGCACTTGCCGTGTTCCTTTTATTCTGTTGAACCTAATCTTTGTGCCTAATCTTTTTTAGAAGGGCAGTTCTTAAGTGTCAGCACTTGACTTATTAAGCAGCACCAAATCAGAACAACCCATTTTATCTCATGTTTTATGGGTTAGGAAGCCCATATAAAACTGATTTAGTAGTCTTATTTCACAGTGTGGGTTGGTAGGCTCCAGATAAACACGTTATTATGGTAATGCACAAATAAAGTTATTTGTTTTAAGTGTTAATTATCATAAAGGCTGTCTTAAAGGCTTAGTCAGCGTCACTCTAGACACTGCTATGCTAACGGACCCTCATTAGAATAGGCCTTTGTAGATTTATAGGCTGTCAGCTGTAGAACTTTTCCAGAGATTCAAATTATAATAAAATATCAGCTCTTTTTACTCACAAACTCACATGCAGTATGCACTGAAATTTGGAATCTGCTCTTCAGACAAAACTTCTTAGCTAAGTGTGGAAAATGCTATCGAATAACAATATGTTCCTGTTATTGCCACAGAGTGGCCAGAGAGGAGAAGCAAGGACTGAGGTAAAGCGCCCATTGATCTTCATTGTTATGCTGTTCGGCCTGAACTGTACCCCACTCAATCGGAGTTTGAGAAGGGCCATTGTGTCCATAGATCTCTTGGAGGACAGAGCAGAAGATTAGCTCTAATGACGGGCATTATCATTACAGCGGACAATGATGCAGTAGGAGGAGGGATGGTCATGTCATTTACGATTTTATATTTATGATTATTAATGCTCCTTTATGGTTGTCGAATTGCAGGAGGATGATGGTACCCCCACCTCCACCCTCAGGTTTAGGCTGTGGCGGCTGCGGTGTTGGCCCTGGTCTTGCAGACAGTGTGAATCATTCATCCAGTCAAGCAATCATTCCCAGGCAATCTGCAGTCATCCTGCACCCATGAACACTGATTTCATTAGTCAGAAGAAATAAGGCTCAGAGCAGCATCCAAAGATATAGAATATTTCCACCACAATCCTCTCGTGGGCAGCTAGAAAATATGGCAACTAGATGAGTTGGCAGTAATAATGGACAAGTCCTTTTGAGATTTCCGACAAATTATTTAATTATGCAGAACAGCTAATCAAAGCGTGATTGAATTGTCCAAATAATTATTGCTAATTCCACCACCCACTGTGGAATAACAAACAATGGGAAATACGTTAAGACCACCTGTCAGTTATGGTATGTGGTGTCCAATTGACATTGCTCAATTACCCTTAAACACTTAAAGAAATCACTTTTCAGTAAAACAATGGTTCTTATAGAAACATAATTGCTCAAAGAACCATTTGCATGCTTAAAGGATTCCTTGCATCATGAACATGTGCAGATTCTTTGGAAAATCCTTAGTACATAGATCAATCTATGTCAATCTTTTTTGATAATCTTTCTGTACAGCAGCTACATCTTTTTATTTTTACAATCTTCACATAGTAATGGTAGTGGAACCTTATAGAAACCCTCTTCATAATAGTGCTATGTAGAACCACATACAGTACACTTTCCATGGGTCCAGCTAATGCTTTCACAATGCAAGGAATCCTTTATGCATGCAAATGGTAGTTTTTGTGTATGTGTTTGTGTGTAGAACCATTGTCTTTATTGAAGAATACTGTTTTTAAGAATGCAAGCAAGGAACTGAACCCTGGTCTTCTGCGTATAAAGCAGTTACACTATACCTACCACTACACCTATTACATCCCTAATAAATCCAAGACTACTATGACGGGTCATTTCAGGTGGGTCATAGGTTAGGTAGTCTTAAACATTTATGTAAATTGGTAATTGATTCCTACATGGTTTCCATAGAGTCCATATGTGTATATGAATATATCTATCTGTTTATCTATCTCTCTCTCTCTCTCTTTATATTCATTCATTATCTGTAACCGCTTATCCAATTCAGGGTCGCGGTGGGTCCAGAGCCTACCTGGAATCATTGGGCGCAAGGCAGGAATACACCCTGGAGGGGGCACCAGTCCTTCACAGGGCAACACACACACACACATTCACTCACAACTTCACGGACACTTTTGAGTCGCCAATCCACCTGCAACGTGTGTTTTTGGACTGTGGGAGGAAACCGGAGCACCCAGAGGAAACCCACGCGGACACGAGGAGAACACACCAAACTCCTCACAGACAGTCACCCGGAGCAGGAATCAAACCCACAACCTCCAGGTCCCTGGAGCTAGGTGACTGCGACACTACCTGCTGCGCCACCGTGCCGCCCTCTCTCTCTCTCTCTCTCTCTCTCTCTCTCTCTCTCTCTCTCTCTCTCTCTCTCTCTCTCTCTCTCTCTCTCTCTCTCTCTCTCTCTCTCTCTCTCTCTCTCTCTCTCTCTCTCTCTCTCTCTCTCTCTCTCTCTCAATATATATATATATATATATATATATATATATATATATATAGAGAGAGAGAGAGAGAGAGAGAGAGAGATAAGCATATAGTATATATAGTGTTGTGTGTGTGTGGTCAGCCAATTTTGTGATATCACTGATATTCATCACAGCAATCATCGTGTGGGTGGTAGAATCGGTCTCATTTTGGAATTGAGGGCATAAACCACAAACGTCATTGGCCCTAATATACACCCCTGGGTCACCCCTGTGCCACTAACATGGGTGTAGTAACGAGAACCAATGTCGCTCACTTAATTGGGCTACAGATTGTCTCACAAGCAAGAGCAAATAATTAACCTTTCCTTTGTTCAGGGCCACAGTGTGTATTATAAAGTGCTTTTACCGCTGTCAAATCCAACGCCTGGGAGTATATGAAAGATTCCCCATGCGATGGCATGTACAATAATGCACCGGACTTGTTTTGTGTCCAACTCAGTTTTATTTCAGTGAGCAAATGAGGTTGGTCAGTGGCTACCTTATGAATTATGCAATTAAACGAAGCATGTTGGCTGTAGTTAGTCCCTGCCTAAATTATTACTCCATATTGCAATTTCCAATTCCCTACACTATTTAATGGAGTGCTGAAAACTTAATTAAAACCAAAGATGTATTTGAACAGATTTCATGGGCATGTAAAATCTTTGTAGACGACTGTTACTTGGGATTCAGAAGAGATCCAAAGTTGGACAAAGACATTATTTTTTGTTTGGGCTCAGCGCTCCAGCACAGTGGATTAAAATGGAATAATGAGGATGAGATTAAAGTGGAAAATATATGCTTCAGTTCAAGGGCATTTTGAGATATACATATATTCTCCATAGCCTTCAGAGTTCAAAGGCCATAAGTAAACGGACATACGGTCGTCTGCCATCAGTTACCTGTGTTGTTGATTTTCAAGGGAAAAAAACTCTACAGAGAACTCTTTCTTATAATGCACAGTTACTGTGCAAATTATGCCACATTTCACCTTTTTCTTTTCTTTTCAATATGTGAAACTCACTTAATGAATAATAAGGACAGAAAGTACCATGGATGCAAAGCCCAATAGAAACAAATAATGTGGGGAAAAAAAACCTTAAGTTGTTCATCATGAGTTATTTAGTGAATTAGAATGTATATATGGTAAATTAGAAAGTATTGATGTAATAGGGGTGGCATGGTGGCACAGCAGGTAGTGTCAGGGACAGCTCCACACAGCCCCAGGGACCTGGAGGTTGTGGGTTCAAGTCCCACTCCAGGTGACTGTCTGTTAGGAGTTTGGTGTGTTCTCCCTGTGTCCGGGTTTCCTCCAGGTGCTCCTGTTTCTTCCCACAGTCCAAACAGTCCAAATGTTGATATGTGTGTGTGTCTGTGTCGCTCTGTGACCCTGTGACCCTGAACTGGGTAAGCGGTTTCAGACCATTAATGAATATGTATGTGTATGTGTGTGCGATATGTACGTAAATAAGTGAGTAAATGATTGTCATGATGTCATGTGAGTGAGTGAGCGAGCTATTTGCCAGTTCTATGAGATGCTTTGCATGAAAAACTTTCATAATATTATAAAACAAGTTTGTTGCTATGGAGGGTGGGTGATCATTAACTTGTGTTGTCAGGATGGGTTGATATTCTGGACACAAGGGAGTCTAAACTCTTGTTTAGACTTGTTTAGTACTTTAATGGCTTTCTGGACATTGCAATCCATAGCTCTGGCCAGCCTTCAGTGCAGCCATTTCCAGTTCCTGCTTCTTTTTGCTTTGTCATGATTTGACAAATATTGACTGGATGATCGATGAGAGTCTTGGCCAGTCAAGAACAATCTGCTTTGGTTGGATCTAAGCAACTGAAACACTTCTCTTCATTTCAGAATTCATCATTCTGCTGCCATTAGCAGTTCCAGAGTCCAACTTTCTTGCATCAGCCCTGCCACTAGATGTCAGATATAAGGTAATTAGTCCTTTGCATTCATGTACTCAAAGGTATGTGGAACTTTAAAACAGCTGTTATGGAGCTAAGGAAACAAACAAAATAAGTTCATTCACACTAATGCAAGAGATGTTGGGTGAGGTATTTTTTGTCTAAATTTATATGACTATTAGTAACATTTTAAGAAGCAGAAAATATAACCAACATCTAACCATTATGTATCTTAATGCAGTAAATAAACTTGTAACTGGAAATAAAAAGTAATGAAAGGTGGTCTCAGATATTTGTACAGTGCAATGTGCAATGCCAACAAGTGCCTTGTTGACATAGTGTCCTTTACTGAACTAAGGAAGGGGTGTTTTTTCTGCATAATCCATATAATCTTATCCATTTGAACAATTTCAGGGTCAACTGGGCGAGCAGAGAAGCCCAGACACTTCTGACCCCCAAATTTCCACTAGTTCCTCCTAAGTCCTTCCAGACATTCCCAGGCTAGCTGGGATATATATGTATAATCCAGCCCTGTGTCATACCCCAGGACCCCTGGCCAGTTGATTGTGTCTGATATACCTCCAGCGCATGGCTTATCAGATGCCAGAACCACCATAACACACTTATGTATGAGCATCATAAACTCTGAATGTATTTCATCCACTTTCCAACATATGCTTCCCATAAATCTATGCACAGGTCTGTTTAGTTTCTGTTCTAGAGTCACTGAACATACACTGATCAGATACCTTCCTTTTGCCATCTAAGTCACAAATTGCAGTATCATTCCATTATTCTAGATCTAATATCTCTACACAATATCCAAACTCTGACTGGGAAAAATGAAAGGAAGCATCCTCTCAAACATCATATTGTCAGGATTGTTAAGGCACTCCAACAAAAATTCCAGCAGTACTGTCATGTCTGATCTACTCATAACAGCACAACACACAGTAACACACCACCGCCATATCAGTGCCACTGCCGTGCTGAGAATGATCCAGCTCTGTAGTGGTCTTGATCAGTGAAGAACATAGTGAATGTATGCAGAGCAACAGATGGACTGCAGTCTGTAATTGTAGAACTACATAGTGCTCCCGTGTAGTAAGTGGAGGTGACAGAATGGATAATGAGTACAAACCCAGGTCAATTTAATGTTTTGTATGATAGGTGTATTAAGGCAACTCTTTATAAAACACTAGTAAAATTCAGAAATAGACACTATATCGTTTGCCTACAGCTGTTTATAGGTGTATTTTTAGGGTTATTTATTTATTATTTTTAGGGTCTATTGTAATGTGATGTTAAGAAAGGCACACATTGTTAAACCGCATACATCCCATAAAAGACAAATCCTGCATAAAGCTGTGCAGCAGATGTTGATCATAGATGGCGTAAACTCCAGGGATCAGGAGGGGGTGGTCTCGAAGGTGCCGGACGCGCTCATCCAAGGTTGATCCCTGTCCGTTCCTTAATTACCACTCCCCATTTCCTCCACTTACCTTAATCCCCATCCTTTTTGTGAAACCTAAACGAGCATAGCGTGACTCTAATGAGATGAGGGCTTTCCGGTGGGGAGGGAGTGCAGGGACGAGAATGAGTGCACTACAATGGCTGATAACTGAAAGGCCCATTTGCCACTTAATGAACCCCGGAGGCCTTGCAGACAGTAGACAGTGCAGTGGATAAGCCACGGGCCGCCTCATTCTCCTGCCCATCACTTCAGATTTGGCCAGTAGTAGAATAGGTGAACTGAGGTCATTAGTGGACCACAGTCATTCACAGAGGGATGGTGGGCAGACTGCTGGAGATTTCATTCACTGGGAATGAAGGCTTATTAACATTTAAGCAAGAGTTTGACCTCGAACTGGAGAGCAAATGTCATTATTCTGTTCAGTTCTTTTTATTCTGTTGTTTCAATTCATGTGCCATATATTTCTTCCATATGCCCAGGCTTCAAAGTAGTTGGTTGCATTCACAATTCTCATGAAACCTGTGATCCAAACACATTCAGTGAGGTTGGCCTGTGGGCCTCTGAGAAGCTTAATCACAAGCTTCTCAGTTTGAGTTACAAATTTTATTCTTTCTTGTCTATTGTATTTTTCACAAAAGCTTCTCGACAGCTACATGTCCTTTTGAACTCATATTGTTCAGCTGTCTTCTCACAGTGGAAGGATGGCTAGAAACACATGTGGATTTTCTTCAGACCTGATTTGGTGATCTACCATGACTTCCAATTTCAGTACTGGCTTCTAAATCACTCATGCTCATACTCACTCATGTTTAGGAACTGCTTCATAAGTGAGTGTCATTTATTTACTTAAGCAAACCCTTATAAAACTTGTGTTTCACACGTTTAGAAATTTCCAGCCAGGAGTTCAGATATGTATCACTGATGTCCTTAATGTCATTGTGAGAGAAACAACTATGTCCTTAGTGTTTTCCTTTGGGAGATGTGTGGATGCTTAATAAAATCCTGTTAAAATAAATATGCACAGTGACTGGGCCAGTGAGGAGAACAGCCTGCTTTTAGAATAACAGAAGCTGCGCTCTTGACAAACCCTTGAAGATTTGCAAGTGTTTCACCTTGCCACTTTGTTTGTATGTAATTACAACCCCTGATTTATTGAGTGCCTCAGGCTATTAATGCGTATTCTGCAGAAAAGAAGACCCTCAGGTGCTACTTCTCACAATTTGCTGGGTAAACACTTCCAGAGCTGCACTCTTCTCTTCCAAAGCCACGAGTTAAACAAGCGGTGTGTAGGATCAGCTGAAAATAACCAGCAGGGCCTTCTTGAGGGCTGGATGATGCCATCTTAATGTGTGGGCAGGCCAGGGTCAAGTAGGCACCTTCTAATACATTCCCATTCTTGATTTAACAATAAACAACGAAGCTTGTTTCAACCCATCCACAAACAACCAGTGCAATACAGTGCATTATTTCATACCTGGACGGCAGAAGGGTGAAACCTCAGTGGGGAATAAACCCTAAGGCTATCCTGGATTTGGATGACCCTGCAGCAGACAACAGTTGAGAGGCAGCCTGCAATAAAGCTGTAGTCTGTGATCTGTAGAATACAAACACACTGTGCCCCCATGACATTGAACTGAGGACATGTTCTACATTGCCCCAGTACACCAAATGATGGCTGACTGAAAGAAACCTGTCAGTGGAGACCAGCAGGAGACCCCAAGTACTGATTCTAGTTCTGGAGAGGTGTGGAAGTAAGGGAAACTTACTTATCCTGTAGTGATTTTAATGTAGTGCATATGGAGGACATCCATCATAAAATATACAGGTAATGGTCAGATAAAAAATTTGACAATGTGTGGCCAGTGGTTTAAAAGAGCAATATTTACTATACTTGTTGTATTTACTTCTATAAAATAAAACATATATGAGATAACTAATTAAGTATTTTTGTAGTCCCTGGATGAACCAGTTTTTGCTCCATAGAGTGGGTCTACTACATGGGTGTGGCCATGTTTAAAATTGGTTTAGTACAGATTGTCTGATACATCCAGGTCATTAAGTCTCAGTATAAACGTTGTTTCATGATGTGTAAAAGTCTCATTGATAATGCCACGATATACAAAAAGAAAACCCCCATAACCAGCCTTAGATGTGATGGTTTGTAGAAGTCTGTGCGGCCAACACAGGAGCAAGGGGTGAGAGAGACGTTGCCTGCCAACTGGTATCTGTGCAAGTGACAGAAAATACACCAGTCACGTCCACCGCATAATCACACCATTCTGTGCCGAGAACCAATTTAATGGGTGGGTGAATCTTAACCTGGGCTGGGCTTTTTCTCTCTCTTTTCTCTCAAGCACAGGAGAGAGCGAGAGATTGTCCCAGTTGCAGAGGGTGGCACCTTTTGTCTTGCACCGGGGGAATGAAACAGACAGGCCTCAGCTTTGAGAGCTGTATTTTCTCATTGCTGTTGTTTAGGCTTCGCTTTTAGATGGAGTGCCTCCTTTCTGTCCAGCTGTGAGCGAAAACGCAGGGCCGTTACATAATGGTCTGCGGAGAGCTAAAGTGGTTCTCCGGCTCCAACTCCACATGGGGTAGCCGCAGTGGTGTAGTGTAGCCTGGAGTAGTGAGTTTACTATGACTAACTTAGACCGTTTCCCCACCCCCAGGACATAAACATAACCACAGGTGCAAGTTTTGATCATTACATGTAAACACTGCATGTGGTCAGCAAGACTAGTCTGGCAGGAACCTACCAACAGAACACAGTGGTTACCTTTTTGGGTAAAGGTAGATGACCTAAGTTAAGCCTTAAATATTGCAACATTGCTGAGGATCTGAGGGCCTTCATCTCTTAGTGTGGTTGGGTACTGAAGATATATGATACGGTATATGAGCTCATGGGTACTCTATCTCTCTAACCGATGGCTATATGGCTCATGTGCTTTTGTAGGGATTTCTGTCCACAATGGGTGATCCTTAAGTAGCTGAATTGATGATTAGATATGTAGTGCATGACCGTGTTAATTTCATTAATGAAAAACATTCGTTGACCTATTTTTCACAAAGAAAACTAGATGAAAACAAGATTAAAATGTTCATTTGAAGACAAGAACTATGACAAAAATGCACTTTTTGCACTTTTCATCAGTGAATAAAAACTAAACAATGTGCAAAATCACTGATGATTATTTCTTATTTCACTGTGACTGCATTCAAAGAAATGGTTCCTTGGGAGTTGACTCCTCTCACTACCACCATTTAGTGGCAGATAGTGTGTGTTTTATTTGTGCCATGTATAAAATCATTTCAGAGGATGGCTCAAAGTGTTAGTTCTGAACTGAGAACTGAGGGATGTTGCTTAAAGCATTATTTAGTGAAGAGGGGTCAACCAACAAATAAATGCTTCTTCAAGAATCTGCTTGTATGAGCTATTGGCCAATGATTCATACGCTGTGTCCAAAACTGCTCTATTTGCTAAATAGTGCATTATTTTTGTAACATAAATTTTAAAGTTAAATAATACTTCTCCAATTCAACATAATGTATAAGAGTACACCTCCCAAGAACTTTTAAAAATACATAACAGACATTTAGTCTGCTAGAGCTAGACTAAAATGTTTTTTGGTTTTCATCGACTAAAACTATGCTAAAACTTACAATAAATGAATTTACTAAAATGAGACTATAACTATACACATTTTAGTCAGAAGACTGAGGCCAACACTAAATCAAAATCAGCTGCCAATATTAACACCAGTGTATACAGCCTTTATATAAAAAGCTGCACCTCTGAGTGGCGACAGTCTTCTAGAAACCATCTCCCTGGGGCCTCTCTGTCATCCTGAGAAGTGCTATCGCTGGATAGAATAATAGCCTCCGAAACACCATGCCTCATTTAAGAGCTTATGGACTTGGCTTTCACTCTGCATGACTCACACTTGTTCATGTTGAGTGTGACAGAGATGCTTGGTGTCAACCTCGAGGGATCGTCTTTGCTGTTGTTGAGGCGTAGAAGCTGATGAGCTGTTGCGGTTTGGGTCACAGTGTACACACACTGCATCAGTTCAACCATGCCGTTACTCTAGCTTATGATGAGGGCTATGGCATGAGAGGCTCTCCTTACAAACCTTTAGATTATTGGTGCAGCACTTGTAGACACCTCTGTTCACACACTGTCTATGCTCTGAAGCATATGCACATGATCCTAGACCACAAGGCCCAGCATCAAGTGTTGGCTAGAGGGATATTAGGCCGCCTAGCTTGGGCTGTTGATCAGTGGAACTTCTCTAGAAAGATGGAACTTCTCCATAGAACTCATAGATGAACCTGACTAGTGTTGGATCCAGAACCAATCATCCAGAATCAGTACCTGACTATGAATTTTCTCATGGCTAAACGCAAACATGGGCTGCATGGTGGTACAGCAGGTAGTGTTGCAGTCACACAACTCCAGGGCCCTGGAGGTTGTTGGGTTCAAGTCCTGCACTGGGTGACTGTCTGTGAGGAGTTTGGTGTGTTCTCCGCGTGTCTGTGTGGGTTTCTTCTGGGTGCTTCGATTTGCTACAATTGTCCAAAAAAAAAAAAAAAAAAAAAAAAAAAAAAAAACACGTTGATAGATGGATTGGTGACAAAAGAGTCCTTAGGTGTGAGTGTGTGAGTGAATGTGTTAGTGTGTGTCACCCTGTGAAGGATGTGTGGTGCTCCTTCCTGCATTGCGCCCAGTGATTCTGGGTAGGCTCAGGACCCACCGTGACCCTGAATTGGAGAAGTGGTTACAGAATGAATAATAATGAATGAGGATGAATAAACGCAAACAAGTTCTCACAGCAATGTTTCAAATATCTAGTCCAGTGGTCTTCTGTAAGTGGGCACCAGTTCGGATCCAGGCCTAAATGCAATTTATTACAGACCAACAACAAAATATCAGAGAGGGAAAAACTCTCCTTGCTTGAGGTCCAATCACAAAGCTTGTGAACCAGTTTCCATGACAACAGTGACATCACTCAGCAGGCAGTTAGTTTGTCCACTTGTGCTCCTCAAATGCTGCTTAGCAAATTGACAAAGGTTGGCTAACATCACACCCTAAAACTAAAATGGTGTCTTCCAAACTGCTCTGCACAAAGTAAAGAAAAATGGACAGTGAAAAATCACTCAATTATGGATGAATGGACTGAAAAATATGTTTTCACTCGTCTCATTTGACCTCTCTGGACCTTCAGCTCTCTGGAAATTAGGTAAGTGGAACTCTAAGATTCATATTTGACTGCCTCTGATCTTTTCTTTGGAGGCACAGTGGCGCTGCTGGTAGTATCACTGTCACACAGTCTTTGGGGCCTGGGGTTGACCCTTACCTTGGTCATGGTTTGTGAGAAGTTTAGTGTGTTCTCTCAGTGTCTGTGTGAGATTCCTCCAGGTTCTCTGGTTTCCTCCAACATCTTGATAGGTTTATTTACTATCTGAAACTGTCCAGAGGTGTAAGTGTGAGGGTGGCTGTGTAAGTGTGTGAAATTGTCCCCAGGTGTGAGTGTGTGACTGAGTGAAAGTGCATAGTGAGTGTGTGAATGACCGGGTGAGTGTGTGATACTTTGCAGTGGACTGATGCCTTGTCCAGAGCATGTTCGCACCCACCACAATCTTGATCAGAATAAAGTCGTTACAAATGTTCTATTAATGAATGAAGGATGTAGTCTGTCTTCCCAGAAAAGTAGAAGCTGGTACTGCAGCAACAATGAGGGACAAACTCACTGTTAATACCCCTAATTCCAGGAGATATATTGGCTGAGCCCAAATGAGATGGAAACGGTATAAATTTGTGGAAATTCTGGAAAGGCTGTGAGGCTGAGAAATATTACATTGTTCTAAAGAACACGGCATTATACAGCAGTTAACGTATTAAGCTCTATTTTTAGGCCTTTTATGTCCTTTTAACAAGTTGATGCAGTTTGAGGCAGGGGATGATTTAGGCAGAATGATTTGCACTATGCTAATTAGCAGGGCATTAGCATCCATCACTTGTCGGGTACAGTAGCCTCATGGCTCTGGTGGAAACAAAGGAAACAAACTTTAGACACAAAACAGGCCTGACACAGAACTTGTACAGCATAGAGGATATGTTATTTAAAAAATCAGTGTGTGGATCTGAAGCCTTTGCACCCACAAACTGTGAAGCAAGACCACTCAGTCCGTTATTTTGTGGTCTGCCTATTCAGTAAACATGAGATAAAATGAGCACTTCAAGTGCTAAGACTTTAGAATGGTTCCGCCTCCTCATCAGAGGCACTGGACCCATGTTTAAACAGAGCTAAACAAATACAACAAATGTGGAGAACTACTGACTAAAAATGACAACAAGCAACAGACAGAAAAGAGCACTGGACGTAAATTTCTAAAAACCAGAGATTCTTCTCGCTCCTCACTCATGGGCTCTCACACTCAACAGAGCTGTGGCTCGTTCACATAGAAAGGAAGAGCCATTGTGAACAGGGCTTTTTAGACAAGGAGAGAACACTACTGTGGTGTCTGATTTTTGTGGTATTTTGAAAAAAGCATGTCACAGCCATTTTGTTGCAACCCCAGAATTGTGTTCACTTGTGGAAAAAGAGTAGAATTGTTCCTCATAAACGGTATATTTGATTTACATGGGAATAGGTGTATGGCTGATGCTTTTTTGTAGGACTTTTCCTATGATCAAATAGAAAAAATGTTAACATGCAAAATAACTGTTAAGATTAATGCTTGCGAGTCATGGTTCTGAATAACTTCCCCAAAGACTCCAGTCCCATGAATAACGGCTGTATAAGACCCCATCAGAAAACCTCCATCTATCTTCCAAAACTATATAAACAGCTTTTTAAATCCAAGCATAAATCAGTCTAACGGTTGAACATGTGCTCTTCTAGAGCTTATACACACTAGAATAGCTTGTATATAGTTAGCTGTGTTAAGATCACATCCCAATCTATGAAGCCCAAAGTGGTCTAATGCACCACATGGGAGCTGCGTACAAATAAATATATTCTGCTCATTGGCTTGCTGAAGCATTATGGGCTCTTCTAAGGCCTGGCATTTTGTGCTATTCACAGCTGGGCGTGAATTTACTTGCTTCTCCTGAGAAACTCATGAATGTTGCTTATTCTCTGCATTCATTTCTGCTACATTTGTTTCTACGTGAGCAAAATGCATTACGTATTGCCCCGCCTCAGCCTCTCTCTCTCAGTCTCTCTATCTCTCTCACACATAGACACACACACTATGCAGAATCTGCAGGGATTATTCTGTGGGAAATGAGTGCTCTCTTGTGGTACTAAGAAAAACTGACCCTCACTGAATTCATGTGGAGTGTGGAATGACCAGAGAGCTGAAGTCTGTGATTTCAAACTAGTAGAGAAACCTATGTGCATATCTTTATATCTTTATGAACATATCGTTATGATTCAACTTAGGTATTAAGTTGAATCATATCTTTATTGTTGATGATTGTTGTAAGGATCTGATGGTATTAATCCATATATAAATTAGTAAGATCAGGAGCTGACTGGATGATTTAGATTTGGAAGCCAAATGCTACTCCAACTAATCTTAAATTAATTAGATGTTGCTATATTACAAGGAACTGCATCACTGATGCATGTGAGGAGGCATGATGCAAGTGAATGTGTGGTTTAATGAAGCTGAGATAAAACACTAATAAACAAGTGGCAAACAAGAAACACACACACTAGGATTATAAACATAAGGAAAACAATGGACACTAAGTTCATTCACGTGATCACAGAGGCCTCATTTATGGGTTATAGCAGGAGAATTGGAATCAACAGTGACCTGAAGGATCAGAAGGAATCTGACAAAAACACAGCTCTGCAAATTGTAATCATAGACAAGATAAGATGTAAAATATCCTATGCCAATCCATTAGAGCTTCACATAGGGTCCACCCCAGCCTATTCCTACCTGCAGTCACACAAATCCATTGTTTCAATCCTACAGTTAGACTTTAAGGTTGCTTTGACAACCTTAACCTTAATTCCTTCAAATGGAATTGTTAACTCTATGAAATAAACTATATGTTTACGTTCAGAGTACAGCATTATATCTGGCCTCAGTGTAGTTAACGCAATGCATTCTCTAATCTCATGCTTCACCACATCAACCAATATTTATAGCCTGTGCACACTGTCGTTTCCCCCTCACCCCTCACACCTAACCAGTTTATTACTACAACCACTCATCAATGCATTTACCTCTAAGCATTTGCTGTCCAACAAACATGCTAAAACACTTAGCACCTGAATTTGTCTCGATGTATACTGTCCCTGAGACAAACTAACCTTACAAGCTGATAGAATATGTTTCAGCGTGCCAAGCCCTGTACATAATCCACAGCTAGGGTCTTCACCTACCCACTGTCCAAGATTTTGTGGAGTTGGAAGGATGTCATAAGGTTCTCCAAGCAAAAACTTGATATGACTTGCCTTCATTGCCCACAATCCTTGACAAGTGATTTTCCACTTCTCTACATTCTCTCAGTGAAGCCACTGGCTTTGTTTTGCCTGTGAGGCTGCTGTTGCACACCATGCCTCTTCTTCCTGGTCACAAATAAATCTAGTAATCATTTGCCTTCTCTCTGGTGATGTGGCATTACTAAAGGCTCTCCATAAATCACCTGACCCGAGGCCTGTTCTTCCACTTGCACTTGGCCAATCAAATCCCTGGCTACGTGCACTGCCACTCGTGGGTTCCACATCCTTCCTGTTTTGTGACTAGCGCTGCTACTTTAACCACTGCATCCTTCGATCCTGACCAAATCGTCTCATGACTCACATTTGCACATTTAACTCAACCTCAACTTAACTTGTGAGTGGTAACTCCAGTACCCCTCTCTCATACCATGCCATGCAATTTAAAAACTGTGGTACACCTAGCCACTTACTTAAAGCCTTATTCATAAACCTTTACATCCACTCTACTTGTGGTGATCGAAATGTTATAAACTGTCAACAGCCATCTAATACAAGGCAGTAGGCCAAACTGCAGACACAATTTCAACTTTCCCTGGCAGACATGATCTATCAATGCTATTACTAGCCTTTAGTCCCAAAATTTGGTCGGTATCATGCTGATTGACAGCACAAGGCTGAGGATCTTTATACACCTCTTTCCAACATTTGGCATCGAGTATTGTGACCTTAAACTCATGTGCAGTGGTTCCAGTGCCTCCCAGTTAGATTATGCTGTTGTATGGAGAATTATGGTGTGATTATAGGGACATCTTTATCATTAAAGGCAATAAACCTAAAGCAGGTAACACTGTGCAGTGCCATCTTGCTGCTGAAGAGACTGAAGCCCATCTGTTGATGGTGTGTGTGTGGGTTTAGCTCAGTCTACCACTGTCCTACAGTCAGAAACTGACAACTAATGAATGAGGAATGTCTATTTTTAAAGCAATTCTACTTTAAGATGAGTTTTTTTTTTTATCTTTGTCTCATCTTGGTTTTAGTTAAACGGCAAAATTGCTCTAATTCTACACTAGGGCTGATATCCAAGTGCATCTGGATGTTTACCTAGCTCCAAGACTCCAGCTACACCTCTCAACTGCTGTATAGGTGTTTGAGCTGGAAGACCACCACAAAATAGAGGAATCTAATCCTCCAGGACCACCCCTGTTCTACTCAAATATAAACACTTTTACAAATTCCATAACAAAACAGAGTACTTTCATAAGAACAGTTTTATATTTGTCTAAGGATAAAAAAAAACACTCCTAGAACAGGACCGTAATATTCACTCATCTGTTCCCCAAAGGATCAAATGATCTACAAGAATAAACAAATAAATACAGACACGGCGCAATTTCTTTAGACGCAAATCAATAGTTTTATCTCCCTGCTCGTCCGACACTTAGCTGCTGCCGCTGTGTCTGGAGGCCTGCTTCTCGCTCCCAGCTTTTCTCTCTCTTTTGTTGTCAGACCTTCTTTGCAATTTAAACAAGGATTAAGTGCTATTGTGTGCTTTGTGCTACTGTTGGAGGTGCAATTTATTCTCATCCAAGTTTCTCTATCTCTCTCTCTAATAGCAGGCCTTATCTATTTTTTTCCTATTACCCGCCACTGTTTTTCCACAGTAGTTACCTCTCCTTATCTGTGTATCACATGTCTGCTCTATCGCTACATCTCTCTGCAGTATTCTCCACTTTCTCTGGCTTTAGCAATCACTTTCTCAATTTCACAGTCTCTCTCTCTCTCTCTCTCTCTCTCTCTCTCTCTCTCTCTCTCTCTCTCTTTCTCCTCTCACATTCCTGCTGCTAATCTAACTTTCATCTCCAATCATTAATTGGCTCTCCAGTTCCATTGCTGTGGCGTACACTTACTTTCTCTCTCTCTCTCTCTCTCTCCCTCTCTCTCTCTCTCACTCTCACCCACTTTCCCTTTTTTTCTCCCACCCAGAGCAACCTTCAAGCCATCCATTATTGAAAAGTCTCTGAAGAGGTAAACCATCCTGTGCCACTCGATGCTCTCTCTCTACCTGCCCATAAGCCAAAAGACTGCTGCTCCAAATTATTAATGCCCTTTGGCTCCACTGAGTCAAGCATCAGACTAAATGCTCTGCAAATAACTCCTCATATCTTCTACATGAATACAAGAGGCCCCCCACCACCCCCAAACCCCAAGACATCCAGAGCCACCGCCCTACTTTAATTGACACATGCTGAGTTCTTAATCACTCCCTAATCATTACCCTGTTCAGAAGATCAAAGAATCCTATAGAAAGTCATAGTATCAGTTATCCTTTGTTGTTGCATCTGATAACAGTACTTTTTTTTTGTCATCATACCTGTATCACTTTCTGAAGACTTGTTGCTAAGTAACGACAATGGTCACTTAACCCTATGTTGAGTTTAAACCATAGAAACTGATGTTTTGATCAAGGCTCTAAGGTGGATAGTCCATAGTTGTGCATATAGAAGCAGCTTCCTATTGAAATATTGCTTTAGGTCCACGCACTTTCAAACCCACAGTGTCGGTTTGTTGGATAGCCACAAAATCTGATCTGGACAGTGAGTTGAGCTTGATTTTCTACTGTCTCTCAAAGATGACAATTCCAAAGACTTTTTCTGTATCTGATGAGTATAATTTTAGTGGTCTGGTCTTTTATTTTGGTTAGGGGGCCCAATTTTTCTGTTGCATGTGTAATTATGTGCTCTCTGCCTTGCCCAGCATGAAATGCCAGCACTAAGAAATTGTCCATCACTGAAATTCATTCAGCCAAACTTTTTATCTTTAGCTTTTATGAATGAATAGAGCACACACACAAACTGGCAAAGATAGTCTCTAACTGTAAACTAACATGTTAGAGGTTACCATTTATGTGTCCAATGTGTGTAAACCCTGAATACACCAACGGTTTTGGACATGGACACAGCTTTTTATTTTGGCACAATATTCACATCATGATTCTCATGATCTCACTGTGCTGCATGCCTTGCAACTTTCCGTAGCAGCCATTTGGTCCTCCAGAGTGGAGAGCAATCACTTTCACATGCTAAGCATCCTATGCCATCAGTGATGGAGAGTCACTCTAACCCTGCCTTTTTCGCCTCCAGCTCCTGAGGACATTTAATCACTCCGCAGACGAGCAGAGCAGAAAGAAATCCCTAATGGACATGACATTCCGAATGGAAGGCCGAGGTCAAACTCATTTAGATGCTTTAACCTTTTGAGCCTGCAACAAGAGACCTCATAGAAAGAAAGTCAATTTGCTTGAGTGAGAGCATGAATTCGGAAATGGCTTTATTTAGAGAGGAAGGGGTTTCCATTTTGAATTTGGTCCTGGTGGGGAGGGAAGACCCTGTATGACCCAACTGTTTCCCTTGCCACAAAATAATAGATTTCGATTCCTGATTTTACATTTTAACCCTTCAATGTGGAGGCAAAAAGCTCTTCATGACCTGAATGGGTGTGCAGGCTGGTTTCAAACCTATCACAGTACATCCAACAATAGAGGCAGCTCTGTGCTTCTTTTATATAGTGATAGGAATCAATAGAAGACAAGAAACCACAGTTCCTTGGGATCTCTTTGCTGTGGCTATTGTAGACATGGATGGGGCTCAACTAGTCTAGGGAAGAATTGAATAAGTCAAAGGGGCAAATCTAATGTCAAAAATATATGGGATATTGCTGAATACAGTCTATAGAGCACCACTTTGGTGCCTAATTTCTGTGGTTAGAATGGTAATAGTATCACTAAACATTACCATTCATTGCATACCTCTCACATGTAACAGATCCATAATATCCCAATATCTGTTGAAGAATCATTTCAGAGATTGGTCAGAACACACGTCTGAGTGGCCTTGGCCCATCTGTCCAATCAGTTTTCACACAGATTGGCCTTGATTTCTAGATAATGAGTCACCTTGAAGACTCAATCCTAGTCAGAACATAATTTATGAGTCTATTATGGGTGAATCTCAGTACTCATGCCTCATCAGGGTGTAGAGACCTCATCACACTGCGAGTGAGAGCTTGATTCTGGGTGCTACAGGCTATTTTGCTAAAGGTGAAGTAACTATTGTTATCCCATTCATTGACAAAACACTCTGGGTCACATAACAGTTTAACAGCCTTAAACAGTCTAAATAAAATGTACATACAATCACCCTCCTGGTTCTTAGTTCAATAGTAGCTCATTTGTTTGTGTTAGTCATTCTCTAGTCCTTCACTGAAACAGTTTCTGAACACTGGATCTTTGTGCGTCTTCTTTTTTTTTTTTTTTTTTTTTTGGGTGATGGACTATTCTGAAACTAGCATTGGCATTAAATAGACTCCAGAAACACTGTGTCTGATAAGCCTGTCCCTTCTTTCCAGAGGGTGAACTGCCATCCAAATTATATCTGGTCAGCAGTGTTTCTTAGGTCAGAAACTGACAAATGATAAATTGAATAGAGAGGATAACAAATCACACAGAAGCAGATGGAATAAATTCTGTAACTGTGCTTTTAACCGGTGCCCCTGAATGTTCTCTAAAATATATGTCATAGAACTGAGGTATTCCCTCATGTCTTTCTGGCTTTCTCTATTAGCTGTGTTAGGACCACTCACACCTGAGCCAGGAAATAATGATTGAATGCAAGTGTTTTTGAGGGTCTTGTTTTTTTACCTTACAACCCCCTTCAGTGTTAATCCAGTGTTAGAATGTGGTAATGTTTATATACTAGATGACATATCATGAGTGAAATAAGCATTCAGCTCCAGTGAAGACGTGCTGTCCTCATTCTTCCATCTCGCTTGCTGCCTTTAATGAACTGGTCTCACAGAGTAAATATTCAGTCTGATTGACTCAGTTGAGTGAAACTATTGGCAAATTAACAGAATTAACTGCACCTTGACTGCAAAAAAAAAACAAAAAAAAAACAAAAAACTTTATGAGCATTATATTTTATTCTCACATATTTATAGCTTTTCAGCTCTGTAATGGACTGGTGTCCTTCCCAGGGTGTGTTCCTGACTATTCAATGGATGAGGAGATATCTTTTCCCAATAGTGTGGCCAGTGAACGGAAGTACGATGTTGGTGTTTCTAACTAAGTGGTCCCTGCATGTATGCTCATGTCGCCACTTGAGGGAAGTTTAGCTATAGGCCTAGCTCTTTTTGGGAGAGGGCTCCTGCCTGAATCACTTTAAGAGGATTACACTTTTCTCAGCATGACCAATTACAGGCTGCCTACCAAAGAGACAGCACAGAAATGTATCGATTAATTCTCCACGTCTTTGTGAAATCTCTGCGCAGTTTTAAGCGCACCTCTTGCAACTTGTGCGCTCTGCAGAGTCTGGGAGATGTCACGTTCAGAGACAGCCCAATTAGAAATCAAACGATTTAGACCCAAAGTTGGAGAAAGAGACAGAGAGAAGGTGTGTAGAGATCTGTCTTGCATCAGAGAAGAGGACAGGTTCCAGGGAAAAAAAGAGAAGCAGCAGCCAAAGAAAGAAAAAAAAAAAAACAGGCATCTCTCAAGGCTGGTATCGACTGGTGTTGAGAAGAGAAATGAGGAGGGGAGCGAGAGTGGTGGCGGGAGAGAATAATAAATAAAAGACTAAATGTCTTGACATTGGCTTTGGACGGGAATCAATGGAAATAATAATGTTACAATGCACATTTTCATCAGCCCTAGGGAGAGACTAGTGCCGGTTGCTAATGCACGAAGCCCTAAAATGAGTGAGTCACTCTTGGGTGCCTTGTTTATGACAATATGACACAGACGTCAACTTCAAATTACCTTGCAAATGAGGAGGTTTTGTTACTTTTGTGCAAGTAGGGCAAATCTTGATTTAGTAGCAGGGAAATTCATTCATATTCATGTAACCTGCACCCAAGGCTCCAACATGAAATATGGCAGTTATGATGTTGAAAGACAGTGAAATGTTGCACTTCCCATTCATATGTAGAATGACCAGCAATAACAAACAATGGGTAAATCATTCTGTTTGGGGTTTTCATAATGCGTTTTTATCTGTTATTATTATTTTACCACCGTTCCTTATCTTGGGCTTGGCAAAGACACTTTGTTTCTTCAACACTTCCCGTTTATTGTCATTTAATTTGCTTTTAATTGAGAACAAGCCGCCACTGAATGCTGATTTAGTTCCCTCGCACTGGGTCCTGTCGGGCCAATCTTTCCGTCTCTAACTGAGTTTAATGAAGCAGCGAAACAGGCATTTCATCCCAACCGAGGAAAGGGAGACGAGCCTCCTTGTAACATTCGCTTAATTATTTCCTACTTGAACCGCTCCATGTTAATTCATTCCCACTTTATGCTGTTTCTGTACTCTTGTGCAGCAAGTAGGGACAGTGGAAAACTGCAGCCATTCAGCTGAGAAACATTATTACCAATGTGCCATGATGGAGCTCACCACAAAACCAAAAAGAAGTGACAAGAGATATTATCTGTTGATTTTCTCCTATTTTACCATGAATGTAGCCTATTAGTCAATATGTTGGAGGTTTGCTTTATTAGTTTTGGACTGCTGCTTGAAGCTAATTTATTTAGCAAATAGGAAAGGCTTACTTACTGTAGATTATTAGCATTGTGCTAACTGCATGGTTACATCATCACACACTAGCCTCAAACTAGAGCTTATTAAACTTGTAATGTGCTCTCAAATAGACTTGATTATATGTTTTCAGACAGTGTCTAAAGCTTCTTTTTCAATAAAAACAAGTCAACCTTTGAAGTTATGTTTGGAAATGCTTCCATTTTCACCAGATCATTGCTACGAAGTTTTAATGAAGTGAGAAAGACTATACTCTAATGCATTGAAGCATTACAGCTAGTCTTCCTTGATCTTCTTTTATTTGCTACCATCAAGGGGCCAAATCTGAATCCTGAACCGTTAATAGTTATTCAGTCAGTGGAAGTTTGCATTTACATTATTGGCCTTGGGATCTGAGCTCCACTTTTAAATATAATCATTTCTGGGTTTTATTTTTCTTATAATTTTGTTCTCAGTGCTGCTCAGTCATTTTAAAATATTGTCTGACTTCATTAATCATCATCTACTTTTGTTTCTGTCCTAATAATTGTATGAAATCAGTGCCTTTTTTGAGACATATCATATTCTAATCATCAGTTCTCTGCACATAAAATGGCTTAGTACTTGAAAATCTTGATTCCAAACGTTGAATGATAATGTACCATTGTCCTCATTCATGATGTGCTTTTGACAGATGCAACATCTTTAATTTTCAGAGCAGATAAGTAGGAAATCCCAGCAGTAGAAGCATTTGATCCCATTTTCACATGGATATCTCTATCTAATTCATGTTTTCTGCTCTGAATGTAACTGAAAGTAAATTGATATTCAGAGTCAGATGCACATGTAAGCTTTCGATCACATCGTGCATTCTCTCAGAAGTTCCCATTCATGAAAAGAAAGGAAAAAAGAGAGGAATTCTTCATTTTTATTTCTCAGGGTATCAGATAACGAATTCCAGGAGAGTTTGATGACAGCTTTCTGACTCTGGCCAGTGATCGATGAGACATGAGGCCAAATGGAGGCAGCATTTTTTGAACACTGTTAGCATGTGTCTAATTGTGGAAAGTCTGGCCTGGTCTGGCCTACTGTTGCCTTGCCTGGGGTGGTTCCACTGCATGTTGTTTTCCAAGAGCAGGATGTGGAGGTCAGCGAGAAGACCCCGGCAGCCTTGTCCAAGGCTGCAAGGTTCCAAGGTAGCTTTCCTCACCAATTATTTTTCCTTCCAAATACCCCAAGGCCCTGAGTCAACAAATTTCTGCTTATGGGTCCAGAGCTCCCAGCTCTGTATCAGCTCCCTCAGAGATGCTAATGAATTAAAGTAGACACTTTATTAAGATGCTATTTACATTTGCAAGGCTTTCTGTTCATTTGCGTTTGCAGCGAGAGTCGTCCTTCAAGCGGATTTTCTTATTGAACTATTCTCTCCCCGAAGACTTAAGCTTAATCTAAGATGAGGCAGATATTTCTCTGGCAAAGTGGGTTTGTCACTTTATTTGCCAGCATGGCATAATGTTTGTTTTTGTAAATTACATATTAGGAATGTTTTCCTAGAAGCAGACTTATTCAATTAGGCTACAATTAGGGAGCCATCTGCTTCTCTATAGTGTGATTCACTTCACTTCTACAGATAAAAGCAGATCAGTTTTTTATATTGGAAAAATCAGAGGAAACTGTTTATCACTATGATTTAAGAAAGTCAGTAAATCTGACATGCATTGGTAAAGAGGAGGCTGTATGTTTTCATCATATAATAAAAAAAGTAAAATACTGAATAGTGAAGATTTGTATACACCACAAAAGCTTCAACAACTAAACCTTTGTGCCTTTGTTACAGCTTCTGTTTTTTAAGGACATTTATACAGGTAAAGTTTAAAGGAAAGTTCAGTCTTAGTATTTGTATGCAATTTCTAATATTTATTAGGATAACATTCATTCATTCATTCATTATCTGTAAGCGATTATCCAGTTCAGGGTCGTGGGGGGTTAAGAGCCTACCTGGAATCATTGGGCGCAAGGCGGGAATACACCCTGGAGGGGGCTATTAGGATAAGAGTAAATGAACAAAAAAATATGAAAACCCTTATAAAGTAAGGCTGATTTAAAACATTGCATTGCCCTGTAATCTGTGTCCATGGACATGCTTATTAATTGTCCACCAGCCTGTATGGGCATAAAGCAAAGACTAGAGACTGGACTAGCATCTGGGCAGCCTCTTGAGAAAAAAGGGTCTGATCCGAATGTTGTACAGTAGAAATCTGCATGACCGAGTCAGGTTTGCGTTATGAGTTAATCACATCAAGGCTTCTTGCATCTCCAGACAGAACAATTGAGTTCTCAAATGAGATAACAAAATCATGGTGAGGGCCAGCCATTCCAGGGATGAAAAGTAGCTCAGTATTGCTAGGACTGAGCTTCAGGTGGTGAGCTGTCATCCAAACGGCAATGTCAGCCAGACATGACGAGATTCGACTGGAAACCTGAGTGTCAGATGGTGGGAAGAAAAAACATTAGTTGAGTGTCATCAGCATAACAGTGGTAAGAGGAACCATGAGAGGTAATTACATTTTCAAGAGAACGGGTTAACAATGAAAAGAGAAGAGGACCCAGCACAGAGTCTTGAGGGACACCAGTGGAGAGCCTGCATGGAGCATGTTACCTGGTAAGAGCGATCTTCCAGATGAGGCTCAAACCATTTCCATGCCAAACCAGCGATTCTGAGGTTGTGAGGACCGGCAGGATGATCTTGTGGTTGACTGTGTCAAAGGCTGCATAAAGGTTGGGTCCTTGAGCTGGTTCTGGGAAAGAAAAAGGGGCAAATAATTATAGACTGCACGTTCAAGAATTTTAGAGCAGAAAGGAAAGAATGATACCAGTTTGTAGTTACTGAAGTCTGAGGTGTCCAGGTTTCGTTCGTCAGGACGGGAGCCACATTTGCAGTCTTGAAGGCTGATGGAACTTGATCAGAAGACAAGGAACTGTTTTTGATTAATGTGATGCTTGGCAGTAGGTCTACTGAGTTTGATTGGAGCAGTGTTGATGGGATGGGGTCCAGTGGGCAGGTGGTTGGCTTCAGTAACTTTAGAACGACATCTG
The DNA here is from genome assembly GCF_029633855.1 of Hoplias malabaricus. NCBI lineage: Eukaryota > Metazoa > Chordata > Actinopteri > Characiformes > Erythrinidae > Hoplias > Hoplias malabaricus. The sequence continues at coordinate 32,426,932 of NC_089801.1, read as the reverse complement.
TGGAAAGGGAGGAAAAACAAGTTAATGAATTAACAGTTTGACAACTACTACTGGAGGGAGGTGGGACAAAGGAAAAAGACTGCTGGATTTTATTAACATAGAAGGTGACAAAATCCTCCAGGGTGAGGGAAGAGGGTGGCGGGGGAGAGGGGGGTTTGAGGAGAGATGAGAAAACTCTGAAGCACACTTGCACACTTCCAAAGAGCTTCATCAATGAGTGTGTGCTTTGAATGCTGTCATAAATATTAAGCCTACACTGCTATGGTGAGCTTTGGGATGCGATGGGTGGTCTTTCTAAATGTATCTTAAGAATATTTTAACAGCTGCAGATATGTTAATAAATATGTATATATGCAGCATGCACCTGGTGAAACACATTTCAAACCTATTTCATCATATTCTGATGATGTAACCCCACCCCCATGTCTCATGATGCTCTATTTCAAGAGTCAATACCCCAAGAATTAAACTAAAAATGAGTATAAAACAAAATGAGGGATTTTCTTTCTTTTTTTTTTTTTTACATTTTATTTTAATGTCTCTGATGGCACTACTGACATCTTTTGGCCTGTTTGAGAAATGCTAGTATTTCTGACTACAAAAAAAAAAAAAAAAAAAAACCTGACCACAAAACCTGGCCTAACAAACATATTTTGTATTAGTAAAAAGGTCCACCGCAGTTCTACAGAATGGTTTTGAACTCATAGCCCACATTTTATTTAAATAATACGAATATGAGTAGGGACATAGAAAATGTTTAGGTAATATTTAGCACAGAAATGTATACATTATATATCTTAAACGGCTTTGTATATCTTAAAATTTGGGTTTTTTTACAAAATGAGTACTAATTTTATGTAGAGTAGGAAACTGTGCACACATCGATAATCCCTAATGGCTTTTTATAAGGCATATAAGGCACTGAGTAGTGGAGCCGTTACATTACTCACTAGTGCACTACTTAGGGAATAGGGCGAATAGGGCGGCTGTATTTTCTGATGTGTAAGCGCATGCGCACTGCGGAAATGCTGCAAACAAAGAGGAAGCGCGTGGCTCTGAGTTAAAGTCCTGTTTCGTTCATTGTGTTTACACTGACTTAAAAAATATATATGCCTTGTTTTAACAGCTCCGAGAACAACAGGGGCGGAATTAACACGCCATTCTGAATGATACAGGTAACATCAACTCTACCAAAGCGGACTGCTCTGTTTTAAACCTTGTAATGGTGACATTAGAGTCGTTGAGCTACACTCAGCTAAGCTAGCTCGCTTCATAATAGAGAATAGAGACAAAACATGATTCTGCTTTAGAGCAGCTACACTATACACACATACATAGTATAATTAAATAAAGATAAATATACACGACATTTGCATTAGTGTAAATGACTCGTTGCCATGGAGAACTGAGCTAGAACCCAAAATGTTCCACCCTCCTAATTTGGTTTAAAAGCATCAGTTAAACACAGGTTTCTTCCATTAAGCTTAATGTTAGGCTCGTCTTGACTATTACTATCATTGACTATCAGATCTAAAGGAGAACCCCACCAATATTTCTAAATTTTATTCTTGTCAACAGCTATGCAGACTGACGTGGAATGATTCCAACGTGCTTATTTAGAATGAGTAACACACAACAGTATTTCTCAGTTTAGTAAGATAACTTTAGCTCTAAGTTGAGGATTTCCCAATATTAATGTCCCTTAGATGTTCCTATTGGACAGGTTTGATTGATTTCGTTTCTGTACTACAGATGTAACCATTATCAACTTCAGTCAGTGAGTTCTTCAAAGCTTTTCTGAAAGTAATCTTGTGGTAAATCTGAACTAAAAAAATGATGATAATAATATAAAATGCAATGTTTTTAGATTAACTTGCCCTACCACAGACTGCATTCAGTGCTCAGCCTTACAAACACATTGTTGACTGTTCCCAATTACGTTAAATAACACAAACATTAATCATTTTTATCTTTATTTAAATTGAAAACAATCAGTTAACTTCTGAAATCTTCTGAGTGTTTAATATATGTTTTTTGTCTTTTTTTTTTTTCTATCCTGCAGAAATCACCTTGCAGTAGTATGTTTCCCCTTTCTGGACAAACTGGATGCATACTCTTTGCTTCTGCAGAACAATAAGAACACTACGTGGCACACCTTTGTCAACATTGCTCAAGAGTGTTTCTCTGTGGGAAACACTAAGGACACAAACATTACCACAGTACATTGGGACTCCAGTTCGAATCTGGAGCTTTTCTTCCAGGCCTGGAGGCAGTTTTACCCTTTCTGTGCCATCTAGACCGTTCTGTCTCTCGTCTCAGTTTTCTTTTAGTGTCTCTTGGCCTGTGTGGCAAGGTGATAGGCCCGAAATGGCGGAGCAGAGGTACTGTGTGGAATATGCCAAACGTGGCACAGCAGGCTGCAAGAAATGCAAAGACAAAATCATGAAGGGTCTCGTTAGAATCGGCAAGATCGTTCCCAACCCTTTCAGCGAATCTGCAGGAGAAATGAAGGAGTGGTACCATGTAAAGTGCATCTTCGAGAAGCTGGAGAGAGCTCGAGCCACCACCAAAAAGATTGAGGACATCACTGATCTGGAAGGCTGGGAGGAACTGCAGGATGAAGATAAAGAGCTCATCAATAAGCATGTTACTGGTAAGATGCTGATGTTGTAGTTTGGGATAGGATTGTTTCTGAGTGTTGACTGAGGAGTACCACTATTCTGCATGTTTTTAAGGTTTGCAAGTTCAAAATTACCCATCTTAGGGCTGGCCGATAATTCAACATCAGTATATATCACAATATAAAATGTTTCAATAACAATATGATTTTAAACACATTTTAAATATTTCAATATACATTATTTGCAGCGTCTGTCACTGACTGACATTCATTACAGGGTTCTGCAATCAGTTACAAATTAATTTATAAATATTAATATTGACTAAGCCAATAGGTTGTTCTCCCTGTGTCCGCGTGGGTTTCCTCCGGGTGCTCCAGTTTCCTCCCACTGTCCAAAAACACATGTTGGTAGGTGGATTGGCGACTCAAAAGTGTCCGTAGGTGTGAATGTGTGTGTGTGTCTGTGTTGACCTGTGAAGGACTGGCGCCCCCTCCAGGGTGTATTCCCGCCTTGCGCCCAATGATTCCAGCGACCCTGAACTGGATAAGCGCTTACAGATAATGAATGAATGAATGAATGAATGAAGCCAATAGGTTTATGTTTGTGATGTCATGTTTCTTGTTTGTTCTTGGAAGTTTTTAAGTGGATTTTATACTGTTCATGTCAATATCGGATTTATATTGTATCAACCAAAATTAAGAAATAAATCATGATATGAATTTTGGCTGTATTGTCCAGCCCTAACCCATCTCAACTTTTCAGTGGTGTGTATGTTAGAAGGCAGATTTTCATGGCAGTAGTGCTCCAGGACCACAGTTTAAATCACAAGGTTAAAGGAATGTTTCTGCATCAGATTTGCACACTTTTCTACTCCAAAATGTTGCTGGTTTAATTTAGTGCAGGAGCTGCATGGCTCACATTATTGACAAACACTATAAATCAATAGTCACCCTAAACATTTTCATGAATAATTTCTAAAATGTGTTTTTTCAATGTACTGTCGCCTATAAAAAATTACAATGTCATAGTGTTAGACAGAGATTAGATAAGCAAATGTATTTAAGAATAGTTACCTGAGAGTTTAAGGTAAGATTAAGCTTATATTACTCCAATGCAAACCTAAAACCAAACTTCAAACACTTAAAATTTAAATTTGGAGTAAGGAGAACGTATTCGATTTGATCCTTCACTAAACTATGACTTGTCCAATTTATATCTTTTATCTTCTTAGAACTGGCTGCAAAGGCTAACGCAAGTCCAAAGAAGAAGGTACAAGCCAAGCTAAACACCAGTGGACAGCTATCAGCACCCACTGTGGATCCAACTGTCAATGCACCACGCAAGTTTTCAGGCTTCACAGGTATCCAGCCATAGCTATAAGAAAGATGTCTCTTTACTGATCATGTGAACATTTATCATTTAATTAAAGCTTACGTTTTGTTCCTTGTCTTCAGCTACTAAGGCAGGTTCATCCTCCTCAAGTCCAGGCCCCTCTCCCAGTAAACCTCCTCAAGGCAGCACTCTGTCTGCTCAGTTCTGTGAGCCTGGCCATAAGGACTGCCTTTTCCGTGAGTTCCGCAAGCTCTGTGGCATGGTGGCTGAGAAGTCCAGCTACAACGCAAAGACGGAGATCATCAAAGAATTTCTAAAGAAAGGTTCTGATGGAGGTAAGCTCATATATTTTACAGTTCTCTTGTTAATATTCAAGGTTCAGGAGCTACTGGAGGTGTGAGAAAGGATGTATTGAGGTGTTCAATGAGGAGGCACATCAACTGCATTTTTCTTGGAACTGCATTTTTCAGGGAAATTGTAACTTTCAGTAAATCGTGCCACAGTGTGAGGTCTAAGATTAAGAATTGCTGTGTATGGTGACTACATGTTGTTTTTGTCTTAACCTCCCAAACCAGATAAGTTTAAAGGTGACCTCTACCTCATGGTGAAGCTACTTCTCCCAGGAGTAGTGAAGAGCGTTTACAATCTCAATGACAAGCAAATAGTCAAGCTCTTCAGCCGCATCTTGAACTGCAATCAAGAAGAGATGGTGCGCGATCTGGAACAGGTCAGACCTTGCTCTTGCTGTTTCATGCACCATCACAAAGCTGAAAATAGTTTATGTTGGAAGTCCTTGAAGAATTTCCTTCACATTTGTGTGCTTTTGTCTCTGTGCCAAAGGGAGATGTTTCTGAGACGGTGAGGATGTTTTTTGAAGCCAGCAAGTCATTTCCTCCTTCAGCCAAGAGTCTCCTGACCATCCAAGAAGTGGATGCTTCACTGAACCGACTGGCTCAGCTCACAAAAGAAGACGACCAGCAGGCAGAACTCCAGGCCATCGCTAAAAAGTAAGTCTGTGTACACAAATGCATAATATAACGTTTTCATAGTACTATTACTCAAGGGCAACATGAAATATAAATATGGTAATACCACTGTGGTGTTTGCATTAACTGTTTAACAGTATGCTTTTACTTGTGCAAGAGGCAACTTAATTATAAATAACTGTCTCACATTTTACAGATGTACAGGAAATGACTTGAAATGTTACATCCGACTTGTCAAACATGATTTAAAAATTAATTCTGGGGCCAAACATGTGTAAGTATCCTGAACATTTGTCACACAGTTACCTGTTATCGTAATTCTTACTTTGCTTATATAATCAGTAGTACTACGCAGCATGCAAATCTTTGTGTACCACACTGCATAGAATTGCAATTTTTGGCTGTGGTCCAATTCAAGGCCAGATTTTTCATATAGATTAATGATATTGTTTGTTCCCTGCTCTCCATGACAGTCTGGATGCTTTGGACCCCAATGCCTATGATGCCTTTAAAGCCTCACGAAACCTTGGGGATGTCATTGACAGAGTGCTTCGAAACCAGCAGGAGGCATCTAATGGCACAGGCCAGAGAAAGTTCCTGAGTGTGGAGGCCACTCTTATGACCCCTGTTCAACCCATGTTGGTTAGAGGCACTTTACAGCCATCAACATTTCACAGTCATGTCAGATGTATATTCATATTAGAGTTACTGTCGAACCTAATTTACCTGTTCAACATAATTCCTTGAATACATGAATAACATTCTTGTGAAAAAGTATACAAATCTGCACAGGCCAAAAAAAAGTGTTCTTTTTTTTTTATATATATAAATAGGAATTGGTGTTAGACTTACAGCAAATAAATCACAAAATACTGGTCTTTTGAAAAGCTTTGATCTGTTTTTAGGCAGAAGCATGTAAGTCCATTGAGTATGCCATGAAGAAATGCCCTAATGGAATGTACTCTGAGATCAAATATGATGGTGAGCGCGTGCAAGTACACAAGAATGGCGATCACTTCAGTTATTTCAGTCGCAGTCTCAAACCTGTGCTGCCTCACAAGGTAAATAATGAATTTCCGCTTCAAAAAAATCGTATGTGTTTAAGTATGTATGCTTTTAGAACTTGCTCATAATTTTTCTTTTACAGGTGGCACATTTTAAAGATTTTATACCTCAAGCGTTTGCAGGTGGCCAAAGCATGATACTTGATGCAGAAGTCCTGCTGATTGACACCAATACCAGCAGACCACTGCCTTTCGGGACGTTAGGAGTTCATAAAGTAAAGACCTAGAAAATGTTCTTTTATACTTTGAAATGTGCATTGCCTTTAGAAATCGCATTATGTTTATTGTATTATATCTTTTTTTTCCCAGAAAGCAGCCTTCCAAGACGCACAAGTTTGCCTGTTTGTATTTGACTGCATTTATTTTAATGGTGTCAGTCTTATGGACAAGTGAGTATATTTACTCGTTACTTACTCTATTCATTACTTATTTGATCATTTTTTTCATATATTGGTTAAAATGGAATGTTTATAGTCAAAGGCCAATAAAATGAGTTTTCTGTGATGGTAGCAGTTAAAACTCATTTCGCGGTAAGGCCAGATATCAGCAAGCTGGCTTGGAAATGAATTTAGTCAGAGTAATACTCTTTTTTTTTTTTTTTTAAAGAAATACCAACTCCAATGTTCTGCAGCTCTCTGTTCACTAATTAAATGTTTTTTTTTTTTTTTGGAAGATGTTCATTTTGCTGCCTTATCATGTTTTCCAGACCGCTTTGTGAAAGAAGAAAATTTCTCCATGACAATATGGTGGAAGTTCCTAACAGGATTCTGTTTTCAGAAATGAAACATGTCACAGTAAGTTTGCATTAATTTGTTTTGTTTTAAATCACAGTTCCATGATTTTATTTAAGGTTTTTTCATTCAGTTATCTTGGGTTTTGAACAAGAAACATTTTCACATTAAATTACTTTCTTGATGATTACTGTTAACAGATGGGTACTGACAAATTATTTTGGGCATAATTCAGATGGTTAAGTCTTGCTGTATTTTATATATTGCCTTGACTGCAGCCCTAAGACCTTTCATTAGTTTGCAAGGAAAAAATACAGATTGTTTGTGTTCTGACAGAAAGCTGCTGATCTGGCTGAAATGATCACACGAGTCATTAGAGAGGGACTGGAGGGACTGGTTTTGAAAGATATTAAGGTGAGGTGCACTCGTTAAGAATGTACTTTTTAAGAATAATTTTTTGACAGTTTGAGTCCCTTGTCTGCATAGCATTGTGTGTTCCAGCTGATGGATGATCATTCCTTTTTGGACACATGAGAAAGCTGAATTTGCTTTGTTACAGGGCTTGTATGAGCCGGGAAAGCGTCACTGGTTGAAGGTGAAGAAAGACTACCTAAATGAAGGTGCTATGGCTGACACTGCAGATCTGGTGGTCTTAGGGGCATTTTATGGATCAGGATCCAAAGGTGTGTATAAAACATTAAATGAGCTGTTTTGGTTGTGGAGATGGGAACCAGGGATCGCTATGTCTACAATAAAAATATGGCAATTTTATTTACTGTGCAAATGCCCCAGTGAATCTGCACATACTCTGTTTTATTTGTAATGCTGATACAATAGTGGTCAGTCTGACCAAAGTTGTAATAAAAATGTGTGTACTACTGTGCTCAGGTTCAGATCCCAACACAGTGTCATGAGAGCAAAATACATTTTAGGCCTATGAATTATATTCACAATATAGATGCTTTTAAAAAATTGGTTTAATATTGTTCTGTTAAGTGAATCTAAAGAAGAAAATGATGGTCTCTATGCAGGAGGAATAATGTCCAGTTTCCTCATGGGATGCTATGATCCAGGCTCAAAGAAGTGGTGCACCGTGACCAAATGTTCTGGAGGTTATGATGATGCCACTCTAGCCAGACTGCAGAAGGAGCTAGATGTTATTAAAATTGGCAAGGTAAATCTAAAGATCATCTGTAATTTATGTTGCCCATAAATATGCACAACAGTTTAACATTTTATACTGTTCTCTTTCACAGGACCCTAGCAAGATCCCAGGCTGGTTGAAAATTGTCAAGAACTATTACCCAGATTTTATCATCAGAGACCCTGAGGTATAAAATAAATAAAGCAAAACCAGGGTCTCCACTGTAGATTAAGGTCCATTAGCTGGATATGTTTTTGTTTGAAATCATTAGTGTTTGCAGTTTAGTGTTGGCACAATATTTCTTTGCCATTGACATTTTTACCAAATGATTTTCCAGATGAACTAATGTGCAAATGACTGATAGCCAGTCTTAACTGGTTTAATTCTTCATTTTAAAAAAGTGTACTTTGCAACCTGTTAAATATTCATAGTGTATGAATTGCTTATTGCAGTTTGTCCCTTTAGAGATTAGTTTTACAGAAAGACCTATTCCTCTCCTTCACAGAAAGCACCAGTTTGGGAGATCACAGGAGCCGAATTCTCCAAGTCAGAGATGCATACAGCCGACGGCATTTCCATTCGTTTCCCCCGATGCACCCGCATGCGTGATGACAAGGATTGGAAGACAGCCACCAACCTTCCCCAACTCAAGGTTTAGTAACTCTAAAAAGTCTCTTTGGTGTGCTAAACATGACATAAATATATTTAAAGGATCTGGCCTGAGCCTGAAGTTTTCCCAGATTATGTAAACAGTTTTGGTTTAACTCTGATCAACAGTCCTTTTTTTGTGTGTGTACTCAGCCTGCGGATAAAGTGTTGTCGTAATTGTGCATTTTGCTCAGTGGCTTTTTTTTTTTTTTTTTTTTTTTTTTTTTGTCTGTGTTTAAAGCTGAAGGAAGAGTAATAGTCAAAGTATAATCTGTTTCAGGTTTTAGTATTTGAGGCCTAGATAAGAAATAATGCACCACTGTCTGTGTCATAGGTAGCTACTCCAGGGCCTGCAACCATTCAGTTCAGTGATTCTGCTATGAACAAATATGTAAAGGGGAAAAAATTATCAACGGCTAAATTGTCAGTCCTTCCATTTAAATCCCTTGTTTAGGAACTCTACCGGGTCTCAAAGGAGAAGTGTGATTTTGAGGTGACAGCAGGACCCTCGATGAACAGAAAAGATGACAAAGGCTCCTCAGGTGGAGACAGTGGAGGCAGTTCTCCTTCTACCTCACATGGAGCAGCTAGCACCAATAAGACCAGTACGTATCTTTGCCTAAAACTTTAATCTTGGCCTGTGATTAATTGCAATTTAATTTTTTTTTAATAGGGATGATATTTAAACTTTCCTTGATTTAGTTATTTTATTCCACAGAGCTGATGATTTACTTTCCATTTGCCGGTAGAAAAGTTGTCTTTAAGCATGGTCATTTTCCAAATATTGCCAAAAAAAAGTCAAATCACTTTTTATTTTAATCCAGAAAATGGTCACAATCCGAAGCCAAAGCCAAAGCCAATAAAATCCGAAATCCCAACTCCAGCAAAGAGGAAGCTGCCAGCTGAGGAACAAAGTGCAAAAAAGGTCTGTCCCATGTCTTTCTGAGCCCCCATAAGCCCTATTAAAGCTATCAAAGACAAAGTTTTTTGCAGTTTTAGTCACTGTTCTCCTGCAGGGCTTTACTCAGGTCACTGCTTTTGGTTCATTACAGATCAAGACTGAAACAGTTCACAGCAATGGACAAAGCAAACCACAAGCTGCTTCAGCAAAGACACCTGATTCACAAAAAGAAAAGGTCAGTGTTATTTTGCGTACTGCCTGCTTTATATGCAGAGGTTATTTGTGTCTTGACATTTATATATAAAAAGTGCTTATGCCAAACAGCAAGGCCTGTGATTCATCCAGGAATAATATGATGTATGAGCTGGACATACAAAATCTCATTTGGATAACTAGACAACCATTAATAACTTAACGAAAGTTAAGTTTACTTTTATTAAATCATTAATAGTGACATTATCTAACCATATAGTAAGACTTATTACTATCTTAAGTATTATGAATTATGTACTCTTATTGTGAAGTGTTATTGTTTATTTTATAGTTTAACATTGAAAAAAAAAAAAAAAACACACAAGACATTGTGTTGCTTTTACAGACATTACTGGACATCTTCACGGGAGTAAAGCTATACCTTCCAGAAACAGTGCCAGACTTTGAGAAGCTGCGGCGTTACTTTGTGGCTTATGATGGAGACCTGGTGCCTCAGTATGACGCTGCCTTGGCCACACACACACTGGCTGATCTTGAGGAGGACAGCCAGGCCCAGAAAATCACCTCCAATTGGATCTGGGAGTGCATCCGCAAAAGGAGAGTGGTTCCCCCGTGCTGATAATGCAGACACTTAGAGCTGCAGCAGTTTTGTTTTTGAAACAAAGTGTCCTTCAAACTTTTAGGCAACCGAACAGAACACAGGCTGCACAGAAACATCTTCCACCATAACTCCACTAGCATCTCTTTTTTCAGGACAGGATTGGATTTATGAACTTCTCAACTTTTCTTTGTTTTTAGATGTGAAACACCTCATGAAACAGGCTTGTACGTCACTTGCTCGCATATGTACATACTCATGTCTAGGAACTGGACCACAAGGGGTGCTAATTTTCATATATATTTATGAACTCCATCACAATGGTAGTGTTATTCAGTGCTTCGCATCAAATGACACGAAGTCTCAATGTTCCATTTCCAGAGGCTTTACCAAAGTTTGATATTGCAAGTACAGTTTATGAGATTCAGTACAAGTTCTTTTTGTCACAGTTCTCCAGATGTCATAGGAAGAAAGCTAGTCCTTGAATTCAGTTACATGATTAATTATGAGCTTTAGTCTTATTTTACAGCAGAAGCCATTACTATTCTGGTGCAGATATCTCTTAAACAGGTATTAACAGGTCTGTTTTGTCATAAAAATATGCAATAGGTTTTTAGATCATAGTATAATGTCTGTCAGTCAGTAACAGAATATGCAGATTTTTTTTTCCTTTAAACACTGACAACTGTGGACAGCATGATTCTTCACTTAGTCATTTTTAGAAAGATTTATAGGTTGAAGTGTTAAATAGGGTAATTATGCAAGAGCCTTTAAGCATAGACTCAGTTGACAACAGTTGACTACTACAAAAAGAAAATGTGATAACTCTAGTACATAGAGTTTGTTCTCGTCATTGACATAGAGGTTGTTTTTATACATTTATGGAAAACTGTGCAAGCAAACATACGTTTGGAAAACAGTGTTACATTATTTAAAAGAAACACTTCTAGGTGCCAACATGAAGCTGAATAGAAGAATAAATATGTGACCATAATGAACATGAATGTAAGCCTGAAATATGTATATACACAAAAATGTTCTACTTCATTTATAGTGGAAAACCTTGAGTGAGTTAATACAAGCCAAAGTCAAATATGCTAAGAGATCTTTCCAGACAAAAGCCCTATTTGAATGGGATTAAAATCTCCCAAAAACTCATAGGATATGATGGGATAAATCCTCTGTTTGCACAAGATTTGAGTAATCGGGGGTTATTTTGTTCAGCTTATTTTACAGAAAGCCAAAAAAAGAAAAAACTCTCAGTAGAATGACATGGCACATTCAGACATAACTAAAATAATGTAGCACCTCCAGTAATAATTACATCACCCTATCTTTCCATGTCTAACTAATCCCGTCCAAATAGGGTTAAAGTAGTAGAATTTGTGCATTTGTTATGGTGTGTTTGAAATGTCCAACCTTTTTAATTCAGTGTACAGAAATAGTAACAGTCATCTTATGTCAAGGTAACAGTTTTGGCTTAGTGATATTCTGCTTGATATAAAACCACAAGTTAATCAAAGACAATTAATGATGCTATATGTAATTTTTAATGAAAGACATAAGTTAAACATTCCGAATGCTTCCTTAAACAAAAGCCATAAGGTCGGTATTTTAATATAAAAATATCTTACTTTATAAAAGCAAGAAAACATGTTTCTCCTGATTTTTGTTCTAAGGCTTAGTCTCTCCCACGCTGCTTACTATACATCAGTATCGAGTTTCCTCTTGCCTGAAACTCCCCTCTTCATCTCCTCTACAGTCTGCTGACTCAAGTCAAATTCCTCCATCAGACAACAGGGCTGAAAAGTGATAAAGAGGTATATTCATCTTATCAGCATAAGGATATATAAGCCAAATGTCAAAATTCACTAGAACTCTGTGTGCTTTAAATGCATGGTGCCACTTCAGATTTAAACGAGGATTTCTTTTAGAGCCACCTTCTTAAATCATTTACTTGCCCAAAAATAAAAGATCAGTAAAGCCTAGGATCAGCTTTGGAGCTTTTATCTGTGATTAAACTAAAAAAATATTAATTGATTGTTTGGAAATGTCAGCATCACTGTTATAAAAAGCTCCAGAAAAATTTGTTCTTAGATACACTTTCATAAAAATCATTCATGCACTGCATTACATGGAACATGCTTAAATACTGAGCACTGACCTGTCGTGAGGATTTGGTCAGTGTAGCTGATCGTAAGCTGGACAGTGCTCCAGGCCTCTCCACTCTCTGCAGCAGGATGCGTGTGCGTGGAACGTGACTCCACGACTGCCCCAAACCAGGTTTGAGCTGACTGTTTCCATCTCTGGTCACATGGTTGGTCACCTGGCATATTCATTTTGTACATATCAGATTTTGTGGTGTGTGGAGTTATTATATTCACACATGGCAAATTATGTTATCAGTGAATGCTAGCAGGGACAATCATGACTCCTCTAGCTTATAGCATTCATCCACATATATACTGTGAGGAAAATAAATATTTGATACAATACTTATTACAAGTTTTTCCACCTACAAAGAATGGAGAGGTCTAATTTGTATCATAGGTACACTTCAACTGTGAAAGACAATCGCATTGTATGATTTTTAAATAATTAAGATGTATTTTACTGCATGATGGTGTCTGTTGATGCAATCATTAGAAAATCTAAGAAACACAAGATGACTGTCAATCTTCCTTGGTCTGGGCGCAATGCAAGATCTCACCTCGTGAGGTAAGGACAATTCTGAGAAAGGTCCTGGAGTTGCCTAGCCAGTTTCCAGACCTGAACACAACAGAAAATGTTTGGAGGGACCTGAAACTCATTGTTGACCAGCGACAGCCCTGAAAACTGAAAGATCTGGAGAAGATCTGTATGGAGGAGTGGATCAAAATCCCTGCTGTAGTGTGTGCAAACTTGGTCAAAAACTACAGGAAACTTCTGACCTCTGTAATTGCAAACAAATGTTTCTGTACCAAATATTAAGTTCTGTTTTTCTATTGATTCAAACATTAATTTCATGCAAAAAAATGCAAATTATTAATTCATTCATTCATTATCTGTAATCGTTTATCCAGTTCAGGGTCGCGGAGGTCCAGAGCCTACCTGGAATCATTGGGCGCAAGGCGGGAATACACCCTGGAGGGGGCGCCAGTCCTTCACAGGGCAACACAGACTCACTCACACACACACACACCTACGGACACTTTTGAGTCGCCAATCCACCTACCAACGTGTGTTTTTGGACTGTGGGAGGAAACCGGAGCACCAGGAGGAAACCCAAACGGACACGGGGAGAACACACCAACTCCTCACTGACAGTCAACCGGAGCGGGAATTGAACCCATAACCTCCAGGTCCCTGGAGCTTTGTGACTGCGACACTACCTGCTGCACCACCGTAATTATTTAAAAATCATACAATGTGATTTTCTGCATTTATTTTTATTCTGTCTCTCAGTTGAAGTGTACATATGATTAAAAATTACAGACCTCTTTGTAGGTGGGAAAACCTGCAAAATCGGCAGTGTATCAAAAACCTATTTTCCTCACTGTAGGTATATCTTTGCTATGTCTAAACTACTACTCACTAGAACTGCCACATTAAAGTCTTTGGCGATCAGCCTCAGCTCTGTAGCAACCTGCATCATCAGGGACATACCTGCAGAGATTTGTGGTGTCTGATATCACATAAAGGGATCATAATATCAACTAAAAATTGATCACTTTTATTTTAAGTCTGAAACCTTCATTTTGTTTCCCTCCAAGCATGTAGGAAATCACAGCAGAGACCGAATCCACAATCACTCCTTTAACCCAACCTCCTCCGACAGAAGCCTTAAAGTAATAAATAAGATGGTGATTGTATGTTCTTACTGTGACATCTACAGCATGATCATCTCTCTAATGATTCATCTGGCAGAATCCACTTACCTTCTGAAGACCGCTAGCTCTTAGATTTTGAAGGCAGTGCAGTAAGGAGAACACGTCAAACACTCTGAATACCCTGATCCTCTGCAGAGCATTCATCTGCCATGTGGAACCATAACCACAACAGAACAATTGCATTTTATTGATTTATTTACCAGATAAAGGTGAAGTACTTAAACAGACAATCTATTATTGATGTTCTGATAAAGAGTTTTACCTGCTCTACTGTACTGATTCTTTTTGCTTGGAGCATCTGAAGCAACCTGCTAGCACACACCCCACCGTTGGTGTCAACATATAATACATCCTGCTTCAGCTCATGCGCTATGTTGACAGCCGCACTAAAGCATAGCTAATGAGTCAAGATGGAAAGACAAAAGACATATGACACTGTCTTTTCCATGTACTTTCCAAGGTTAGCAAATCAAGCTGGCTCCTCCATAAATGACAACAGGGGCTACTAGAAAATGATAGGTGACATTGTGTTGGGATGAATTTATGTGGACTTATTTTTATCTGTAGGTGTGTGTGTGTGTGGGTAAAATTCCTGCACAGTTTTTTTTATTTTCCAGCCCAGCATTCAAATACCAGGTGTAGCTGCTGTGGCAGATAAGTCAGTAAACTGTGGACTCTAGCCCTCAATTTCTGCTGCAGAATGTCATGAATGAGGAATGAGAAATATCTCACCTGTGTTTTGCCTGTTCCTGGACCTCCAGCTAGTTCTGTAATCTCTCCAGTGTACAGGCCAGAATCAAGCAGCTTATCAACACTGCAGAAAGAGGAGGACTTCAGGACTCCAGACAGTAGAATACAGTTGCATACAGACAATTTACACGTGAGTATATTGTCAGTAATATTATGGACTGTAAATCTTATTAAATAGGTGTCAATCAGATGCATGATTTAAAGTTTTATGAAAACTAAATATATATATATTCTTGTTTCAAATGGTCAGCGTAATACATAATGTAATTTTTAGCACATTCATTTTTGGATATGGCTGCATCAAACAAAAAGAGCAAAAACCCTTAAGGACTGTCCCGACCCCTTATCTGCGTTGCGCCAATTACAGTGCTGGACCTGTGTATATGTCAGAATGCAAAAATGAGGATAAACAGCTCCTTAACTCCTGGGCTCTCGCAGTGAACTGAGCTGTAGCATATTCTCATTTAAAGGATCAGGAGCTGAAACAGGCCTTTTTGAACAGGGCTGTGTATACAGAGGGGGAACTCTGCTGTGATGCTTGATCCTTGTGGTGTTTTGTCCAAGACATGTCATAGACATTTCTTTAAGACCAAAGAATTGTGTTCACTTGTGGAAAATGAGTAGAATATGTTCCCTTTCAGTTATTTACTGTGCATTTTACTTAAAAAAAAAAATAAAAAAAATAATAATAAATAAATAATGGCTATGTGGCTTTTGTGCCCTCTCTGGTCATTTCAGACACTGCACAAGCTGTGTGTGTGTGTGTATATATATATGTATATATATATATATATATATATATATGCACCGATTCATGCATTACATTGCGAACTGAAATTATGGAGTTCAAGTGTCACTGTGTTCTTCACAATGCCCTCAGCCCCTCAAATACAGTAGTGGAAATCATGTCAGTGCAGTTCCCAATGAATGTGCTATGAGTGTTCCAATGAATAAGTTATTCACTCGGTCTGACTAATGTTCACTCATTCTTTAACACTGTCACATCATTCATTCATTCATTTCACATTTGAAACTGAATAACCAGTCATTCACAGTGAGGTAATGAGCGCTATTATTGTTTGAAAAATAAATAAATGCATTTAATAATAATGAGAATTTGATTGTAATTAATAACGTGATGATTCTGCAGAGATGAACATAAATACCATATATTTTATTAAAATTATATATTTTATAATTAGGGCGGCACGGTGGCGCAGCAGGTAGTGTCGCAGTCACACAGCTCCAGGGACCTGGAGGTTGTGGGTTTGATTCCCGCTCCGGGTGACTGTCTGTGAGGAGTTGGTGTGTTGTCCGCGTGGGTTTCCTCCGGGTGCTCCGGTTTCCTCCCACAGTCCAAAAACACACATTGGTAGGTGGATTGGTGACTCCAAAGTGTCCGTAGGTGTGAGTGTGTGAGTGAATGTGTGTGTGTGTCTGTGTTGCCCAGTGAAGGACTGGCGCCCCCTCCAGGGTGTATTCCCGCCTTGCGCCCAATGATTCCAGGTAGGCTCCGGACCCACCGCGACCCTGAATTGGATAAGCGGTTACAGATAATGAATGAATGAATGAATTTTATAATTACATATTCTTTATAATTACATGCTATTATTTTTCTCTGTAAAGAGCTACACTCAGGAGATCAAACTGCTCTGTAGTTCCCAAAAGAAACAGCAAATGCTCCAGGCACTTGGTTCCATACAGGGGGTGGTCATACTTAAAACAGGTTTTGTTCAGAACCTCTGATTTGTCAGCGTTATATATATTTGAAATATATATGAAGAATTAAAAACTGGAGACTTCTCCTTCACGTGTCTATTCTGGGAAGTACATTTGTATTGTTTGGCCTCTGTTGATTTAATTACTTATCAGAATGTTCTGTACCTGACACAGTTGCTAAAATAATCAAGAGTGGCAACCCTGGATAAATAATCCGTATAATGCAGCTCTGCTAGGTAGTGATCATACCCTTCTGTATGCTTTGAGGCATTAGTGTGTTTTAAGGTCATCACCTGGTGTTTCCTGTGGAGAGAATAGAAGTGGAGCTCAGCAGCTCCTCGTACAAATCTGCTCCTGACACAGGGAACGCAGCGTGCTGAGCCAGGAGAACACGCCGGACAGCCACCAATGCCTGAAAAATAAAAACCAAATCATAAATCTCAGGTACTGCAATTTCATCATTCATGAATCAAACCTGTCAAAGCAAGGCTGCTTATTGAGAATTAGCTTTGCATTTTTTATACCATTATATATGAGAGGCCACCACTGATTAATTAAATTTACAGTCAGACCTCACCAACTAAATACCAGATGTTTTAGTATTTACTGGTATCCACCTTTTGCCTTTATTACAACTTCCAGTAAATTCAGGGAGACGCAAGGATATTTTTCACACCTCCAGAACTCATCTAAGAATTTGATTGCCATTTTGTTTTCTCATCAGAAGCAGTAATAACAAACACATTAAACCTTGCTTATGTCTGGGCTCTGTTGTGACCAGCCCATTATCCTGATAACAGCCATGTTCCAGACCATTCCAATATAAATATCCTTCAGGAGGTGATCATATCTTAAACAATTATTTGCAAAAACAAATGATTCACAAATCATCATGCAGCCCCATATATGGCAATGATTTTGCTTAGTTCTACTTGCATCATAATAGTAGATGTATAATAGGTTATAACAGAGGTTTTGAATCAACTTTTATCTGATCAATTTGGTGCAGAATTTACTACAAACCTTGTAAGACACGGAGCATTTCTGTGCCACTTCTTCCAAGTCAGAGGAGACAAGATCTTCAACTGAAAATAACGTTGTTTTTTTTTTTAAATAGTTTGTTCAGAGTGAATTTTGAAGGTATAAGAGGGTACTAAAATTTCGTGTTGGGGCTGATAAAACTTAATAAGGTATGAAAAAAACGGACCAGTTTATTCCTTCAATTCAATTTAAGGGTCCGTTAGAGACTGAGACTCGGTTAAATGATTGACAACTGTAATAAAAACAAGTTTATTGCTGAACCTGTTCTAATGTCCTCTGACTGTAGAGCTTTAACCAGCTCCACGTTCAACCCTGGACACAGGCCTCCTCTCAGGAGCACCATCTCGCTTCTGTGGAACAGTTTAGATGAACATTCAATTAACCATAACGACATGTATTTATGGATTACTAAGGTTACATACACAGCTATATTTATTAAGCAGAAGGTGTTAGCTACAGGCTAAACTCTCTCTAAGTTCACTTCACACTCTCCAGGGAAATTTGGCTAAAAAATACTGTACAAAACCTGTCGCTCGCTTTTGGTCCAAACCTTATGAGAATATCAAAACATGCGTTTAACAAAAGCAGCTTCTTATTCAGTCATTAAAATCAGACTTCTCTCAAGACTCACAGCTCCGAACTGCCTACTCCCGCCCTAGTCTTCGCAGCGCAATACAGTTAATAAGACTGGCAGCATTTTAACCAATCAGGCGTTTAGTCCAGCTATAGGTAATTGTATTTCAGCCAATCAGAACAGCAAGGGCCGCCCCCAGGTTAATGAAAATTCCTTGGCTCGATCTTAATTTACTCCTTATGCCTTCTGTAGTGCACTAAAAGCTACAGCACGTCAGTAACATTACATGTAAACGCTTTAAAAAATTTTACCCTACGATTATTAATTGATAAATAAATTAATTACTTTTACTCATAAATTAACTTGTTATCTAACATATGTAGATTGTTTTGCTGATATATTTATCGCATCAGATAAAGTTATAAAAATAAGTTTAGAAAAAGAATTTGAATGACACAAGGGAAAGAAGTAAACGCAATAAAATGTAATCAGTATTTTATTTAATAATAATAATAATAATAATAATAATAATTTCAGGTCTTATGAAGTGCACTATATAGGGATTAGAGAGCAATTTGAGACGTCTTCCTAGAATGACGCTTATGCTGTTGAACCGATTCTTTCGAACCCATTGATTCTCAACTCAAGTCAACTTTATGCTCACGTGTTCTGACATGTACCGCAGTTAGTGACTCTTGCGTCATTATTTTTACGCAGTTTTTATATTTCTTACATAATTTGCTTAATAATAATAACAATAATAACTAATATTATTATAACAATCATAATAATAAAAAGATATAACGTTTTTGAAACTAGATTACAAATAATAATAGTCACACAAGCAAGTCACACAAGGCTGTCTGAATCACAAACTTAAAACGGGGACAAAGTCACGGTGAAAAGTATTTTTAAATCAGTGTATCAGTAATAAAATATATGAATTAATGAAAAAGGAAGCCTTTGGATACTTGAAATGCGCTATACATTTTAATGAAGTATTATAAATGTTATTTTTATTATTGTTGTTGTTTTTAATTTTTTATGGGATATTATTAAAAATTCTAGAAATAGACACTGGGGATTTTTTTATTTTATACAGCTCATGTATATCATAGCCGCACGCTAGCGCGTTTGGAAAGAAAAATGAAGAGTGACTCTTTTGCGAGTCAGCATCGGAATCGGTTGCTGAATCGTTGAACTGCCGTTAGCGGTTGGTGGTAAACAGTGACGAGGGATGCGTCGTAGTTAAACAGCGTAAGCGTTTGGCTTCCGTGCTGCTCGCTGGAAGTTATTTAAGAAACTAAGTGCAGTTGTTCAGATTTGACAAGGCCCTGCAAATAATGGGAAGGAGTGTGTGGACCTTTATTTCCGTCTCTCGGCCCGTGTGTCGCTCCACCCCGGCCTTTACTTGCTCCGTCTGTCCGAGCCGAGTCTGCTAGCTCTCCCTTAGCTCCGTTAGCGCCGCCGCCAGCACTCGCCCCCAAAACAGCGCCACAATGGTGAGTGTAACGCTTTAACTTACTTTTCTCTCGTACCATACGCATTTGCTTTGGCCTTTTCACATAGTTGTGTGATGCTATGTGTTTTTTAAAATTTTGTTTAATCCGTATGCATGTTTTGAATTTGCTGTCTTCTCCGGCTGGAGTAGGAAGGCTAGCATTGTTGCGATTAACTTGAGTCAGATGTATCTAAAGTGGCATTAAACATCTTTCACATTGTGCTTTTTATGGTGTGAGTACAGTAGCAAAGTGCTTTATAATCATCGTAGTTAACTGTTATTAACAATGCAATCGTTAAATGTGTGTGAACTTCATTTTCAAATATGTTAGCTACATTTACCGTCTCAATATTGTTGGTGTATTGAAACATTCCCCCCACTGCTCTGTACACACTGATCAGACATGCTATCTACTAAACTGGAAAAAGCCACCCGTCTGAATATGTAATTCGTGTGATGTCACAAACCCAGCACATCCACACATCCACCTGTACAGCCTGCAGCACTTTGGCCCCACCCATTCACGCAGAAGATACAAGGTGTTTCTCTTTTGCAGGCAGATACCACAGAGGTCATTTGCATATACATATCTTGAAAATCTCCCTCTATTGATTAAAGCCCTAAAAACGTATCTCTCTTGACAAGAAAGACAGACATATTATGGGAAAATTAAATTATCTTGTGCTTTAGAGTAATTACCCCCAAAGACCTATTTTTTAAATAACAGCTGGCATGTATTTCTCTGTAATAATACAATATACACTTTCAGAAAAAAAGGTATGGTAGAGGTACATTATTGGTCACTAAAGCTACTAACAGTGTAAATGTACCTTCAAAGGTACAACAGTGTTCAAAAGTCCCTAAAGGTACATTGCATTCTCTTTTCCAGAAGGAGAGCTGAATATTTGTTTTTATTATAGAACTGTGTCCAAAAAAATATAAGTCCTGGAGATGAAATTGGGTCTATGAAATCAACACAACATTTAAATCTACAATTATAATACAATAAGGTGCAATTATGTTCCCTAATTAAAGGTACAAATACGTACCCTTGAGGGTACCACCACAGAAACAGCAGAGACAGCAAAATATACCACCACAGTGACAAATCTTTTGACAGTGAACCAGCCCTGCTCAATGTTACCAATGTTACTGCCCCCTCATGATGCCCACCCATGTAGCGCTCATAAATATGAGAAGCATAAGAGCCTAGAGTGAGGGAATATTTCTGCACCGTTTTTTTTTTTTTCCAGTGTTTTCAAATGAGCAGCAATGGTAAGAGGAACACTTCCTTCAGAAGTTCAGTCATTCAAATTTATAATCAACTAATCAATAACAATAAAAGATAAACTAAAAGAGTTGCATGTGTTAAAACATGTTCAGAAAAAGGTGTGACGCCAATTTATCCTAAAAACAGAAAGCTGCAATGCTGCTTTCATTATTGCAGTATTTACACAGCTGTATGGCCATCTGTCATTGTCATTTCTACTAAAGTCATAAAAAAAGGTGAAATAAGGGATAAAATAGTAATAAAATCCTCTTGCACATAAATGGGCAAATTAAGATTATAAATACATGGCTTTATGAATATGTGGACCCATGCATAATTAACTCTTTTAGCAGAAGAAACTTGAGTTTGGTAGGAACGAAATGAGATTGTGAAATTTATTCTTGAGCATTGCTGGCTAGCTGAAGTTTACATTTACTTTTATGACATTGAGCATGTGCCACAATTGTCATCTTGTTTGGAGAGTACATGTTCACCTGTAGAAATAGGATTAGTCTCCAAAGACTGTTGTATTATGATTCTGCAAAATACAGAGCTGGACCCTAAGGAGGAATACACACTAAACACAAGTATATTACATAGCCACAATCAGAGCTGATGCCTGTGGAAAAAAACAAACAGTTCAGTAGGTTTGAATAGTTTTCTTTATATGTCTGAAGGGTAAGAGCATATGCAGATATCTACCTGCTTTTCAAAAGCAGCAGCTACACAAAACCCATGAAGCCTTGTGAAGATAAGGATGTCCCATTGACAATTCAAGACCTGTTGTTCTTGGGAAGACTGACATAGTTTTGAAATGTACCTGGGTAGAAATTCATGACTTGGCATTAATTTACTTATGAAAACTGAGGGAAATTTAGAGGTGTTTTAATTTTGGACCTCAAACCCAGTTTATATTAAAGTAATTGGAAAGTATGACACTAATGGCGCTTTTCCACTGCATGGTATCAGCTCGGCATGGCTCAACCTGCTTTTCCCTGGTCGATTCTCCACTAAAACAGCTTCCTTGCAAAATGTAGCCAGTGACATCACAAAACCCCATCTCTAATGGGCTTTGAAACCATGGGGTTTGAAAACTTCAACGGAAATGATAACGTTAGGCACTGTTCCTTGTTGCATGTCAGACTTGTCAGCCACCAATCCAAGGAATGTGTGAATCTCTTCAAAACACTACAGCATAATTTTACGAGCTGCCCTTGTGAGCCCCATAAAACAAATGTTATTGCTACTCTAGCTTGGAGTTTTTATAAGTACCTAGCTTATGCTCGGTGTCTGCATTTTGACATGTAAAGTCTCTCTGGCCAGTAAGTGCTCTGCGAGGTTTGCGTGTCACATTTACTCCCTACTTGCCCTGCTTTGGACCAGGCATGAGCATGGAATAAAAACAGTACCCTGTTCCAAGTACCATATTTGTCTAATTGAACAGCAAAAGATCAGAGCTGAGTCAAGTCGAGTCAGGACCATGCAGTGGATATGCGGCATAAATAGACAGTCTGTTACACCAACAGTTCTGTTATCTATCACTAATTACAAAAATCACAATTGTAAAACATCCATTCATTTATCTTTAGTAACAGGGCTGCGGTGGGTCTGCAGCCTAGCTGAAATCATTGGTTGCAAGGCAGGAACACAGAGTGGAAAGCACATTAATAAAGTTAATGAAGCCATGTCTCCTGAGTGCTGCAACTCTTAAATGCTAAAACAACTTGGTGGATTGTGTGGATTTTGATTTAGTTGTTTTTTGCCTCACTTAAAATATCAAAGGGATCAGCACACAGTGGTGTAAACACTAATTAGGCAGAAGCCATTATTCAGAATACTGTACTATAAATGTCATCCTGCCAGTGACATTGCAGTTATCTGTAGTCAGGCCAGTGTATTATGACATAGCATGATTTGACACTGTACTGTATTATCACACAGTGCTCTGTTAATGGTGTTTCAGTCAGGTCAGTCAGTCTGCAGAGGAGTTTTTCTTTCTCTGTAGGAAATTCACAGTATAGCAACTTCAGCAAGAGCATTGTTTTTGGTTCAAAATGTAGAAAAATATATTTACATAATGTTTACATTATACCCTGTTACTGTACTCTGTATAGAATAAAAGTATTACCATTTTCATATTCACAAATGAGATAATTTATTTATTTTTTTCAATGTTGTTGTACATGTTCTTATAAAATGAGTTGTTATTAATGCACAAAGCATTTGTTTTTATGTGTTAATAGAAATGTTAGGGTGTTATTTTTAATTCCAGTCCAGACTAGCCAGTTTTCCTGTTTGCAGGTGTTCTTGTTAAATCCTCTGGAGAACCTGAAGACCTACATAAGTAGCCGTCCACCGCTGGTCATATTTATGGTCAGTGTCAGTGCTGTGGCCATCACATTTCTCACAAT
Source organism: Hoplias malabaricus (assembly GCF_029633855.1). Lineage (NCBI taxonomy): Eukaryota > Metazoa > Chordata > Actinopteri > Characiformes > Erythrinidae > Hoplias > Hoplias malabaricus. The sequence continues at coordinate 32,403,559 of NC_089801.1, read as the reverse complement.
TGGATATTTCTTCAAGATCAAGGAGATAAAGTCACCAGAAATGACAGAGGTACTTGGCTTGTTTGGGTTAATATGCAAGTAGATGTGTTAATTCCATATGAACCGTATTGATCCTTTTGATAGCTTGAAAAACAGTAACAGTTTGCTGATAAGGGTTAACATTTAATCCGCTCTCATCCCTCATTTAATTTATAACTTATGAGTCCCTCTGCAACCAGCCACTCTACTTTATTTTGAAACACGTAAATAATTGCTTTTTCTTCCTCTTTTGGAAAACGTAGAGCTAATTATTGCTGCAGTATCAGAAATACAACAGGTAAAACAGCTTATAATTAGTACCAGAGTGGAGCAACATTTTGCTATGTCTCTAATATTCATTCATCGTCTTCCTTTAAGGACTGGAACACTTTCCTTCTTCGTTTCAATGAGCTGGACTTCTGTATCTCAGAAAATGAGACCCTCAAGCATGGTCTGAACGAGTCCACTACTCCCGAGAGCACAGTGACCAGCAGCCAGTCGCGCTCCAGCACTCAGGCTCCTATGCTGCTGGAGGACCCAGGTCCCATCAACATCTCTGTCCCCATCACCCTCACCCTGGACCCCCTGAGGCCATTTGGTGGCTACTCACGCAATATAACCCACCTCTATGCCACCGTGATTGGGCAGCAGGTTGGTCTGGCTGGTAAGTGTGTGCCCTAGTGGTTCTCTGAGATCTGGAAATTGTTGACCGATTATACATGTAGACCAATTCCAATGACCATGCATTAACCTTTATAAAATGTTGAAATTTCAACTGAAACCACACAGCTTCCTGTTACAGAAAAGAATAACACGTTTGTAGGGTATTACTGATGCAGTACAACTAATAAAACACTGGCACTTTAGCACAGTAGCACATAATCCTTTCACTGCTCCTTGCTTCTTACTTCTAGACTCTTGAGCTGAACTGAGGTGTCATTTAAGGAACAGATGCTGAAACCAGTTATTCTGAACATTGCACACTGCTGTGGTGTTGTTCCTTGTAGTATATTGACCAAAGCATGTCACAGATATGTCACTAAGACCACAGGGAACTGTGATAATGTTTGGAAAATGTGCATAAAGTATCCCCTTATATATCTATCAAATCTAAACATCTGCCCTATGGTGACGTTTTGTGTGTGTGTTTAAAGAAGTTATTTTCTGGTACTATTATGATTCTAATATTGTGAGTCCCTAGCTTGAACTCTTCTAAAGTCCCATGGGAGTTGGTTCCACTATAGGGCAGATTTGAAACTCTGGAACCAAACATGGACACAAGCCAGATGATAAGAAGTGGAAGCCAGGTGGCCATTTTTTTCCCCTGGTTATTTTCAGAGTGTTACATCATGTAGTGTTTTCATCCTGAGTGTTTCCACCCCCTACAGCTTTTATTGCCCTTCCTTTTCCCCTGTTTTCCCCTTAGTGTGTTCTTGTTAATCAATGATAGCAAAGCTCTCTGTGAATGTTGTTTGGAGCAGAACAGTTCAGTTACCATGGCATAGTAGTTTAAGTCTAGAAGTTCATTGTAATGTTTATTATTGTTATATGGTGCTTTGTAAACATGCTGACTACAGTTGATTGTCTTCTAAGTGTCACTTGCATTCAGTCTGTACAAAGCTTTTGATTTCATTTATTTTTATTTTTTTTGTGTACAGGCAGGGAAGCCCATGAAGAGATGAATATCACCTTCACTCTTCCTGCATCATGGAACTCAGATGACTGTGTGCTGCACGGTCATTGTGAGCAGGTGGTCTTCAGCACCTGCATGACCATTACTGCAGCCAGTAACGTCTTCCCTGTCACAGTGTGAGTTGCTGTTAAAACTACATACTGCAGGGCCTCATTATTGTTAGCCTATCCTTTATTTATCCTGTATTGTCATTTCCTTCAAATATTGACATGGATTTATTCTGTTGATTCAGCAATGCTTTGTTAGCCTGGTGTGGATTGCATAATTGAGTCGCTATCATTGTGACTGCCATATCATGTCTAAAATAAATAAAAGGACAGAATTGTCTTTAAAATCCTTTTGATTTGGAAAATGTGGCAAAGTAGGCTTGTTCACATTGTGTACAGCAAAGGCTTAGGTTGGTTAATGCAACGTTGACAACAGCAAAATATTTAATTGCATTCCCAGTTATCTTACACAGAATCAAGCCTTGAATATTACCACAATTCACCTTGCAGGCAGCCACCTCATTGTGTTCCAGAGACATACAGCAACGCAACATCCTGGTACAAGCTCTTCACCACAGCACGGGATTCAGACACCAAATACTCACAGGACTACAATCCATTTTGGTGTTACAAAGGTGCCATCGGGAAGGTGTACCACGCTCTAAACCCCAAACTCACTGTCATCGTACCAGACGTGAGTGCATGCAATAATTCATTAATTGTCTGAGTGGTCCAGAGCCTACCCGGAATCACTGTGCGCAAGGCTGAAACACACCCTGGGGGATGCCAGTCCTTCGCAGGGCGACACACACTCTCACATTCAGTCACGTTCAGTTAATGTTTGTAACTATGGAGGAAATTTGACAGTATTGAAGGTAGCAGTGTAGTGCTTAACTGTTCTCAAACATATAAACAAAAGCAATATAAATGTTTTTGTTGAAAAGATTGTTAGATATCAATTAAAGTTATGATTGAATAGAAAAGTTTATGATTTAAGTTGAGGAGCCAACCATTTTGCCAAACCAGCTGTGCTGCTGATAATTATCATTTGACCTATATGTTTTACTGTTTTTTAAGCTTGTTTTCATTCTTGTGGTAGGATGATCGCTCCCTAATCAACCTGCACCTAATGCACACCAGCTACTTCTTGTTTGTGATGGTTATTACAATGTTCTGCTATGCAGTCATCAAAGGCAGACCAGGAAAAGTAAGACAGACCAACCCAGATTTCTGTCCAGAAAAGGTAAGATGTTTTCCTCTCTCAGGAACTACCAGTGCCCAAATAGAAGTATGAGAAGCTTTAAAAGTTAAAGCTGTTTAATCCTCTGCCCTGTTCTGTACTAAATTATTGTTTCATGCTTCACTTGTACAACACCTGTTGGCTATGGCTCCCAAAAAACCCCACTATATTAAATACTTACCTTTCTGTCATTTTCAGGTGGCCTTGTCAGAGGGATAAGCGGGGACAAATGTAGACATACGGACTGAACCATATCAGCAGTAGAGGGACGCATCTGAACTGAACCATATCAGAAGTAGGGAAGAGAAGGAAAAATACTTATTGCCTACTGAACCTCTCTAATGCGAATCTCTGCAACGTTGGGTCACTCCAACCAAAGACTTTCAAGTGCCTGTGTCTACTGTGTACATATTTGTAAGACTATTAAATTCAGTAAAGAAGCACTCTGCCTAAAACCCCAACCCGTGTTCCATCCGTGTCCGAGATCTTCCCAGGCAATATCATCGGAAAATAGAGAAAAACTGGAGGATGGGCTACAGCACTTCTGCATATTATCATCGTCCAGTGTCGCATTGTTTGATTTTTCTGCACCTTTGTGTTGGTCGCATGCATGGTCATGGTGACACTGCTTGTGATGATCATCCATGGCTTTTTGAGAGGAAGAACTATGGTTGTAATTTTTAATTTTTTTTATTTTTTATTTTATTTTTTTTTTAAATAATCATCTTCTTTGCCTTCTTGTTGCCCCAGTGTCTTTGTGCTTCATTCTTGGAAGGAGTTTGAGTGAGAATTATCTAATACAACATGGACTGATGTTTGAAGAATGCTCTTTGGCTCTGGAAGATGATTTGAAGCTAGTAAAATGGTAGACCAGCAGCCTGATAATGTTCCTGAGGGCCTGAATTGTTTTCCCACGATTTTTGCCTCTTTGTTCAAGCTACTTAGAAGCTGCAAGGGTTATTTAATGGCATCGTTATATACAACAAACTTTAAAATAGACCAAGGCCTGCAAAACAAGAGGATGTTGTTTCAATTGAATTGATCATTTGTCTGATTTCTGTGATCCTCAGATGAAACACTGTTTTGTTTGGAAGGAGCTCAAATGGGAAAAGGGCCATTTGTTGTTGAAGAGTTTTGTGATTGATTTACTGTGTTTAAAAAAAAAAAAAAAAAAAAAACTATGAAATGCCTCACTGGCAATGATTCATCACTTTGGGTTTACCTCTCTTTTATTTCTCACTTTGATTCTTTTATTGGTACACTGAATGACTGAATGTACTTTTAAAAGCTACAGCATAATTAACAGATATAGTGCAGAGTAAAAATCAACTGTACAATTACCATTCAATATGAAATGTGATGTAAAAATTATTGTAATTTTTAGTTATTTTATCATTCATTATATCTCACCTCAATGCGTACTTCTCGTTTTTATTTTTACTGAACAAATCAGCTTTGCTAACATCTCTGAAACTCAATTTCCTTGAAGTTCCTACATTCTGTCTCTGTTCTATCACTGGATTTTGTTGGTTGCTCCAGAAATATTTCCATAAGCTTTGTTTATTATTATTATTACTTTTATTTTTTTTTTAAGTGTCATTTAACAATCAGAACCTTTTTAGGTTTTATGGCATTTTTGTATCAATTGTAGCATCATTCCAGTACATACAGACATTTGTCATCAGTGGAAAATGAAAAAGTAATGAAATATCTTAAGTATTTCTTTGCTTCCTTATCCTTTCATTTTTGCTCATTTCACTTGTTTTGTTTTCATCTCCTCTGCCAAAAAACTTGCCTTAATATTGTTTCATTTTCCTCTATGAGTCAGGTTTATGTGCTTACAGTTGCTATTTATAGATAGATGAGCACCTCATATTTATAAAAATCTTTATTTTTAGCTGCCCAGACTGGATACATCTGCATTTTTTCCTCTCCATTTTCATTGCTTTTGTCCACACAATAGCCCCTTTTTGTCTCAGCAATTGCTTTCATTTATTTATTTTATTTGACCTAGCCCCTCATTAGCATATAACACACAGACATCAAAACACTAACGTGCCTTTGCACTTGTCAGCTGCATCACCCCTGTAAATAGCATGTCTGTTTTTTGTCCACTTTAAAGAAGGCTTGGGTTTAAATGAGCACTTCCCTCAGCTGTCCTAATGTAATCAACTCAAGCTGAAATAAACCTTTCCTCTCCTTGCAATGTGCATTTCATGTCTAACTCCATGCAAACCAGTAACTGTGGTGTTAATACTTAAAACTGAGCATTAGTTCATTACCCATTGGTTACTATTAGTGTGCTTTGCAACGGAATGTATATTCACAGTTCATATAAGATGAGGTTATAGTTAAGGACTGTCATTGTTCAAAGCAATATATATATATTTTTTTTAAATAACAGAATGCTGTATCCATCCATATGTTTCTAGATTCACTTCAGTTATTTCAAATTTTCCTCATTTTATGATCATGCAAAGGCATATAAAGCAATGCTGAATTCATTTAATTTTGTGGAAATTATAATTCATGAGGCCTATACATGCTCCTCCCTCAAATTACTTTTGTGTTTACTGTTGATATGTCGGACAAGTTTTTCAGAACGTTTGCCAGTTGAGTTGTTTCGCATTATTCAATTTTTGACAAAACACTTATGTTAGAGTGCATTGTAAATTTCGAATTGTACATGGGTGAAAGGTCACAATACAGCATAACGTTTACCCAATTTATACTTCAAAAAGCCACAACATAGTCATGCTGTGTAACATAGTATTTTAAAAGGGATTATTATGTATTGGGATGACTATATCACACCGAGTTGAAGCGGATGTTCTGTAAATCTTCTCCAGCCATTAAAGAGCACATCAGTGGGTGGAGCATAGATCAGCAGATAATCCAAAAATTGAAAACAAGGTTAGGTTATCTAAAATTGAGAAAACACAACAATAATGAGAGACATAATTTATATGCTTTCAGTGGAAATTTTTTTTGGATTCCTGTAGCTCGGGTCATATTGATCCACCCTGTTTATTCACTTTTTTTGGGATATTGAGTGAATTTGCGTACTCTGATGATGGATGGCACCTCTTCTAGTCATAAGAGCTGTAAACCATGCCCTAGAATCAACAGATTCATCGCTGAAAGAAGTGAAAGGAGTATGATGACATTGTTTTATTTTTTATTTTTTTTGTTTTTATTTTTATTATTTGTCTTGATGCATGATTGTAAATGTCCTACCTGCTGACTGGTTTGTAAGAAGACAATCCAACTGTTATGTGTGCTCTTTGTAAAATGCTCTAGGCACATGCTTCGCTGAATAAAATCGAACATAAATATGAGCACTTATCATTTCTTTTGATTACAAATTGTTTGGGTCAGTGTTAGGCTATAGGCCAAGGTCTTTTTTTATTATTATTATTTAATTGCCATTAGATGGAAGGGCAATCATTTTCTTTAATCTTGGATCAAAGTTCATCACACAATGAAGCACCCATTACATTCTAATGATTAGAGGGACTCTGGGAACTGGTAAGGCTTGCATTGAAGCAGAAGTTGTAGTGGTTTTAAAAGTGCCTGATGTGGATGTGGTGATGCACTTTATGGCCAGCTGGGTGAAACTAATTTTATTTTCTGTCAATAATGGAATCAGTGGCTGCCTTCTCCAGTTTACCTGATGAAGAGCTCTGACCTTTTAGTGGATTCTGTCATCCTGTGTGTAAATAAAACTGGCTCAGCCTTCAGGGTCAGGGGTCAGTGTTTCAGACACAATAATGCATTATTGGAAATGAAATAAGAATACAGGTTATCCCCTACGTTACGTACACATACCGAGGCCATGGTTACATGGTAAACCTTAGTGAAAACTGAACCTTTTAAGTGGGGCACAAATATCCAAAATGTGTAGCATTACCTTCTGCATTGTTCCTGGAATAGAGAATGTTCAACGTTCAATGTTCATTTATACCTATCACAAAGACGGTTATATTAATCCAAAAACCATTCAGTACCCTGTTTAGGTGGAGAAGTCAGTTTAATGAACTGTACTATATAGGTAGCAGGGAGAGATTTGAGGTACAGCCTGTTTTTGAATTAGCGTAACGGTTCACAGGTTAGCAGCGGTGGCTCACTGGTTTTTGAGTTGTAGCCAACACTGGCTATAAACATTTGTTTTCCCTGTTTTAAGGAGTGCTGCAGAAGGCTAATGGTAAATTATCGACATTCTCTAAATTCATATTGATGAACTGACGTCTCGTCGACTGGTTTTATGACTGGTTTCCTTATTAATATTCTGTAACATGACATGACAAATAAACCTAAATGCTAATTTATAGCATATTGTAGTCTATTTTGTCTTACGCCACCGTGTTTTGAAAATTTCAACATATTTTAATGATAAAAAGATTTAAACGCTCTCACAGTGGTTTGAATTCAAACGCTACATTCTCGAGAAGCTTTAAGGGTGAATGAACCCAGGTGTGTGAAGTTTCCTCCCGCTAAGTTAATACAGACACACATCTGATAACAGAGACATTGTGTATGAATCTGTTTATTTATTTTTAATCAAATTATTGCCACTACATTGTGTTTAATATTTCGCGTAATGTAATACATTTCACATAATATTTCAGAGAGAAATTTGTGGAGAGAGAAAGCTGAAATACAGACATATCGTGGACATGGTAAATACAAAACAATAGAAATGATATTTAGCTAGTTGCTGATGATTCTTTTCTTTATATTCTGTTAAAAGAAAATTCCCCTGAAAATCAATTTTCTTATTTACTCTGACGTCGTTTTCTCAATTTTTGATTAATTTATATTACCTACATTCATTTTATGTGCACTTGATGCCCACATGTTTTATATCACAATGTTAAAAACATTGTGAACTTCCTCTGTACTCTAGAACTCAGATCATTTGGCTCAAAATTTGAAAAGTTGAGGTCCAGTTTGAAAAATTGGACACAAAAATCTATCTTCCAATTAGATTGAATCAAAAGGGCAGACTCTATAGATTCAGGAAATATTTAAATAATTTCCTACACTGTACAAGTGTAAAGATGCTACTGACAAAATTCATTCATTCATTATCTGTAACCCTTATCCAGTTCAGGGTCACAGTGGGTCCAGAGCCTACCTGGAATCATTGGGTGCAAGGCAGGAACACACCCTGGAGGGGGCGCCAGTCCTTCACAGGGCTAATGACAAAATTGATAAACATAATTTGATACACATGTGCTTTCATAGACCTGAGAGAGTTAATGGGTCCATGTGTTGTTTTTATTTAATAAGCTAGAACACACTTTGTGTGAAACATACCTGCTACTTCTAGCATGTCCACTTAAATCTACAGTGTAACACACACGCTAAAATGGGCAGATTTTGAGAGCCAGGGTTTCTTATGTCAGAAAACCTAAGGAAGCAGTCTTGTCAAGTTGTGGGGCAGGGCTTTCAAGCTGCAGGTGAGGGGCAGATATGTGAGTGGGGTGGGGAATATTTGCATATTCATAGATCTGTGAGTACTGAATAAAAATGAATCCGTATTTTTTTTAAGGTTTTAATCTAATCCTGGAAGGGTACTTTAGATATATGCTTTCTGCTTTTAACCCCTCACACTGTAAAATATAAACCTTGTAATAAAAGGCAGTTTAGAATGGAAATTTACCTCTTTACCTGTACCTCTTGGCTGTCACATCAGGATTTTTGATTTAAAATGACTGCCAAATTTGTCCCAAAACAAGAACTATGAGGTGAAGTCATAATAAAATGGGCACAAAGGTTGTGGTGTTTCTCTCCTAGGAAACCTGCTCTGAGAATCTGGGAGGGAACACATGGCCCACCCTCTACGTGCTTCACTCTGCTGGGGAGGAGGGGGCACTGGCGTAATGTGACCTCCGTTTCTCTTTTTTTTCCCCTTTTCCTTTTCACTTGTTTGCAGAGTTGGAGATAAAACGCAGCACAGGCAATTGCCGAAGCCAGAGCCTGGACCCAGAGGAGCGTTTCTGCTTTGTTGGAAGGGGACAGCTGAAGGGAGCCAGGTACAAAAAAATGTTCTACACTGTCTATGGGCTCTGGGTCTTTTGTGTTCCACCTGCTGCCTTATCATATGTCTCCAGCTTTGACCTCTTCGTCCAGCGCAGCTGTGTGCACAGCTGAGAGTAACTGTGTTAGAAAGGGTCCCTTTTCTGAGTGGATGCAAAACGTCATCAGGTGAGGCTGGGAATCTTTGGGGCAGCTTTGTCTTCATGTAGTGACGTGGTTCTTTCATTTGTAACTTGATAAGTTAACGAGACATTTTGTCCAAATTTTAGTCCAAAATTGTTGCTGTTTCACAAGGTACCTCATAACTCAGTTATTCACATTCCGTGATATTTGATTTTTTACACTGTATATGCTTATTGTTTTTTACTTATCAGCTGCGTTACTAAAAATAAACGGCCTCTTAGCACCTGTTGGATCCTTATTCAAGTGGACAAACCTTCTGTTTATAGCAGAAAAAGGTGACATTACAGAAAAGCATAGAAAGCAGACTTATAATTAATTATGCTCCTGGGAATATATTTATTCTGATTTCAATGAGATTTACTTATGTGTTGCCATATGACTAAAAAGACTTAATACAGGGAATAAAAAAATGACCTCACCTTTTTGCTATATTGTTTGGTCACTTTGAAATGCCTCAGTGTATGCTCAGACACAAGTTCAGAGGACCCAAGGACCATATGAAAGAATCTGTAGAATAACAAGTTCTGGTCAGTAGCAGAGCAGTAAAACTAAATGATAATATCACAATACTCTCACATTGCACATTGAAAAACTTTATCATTAACATCGCCATCCTCTTTTGTGGAACATCCTTTATGGATATTCATGAATATTCAGAGGAAGCATGGGTTACCTTTTAAAAGGGCTTGGACACAGCTGGTTAAACAGCAGTATTTTCTTTGGTGTGAGTAAAAAATGTAATGTCAGTGACTTGTTGGTTTTTGAATGGAAAATGTTCCCAGCTGTTGGGACAAACACGTTTCTCTTCAGTACTTGGTTTATTAATGATTACTCAGTTTTAGGGACTCCAGAAGTTTTGATTCTACATCTACTGTGACTTGCACTTTAAAAATAAGTGTAATCACGTTTTCCTAAATTTTATATTCTGTATTTATTTGATATTTGTTTGCTGCGTTTGATATTGTAATTAATATTAATGTGCTTCTACTGTAGAATAAATATGTTTCTGTTAAGCCCAGCAGCTGTCCATTTAAATAACAATGCAGTCGTCTTTCAACTTTCAATGCGAAATGTCTTTGGGCTCCAGAAGGCTACTCCAAATGAGATCACAGTGACATAGGGCTCAGCTCTGAAGGCCAGGTCAATATTAAACACTTTAGGAACGGTCAGTGTTTGGAAGTCTGTCATCAGGGGAGTACAATCACAGCAGCAGTGCAGGAACAGGATGTATCTGGAGGTTTGTTCTCCTATCATGTGACCGGTGTGACAGGTTGGCTGTGGGGCTGTGGTAGTTGTCTTTAGTGCTGATCCCAGACCAGTTTTTTGGGATTGTGTTTGTATAGTTAGAGCTGAGGACGTGGAAGGGGAAAGCCGTCCCAGATCAGAAACAGTATCCGGACTAAGTTTCCTTACTTTCTGCTTTTATTATCGTCAGCCCCTAGTCTGAGATAAACACTTTCTCTCTCTGTTAGTGTGTGTGTCTTTGTTTGCCAACAGCTTTTAAGTGGATTTAGCCTGAACTGCTTCCAGGCGTGTTGAGCATTGAGCGCTGAGTTTGAAAGGTGCGTGGCCATCACCCGGTGTTTACGGTTTTAAAGCTTGTCTTTTTACTTCCCTTACCTGTTTGTTCTTGGCTTCAAGGGAAAGGGCTCTTTGCTGCTTTGAAATGAATATTCAGAGGAAGCATGGGTTACTTTTAAAAGGGCTTGGACACAGCTGGTTAATCAACAGTATTTTCTTTGCTGTGAGTGGAAAGTTTTATGTCAGTGACTTGTTGGTTTCTGAATGGAGAATGTTCCCAGCTGTTTTGACAAACAAGTTTCTCTTTTGTAGTTAGTTTAATAATGTTTACTCCGTTTTTATACACAACATTAATCATTACCAGTGTAAATGTAATATACTAATAAAACGTAAATATAAAACAAATAAAAGTAAGGATCTAGGTATGAGGTGGTGCTCCTGACAACTATGAAAGACCACTAATAGACCACCAAGAATGTCACCATCAGATAAAGAGCACTTTTGAGCACACAAAGTTTTGAGGAGAAATTAAGTAATTTTCTGAATGTTGACAACAACGCTCTGGGCTGAAAGTATGTGGAGCTCTCAACAGTCGTGCAAAAGAAATTCTGTTTGGGATTGCTTCAGTTCTGAGAATAAGAAAATACAACCAACTTCTTAAACTGAGTTTTGGAGTTGTGGATATCGTGCATGTTTTAAATGGAAAGTGTTGTGATGTTGCTGATTTCAGAGCTTCTGTTTTATGCTTAGTTGTGCCTCAGGCCTAAGCAGCAGCGCTGCACAAAGGGCAATAGGTCACATGGAAATGTAAACAGACTGATGCCTCTTAGTCATAAATGAGGTGTGTGTGTGAGAGAGAGAAAAAGTGACAGGTGTTTTTATTCTCATAGCTGTGCTTTATGTCATTGCAAAATGTGATATGCAGTCTATGCAAATGAATCTCTTTTATATGTAGACAATATATATATATATATATATATATATATATATATATATATATATAATGTCATTATGTGATTATCAAATTATATAGATGTTTTTTTATTATGCCTGCATTAATTTTCATGAAATGAAGTAAAAATAAGGTGAAAATATTCTTAAAAATCTTAAAATAATCTAAAAATATATATCTTATATTTCCTGTGGGGAAAATACCAGTTTGTAATTTGTTTTCAAGCCAATTACATTTATATTTATGATATTAGTCAAACTCTATAGTGACTTACAAATCTATTTCTGTAACAGATCCAAAGATTCTTACTGGTATAACATGGTGTGCTTACTTATAAATGGAATCCAACTTTAGTTTTCTGCATAGAAGGCAGTATTACCCACTATCTTATTAGCAACTTACTAGCTGATGCTAGCCACATCTTGAAGGCCTTTGCATTGTATTAATTAAAAATAAATAAATACTGGTCAATCCATTTCAGAAAAGAAGTGTTTAAGCTCTGTTCGTGGCCCACAATTTTGCTACTACTTTGCTTTTTTTTATTTATTTATTTATTTTTTATTATTATTATTATTATTATTATTATCATTTATTTATTTTTTTTTTTTTAATGGGCTTACTAGCTAAATGTGACGATAAATGGGGGAGTGTCAAGTGCCAAGAGAAATGAACCTGCCCCTTTCCTGTGTGATCTGTGGAGGAGAGATGGAGCACTGACTCATTTTTCTTACAGTCTGAATCATTGCAACCGGTATAGCCTGTGCATAAAATATATCCAAATGCAAAAGAAGGTGAAATTGTGTTTTTGTTTTGTGGTGCAGTGCCAGTCCAGCTTTGTGTGGACTAGTTTTTTGTATACAGTAAAACTACTTCGCTGTTTTTTTCAAGGGAGCTTATGGCCGCTATATATAAATTAAAAGTGTTTGTTTTTATTATTTACATGTAATAGACTAGGCCTGTAGGTGACAAAATATATCATTTACAAGTATTTCTTACATACAGTACATGTATTGTTCATGTCCACATCCGAGTGAAATCACGCCAAATCACAGCATAGGAATTACTCTATTAAGGAAACTGGTAGGATATCACATGTAGTTCCAGCTGAAAAACATTATAGAATGACTGTTTAATGCAAAGGGTGGGTTGTTAACAGTACAGGGAGGGTTTTAAAAGTCCAAATACTCGTTAAATGCATAAAAAAATATATATCTTTCCTCTACCTCACGGAAATTCGTTTTTCGTGGGTGGTCTTGGAATGTATCCCCCACAAAAAACGCGGGATCACGGTATAAAAATAATAAAATAATTAAATACATTACACTATATATCTAGAAGTTGGTTGACACCAAGTCTAATTAGTGAATTTAGGTACATAAAAAGACATTTCATTGTGTATGCACAGCTTGTACAATGCCTATATATAAACATGAACAAATAGAATTGAACACTGGAGCAGCCCAGTGTGGGCTAGTGGCAGGTATGAAACTGTGCTGAACATTGGGACGTCTAGCAGTGTGACGTTAATCCAAAATACTTTTTTGGATGAGAAGGAGTGGTTTTTGTGTTTCATGGACTAGTCATCCAGCATCAGCACCTGAACTCATTTCAAACTTGTTTGAAGTAGCTGAATGCAATAAAATATTCACAGAAAGGTTGCAGCATATATTCTGAGAAGAGTGGTCATTTGTAGCAAAGATGGGAGCAGATGCTATTTAATCTTAATAAACAGGGATGTTGATTTAAATTATGTTCATTTTAGAGGATGAGTGGACTTATTTTCCTTTACAAGGCCCTTATAACGTGTCATTTGATCAGGGCCACTGAACATTTTGCACAGAACTGAAAAGCTCTAATGCTGCTCTTTGTGATGACATTGATCAGTGTTCGCTAAGCAGCTGCACAGCGTTTCTGTGATGTGGAAAATGCACAATGGCAGCGTCACAGCTAAGAGTTGCTCCAAGGCAAACAGCTAACTTTAATGGCCTCTAAATCGACTGACATTGATGGTGAATGCTTAAGGCTTTGAGGCATTGATCGGAACACCTGCTCTCATTGCTCAGAGTTAGCTTCAGGTCTTTCTGAAAGGTTACTTGTCTCTTCTCTGTGTTTGGGGCCAATAAACCAATAGTGAAGGGACTAAACCTCTTGTAGGGAAACATATGGAAGCTACATGTTAAAACTGCTGGACCTATTTCCTTTATTTGCTCTTATAGGGCCTTTTTGAAGAATGACTGACACCATGTTCGGCAGTGGGATCAGCCAGTGGGTTTGTCCGAATGATCGACAGCTGACCCTACGGGCCAAGTAAATGATTCTGCACTTCTTTCACAAAAAACATTGCTTTTACTGCTGTTCTTGAGTCAACCCTTTGTTTAAAACAATACTTTTTAAACAATACTTTTTTTGAAACTGAATACAAGATTCAGTTTCAAAAGCGTTTTGAAAAAGAGATTTCTTCATTCTTCTATAACAGTGTTCAGTTGCACAAGCTTACCAGGCTTCCAGTATCACACTTAATTCCTTGACCTTTACATTCAGCGATTTATTCCGGTTCCCTGAATATTTTAACTATATTTTATGCTGTAGAGGGTGAAATTCCAAACATCCCTGCAACCACTGACTGCGTTAAACTATTGTAGTATTTGCTGGCAAAACCTTCATCATAAGGTACTTGGCCTTTCCTGGATGCTGCCTTTATTTCCAGGCATGATTGCATGACCTGTTTGAGGTTTTTGAAAAGGTTTTAAATTGCCTCTCTCCCAAGTTTGTTTTTTATTATTGTTGATAGGATCACCTTCACACACACAAACAAAAAAAACTAGTCAAGGTCATAAATGTTATGCATGTTGTACTGTATATTTTTAATGTAAATACAAGTCAAAGTAGATTTACACATTTTATTTGCATTTCATGTACCTTTCCCTTTTTGGAAGTATTTGTATTAGTGTTTGTTTGTTGTGTTTTGATCTTGTGTGTGTGTGTGTGTGAGACTAGGCTACACACTGGCTGGTCAGTACATACCTTCCAGTCAGAGAAACAGAGGAAGTCCCAAGCCCTGGAACAAAGAGAACTGGACGTTATCCTTAACGTGATCCACCGAGCTGAGCAGCTGGAGCTGATTGAGCAACACCGAATTGGGTACAGCTTTTCATCTTTCTGTCAGTCTTTTTGTATCTGATCGTTTTTGAGCAGCACTCACCAGCGCAGTTGTAGGCATAGCTTGGACTTGAACCGTACCTGGAATTTACATAAGTGCAGAGCCTCTTGCTAAAGGAGAAAAGGCCATGGCATTGTTAATCTGTACAGGCTCTGAGTGTACTGATGCTGGAGCCCATGTATTTGTAGGTCAGTATATCATGAAGGCATCAAAATTTAGAAGTTTAGTATTACTAAGTTCTAAAACTTTTAACATATAAGCACTATATGCAGTTTTTTTTAGAAAATAGTGGTTCACCACTGACCTCCACACAGGAGACTAGTGTTCATTTCTCAGCCAAGCAGGAACACCACACTGTAATGATGTGTCTATGGGCAAGACTCTTTAAAATACATAACCCTCATCCCCATTTTGTGGCATCATGTAATTTCTGACATAAATATAATCTGTAATGTAAGTTAAGCGATGTGCCATAATTTCTACACAGTAAAGCTAAAATGCATGAAAATGCCATTTATTAACATCTTAGCATTTATCCATGTGAATTGTTTGAGACTAACTTTTATGCATTTGTCACAAACATAATGGAGTTTTCCGTACTTGTGTTTTTCAGTCGGCTCATTGAGCGATTGGAAAACATGAGGCGGTCAGCAGTTGGCAATGGACGCTCTCAGTGTCTACTATGTGGAGAATCTCTGGGACTGCTGGGAACTCCTTCAGTCCTCTGTTTGGACTGTCACAAGGTAAAACACACATCCTTTCTGCTCAATGTGATTTATCTGTGATTTAAAGAAAAACTAGGTAGTATTTTTACCTTATAATTACAGTTTCAAAATCATTGTGATTCTCCACTGTCTTATAATAGGGGAACTAGAGCCTGTTGTTGCTACTGTAGGCTCAGTGCTGCAGAAACTACACTATATATCTTTTGGAGAAGGGTAGGAAAACACCAGCCTCTTCTCTCGTGTCCTTTGATTTTAGGACAGTGCTGTAAAAGTTAACTCAGGAATACTGCACACTTAAACAGTCACATTCCTCGTGTGTAGCCATTTAATTTTTGAACAAAACCAAGAAAAATATGAAGCTGTTTGTGTTGTCAGAACAGCACACTGTCCGTCCAAGGCCCCAGATATTAGGACTGAACTTTGGAGATGTAAGAGTATGTCCCTGCAGGCAAAGGATGGACACTGTAAATGCGGAAAGTATTTATGCTTTTGTTCTCCCTCACCCTAAAAAATGAATAACTTTAGATATGAACTGAAATTACATTTAGTTAAGGAAGTGGATCATTAGAAAAATAAATATTAAAAGAAAAAAGTCTAGTTCATGTGTGATGCAGTAACACTAAGCGTCCATAAGTGAGCAGCAGAGAGCTAGGTAAGTAATATCATTGGCTTTTCAGCTTTTTCACATAACATCCACTTGCACACCAGGGGGCAGTGCGTGTCCAAATAACACACTCGCTGTTTGTCGACTGCCTTTAGATCTTGTTTAGACTCAGGTATGAGGCTTTGTTTAAATTGTTTGTCCATGGCCCTGCCCTGCATTCTGGGTCAGTGCCTTCAGATGGAAGGAGTGATTTCAACATGGCTCTTGAAATACACACTCATAGCCTTGGTACTGATGGACTGAAACAGTTCACCTAAAGACCTCTGCTGGTGCTATATTTAAAGCGGCAGTTTGTCTTTCACACTAATAAAAGAGCCATTACCCTGACACTTAGGGGCCTGGATGTATCAAAGATCTTATACTAAAGTCTGTTTAAAATGCGGTTGCCTCCAAGTGGTGGTCCCACTCCGTGGAGCATAAATTGCTTTTTTCAAGGACTACGTCGCATAGAAGAACATTAATACTCTCTTTCTTAAGTATTGTTTGCTTGTGTGTGTGTGGTGTTAAAAATGACTTTATGACCTCTCAAACAGACCCAGAATATTAGGCTTATGATTTTTAAAGTGGCCCATAACATCTGAACATCTGCTGCAGATAAAGGTTAATGCTGTGGTGCTGAGTTTTGAATATGCTGAGGATATTAAGGTAATCCTAATGATTATTATACTTTTAGGAGCCTAACTGTTTTCCTAAATAGCATATGTTCATGTGTCCTCCTGTAAAATTGTGTTAAACTGTTTTGCTGTTGCCATATGGGGGTCTATCAGGTGTCAGGTGATGGGTGAACTCACAGGAGGAACAAAAATGAACAGAAAACGGTGAGAAATCATCTCTCCCTTGGCTCAGCTATTCTGCTGTTTTAGCAGGATATGAGGACAGCTAATTATAAACAACCTCCTCCAAGATGAATCGCCTCGGCTTATCTCAATTATCTCAAATCAGAGAGGAGACTTTTTGTTGTATATTCTTTTTTTTTTTTTCAAATAGAAATAGAAAGTGAAAGGTTGCCGTTTGATTTTGGCCTTCAGTGGAAGTCAGGCGTCATTCAAAGCTGGAGGCAAATTATGCAAAGTGTTCACTCTCACTGTGAGCTTTTTTGGGAGTTTTGTGGAAAATTAAAGGGCCTTCTGAGTGGCCTTACTATTTTCTTTTTTCTGTCTCCCATTATTTCTTTCTTTCTTTTCCTCTTTCTTTCTCTCCCTCTCCCTCAAACCAATTTAAAAGAACACAGAACTCTTCAGCAAAAGATGTAATGACCGCTCCTTCTCTTGGATATTGTCTTCCATTATGGCAAGCTTGATTAAAGACTTTTTCTGCTTGCCTGTTATAATGCCATATCAAACCTTTAGCATTCAAATTGATTCTTGAACTCCAATTCACCAGCAGTCGGTGTAATATCCTGAGGTAATTAAATTTCTTTTACCTCAGAAAGACATGGTGTTCGCCAGCATTCGGGGATGGGCATTATACTTCCTCCATGCTTTGTTGTAAATTATACATCTCTATGCATGCGTGTGCTTCACAGATGTCTCTGACAGCCTCTTTATCGGTGCCAGACATCCAAAACCCATTTTTCAAACTCCATTTACAGCTGCCTCCCAAGGTCTTTTGCTAGACACTTAGAGTCTAGACTTCTAACTGTTTTGATGTAAATGCAGTTTGTAATTTCACGAAGGTTTTATGCAGGGAAACGTACATGTTGCAAATAGTAAATAAAACCTTTTCAACCAAACTTCACAATTACATTAAGGAATTCAAAAGCTATCTAGCTTGCTAGTTATGTACCAACAATTTAGGGAAAACTCTTGTAGACACTGATGTCTTTTGGCTGATGGAACTGCTATACATCATGCCCAGTGACACGTGTTAACTCCATGTGTATAAAATCCCTCTTACGTTGACTGTGTAGCAATGGAACTGTTTTTTGTTGTGGCCATCCTGGTTACTTCACTAATGGCTAAATGCCATCAAATTCTCACAGTAATGTTTCAATATCTAGCGCAAAGCATTCAAAGAGAATATAAGCTATTACTTAAGCACACATGGACAAGCTATCAATAAATACACTTGATTTTAGAAGAGATGTTCAAGTAATAGATTAGTCCTATGTATATATCTTTCAGTCTGTCTGTCTCTCTGTCTATACCAAAGTGCCCAATGCGTAGATCGCACCATGCACTTTGGTGTATTGTGCATCACTGATCATTTTTATGTGGGCAAAGGTTGTATATATCCTTATTTATCAGGCCACATTCAGTGATGTTACTTGGAAGCCCACTTGAGAATTGGTCCAAAATAAAATGAAAAGTCCAATGCTGATGCTTTGCCCCTTTTGAAAATGAATATTTATGCAGCCGTAATGTTTGTATTTGATCCCTCATTCATCTTGTCCTAGATGCACTTCAGGACATTTCAGCACTTTATGCAGTATTTTTCTGTCTGTAAGATCTCAAAGGAATCTGAGCTCTGTTCAAAATCAGTGAGCATCTATGCAGAAGAAAATGAAGTGGCAAGCTATATTTTTCTAAATGTCGTAGTACAGAATAAATAGTTGAACAGGGAGCCATTTTACAGCTGCAAAATTAGTGGGTTAGTTAAGCTGGGTACACAAATGTTAGTGGCCAACTTTACATAAATGCAGGCAAGAAGGTCTTGCTTTCATCTGCTAATAAACCAACATCTGTTTCATTTTCTTGTCTGTTAAACCAATGAAATCAATAGCTGAAAACAATGTTAGGTGCATGGTGCTTGTGGTTTTGAGGATTTCAATTGGCTGTTTTATGGAACATTTTATGAAGTTGAGAAACTTGCAACTGAGTTTCAAATAGTTTGCAGGATGCCCGACATATTCTGAATGAAGCTTTGTTTCAAGTTATGCTTCAATCAGCTACAGTTGCATGAAATTTTCACCATGAAAACCAGCCTAAGACTGAAGCCAGCCAAAAATATAAGATGTAAAAACTAAATTTAAGAAAGATATAAAAACAACTTTGGTGTCCCTCTGGGCTATTTTCTTGATAAAATGCCTTCTGTTGGTAAGAGGAAAATGAAATATGGAAACATTGCCCACATGTATATTCTTTTTCACATCTCTGCAGCACCAGATGGCAATGATGCTCTTAATCCACCCTTAAACTGTAAATAGTCTTGGCTATTAATAAAGAAGTAACAAGAATACACATCCAGATTTTTAAAAGATGAGAAATGCCTCATGGAGCTGGATGGTCATTCATTCATTCACTCACTGTCTTGCGCGGTCATGTGTATATGTATAATTTATGTTTTTTTTTTTCTTTCAGAAAGTGTGCACTAAGTGTGGGATTGAGACAGCGTGCAGTCAGAAGCGAGCTCAGTGGCTGTGCAAGATCTGCAGTGAACAGAGAGAGGTAGGACTGTCCCAGCTCTCTTTAGAATCGGTCCCAGAGCTCATAATAAAACCACACACTGGTGTGCCAAAAAGGCCTTGGCTTTGAATTTTTCTCCCAAGTAATTTCAGTCTATTTCTATTGGTGCTTTCATCATGAAATGTTGACACATTGTTAGGGACATCTGCTGGACTGAAAAATTGAGAGATACAGTTTTGTTTTTTTGGACAGCAGTGAATTGTAACTTTTTTATAAACTCATTTAATCATAATGATGTAGATATTTAGAGAAACATCCCAAATTCAAATGGATATTACTAATGAATGGGTCTTCAATATGTTGAGCATGTGATGGGCGCATTTAAATCAGAGTCTTAAGAGCAGCATCTTTGAGCTGCCACATCTTTATGTTGATTGAGGACTATGAGGATCTGAAGCTCTGGACCATCATCACATCATTATAGCCTTGTGAGGGAAATTCTATAGAAAAGTCATGTCCAGACATGTTCATGTCACTTGTCCATGGAAAAAATGCCTTTTTACTTGAGGTTAGACCTGTAAATGTTTCAGTTGTGGTTTCAAAGAGACTAAGCTTGGCCATTTTTTTGCAGGAAAACAAAAACAGTTGATATTGTTGTTATATATCTGAAAATACTGATAAATGTTTAAGCAACAAATCATAAACATGGCGTGGTTCTCATTTTATTTTAATATATGTGCATACATTTGTGGGAATTCTAAGTAATAGCCAAGTCCAGTCATGTTCATGTCATTTGAGCATGGAAAAATGCCCTTTTAGTTGGGGTTGGTCTCTCTAAAGGTTTCTACTGTGGCTCCAAATTCACCAGATTTTCTCCAGGGTTTAGTCATTTCCAGCTTGACCTATTATACAATTATAGCAAGTGAAGGGCTGAAGGTGTGCGCTATCTTTTCAAAATGCTTTTAATTAAACATTGTTGGATAACTCGATACATTTGGAGGAGAATATTAAATATTTAACTCAAATATCTTTTAGCAGATTGCGGTGGGAGATTTTATGGGAAAGTATTTCTAGAAGATCATAATCATTATGTTGAGTAGTGACTCATCTTCCCTCAACTGCCAGGAATTATCTTTCATGAATTCAGAAAGCTGTGTTTGTGGCATTGATCACAGTTAAATATAAGCCTGGATGTTGTTAAATTCAGATGATGTGCATATAATGGAGACACTAGATGTAATCAGTATAAGCAGTCCAGTGGAATTTTAATATTTTAAAACTTTTTCAACTTTTTTAAGGAGGATTCAGAATGTGTTTATATATATATATATATGTGTGTGTATGTATATATATATATATATATATATATATATATATATATATATATATATATATATAAACTATTTTTGTATTATGTGTGCTATTAATATTATTGTATTCAAATGAAAAAAGAACATTTCCATCTGGGTATGTCCATAATATTATTAGAGATCACATTTTACAACAATAAATAAATGTCACCATATTATTAGTGTAACTTTTGTAGGAACCTTATAGAAAATAATGGTACATTTCGTTTTATTGAAGCACATCAGCTCTGCACTGTGCTGTGGATTGAATGACTTCTGCATAAAGAGATGGTGGCAACATATGAAAGAAAATTTACTGACATAGTACCTTATCATGAGCTGGACAGATAATGGGACCCTCGTGTGGAAATGCCTGTCCCTGGCTGGATTTAGGATGAGGTTGACAACCCCCTACAGCTCTTTGAGCAGGGAAGTCTCTCTGGTCGACATCTGAGGCTGTAATTGAGACCTCCTTGGCTGTCTAGTTTTTTTGCATGTGTCGAGGCTCTCTGCCAGATTTGCCTCAGACCTGTCATTACACGCGGTGTTAGTCTATCAACACATTTTCAGAAATTCTGTACAGGCTACGTAATAAGTGCTTTAAAGTCTTTACTGTGATACATCACATAGTGAGCAAATGTATCCTTCCCTTTTGAGTTCAAACTGAAGGTAGATTATTTGCTCTAGTATAAATCAGAAAGTGACTGAAAGCTCTGTTTCTGAGATTGCTCTGCTTTGAAAATACAGAGGAATGCTTAGCTCAAGGTGAAAACTTTAGGCTACTTACTTGTGTAAGGCTTGGCAAGACTTTTATCCTCTGTGTATTTCTGTAAACAATATGAAAAAGGATATTAATGAGAGGTTAACATTTATGAAGATTTTATTGTAAGTTTGTAAGACAAACATGCTTGGAGGAGCGCTAATGATTTCTGTGAATAAACTCTTCTGTCATTAATTTTAATGTATTTTATTATATACTCAGATACCAGTTGACTTTAAAATCTGTATGTATTATAATACTACTCTTTTTTTTTTCAATCATTGTTAAGTTTTCTGTGTAACAATACGTTGACTGAACTGACCAACAGAAAAATATCCACTCATAGTACTGTATTTTTATATATACAGCCACGTGACTGCTGATATTGGTTCAGACATTTTGCCTGTATTAACCAATGCTTTCATGTATTCTGTTCTTTGAATATAGGTGAGATCTGCTGTCAGTATCCCCAAATCAAAACTGTGTGCTAGGAGAATGATTCCATTTAGTTCTACCACCTTCTGACTTGCATTTAGTCTTTCACTCATCAAGCAACAAAAATTAAAACCTGAAGCAAAACGGCACGTATCTCATGTTCACTGAGAGGGATTTTTATAGCCTGTAGCACTCAGCGTGGAACAGGACACCACTTCAATTAGCCACATGTGAGCGCTTTCATACACAGCTCTATCCACTGCCAGGAGTGACAGACTGGTGCAGACGTCACTGAATAGCGTCAGAGAACTTTGGGGAAAAGAAACAACTAGTTGTGTAATTACTGCACATAAAGGTCAGATTGTACAGAAAAAATTTTTGTATTTTGTATTTTTTATCTGTAGCTAAAGGGCTATTAGAATTGGAATAGTTTAACAGGTCAGGGGAGTCTAAAAGTTATATCTATATATAAAATCTTAGACAAAAAACTAATTTGGATAACAATAAAATTACCACGGGATGATTATGAAAAAATTTTCCCAGGCGTCATATAACAAACTTAAAAAATTGTTGATTCCTTCTTGGCGGCACGGTGGTGCAGCAGGTAGTGTTGCAGTCACACAGCTCCAGGGACCTGGAGGTTGTGGGTTCGATTCCCGCTCCGGGTGACTGTCTGTGAGGAGTTGATGTGTTCTCCCCGTGTCCGCGTGGGTTTCCGCCGGGTGCTCCAGTTTCCTCCCACAGTCCAAAAACACACGTTGGTAAGTGGATTGGCGACTCAAAAGTGGCCGTAGGTGTGAATGTGTGTCTGTGTTGCCCTGTGAAGGAATGGTGCCCCCTCCAGGGTGTATTCCCGCCTTGCGCTCAATGATTCCAGGCAGGCCCTGGACCCACCGCGACCCTGAACTGGATAAGCGGTTACAGATAATGAATGAATGAATGAATGATTCCTTCTTCTAATGCATCCATTTAATTAGATTAGTAACAATAGTTACTTGTTTATTATCGTGTAGTTAGAGGTTGGGGCGGCGGTGTCAGGTGGAGAATCAAGCGATAAATATCATGCATTTAAGAAGAAAAAAACTGCTGCTTCTAAAAAAAAAAAACAGTTGTGGACAAGACTAAAATCACCAGCTTACCACTTTTGGTGTTTGGTAAAAAACAGTACTTAATTCTTTTATTCGTTCGTCTTCTGTAATGCTTCATCCTGATCAGGGTCACAGTGCGTCCTGAGCTTACCCAGGATCATTGGGTGACAGGCAGGAACATACCCAGGAAAGGGCATTTATTCAAATACATAAGTCACCTAGATTACAAAATCACAGGCGAACACCTGTAATAGGAACTTAAAATTACAGGCAAAATATTCTCCTCCTTGTGCTCAGTTTAATAAAACAGAAAACCTGGAAGTCTTTCCAGACCTACTGCAGTTGTTATGTGCTATAGATTTACAGAAAATTGTCTTGCTAGTTGTCAAAGTTAAATGGCAAGCTAAATTGTGGTATGTTAAATGTAACTGCATTCAGTGAGGTATAAGCATTGTATGTGCTGTATAATAATGAGCTCCATTAACTTGTCATTGTTTTTCATTGATATTCGGAACTGGTGCAGGTCAATAATGGGAGCACTTGCATCATTTCTTGTGATGGGCGTTTAGTTGGATTTTTTTGCTCTTTGCTCTGTGTGAATGTGTTTATTTTTTCCAAATCTCTCCTGGTGGCAGTCCGTATTATTTGAGGTTATCATCCAATACCTAGTTTTACCAGTTAATAAATAATGATTTTAAATAACGTGTGCTGTTGATTTAACAAATTCATTCAATCAAGGAGAATCTGAACACAGCATTGTTCTTCAAATTCACTCACACCTTTATAGAAAAAAAGATCTTATTTCTTTTTTGTTTTATATTTTTTTTTTTGTATTTACTGTGATTATATATAATTTTTATGGAGACATTAGTTTAAATATATATAATTATCTTAAGTGCCTAAGAATTTTGCACAGTACTGTATATGATTTCTAGAACTCTAAATGAAAGCAAAGAAGGTTTTTGATTAGTTTACTTTGTGTAGAATTTAATTTTTGTTTATTAGAATGAGAATTTGCATGACTTGCACTATATAAGTGATTCAGTGTTTTGTTTGAATTATTTCTGTAATTTTTCTGCCTTACATGGATCTCACCATTTTGCTTTATCTCATAGCTTTGGATTCAAATGCTAATTTTCTGTCTAGAAAGCAGTGATATTACCCCACTAACTTTTAACAATCTCCAGAACGGCACTGTCAGTCCTGCCTATCACCATCACTATAATACATTTTGTTAGAGAATGTAGACACATTTCTGAGGCAGGGTTTCTGTGCTTGCCCTCTTATCTGGTTGGTAGGAGGCCCACAGATGGAGTCAGGGGATCTCCTCCATTCTCTATCATCCGCTCTGCCCCAGAGCCAAGTCTGCCAGAATGCCGCCCGCTATCAGATGGGCTCCTGCTCTCCTCCCTGGACATGGCATTTTATCAGAGCTGGTCAGTGTTGATCTAGCTCTCTGCCCCCTCTCTCTTTCCCTCTTCCATCCGTCCAGTTGTCCGCCAACGCAGCCACCACATTCAGAGGTTAAGCACACTCCCACGGTAAACACAAACAGCCAGAACTACATTCAAGCTATTTCAGGAGGGCTTCCAAACTGTCTGTTTTCCTCAGAATGCTTTCTTTCCTTCCTTAAACAAATGACAGCCAAAGGATATGTTCTTGTCCTCCCTAGTGATCACAGGTTGCCAGACAAAAGGTGGCATGTTCTCATTTTGCTCAAGTACCTTAAGTGTTCCTTTTGTGAAGGGTATCTTTTTTCACTTGTTTTTAGTCATGTCTCATTCGTACCTGTTACTGAGGTCTCAGCTGTCACTTATGCTGCCAAGATTAAACTTCCTTTGCTGCTGTGTTGCTGCTGCACCTTTGTTTGGCATCCTGCTGAGAGTTTTGAAGGAGGGTTTGGGTGGGTAATAAAACACACGGCACGGTGGCTTGGTGGTTAGCACGTTGGCCTCCTGTATGTATGTATGCATGCATGCAATACAACTTATTTCAACTTACATGTTAGTGCTTCAAGGCAGACCAGACCTTTCCAGTGACACGTCCTACCTCTGCTGCAGCCTAGGCTTTGGAACGCAGCTTTTTGAGTCGCCAATCCACCTAGTAACGTGTGTTAGCAACGTTTTGGATCATAGAAGGACACCAGAGCACCCAGAGGAAACCCAAGTGGACTCGGGGAGATCACAACAAACTCCTCACAGACAGTAACCCAGAGCAGGACTTGAACCTATAACCCCAGGATCCTGGAGCTGTGTGACTGCAACACAACCTGCTGTGCATTTATATCATTATTCTTATTCAAAACATACATAAAAAAAACTTCAAACAAGTTACACACATCAAGCACGTGTTGATTTTGAGAACAAAGTTTTAATTTTATTTTTTTTCCTTGAGGAACAAGAAACTTTGACATTTCTTTCCTTGTGATTGATTTAGTAACCCGCAGCGACATTCTCAACTAATAACCCACCTCTTCCTAGCATTTTGCTTTGATGCTTTGGGGTCCAATTTGATACATGATTGAAAAATCCCACTGCCTTCCAAAGTGCATTTTAGATTTTGAGTACAGTTTCACCCTCATGTAAGGACTGACGTTTTAATAGCTTAGGGAGGCCCATTTCAGGTTATGATTCCTGCATTTTTCCTCCACACTGTATTTAGGGGCGTAACTCTTGAGTGCTTGTGAAAGAGTAGGTCTTTAAAAAAACCTTCCATTTTTGAGGCTTTGGCTTTAGTGGGGATTTTGATTATTTGTTTTTGTTTTTTTTTTATTATTATTATTATTATTTTTCTTTTTTTGGGTTGGAATCTATATAGAATCTCAAGTTCCAGAGACAAAAAAAAAAAACTTTTATATTCCAGTGTTGTCGCCATGCACTTTCATATTTTTTCCATTAGATTAATATTAATATTCTCCTTCAAATAACTTCTAGCTGTCGAGAGCCTGGAGCACTGATATTTATGCTTCAAAACGGGTAGAGTCACATTGTCAGGCAGGTGTAATCAAATCTGAGCTGGAGCCCACAGTCTAGTGCTAGCTTTTGTTGTTTATTGTATCAGTGGTTCTAATGAGGTGTGTTTTAGGATCCAAGCCATTTGCCGTTGGAGAGCATATATCACTCAATTTGTTTGTCTTTCTTGTTGTATTTGGCTTTTATCCTGCACAATCAAATTAATCATGACTTCATTTTGGAGAATGACAAATGTTAATATCAGTTATATTATAAAATATACTTATTTAACATGCAACCCTAACATCCCATCAGTTTTGAAATGCCAGTGCGGCATAAATTTGATCAGTTTGACTTGCTTTCATTCAGGTAAGTGCTCAGAGCTGAGAATGTACATGTACATTCCCGTGATTTCAGAGCATTGGAGACGCCAAATTGCAATACAATTTGCTGTCTGATAATCCGAGAGATAAAAACAGGGGTAAACGCTGGGACAGCTGGATGCTATGTCTGGAGGTTGATAGCAAGGACCAGGTGATTGCGTGTCTAGCTTCATCATTGTAGCATACTCAGCCTGCAGGCCATTTTAAAGCTTATCACACTTCCACAGGATCTGGGAATGCAAACAGGCAAATATGTGCATATGCTCCTTTAGAAAAAAAAACAGTCTTTAACCGTGATGTGACCAATTTTCACATAGGCCAGTTATATATCTACAATATAGCAGCACCAATTTTATTGAACCCTCTGGATGTAAATTTGTGCCAGCCCTTTGCTCTTCCCTAAATCAGATGCCTCTTTACTCTGAGTGGCATCTTTTATACTCTTTTCTAATCATCTAGACTAATATTGTGGCTTGCTGCTTAAGAGATCCAAAAGTTAGCCCATTTTGTTCCACCTCAAAAGTGTGCTCAGGAAGGAATAAATAAGTTAAGCCTCATTAAGCAAGTCCCGGATACAGTTTCATAATACATTTGGCCAAAAATGAAACTACTGAAACCAAAGGGTCCCATAGCACTTACTGGTGCCTGGAAGAGAGTTCTACCCAACGAGAGACACTTCAGTCAAAATCGTCACGTCGCCAAGCACAGCACAGGCATTTAAACTGAATCCTGCAAATTCGCTGGCCTTTTGAATGAAGAATGGGACAGGAGCATGAAATCTGAACTAGACTGAATCTGTGCTGAGAGCGTGTTGGATTAGAGTGGGCTGCAGAACCAGTTGGGGAGAAGAGAGTATGGAGAGCCCATCTATTTAATTAAAAAAAATTCTGTAATTATTGGAGGCTAATGGTTAAAGTGTTAAAATACAAACTAGTATGATGGAGATAAGCCGCTTCCACACATGCATGGTAGTACAGAGTGTTTCCAGCCTTTACCCAGAGGTATGATTGAACACAACACTACCAGACATTACCTGGATGTTATCCTGCATCCTGCAATGTCCTGGTAATGTCTGAGTGAGCACGTGTGAACAGAACTGTTAATGTTCTGGAGAGTCATGTTGGTTTTTTTCATTTATTTATTATTGTTATATTTATTTATTGTGTGGTTGATGTGTTCATTATACGTCATGGACTTCTAAATGCTGTATTTTAATTGGCTAGTTTATATTAATTAAGTTGCATAGGGTTGTGTCTGTGGCAGTTCATTCATTCATTATCTGTAAGCGCTTATCCAATTCAGGGTCGCGGTGGGTCCAGAGCATAGGTGGGCGCAAGGTGGGAATACACCCTGGAGGGGGCGCCAGTCCTTCACAGGGCAACACACACACACACACACACACACACACACACTTTTGAGTCGTCAATCCACCTACCAACGTGTGTTTTTGGACTGTGGGAGGAAACCGGAGCACCCGGAGGAAACCCACACGGACACGGGGAGAACACACCAACTCCTCACAGACAGTCACCCGGAGCAGGAATCGAACCCACAACCTCCAGGCCCCTGGAGCTGTGTGACTGTGACACTACTGTACTAATATAGATAGAACAATAGTTTCATATTTATATAGTAGTGTTCTATTACTAATCTCAACTGGGCTGAACTCATTCCCATTTATGGTATCATGTGTAATCAGTGTTGCATATCAAGAGCAGCACAGCATTCTGATTTTTGCTTTCTTGTCACCCCTGAACACAGGTCTGCAGTTTAGATATTGGTGGTTGTAATGAAGCAAACAGCCCACAGTGGAGAAGTTAGAATAATCCGGGTGTGTTTTTGAATTGCTCTAGCTGTGCAGTCACATCAGAGGAGCCGAGGCTATTACAGCCGCAGACATAACATAACGTCCCTTTTTTCGCAGGAGCCGAAATTATACTCTTCATTTTGTTGTGTTCTAATGGAGTAGCATGCACTATTAGCCTGATAATGACTTAGAATCATAATGTGCTTAGCAGTATGTGACCGCCATTACCCAACATCAGTGACACAGATGTTTGTGCATTTTTAAAGCAGTGCGTATTGCTCTTTCATCATCTACAAATATGCGGTTTGAAGCCTGCTTCTATTTTCTCTTGGTGTCAGTGCTGTTTTTATGTCAATTCAAAGTGTTATGTTTCTTTTAGAGAATATGGGGTGACACAAAATCGTAAGAATTCAAAACAATGCATTTGAAAATGGGTATTTTACACTGTGTTTACTATCTTAAATGAGAAATAAGTGATTTTTACTGCCGAAAATTAGCAAAAAATATTTATAAAAGTGTTTACTTTTTATATGTACCATTAGTCATTGAAGACCAACTGCATCAAATGGATCTGTCATCCCTGAATTAATTCTCTATACAACCGGTCTCTTAAATGCGGACTTCCATGTTTAACATGTTTTGTACAGAATGTGTGAGCCACAAGTGTCAGTATAATGTTTAAATAGTTATAATTAACTGAGATTAATTAGATTAAATGTCTGGTTTCTCTTTTTAAATGTAAATTCTCCATGTTCTCCATATTTGCAACTCTCTTCTGACAAGAAAAAGTGATATTGCATTTGAAGTGAACTCAGAGGACAGCTTGTAGGTCAGAGACTTGGTTGGGCCTTTTAAATGTCTTCTGTTCATTTGCTAAATTCCATCTGACATTCTGCACCAAAGGAAATATTAATGGTGTTGCATTCAGCCAAGTGCTCATTGCTCAAGGAGAGACAGAGACAAAGATCAGACAAAGTACTGTACGTCCCCTGTACTATAAATTTTAAATGACTAAAGCAGGCCAAGAATATGTTAAATTAATTTACTTAAATTATTACAGTAATGCTGTGTATGAAATCATTTTCTTATTATATTTAACATTTATCATTTTTTTTATTAGTGCCTATATTTTTGTAATCACCCCTTATAACATTATAAACTTCTTTTGCATAGTTTGTATAAAGTCATTAGCTATGCATGCAATGCTGTAGGGGAAAGCAACATGAGTTTAATCACCCCCCGAAACAAAATTTCCTGAATTTTTTAGTTGAATTTTCAGGTTCCCCTAAACACCTACTGAAAAATGTCTGGGGTTAATGAAAGGACAAAATGTTCACATCACCCAATAAAAATCATTGTGATGGGTCATTTTGCATATTGATTCCTTTCAAATGCCATTGTGCTGCTTTTCTTTACAGCATAGATATAACTTACCAAACATTTCTCCCATGATTCTTAGTCCCATTAAGAAAGACCCCATTACATTGACAAGTAGAGATTCTGTACAAAACAAGGCTTTAAACATGGCTGCCCTATGTGGGATACCCAATCTATGGAGCATAAACTGATTCAGTTTATTTACACTTTATATACACTGCTCAAAAAAATAAAGGGAACACTAAAATAACACATCTTAGATCTCAATGAATGACATATTCCAGTTGAATTTAAATTGAAATTATTCATTTATTAAGTTGAAATTATTAATTACATAGTGGAATGCATTGAGAACAAAATAACATAAAAATTATCAAATCAAATTTATCATCCCATGGAGGTCTGGATTTGGAGTCATACTCAAAATAAAAGTGGAAAATCAAATTACAGGCTGATCCAACTTCAGTGGGAATTCCTCAAGACAAGTTGTGCCGCATGACCTCCCTACAACATCTGGGCATGCTCCTGATGAGGCGGCGGATGTTCTCCTGAGGGATCTCCTCCCAGACTTGGATTAAAGTATCAGTCAAGTCCTGGACAGTCTGTGGTGCAACGTGGCGTTGGTGGATGGAACAAAACATGATGTGCTCGATTGGATTCACATCTGGGGAACGGATAAGCCAGTCCGTAGCATCAGTGTCTTTATCATGCAGGAACTGCTGACACACTTCAGCCACATGAGGCCTAGCATTGTCATGCATCAGAAGGAACCCAGGGCCCACTGCACCAGCATATGATGTCACAATGGGTCTGAGGATCTCATCCCGATAACCCATGTCAGTCAGGGTACCTCTGACTAGCACATGGAGGGCTGTGTGAAACTCCAAAGAAATACCTCCCCACACCATTACGGACCCACTGCCAAACCGGTCATGCTGGAGAATGTTGCAGGCAGCAGAACGCTCTCCACAGCATTTCCAGACTCTGACACGTCTGTCAAATGTGCTCAGTGTGAACCTGCTCTAATCTGTGAAGAGCACAGGGCGCCAATGGTGAATCTGCCAATCTTGGTGTTCTCTGGCTAATGCCAGCCGCCCTGCATGAAGTTGGGCTGTAAGCATAAGACCCACTTGTGGACATCGGGCCCTCATGGAGTCTGTTTCTGACAGTTTGTCCAGAAAAATGGACATTCATCGCCTGCTGTAGGTCATTTTGAAGGCTCTGGCACTGCTCTTCCTGTTCCTTGCACAAAGTATGAGGTAGCGGTCCTGCTGCTGAGTTGTTACCCTCTTACGGTCTCCTGGTGTACTGGCCTGTCTCCTGGTATCTCCTCCATGCTCTGGACAGTGTGGTGACAGACACATTAACCTTGCCACAGCTCGCATTGATGTGCCACTCTGGATGAGCTGCACTACCTGAGCAACTTCTGTGGGTTGTAGAAACCGCCTCATGCTTCATCTAGGGGTGAGGAAACTGACAAAATGCAAAAGTGACTAAATCATCAGCCAGAAGGGGAGAGAAGGGAGAAATGGTCTGTGGTCACCACCTGAAGAACCACTCCTTCATAGGGGTTGACTTGCTTATTGTGTCTCATTTCTACCTATTGTCCGTTCTATTTGCACAACAGCAGGTGAAATTGATTCACAATCAGTGTTGCTTCCTAACTGGAATTTCACAGAAGTGTGATTGACTTAGAGTTACATTGTGTTATGTAAGTGTTCCCTTTTATTTTTTTGAGCAGTGTATAAAGATTTGAAACAACTAATATATATATAATCATATTCTTTGCTTCTTGTTGAAGGTATAAGTGGCTGATTTTTACCTCCTTTGAAAAAGGCCCCTTGCTTTCTCAGAAAGCTTTATGGATGTTCGGTTTCCATTACACTTCTGAGGGGATCATCAACACAGGTTCCAGACCAGCTGATCTCCCTTTTCCCCATTAAGAGGCCTGGATTATCTGTGAGCCCCATACCTGGACCTTTTGCCCTTTCCCTGCTTTCCTTCTTTGTCCAGCTGCCACTCACTAGAGCTGGGTGGCACTAATAGAGTTCTGGCTCACTGGTCCTGGAGCTCAAGTCTCAAATGGAGGTCTCGGTCATCAGTGGTTGCGCACCCGCAATCCACAGAAACTAATTTCACGAAACGCTGCCTCCCCCCACACTCCAGTTCAAATTAGCGATATTATCATGATGCTAATTAAAACGCCAAGAGTGGAAATTCTCAGCCATTCATTGGGCACATCCCAAATCTATCAGAGAGCTGGAGGGAAGTGAATGTCTGCTTAATACACTGTGGTGCGTAGGGGTTTGAAATGATTTGTAATAATGACTGGTTGAGCCAAGACGAAGGATAATAGTTTGTGCTAAATATCATCAGCTATATTTGATTAAGAAATTTCCAGACAACAAATGTCTGTATTTTATGACATTCAAATCTGGACACTGTGTTTTGTCATTATTGGGTCAAGTACATCAGTCCTGTATTTAATCACATTCAAATGTGGCTATTATTGTACAGTTCTAATCCTGCCATGTTCTTCTATCTAACATCCTGGAGGACCACATCTTTGCTGAGTTTGAAAATTAGCCACTGGCTTTTCTTATAAACTTGCCGGATTTGTGTCTTAACTAAACTGTGGATCTGAGTCATGGTTCACCATGTTACTAATCCGCATGCTCCTTTTCAAATAGGATTGAATTTATAACAGGTCCTGAGGTAAGTTCCTCTTTTACAAGTGCTCCTCTGTGATTTTTATAGCCTTATGTCAGTGCTTTTCTCTCTTCTTGCCTGAGAAATGCATGTGGAATTACCTACAGTTTTTATAGCAGTGACAGTCTTGTCTGGTTACCACACTCTGTGTTGTTTTAGGCAGATGTCATCTGTTGTTTTCTTTTCTTCTCACCACATTCAGTCTCAGAAACCCTCCCCCAGACATTAAATAATTTCTGCATTGCGAAACTAAAATTTGTGTGTTTGAAAAATCAGTCAACCATTTTCTTGGTTGAAACCTTGATGATTCCATCCCAAACTGAAATAAGTGTATTTACTCTCTACTCCACATTTGCTTGGCATGTTGTGAATGAAGCATGATCATATGATCACATGGTTCAAACACTGGTTCATTCAATTTTTTGCAGAAATTTGTCATAGTATGTTCACTCCCTCATTAAAGAAAATATCTTGTTGAATTGTAAACACATTTTTCCAGGATTTTTTTTAAAGAACTGCCTAAACAAGTCCTTTGTCAGTATAGTATTGTGTGTAACTAAAACGTGTAATACACCTTCTTACAGGACTTGCAAACATAACACATTTCCCCAAGGTTGTGGCTTAGTCATTGAGCATAGCTAAATAAATGCTGTGCAGCAAAAGGCATGATCCTCACTAGATAGTCTTTGGTTGGGCTGATATGTTATTATAAAACTGGACTGCATCAAATTAAACTGAGTCACAGTGTTTCATTTTTCCCCTTTGATTTTTTTTTTTAAACAGTAAATGTCCTTCGATTCACTCTGTGCCCAAATGTCTTTTAGTTTCACTTGAATGAAAGTGCAAAGCTGAGAAAGTCTCTCTTTGATTCCAGTCAATTTACAAAAGCCATTTCTGGCATTATGAATTGTTTCTAACAGTGTGTGATTGTCACTATATATTTATACTGAAGTACTTCTTATAACTAAGGAATTTAGCACAGCGGTGGAGCTGCACATGACTTTAAGTTCACCCAATGCCTTGAGTGTTATAAAACCCCTCAGCATTGGGCTGTGGGGCAGTGCTACTGTGTTCCTTGGAATGGTGCATTTCTGTCTAATAATTTTGCCATAACTTGGAGTGCAAGTTCAAATTTTCTAGTGCTCTTGTGGTTGAATGCAATCAAGCCCTCACAGAAATTTTCCAACAGCTTGAAATATTTCCTTGAGAAATAGAAGCAATTATTATCACACATGGGAGCAAACTACTACTTAATATCATAGCTTTTGCATGTTCTGGCCATGTAGTGATAATCTAGAGGATGTTTTTCTCAGAATACTATTATCAAAGCCACACTTCATATATGTACTATATTGCAAATATAAACCCGTGGCGTTTGGTTTGTTGCTGTGTGTGTGGAGTGTGGGCACACACACTGCATTGATGGAATAGGCAGAATTTGTTAAGGAAGCCTGATGCATTCCTTATAGTCCAGCTCTGGAGATAATGAGTCTGTAGATATTGCAGAAGACAGAGATACAGCTGCTCCATTATTTTTCTCTTTCCTTCTCTTCCTTGACCTTGAAACCGCGCAGACAGCTTATATACGTATTTCCCTCATGGACTTCCCTATCACTCGCATGTTCTTTTCTTTTTAGGGAACATGAATGGAAATATAAGCAGCAGTATCTTAATTTATAATGACATAAGGAGATCTCAGATACCGTCGGCCACTGCTTTTTAATCGTCAATCTGTCAGTCCCAGTATATTGTTCTCTGTAAGGACTAGGTTTGAGGACAACCCTCATTAAGACTCATAAAAGAACTGTCACATGATATAATAATTTTTTCAGACTACTTACATGTTGAATGTTTGTCTGTGGTGGGGTTTTGGCCAGTTGAGTTCATATTAAATAGGAGAAACCTTTCCGAGCATTGTCCTCACACTGTTATCCGTCATTGTGTGTGTTAATATACACTGTTCCTCCTTACAGAATCATTTTGTTTAAGATGGCTAAAATCTAATGTCTTGTCTAGTGATGCACGGTACACCGATACTAGAAAAGTATCTCAATACTTAGTCATTAAAAATGGTACAATTCCCTGTATAATGAGTACCAGTACTCCTAAAGAGTGTTTTAAAATAAGAGCGATATTTCCAACGAGTGCCAAAGGGAGGCAGTGTGGGCAAGCAGCGCTTTGCCTTCTCTTCCTTAATGATTTTGCAGCTAGTTTTAGCGACTTTTCAGACATTCTAGCGAGTTGTTTTAAAAAAAAAACACAGACTAGCACCATACGACATTCTGTACAAGCCTTCACTACTTTTGATAGAAGAGAATCGCCAGTAGCACAACTCGTTAGAACACCAGGACTGACCGTGGCTTCTCTGCCCCGGGAGACACCTCCCTCAGCTCAAACAGATCAGAATGAGCTGCGAATGTACAAAAGTACTACCAAAGACACGTCTGGTTCCTTTTATATTGAATTCATTACTTTTTCTGAGCTCCTGAACTGAGATCACCTAATTGATTGAGGCATTCAGCTTTATTGAAACAGTGAAAAAGTCTTATGAACGTATGACATGGAGCATGATTGGCTCCAGAAATGGTGAAATGTCTCATGTGGTTACAGACTTAACAAGCAGATAACAGCCATTTTGCCGACCGCCCTCAGCTTGTTGAGAAAGTACATTAGTTTTCCTGATGTTTTAAGTGGTATCATTTCAGTATCAGTATCCAGATATTTAGTCAGGTATCGTATTGAAAGTCATAATTTTGGTATCGTGTCAATACTAGTCTTGTCTGAAGCATTGTTAGTAGATATTGTAGCATTCAAGGACAAGCTGCACCAGCTCATTGGGTCACCAAAAAGGTGGGGGGACTAGTTCAATTATTCCCAAATGTAAAACTTTGCTAAGTAATGTTAGGTAATATGTGCTATTTTTCAGACAAGCAGTTCAGTTATGACAATTATGACATTTTAATACTTTGTAGTTTTCACATGCCATGTTTTTATGTATAAAGATTATTTACTGGAATTTAGAACTTAATTTTATGCACGTTTAAGGCTCTTTTATGTACATGATTTAAACAGGAAGGAAACACCATAAGCCCACACTAGCATGTATGCATTGGCTTTTTTTATATAGAAATTAAAGTGAGATATTGAAAATGTAAGATTGCAAGGGCTGCTTATAGTCTACATTATCACAAACAATATCTGAGGTTCAAAATTGAGGACATTTAGCTTATAAGCAAAAGAGTTACCAAATGTGCTGTGCACATGACAGTAAACAAAATCAAATGACCGTTTGACACTTTACATGCAGTGTTTGAAAGAAAAGCCAGACCATTTAAACCACAATTGGAGTTAAATAATTTCCCCCAAGTATTTCAGCCCTAATTTTCAATATTTCTGATTATTTCATCATCCTGGCACAATTTATTTATCTGCTAAAAGTCTGAAAGAAAGTCTGAAACAGTCAACCCTACCTTAAACTTTATTAATGTACTAAATAGAATGTCCTTGAATACTTCATCCAAAGGCTCATGGTATGGGTTAAATTGAAGTAAATATCACAGTTATTGTTAGTGACTGAATGCTTATTCAAAGTACATGATTCATCCACTCCTTCTGTGAGACTGCTATCAGTAAGAAAGGCTTTAACTGGAACTGTTCGGTCTGTTATTCAGACGTTTCTGAGAATATCGTAGTAAGTTGTATTTTTGGCCCTTTTCCAATTCAGAGCTTATCATATATACGTACAGATATGTTTTATAAGCATTTTTAAAGCAGTATTGTACGTAACACTGATGTTCATCATGTTTTCTCAGAATCTCCAACAACTGTCCGTTATTTTGAATACTGCTTTGTTCATGTTCACGTTAGAAAGTGTTGAAACCTTTATAACAAGCATAGATGTGTATTTATGTCAGGTGTCATGAAAGCCACATACAGGTGCCCATTTACTGTTTCATTGATCTTTTAATTAAAAATTTAATGACTTTATCTGAACTGACAGATACGATTAATTAATGCATTTTTTTGTTTGTTTTTATCAGCTACACCAATAGTAAGCTTTCAGAGAGAGCTGTCACTGGATTGGCTGTGACTGTGGGACAGATTTGCATTAGTGTGTCTGGCTCACAGAAGGTTGGAGGTTTGGGTGATGGAGATGGAGATGGGGTCTGGTTGGCTGCAGCTGGGTAATGGTCCATGCCAATCCAGCAGCTGCTATCAAACCCTGACATTTTACTGCCTGCTGTCTGTCACTATATAGTCGTCTGCCAGGAGCATGAACTGTTAGAATATCCCTTAACACAGCAGTGTCATCAGACAAGCTGGCTAGCCAGGATGACTAAGCTAGCCCAGGCTTGGAATGCTTTCAACAATGGAATTTGAGAATGTCAATGTGTTGTTGTTGTTGTTTTGTTTGTTGGTTCTTAAATATAAATATGGGTGTGTGTGTTTTTTCCCCCTTTTGTTTGGTTCTGTGTAACCAAGAAGCATCTGATTTTTGTGATTTGAGTTGTTGGCACTAGTTGTTTGGCCCTGACCTGGCTGCCTGGATGGTGTTTTGCCATTGTTTTCGATGTTCTCATTATGCCTGGGCTCGATCCCCACGCAAAATCGTGGCCAAATGGAGAGTGTGGAAATGGACTGGGCTGGAAATGCCTCCCTCTGGCTAAGAGCATAATACTGTGGGACTCAAAGAAAAGGATTGGTCAAAGAGTCTAGTCCCAAGAGTTCTTAGTCCCT
This sequence comes from Hoplias malabaricus, assembly GCF_029633855.1. NCBI lineage: Eukaryota > Metazoa > Chordata > Actinopteri > Characiformes > Erythrinidae > Hoplias > Hoplias malabaricus. Next base: position 32,366,434 of record NC_089801.1, on the reverse strand, counting down.
CTAAGAAGCCAAATGGAAGACTGACCACAAGCTTTTTGACACGGTTGATTCTCATGAACAAATACTATACAAGTACAAGAGCTCTGTGGCAACACTATTATTTGCTTCATCAAGATTCATTGTGTGATGTCACTCCCTCTGCTTGTTTTTCCTGCAGACATACTAAATCTGTGTTTTTCTCCATACAACCTGTTATGCCTCACTCTGTCTGTGTTTTCCTAAACCTCTCTCTCTCCTCCCCCAGGTATGGAAGCGTTCCGGAGCCTGGTTCTACAAGGCCTTGCCAAAACACATTCGTCCAGTAAAGGACCCACTATCAGATATCAGGAGGCCAGTTATAGAGAGAGAGGAGCAGCCAGTGGTCAGGAGCTTGCCAGTTATCTACACTTGGGCCCACAGCAAAGGTCCGTTTAACTGCATGTAAAATGTATTCTGACCTATTCCAATCTGCTGTTTCCGTTCAAAAGTTTATCAACTGTACCACCATGTAGAGTAATGCCAAAAATGATTAACAGTGGTTAATACCCTGTGGTGGACAAAACCACTAGCTTTAAACAACAGAGTAGACAACAGTGTCATTAGTATAATTCTTTTTCATTTATTTTGTGATTTCAAATTAGTCATAAAGCACACACATGTACAGGGATAAAAAATATATTACTATAAACTAATCCCATCTAAACTGTACTTTTGTGCTAATAGTACATAGCTGCATTTCAGTGCTCATATTGCTTAAGCCATGAGACAAACCCCCAAACTTCAGTGTGGTTATGCACATTCTTTCAGACCTTATCTCATTATATCTTCTTTAACATTTTTCCTCACAATGAACTACATGTATTTATTTTCTTATTTAACTGGAAAAAATCAAAGCCTGGTCTCTGACTGGAGCCTGTCAGTGATCATCAATTAAAGTAATTCAGCTTAATATATGAAGAGCTTAGATAATCATTAAATTTAAATGTGAACATTGTACATAATAGTTGCAGTGTGGTAAAGACACTTCATCTATCCCATATTGGACAGCCTCTAAATGTGTAAATGACAGAGGAAAAGGTTTTGGGGCACCCCTCAGGCAATGGCACTTCCCAGACAGGAGTTCTCTGCCTCAGATCTCAGTGTCCCTCTAATGTAGTCAGCAGCAGAGCATCGCATAGCTATAGGTGCTCTACCGCCCAGCTCTGTGCTGAGGGTGAAATTTGCCAATCCTAGCAGAAAGGCCCAAAAAAAGGGAAGGTTTGTGTTGAAATAAATTGAGCGTGGCATGGATAAAACGAAGCCGTCTGCACTGTATGATAAGTCTTTTTAGTGCAAAGTAAGAAGCAGGCCCCTGGAGACAATTTCAGTTCGTGCTAGCAGCCCTTCATGACCAAATGACACATCCCCACGGGTCTCAATACAAACCTCAAGACTGAGCAATCCATCACTGTTTAGGTTCATATCCGGTCATAACCACTGCAAACTGTGAGGCTTTACTGCACTGCACATTTTTCATTCAGTTTACGTTACTACTGAAGTGCTAAACAGTTATATGTGATATGCACCATATTTATATGAACATTTAATCATGGCTACCTCGTTGTTTCTAAACTCACAGTCCATTGTCTCAGTTCTACTGACACTACAGGAGCATTTTGTAGTTCTGCAGTTACAGATTGTAGTCCGTCTGTTGCTCTTCATGCTTTCTTTGTCCCATGGCGGGTCACTCGTAGCTTTGCAGTGACATTGACATTGGTTTGGTGTGTTGGTGTGTGTTCTGCTGATACAAGTGGATCAGATACAGCAGTGCTGTGGGGGTGCAGTGCAGTGCAAATGGGGTCCTGAACAATAAAGATCAGGCAGAAAGGGGGCAAACAAAGTATCTAGTGCAACAGATGGAATACAGAATTTAATTGTGCAACTACAAAATGCTATTACATTGTCAGTGAAGCCGAGAGAATGGCCAGTGAGTGTACAAACTAAGATGATTACGTACAAACATAATTGTATTGACATATACCATTGCCATATGTCCAGACATATACTTGGTGATTTCAGCTAATTCAATGTGCACCCATTGTAAGCACAGTCATGAACCTGCAGCTTATATTAACACCACAGAAAGGCATCAAACAGATCGGACATAAACATTTCTGGACTTGTCCTCACTAACTGAATATCAGCATATAATCACACAAATTTTTCCAACATTTCAGATTTATGCAGGCTGTTACTGCAGCAAAAGAGATGAGAACCTCCTTCCAGTTCAGAGAAAATGTTGCAGAGCAGGTGTTCACTAATATAGAGAGTACATTTAGCCACCATGTATGCCACTCGTCTCTGGCATACCCCCAGCTTTGGTTTGCCATGTTTTATAACCATAAATAACTGCAGGTGATATGATAAGGGGCTGATCGTCATGTAAGCCCACACACATATGTTGTTCTGTGTTGTGTTAAGAAGATGATTCTTGCAGACTTTCAAAGCGAATGTTTGTCAGCTCAGTCCTGCCCAATGGGAATTGTGTTGAGTTTAATTTCCAAAGCATAAACCACTCAAAACCACCACTGTATCATTTATCAGCATTTATAAGACAGAAACAGAGGAGGTATATAATTATATGAGGAATGAGCTTGTCAAACTGTGGCCCATTCTATGTATAATCTTTTTAAAACAGGTCTTTTGGGCTTTCTGTTTCTATTACTTGGGCATAGATTATTGTGTACCGTTTTTTTAGAATTAATATTGTCTTTAATATCCCTTGAGAATGATACACAGATATGATATATTACATAAATATCTGCACCACAGTACATTTATTTGATTTATTTACTGTCTAATCAAGGTTTTAAATACAAATATAAGAAAACGGGACTCTTAACAGCCTTTCAAACTTGGTATGCCACCATCAGATAAACAGTACTTTGGTCTTTGAAAGATGGGTGAAGTAAGTAAATAGCACTGGTATGAAAATGGTATTTATCACAGCTGATTCTTTGAGTTTAGGTATAGGAAGAGAATACTGGGATGAGTGACTTTCTGTTTAAAAGCAACAATCTTATCCTGTTAGAAGCAAAAAGGTTTATTAAAAAGTAATGCTGAAACTAAAGCAAAGCTTGTTTGGTAAGTGTTTGATGCTTTAATAATAAGATGAATTTAAATACTGCCTTCCTTCAGCCAGTCCTGTCTTATAAAAGAGCAGACATAATAAAATTTACAGTAGGAGCACAATTTCCTTGAACAAAACCAATAAAAAAAACCCACCAGGGCTAATAAGAAGAATGAAAAAAAGTGGAATGAAGTGAAAAAAAGAGGAGGCTGGGCTCTAAATGAAGAACAGAATGGAAGTGATTGTGGTAACGATATTCAGGAAACCATAAATGCTTTTTAGGAAATAGCCATGTCACCTGTTGTGCTGCAGTAACTGTCATTGCCATCCGAGTGAGGCCTGGAATCCTCTATGAATTCAGAGGGTCTACCACCTGCATGTATAACATATGCAAGCTGTTAGACCTGCATTCACAGCCCTCCCCACAGTCAGAGGGCTGTTTTTTGATCAGCTCTGCTTTAACCATATGCTGTATATACAGTCATAAAAGACCTGATCATAGATCAGTGCTTATGACCAAAAAGGTTTAGGAAATCACACTGTCTGTTTGACTTGGAGGAGTTAAGGAATACACTGTGGATGGTCAGCCGTAATATTTTACAGAAATCAGGAATACTGATGTATCCATATGGAATTTAATTAAGCGTAAAGCACATGCTTGGTGTAGGTGGGTGTGGTTATATAAAACCTTATTGTTTCTAAACTGCAGTTCAAAAGTAATTTAAGATACAGAGATTGTGGGTCTCCTAATGGCCATTCAAGACCTGGCAGGCCACCAAATCTGTCCCTTCATCTTTTATCAACAGCATAACTTGCTTTGCAATATCAGACTGAAAGCTATGTAGTGCTATGGGTTCATTGTCAAAGCCCAATGATGCTTTGTAATAGTTTTTACGAGGGCTTTGTCATGTGACTAGACCAAGTATGAATTCATAGCACTGAAAGTGCTCACCTGGGGGCTATGAAAGTTTGCTGAAGTCAATATTTCAGCACAGTGTCAAAACAAAGATGATACTGTTTTACTGAGCTTAGACATCATTGGAAACCAAGTGAGTCCAGTGATTTGATTCCATTTCTTTTAGTGTCTGGCCCTAGCTTACTCCAGAGGGATTGAGTTATAGATCTCACTTTGATTTTTTTTTTTTAATGCAGTACCTCCTCTGCGTTTGAGCTGACTGATTCCAGGACACAGTGGGTTCTCTTTCTCTGCTTTTTCTGCTGAAAGTTTAGCTCAGTAGAATGGGTCTGCCTTTCAAACAGCAGCGATTCAAGCTGAGTCTGTGAGCTTTATTCCTATTTTGTTTTATCTATGGTTAAGTGAAAGAACATTGTTGGAATTATCAAAACTTCAGGCACCGAGGCATGACCTGACAGGGGCCAGACTTGGCAGTTGTTTTGGAAGTGTTTTTCACAATATTTTAAGGCAGACTTGATATGTTGCAACCATCAAACCTGCCACAAAGCATGACTACCAAGCTGCAAGACACAAAACTCTTTGTCTACCAAAGATAAGATTGGAAAAGCAATTGGAAATCTCCCCTGGGCTTTTTTCCCCCCATCTACTCCCAGTACCTCACCTTTGCTGGATCCTGTCTGCCACTTTCAATCTGACAGTCTTGTGAATTAATGCTGATGGGTTAATAAGGTTAAATTTATGCTAATGTTTTAAATGGGACTCATCAGAATTGCATGGAAATATCCTGCATTTGGCAGCCATAACAGATTTGCAATGGTAATGTACCAGCCTGATGGGCTCATGAAGGGTAATATAGGCTCGTCAAGTCATGGAATACGACACCAAAGTCAGAGACCTGCACAAAATCCAGACAAATTTCTTTTTTTCTCACTTCACTCAGAGAGATATAAACAAAGATCGGCTTTCTGGCTTTGGGGGCTTATTATCGATCGTCACACATCTTTTATAGAGAGGAGGCGCGGCCGTTATTATGTACCCCGAGAGTTACTCTAATGGCGATTAGGCGAGGACATCAGCTTTTACTGTGTCCCCGCTGGAGCTTGAACTTCAATACACAGTGTGCCATTGTGTTTTATCAGAGGACTGCAAAGCCCAGCAGCTCGCTTCACGGAATCAAGCTTTTGAACAGACGAGCATTGGATTCCATGTGGGAGTGTTTTGCCAAAGTCTGGATCTGAGCACATGCTGGGGCCATTTTGTTGAGCTGTAGAGAAATTGCGTTTTAAGCTTTATGGTCGCAATTTTTTTTTTCAATGCGTTTTAATTGATATTTCAGCCCAAACGTTGGGATAGATTTCTTGGCAAAAATGCATAAAGCAGGAGATTTGCCTCATTTGAAGAATGTTTTGTTATAGGTATTTTGTTTAGGCCAAAATTCGACCAACGGAAGTTAACCTCCCCTGGTATGTTTTGACTTATAGGCAGCCAGGCTTGTGTTGCGTGCTGGTTATTTTAAATAGTTTCAATCTGGGGTAATAAAAATAGTGGTTTAATGCTGACAGCATCTGGAGAATTGGTAGGAGAAGACCTATCGCTCTTTATCTAGCCCCTTATCCTTCAGGGAAATTTCATGACACAGTAATGGGATATTTAATGTCTTGTCTACAAACATAGCTGTATTTTTAATATGAGCTATTATTGATTTTAGAATTTGTTGCCAATAAATCAATAAAAGAAGACGCTATTAGGATTTTTCACATATTGAGTAGAGTTATTTTACATTACAAAATAATAATGAAACAATACTGTCATTTTTGTTGAATACTATGGTATTGCCATGAATACAATAAACAAAAAAAGTCTCTCTCTCTTTCACAAGGGCACAAAGCTGTGAACTGCTCACAAACAAGGTGCACAAAAACTGATGCACAAACAAGGCCAAAGGGTTGCTGCAGTAGCTCAAACATGTGCTATGTACTGAAAGGTTCTATTAATGCTTCTTTACTAAGCTGTGATTTGGAGATGACTTGCAGCAGCAGAGTATATTTGTAATGCTGTGCTACAGTGAGTTTCCCAGCATGCCTCTCTTTCTTCTCTGCTTAAAGTAAACCGGCTGTCGGGGTCTGTTTAATGGACCTAATGAAGACCGAGAAACAGACAGCTGTGATCAGAGGGTAGGGGATGAAAAGAAAAGCGCATGCTTTTGCTTGCAAGCTGACACACACACACAAACACACAGTGACTGAAAGAAATAAGTCTTTCTATCCTATACAAAAGAGTTTAGACTGTGCATAATCCATGTTTAAAGATGTTCACTAACTCTGATTGGCAGATGGTGTAAAATTATTGTTTTAAATAGTTTCACAAATGTTAAATAAATTTTTACAAATGAAGAAGTAGTTAATGTACATTTGCATACAAGTCCCATATAACTTCCAGTGTTATCAACTGAATAAATATCCTTGTGTTCGTACTTTCATTGTCAAGTTATTTAATTCTAAAAGCATCTCAGGTTGTGTATAACTTCTGTTATATAGCTTTATATGTATACTTATGCATGTGTCCTTCAAATCAAGTGCTGTTGTGTGTATGTGTGTAAATCTGTGTTTATGTGTGTGTATATGTATATATATTATATTTTATTTTGTCACTTAAATCAATAGTCATTTGCTCATTGTACCGCTGCCTCTTACAGCTTAATGCTTTGCAGTAGTTGGACTTCACCTCCTCAATTATCTGTGCTAGATTAACACACGATGCTAAACGTGTGTGTGTGTGTGTGTCTGTGTAACTGAAATGCAGCTTGAGTTTGATTGAAAGGAAACAATTGCACCATATTTGCAGAGACCTTTTAGCTGTAAATTTAGCACATGCCTGTGGCATTTCAATTGAAGAACAATCAATATAGGCATGGGGTCCTCCACAAATTGACGACGTATTCATCATCATTCTGGAGCCTGACCTCTGCTGTCATCGACCCTAATGTGATTGAAGGAGGTAATATCAGCCAGCAAAGGAATGGAAGAAGCACAGAGAAATATGCTTCTAGTTTACCCCTGCTATTATATAGCGTCTCAGTGTGTAACAGCTTCATTGTGTCTGAGCTTTGAAAAAACAAGGTAGAGTTTATTGTTTGTATCCCAGCAGGAGATCAGCCTGCTAAGTGTCTGCCGATGGAATTAGCTGAGTGGCTTTATAAAATCAGAACTAACCATACAACATCAGTACCAGATTTTGTTAATGTTTATGTGGCTAAATGCAGTCAGATGCACACAGCAGAGTTTGATTATTTAGTGTACAGCATCTCAGAACAGTAGAGGCTTTACTGCAGCAAATGTAGGACAGACTACACGACGACATTCTTGATTTCAGAAAAAAATGATGGGTGAGTGAATGTCCATGGACGTTTGTGGAAGTGGAGAATTGTGTACTTGGGGAATGATGTTGTTATTTTGGTTGTGATTGATTGTGCATTGATTGTGGAAAGGCTTTGGTGATTGCAGTGGCGCAAACTGACCTTTCAACACAGACTTCCAGTTCACACTTCTTTAAGAAAGGAAATGAAAAAGCTTGTAATTGCTTTCTTGCAGTGTGTTGAGCACAGAGGCTTGGGTTGTTTGAGGTTGTATGTGTGTAGGGGAGGGTTACAGTGTTCCAGTGAGTCAGCAATAAGCCAGAAGTCACTCCTCCTTGGCTGTATTCATCAAGCCAGATTGGAGAGGCGGGTGGTATCTCACAAGAGCAAAAGCAGTGCGTGTTTGTGTGTGGAGGACAGAGAGGCAGGACAAGCGTAAATCTCTGTGTCACTCTCCCTCATGCACACGTGCACATGCATGCGCGTACAAACACACACACACACACACACACACACAAAATCTCCATTTCCTCTCCCCTGATTGAAACCATGGCAGATGGGGTGCAGCAAATGGAAAGCCAGAACTGTGCCCATCTCTGGCTCTGCCTCCTCTCACCCATGTGTATGTGTGAATGTGTGCATGCATGCACGCGTGTGTGTGTGTGTGTGTGTGTGTGTGTGTGTGTGTTTGCATTTGTGTATGTTTGTGTGTTCTGAATATTTACTGATTGACTCCTTCAGTTGATTTCTGTTTTCTTGTTTCTATCATACCTTTGAAAAATTAAGTAAAACCTCGGTTAAAAAATAAATTAAAAATGTAGTTATCACCAAATTGTAAAGGAGTCTCAACATCAAAATCTATACATATGTGTCCTGCATTTGCTTTTGCTACAACTTCTAGTGTTTCAGAGAGGCTTGTTTTCATTTCCTAAAGCTGTTTTTTCAGAACTAACTACAACTACAACCTTTGAAGCTGGTTAGATTTTCTGCTTCACCCGTTCAGGTTGTCCTTAACACCTCCAGTGACGCTGAGGGCTGGGCCAGGGGCCAGTCCATTGTTTTGAATACATTAACTACTTCTTTGTTTGACTGGGTTCTATCTTGTCTATTTCCTTTTCTCAGTGACAGATTCCCGACTCTTTCACATCTTTTCAGACCCATAGTGTTGAAGGCTGGACAGGAAACACCTGTGGACTTTTTCAGTTCTGATGCGAGCTTGATGTGCATAGGTGAAAATACAGTTTATCCAAAGGGGACTGTTGTGATGGTCTACCAAGTCTTGAATGGTAGCTAGGAGTCCCATTTTCTCTGCTTTTTTAAGGCCTTTTAAAATAGCAGTGAGTTCATTTTACTTTTTCACTTTTCTCTTTTTACATGGAGTGTATACACAGACTGGAATATGCTGCTTATACAAGGATTCAGATTCCTATGCTCTAGGACAAAGGGGTTGAATACCATCCTAAAACACTGTGTCTCTATGATATGAGAATGTTCAGCTTGATTTAAGGGGGTTGATGGAGGGCAGTGTGCGCTAGGAGGAGGATGATGAGAGTTCAGCAGGTGCATGCTCCCATTCAGACAAAGTTGACGAGTTTTCTGCTCACAGTGGATGAAATGAAGAAGATGCAGAGTCTGTTTTCTCTCTTTTGCTCTCTCACTTGTTCTGCCATTTGTTTTGTTCTTTTCCTCTTAATTCTGCCACTTAGAGAGTGAGGAGCTGCCGATATATTTTATGAATACGATGATGTATGTTGATGTAATAGCTAAGATATTGATTTTCACCTTTTTAAAGCTGACCACTTCCAAGTAGTTGTCAGAATCAATTCTTAACCATTTTCTCCACTCTCGACTTAGCTGCACTCAGAAGTCTTTGGTTTTGATTGATTTCTTTAAAAAGTGAGCAGATGCTTTAAGACAAAGGTTGAAATGGATTGGTCAAGAAATAAACTAGATCATAGATCAACTCAGGAAATTTTAGCATGGTTTAATGCCTTTATAAAGTGAATGTAATGTAAATAATTTTTTATGTAATATGTTTTCAAAATCTGAATGTTTACTTCATGGTAAAAGTGTTTATGTGCTATGTTAACCAGTCCAAGTGTCAGTATGCCTGGTCTCCCAATTTGATTGTAGACCATTACCTTCCCAGATTCTTCTCCTGTCGTGTGGGGAGTTCATGATCCAATTGTTACTCCTCGGATCCTTTTGTAATTGTAAATATTGAAATGTACAATATTTACGACCCACAGCCCTGTAGTGTTGGGTGGACACGACTCTCAGATGAGAATCGCGACAATAAGGTCAGGCCAGAAAAAACGTAGACCAACAAGAGCCAAGCTGGGTTATGGTTTCAGTGCCATCTGCTGTGTTTGTTTATATCTAATTTGGGAGAAACTCCCACCTGCTCTCGAGATGTAGCAGTTCATAAGAAACTCCAACAAGGCTTTGAGGACTGGGGCTATATGAAAGTGTGTGGTGTTTCATTCAGGTCTCATCGTGAATTGTGGAGACTCTGAGGACTAATGAACACTAACCTGGGAACATTATGTGGGGTGTCCCACTTTATCAACATAGGATTTGTAACATCCTGTAGTATGGGCCAGGCATTAGGCCAATGATTCAGTGAAACATTGAAATTCTCGTTAAGTCATTCATTCTTTTATTGTCTGTAACCGCTTATCCAGTTCAGGGTTGAGGTGTGTCCGGAGGCTCCGGACGCAACCTAGAGGGGGCGCCAGTCCTTCACATGGTGATATTCACTCACACACTCATACCTATGGACACTTATGAGTAGCAACGTGTGTTTTTGGACCATGAGCACCTGGTGGAAACCCACGTGATCATGCGGAGAACACACCAAACTCGAACAGAGTCACTCAGAGTGGTGCTCGAATCTAAAACCCCAGGACTCTGGAGCTGTGTTACAACGACACTACGTGTTGCGACTCTCTGCTGCCCACATTGAAATTCTGTTAAGTTTTAACCCTAAAAGTCAACACACACATAGAGCTATTTGATATATATTTTCCTTGATCCTGCAAATTTGTTGATTTTTATACAGGCAGTTACCAATTCCCTTCTTAAACAAGAAATCACAAGAATAGGATCCCAAAATCACACTTAAACATTATGCAGATTCATGAAATCCATGGTAAGTGTGTGAAATGAACATTCTGTATGAATGTTACATAAAGCACAGTGCATTGTGCATTGTACATTTTTTTAATAGTGAGAGAAATCATGGTGGTGCACAGAGGTCTCCCAAATGTGAACAGTTGCAGATGATTCATAGTGTGCAATATGTCTTATAATGATTTAATAAATCTAATTGCATCACTCTCCTCCATTATTTTTTTTTCATTCTCTGCTCTTTACTCTTTAATTGACAGTAGTTTTATTCAGACTACTTTTTTTTCCCATTAAGCATTGTATCAGCTGTTATGACATGATGAATGTTTTGCCAGTATCTAAAAGTGATTTGTATGTTTCTATACAGAAAAGCTGCATGCTTTTGACTGCTGATAGGATTCCACTGGAGTCAAATAGACTTTGGTCTTCGCAGCCGTTGTCACATTGACACTCAAAACACTGTCAACATTCTTTCCTCTGTCAGTCTCTCTTTTCACGCTCTCCTTCTCCCTCCCACTCCCTGCCTCTCTCTCGCTTCACCCCCCCCCCCCCCCCCCCCCACTTTCTCTGCCTCTGTAGTCGACTCCAGTGAGAGTGATGGGAGTGACTCCGACCTCAGCGAGGCCAATAGCGACAGAAAGCTCTTCCGCTCTGAGAGCGTCAAAAGAAGACACTCAGGTAACTCATACATGCTCCTATATGTACTTTGTAGATGTATGCACAAAGTATGAAATGCTTCCTCTGTAACACTGTAAAGTTGTAAACTGCCACTTATGCCCAACATGCTTGGAGAAGAACACTGCCCAGTTGTGTAATGATATAATCATATATGACTGGGTGAGATGGAGGACCATCCTGTACACCCAGAGAGTGAAGCCATACCTCCCTAGGCTTCCTGCAGTGTACTGCAATCTATTTGAATAACCACATGTGGCTTTTTAATGTTAAAGACTATTAAGGATTATTAAAGTGCATAGGGTAAATAAATTTTATAGGATTAAGAGTGCCACCATTTAATCTTTCTGTACTATGCTCGATGAAGCTCTCTCAGAGTCCAGCGGAAGTTCAGCCCCTACACCCTTCCAGTCTATTCTGACCAGTCCATCCCGGGCCAGCTTCCTGTCTGGAAGCCGCTCTAGTCTGACCAGCGAGAGGAGCAGCTTGGCCCCTGCCCCAGAGGATGAGGACACTGACCACAGCCGTCCATCACTGAGTGAGTTGTCTCTTGTTTATCAGTGGTGATGTGCCTGTATAATTACACTGGTGTTTAATCTCACACTGTAGGCATTCAGTTTAGTGTCTGATGTCCTAGCCAATGGGAGAGCCCACTATAACTACTTAGTTTCCATGGAGACAAAATCCTGATTGGATTTTTCTCCCCTTGGGAATTTAAAGTATTTAACCACTTTGTTTTCAAACAAAAGCTCATTAATAGTCTGTAGATTTTAGTAATGGTAATATTATACATTTTTGCAATCTGCTCTATTTGTAACTGAAAATGTATGAAGTGCACACACACACACACACACACACACACACGGTAAAACCGAGCTTATCTCTCCTACTCTGGACATGTGGATACTGGCTACTTCAGTGTAAATATGTGCTGTGCTGGAGAGAGCAGGATCATTGGGCTCTTACAGCTGCCTAAGCTTATCCCTCTCTCCTCATCTAAACCCCTCTCTCAGTCTCTTCCAGGACGGTCAGTGGGAGATTTCATAAGGACAGTTTTAACTACCTTCCCCAATTATGTAACTAATTCTACATTTAAAAGCAGCTTTGGGGTAGTGATCTACCTTTTTAATATATATTTTTTTCAAGTCAAATATTCCACAAATCTTCCTGTAGATAGTGCGCTTGTTCAGAATCAAAAGGGACATGTACCCCACATTTTGTTTTTTTTGTTTGTTTTAATTTGGACTGGTCTTGAGAGTCATGAATTGTTTTCACAACAAGGATTTCTCACGCCTGGAAACTTGCCCCATACAAAGGCGAAAGGCTGTGAAAGAGGGAAATTTTATATTAACCAGTAATATCACTGTTCTAAAATGGTCGCTTTTCAAAAGCCAGTGAAATACCAGTGATAAAATAATGTTAAATCCATAATATTTAATACATTTTGACCTGGAGATTCATTACATTAAGATAGTAAACTCCATTTTGAATTCCATTTTATGGCAACTTATAGTATTTAACATTAGGAGAATATGAGAGCTCTATTTGTAGACCTAGTGTTGTATTCATATTTGTGTGTTAGCTGTAGCCTCCTGATGTTACTTCCTCTATCAGTCAGAATTGTCAGGAATGGATATGAAAAAAAATGTAAAAAGAAACATGCATGCATTTTTGGAAATGTGATGCTTCTACTTGAGCACAAGATGACAGACACTGACAAAAAAGAAATTTATCTTCCTTGTCGTTTAACATGCATTGTGTGGAACTAGTTCTCCTTCTTTAAAGAAAACCAGTGAATGTGTGGAGTGTGAAGTGAAGCATTTTATGTTTTGTATTTATGCAAATTTATTCTACAGAGTCTTGGGGAACTCCTCAGGGATCCACACCAGGGAAGCGAGTGTCATATATGAAAACACATATATGAAGATAGGGTTAATGGTGTGTATCAGTTTGTGGAGCTTCATCTTTCGTAGCTGAGCTCCTGTAGTGGTAGAATCTTCATGTGCTCCCGCTTTATAAGGGGAATTTGGTGGAGCAATAAATCTGAGAGCTATGGGAATGATTTCTCAGACTGTAATTTTGGTTTTGTTTTTCAGATTGTGTGTGATTATCCCATAGCAGATACTAAATTGCAGATAGGTCCATCTGATATTTTTAAATAGTGTTAAATATGAAAATTGACAATGGAGATACAAGGTTTTGTTCCCAAAAGCTATTAAATACCACACACAAATGCGCGCACACACACACACACACACCCATACACTCATACAAGAGGCAAATATAAATTATATTTGGATTTTCCTGTATAATCCAAATCTAGGCTTCTCCTATAGTCCTTATATCCTTCTCTATCTCCACTACTCCCATCCCTCCACCTCGCTCTCTCACTCTCGCCTCCGCCCTCTCTCACACTCGCTCTCGCACAGACCGCACTGGCTCACACACACCCAATTAGCCTTCATTTGCACAGTGATGGCACTCTCTCTGGCCTGCTCTCTTCAATTTGTGCTGCTCACTTTTACAGCTAAGGGCGCTCCTTATGTGCTCTCTCGACTGTCTTTTAGAAAGGAGCACTTCCTTACTCTTACTTAAGCTTTGGCTTTTTAGCAAAGCACGCCTTGTGGCTCTGTTACAGTGTGTGTCCCTCAGCTCTATACTACATGATAGACTTTAATATACAGTGGTCAATTAATGCACACATTTTACAATATTAGTATCACGTTGCCAAGTATTTTGCCCATATGAGCAATTAGGCTCATGATAGACTTTTTAGCGTTTCCAATTGCTAATGCAGATACAGTGCCTTTAAGATATTATTATTTAATACCAGGATACAACGATAGTTTTTAAAAAATATTTAAGTGTAACACAACTAAATACACACATATTAAAGGGGACATGTTATAGCCCTTCTTTCACAGGTTAACACAGTTTCCTGGTGTCTTAGTAGAATGTATGTGACAAGCTTTGGTCAAATTACCACAAGGATCAAGCAACACAGCACTTTCCTTACCTTGTCTATTCAGCCAAGAACAAGCCACTATACTTTCAACACATAGGAGTCCTCATTCTTTTTTGTCTAGAATCTTGGTGCACATTCTAGCATTAATGCTAACATCAATAATAGTCATTTTCCCTTCATCTGCTAAACTAATGTTTCTCCATATTAACATATTTCCTCCTCCATGTTTCGCAGTTGGGACTATACAGTCATTGTCTTGGTCCTCGCCAGACATGCCAAACCCCATGTGATCCAGACAAGGTTATTTTCATTTCATGTGGCCAGTATTCATCAGGCCACTCTTCACCTTCTTTGGCAAAACCCTTGCAAAAGTCTAGCAGATTTTGGGCACTCAGTGTGATGACAATTTCTGATGATAAATCTTGTTTTAAGCTGGTAGCAGTAGACCATCTGTTTTTTACACGAGGCTGCATGAATGGCAGACAGTGTGCTTTGTCATCAGCATAAAATTGAATCACATTTGATGCACAAAATATAGCATTACCCCCTACAGTCAGTACGTTTATGTGGCACCAATAGAATGGCTTGTGCCATATGGGTGACACTCTGATTGTAAATTAATTATATGATGTATATTTTATCACGTGTGTGTGTATATATACATGAACAGATTGTTTTTTATCCCTACTGCATTTGCTCCCAGTGCAAAACTGCGGGTGGAAAGAGGGTCATTGCTAGTTTGCCTTTATTCAACAGGTCCCATTATTTACTGCGCCATTTCAAGGATACAATCCCCAGGGCTATGGTTCCAGTTAAATTCTCTTATGGCCAAAGAGAAATGGCTTTAGTGCGAGTCCTGGGTGATTAATAACAAGGTGCTGGACTGGATCACTATTAATCACTTTGTAATGAGCTTGATCCTGTGCAGGCTAACTCTTGCCTCATTTTCTTGTTTGTTTTCCTGCTGCGCTTTTCTTTCTGTAACACACAGAAAGAGATTTTTACTCACTGCTGTTTCTTGCTGTGCCCTGTGTAAAAGGCGTAAAGGCTGCCTTTTGTAAACAGGGTCTTTTTATTTTGCCCTTAAACCAGATTTGTGGCTTTGCTTGTAATGGTTTGAAATGAGGTTTGAGCTAAACTAACATTGTGGAAGAACAGTTACATAAAGTGTATGGAGCTTGTGGTCATATAAGATTTAATGCACGCTTATATGTAGAGCATACGTTATACATTTTTACACAATTGACAACAACAAAGACATATAAATGAGCTTCTGCTCGGGACTTTAGATGTTTTTGCTTGTTCTGTCTTCTCTGTTCCACTTATTTATCCATATTCTTAGTGTATGTTTTGCTCTCACATAATCGTGTGCCCAGCACCATGATTGGAGAGACTCAGACAAGGAGGCAGGAATTGTTTGAATTGTTCTGAATTGTTTGCACTCTATGTAAGTTGCACCACTAAACCAGAGCAGCTAATTTTATTATTCAGTTATCTGACTTGGGCAAACCACAGAAATTTGACTGGGTAATTGTTGTTTTAAGATGGCCAAATTAATATGCACATGTACCGAACAAGTGATGTTTTTCATAATATGTACCCCTTACATTTTTTCAGATCCTTCAAACCCGGTCCTTACAAACAAATCAGATCCGTCTCACCCGGTCCTTAGCAAAATTAAGATGTGTTCCTGCAAACAATACAAAACCTGGAAAGAAATAGTGAATGGTGAACTTCTCTTGCACGTCTAAGAAATATCTAGGGACCCAGAAGGACACATAGCATTTTACAGTAGCAGAGATAAAGCATGTACTAACTTGCTGAATTCCCTTTGGAACTAACTATATCTTGCTACCCTTATGTTGCATGAAGTTAGACTCTGCTCTAATTTACACATCACTGATTTTACCCAACTTGCTGTTACCAGTGTTCACACTCCTCATGCATTGCTGCATGAACACAGGGTAATGTACTCCAGTAACAGCTAACCTGTAAGCTACAGAATATAATCTGATTAGTTTATATGCTATTAACTGAGTTCTTTAGGCTTCTAGCAAAAATTCCTAAACCTTAGTAAGGGCAAAGTTATTCTGCATGTTTATGGTGAGAAACAAAAGCAGATTTTATCAGGCTTCTCTGAGGAGCAACTACATTTTCTACTGCTCTGATAAACAAGGCGGCTATGGATAGGCAGTGTGATATGTAACCTATGATCTCCCAAGGCTACACAGCTACTTTAAAGAAATAGGGGTCCAGACTCTTCGTGGTCATGCAGAGATTGTGATGGGAGCAACTCATTAAGAGCATGAGGAAGAACCACAGACAGGAACCAAGAGCTAAAAGGAAAAACTTGCACAGTGGCAGTTATTAGAGCAGCTGTGTGATTTGTTTGACATATATTTTAATACAGGCATATATTAAAAATATTTGAATTGCAGTGATGCCAGTCGTTCAAAGGCTCTGTAACATGGAAGAACGATCTGTGAGGTGATATATGAAATACATTAAAGTTAAAGCTAAGCCTGGCCAGCTTTTCCATTTCTTACCACTTGCTTTTGTCGAGCTACAAAATCAAGCTGTTTCATATCATTCACTTTGGAAGTAGTTTGATTTTCTTTCCAGGGCAGCTTTAGTGTTGCCTTACATTGAGTCCGGAATGACGCAGGCAGGAAGGAGAAAGAAAGAACGAGGAGGAGAGGCAGACAAAGATCCAAATGAAAGCTTTCACAGTGGCGCTGCTGACTCCGGCAGCTTGGCTGATGGCTTGAAGCGAATCGCTAACGTTTGGGGGCCGGCTGAGTAAGTCCTCCACTCCTCTGCTTTCTCCTACCCCTCCAAGGCTTCCAGCCATTCTTCACACCCCCCGTTCCTCTCACTTCATTTATTTAATCTACCTTGACATTTTCAAAGTTTGCTTCTTTTCATTTCTCAGCTTTACGTTATGTAACGACAGTTCATCATCCTTCATTGCAGTGCAACTCCTTGTTCCCTCTGATTTTTATTTTGCTCTGCACATTGGCAGGAACTGTGCAGATGATGAATGATTTGCAGAATTCAAGCTGAATGGGGCGCATTCTGCCGTTCATGGTCAAGCATAGTACAATTTCTGTTGCCAAATGGACAACAATTTGCAGACGTCTCTGCTTAGAGTGGGCATTTGTCTTGTGTTAAGGCTCTCAGTTGATTATATACTGAACTGGCCAACTAAAGGAAAATGATACCATTGAGAAACCATTTGTTTGTGGAACCATTACTTATAGACAAGAAGAAGCAAAAAGTTTGCACACAAGTGTATACAGATCTGAACTCACTTGGAACAGTGTAATTCTTGGTAATAAGTTAGCTTCCTTTTAGAAGCATAGTGTAGCAAGTGTAATATTCACAGTGAATTATGGTGGTGATAGCATCATAATATGACATTGCTTCTCAACAGTACTGGTTTCTGTAAGACAGCAATCTAAATAATGCTTAAAGACTGTTTTCAAAAATTATACTTCAGACTTTGATTTATTAAAAATTGTAAAATAAGTTGTGAATCTGCAAATCCATCAGAAGGACCCTTGTAATCTTGGGTAATTGAAGAGTGGGTCAAGTGGGGCAGGCTTGGCCTAATGGTTGGAGGGCCAGGCTTGGTACCAGACGGTTGACGGTTCGATCCCCGGCAGGAAAATCCATGGTTAATGTTCCCTTGAGCAAGGCACTGAACCCACATATGCTCCCCGGGCACTAGTGCACTTGTGTGTGTGTGTTCACTGCCACAGATGGGTTTAATGCAAAAGATACATTTCTTTGTATGTTGTACAATGACAAATAGTTGCACATTATTATCATTTATCAAACAATGATGCAAAAAAGTGTATTATTTACTACAGAAGGTGGCAAGCACAAGCTTTGTGTATTTATAATATAATATATTTGAAATATTTGGATACTTATATGGACCAGTACTCTTAGTTGTAAAGCTTCTCCTTCAGCAGTGTCCATGCCTCAGTGCATTAGTTTCTGAGTATTTCATCATTTCCAGGTAGTAGGGCATATTTCAAAAGTTTTAATGTGATTTGAAACAAATCATGATCAATCGCCATTTTACTATTTTAATCTCTCACTTTAATTGACAGGCTGGATCTGGATGATGTTTGCTACAGCCAAATAGAAACAGTACATAGCCAAAAAGAAAATGCATACCTATATAATTAAATAAAATTCAAGATGGCACTACAGACTCTTGGCACAATGCTGATGCTAAATATAAATGTAGAGTTCCATGCAAAATCACAGACCACCCTTGATTTATTTAATATCCAGTCAAAAGTACAATTATGTCTAAATTATTCTTTTTTTCAGGGGATGTTGCTTAAGGGTTGGATAAAAGATAAGCCACAGACATTTCCAAATATGATTTGAAACCCCGTTTAAAGATGTATTTTAGGACTCCTGCAAAGTCTTCTGCCTATATGGCCATAAGGAATTTCAACTGGAATATGCCCTTAAAGCCGATATAGCCATCGTCCAGACATGGCGAGACGGCAGC
Source organism: Hoplias malabaricus (assembly GCF_029633855.1). Classification (NCBI taxonomy): domain Eukaryota; kingdom Metazoa; phylum Chordata; class Actinopteri; order Characiformes; family Erythrinidae; genus Hoplias; species Hoplias malabaricus. The sequence continues at coordinate 32,347,775 of NC_089801.1, read as the reverse complement.
ACTTCCATTTAAAGCTCAGTTAATCCAATACTTGTCTGAGTCTGCCCTGCCGCTTGTGTATAAAGCTCTGAGAGACTGTCCCTTCCCACTGAAACAACATGGAGCTTTTCCCCAGCAGAGACAATTTCATCCTGCCTTCCCACCATTAATTATTCTTAATTAACCCAACAGCCACTCAGGAAATAATGGAGATCAGTACAATCCAATTAAAGGCCTTGTCTGTAGAAGTGTGCACCAAAGCTGGTAAAGACCCAACCACAAACAACTGTATATTCAAGTCATATATGATTACATACATATGTGATTATGTGGTTGTTTATTTGGCATCAGTTTCCCTAACTGTGTGCTCATTTGTTTACTTGACAGTGGAGATTCAGATTGAGAAGCAAAGGAAGGGCTCTGTTCGGGCTAGACAATACTTCAATATCAGTATATGTTGCAATATAAAATGTTTCTATAATGATGATAAGATTTTTAAACACATTTTGCATATCTCTATATAAATTATTTAAAGCATCTGTCAATGACAGACGTTCATTACAGGACGCTGCCATCAGTTTGTTGCACTTAATTTTAAAGTTAGTTCAAAAATATTAATATTGGCAAAGCCAGAGTTTGTTGTTGTTTGATGGTGAGGTCATGTTGCTTTCAGTTCTGGGCAGTTTTTCTTTGGCCTTTTTAATGTTCATATTGATATAGGGATTATATCGTATTGGCCGAAATTAGGAAATATATGTAAATTTTGGCCATATTGTCTAGCTCTAGGCTCTGTTATTGTTTGCATATACATTTCTCATTCAGAGCATTTGATACCAAGGGCTCAATTTCTGTTTTTACAAGCCCTTTCCATGCAGTACCAGTCGTTATGTGCTTTATGTAAGACCCTGACTCATTTGTTTTTAGAAATCAGATCCATTACACGCTTCGTATGTTCAAAGTCTAAAACTGGCCAAGACGACTTATTTCCTAACTGTAAAATCCAGTGGGAGGTTAATCACACATACGTAACTACAAACCTAATCCTTAAAGCGTGTAACTGCAAATTGACCTGTTTTAAATAAATCCAGTTCAAAGACAAGATATATCATTTTTAACTGTTCCTCAATGATGGCCTGCAAGACATTCCAGAAAGATCTTGTTTGTAAGACTAGTAATGTTGAAAAATTCTGAGTCTGAGAAAAGTGATTCAATAATGCTTTGCTGTATATTCAACATCCTGGAAATGTCGTCCTTTGCACTTACACAGTGGCACAAGCCTCAATCCACCTATGCTCACAATGAGTAGTTGAAGGCTGCTTTGACTTTACTAGAATTCCATTTATTTTTTTGGAGGTGATATTTACAACAAGCCAACATTCAATGAGTGACTAACCAGTGGCATTTGGTAAAAAGGGCTGCGGTGTTTTGGGGATAAGATGACTGTCATTTAGCCGATGTAATTAATATCACACCCGGTCTCCTCTGATTAACTGCAGACAGTGGCTGTGTGCGATGAGAGGAGATGAATCGGGAAGATCCGGCATCTACTTCCCTCCGGAGCAGAGGAAGTGTGGCTCTGACTACCCATAAACACAACAGTACTGATAGCTCTGTGAGCAGGCTTAACTTGTCCCCTCATTAAGACCTGATGAGCACAGATGGGGTAGGGAAGCCAAAGCTCCTTTTGTGCCTATTTGTAAAAGATAGGGATGTTTTCTTGACAAAATTGAAGTTTCCAGTTTGAATTGCAATCTCCTTATAATCGGCTGTTTGTTTGCTTTTTAGTACTTAATTGTGTCAATTCTTACTGTTTCTCTGTTTAAAAATCCATTTAGTCTTGCATTAAGCAGCGCTGCTTAGAAATGTTCACATAGTTGTGGTGTCCTGTTTCTTGTGATGTAGGCCAGCCTAACACATTACCATCTCTCTAAAACACATCACTAAAGACATGTCCATTTAAAAAAGACGTACATAAATAATTATGAACTGGAAACTGGTACGTACCTGTGTTCTTATAGGAGCGACAATGCACAGGTCACCTAAGTCTTATAGTCCAGAGTGACCTTGGTGAAAATACTGCTGCAGGGGGATCCAGTGTTCCTTTGAAAAGGAAATGTTAGTTATTATATCTTGATGTGTGATTTAATTAATATACTTAACTGTAACATCTGGAAGTGCATGCATGCAGTGAAATTCACCCAGTTATGTATGTCTGTGTTAACATTTTAATTTACTATCTAAATGTACCCCTGCTGCAGCACGGTGGACACACAGCTCCAGGGGCCTGGAGGTTGTGGGTTCAATTCCCGCTCCGGGTGACTGTCTTGTGAGTTGGTGTGTTCTCCCCGTGTCCGTGTGGGTTTCCTCCGGGTGCTCCAGTTTCTTCCCACGGTCCAAAAACACACGTTGGTAGGTGGATTGGCAACTCAAAAGTATCCGTAGGTGTGAGTGAATGTGTGTGTGTGAGTGTGTGTCTGTGTTGCCCAGTGAAGGACTGGCGCCCCCTCCAGGGTGTATTCCCGCCTTGTGCCCAATGATTCCAGGTAGGCTCTGGACCCACTGCGACCCTGAAATGGATAAGCGCTTATAGATAATGAATGAATGAATGTCCAGGGTGGGATATCGGGGATAATGGGGTATGTAAGAGGCAGGTAAAATGTATGAAAAGTAGAGAAGCATTTGGAGGAACAGAACTTTGCTGAGAGATGAAAAGAGTGTGTTTTTGACTGAGGTTTGAACAACCCAGCCAGTATAACTATAGGTATATTTAATCCACTGAATTTAGCTTTTCTCCATGTTAAAATGTATATAGTGTATATATTTTGTAAATATTGTTTGTTTTCTATTTTTGAAGTTTATTTAGTTTGTATTTTTGTCACCAAAATAAATCCTCACTTTTGGGGAACTTCATTTCAGACTTTGTAATACCTCTTTCCACCAACAAAAAGATACCTCCAGATCACCCGACCCATACTGCCACACTTCATTTATCTTATGTTTCTCCAGAATAGCCTGTGGCTCCTGTGGATCTGTGGTTGCTCGTTATAATAAGGATACACGGTTGTATAGCAGTTTTGCTAAAGTATATAATACTTCACTCCATAATTTTACATGTTTTAAATCGCTATTCAGGTTCAATTAATTAGACTAGCAATGCTGCAGTGTGAGAGATTACTAATGAGATCTATGATTTTAAATTATTATGAATCAACAATATCCATAGTTTCTACGAGTCCATTACATAATATATCTGAAGGAAATTACCTTCTGAACTCTGAGCTCCCTCCTGAATTTCATGGAAATGTAATAACAATCTTGGATATGGACAATGATAAGCAATATAATGGTGTTTAACTTAACTCTTCAGTTTACAGAGGCTACTTTAATAAACAGCTTTTTTCATGATGTTGTGGAAGTACTTCTCGCAGGGCAATGGGATTTCTGTCTGGCTGGGCAGTTTTGGTCAGTTGTATAAGCCCTTTTTAATAGTCTAAATATATTCTATCTGTTATTGGACTCATTTAATGTTAATCTTAATGCTGAGGGTTTTTATGTTTCATTCTGGGCCACCTCGGGTCATTTGGAGAAGTTACACAGATACTTTCTCCCATATGAACTAGCAAATCAAATCCCTTAAAAATGACATTACAGGGCCTACTTTGGTTAAGCAAATCCAGTTTAAATAGGGCTTAAGGCAGCATTTTGTGTTTGAACAATTTCATTTAACCATCATAAGTCTTTTGAATGCAGATTCTAGAGAGAAAAAACTTCATTGCTGTTAACAAGCATGCTTTAGTTGTGTGCTTGACCTTACATGTTACTGAGTAAATATATCTTATTTCTCCCAACTATATAATGTACATAATAACTTATAAAACAGCATAAAGCATTGCAGCCATTTGTCAGTTCAGCTCATTGCAGTCAGTAAACATCTGCTTTAGTGGCAGTAAAAGCCCATCAGGAGACAACAGCATCGTAAATGTGTTTGGAGGCAAATGTGTTTGGAGTGTTTTCACCCTCTTAATGAGGGGGGTGGGTAAAATGCTAAGATGGGAACAGGTGCTTGACTGTTGACCCCATCAGCTTTTCATGTGTCGCTGTCTGTGTTGTTGTGTGCTGCAGATGAAGAGGCTTTGACACTGAGTTTATTGTCACCAGGCTGGTGTCAGTTAATAACACCAGCATGCACAGTAAGATTATACAATTCTTTTGGCAGTGAATACTAATCACTAGGAAGCTGCTTGTTTACTGGAGCTGCAGTGCTTTGGTTTAAGCATCTGATTTCACAAAAGAATTCTTTTCCGTTTCAAGAAGCAGTCTCATATCAGCCCAGTTGTTACTTTCAACAGATGCTTGGGTGCATAACTGTCAATTTAGAGGACTTGAGTTGAAATACTGTAATTTGCACCTTATTCTTCTGAAAGGAGGGTAGTACAGAGAGAGCAACATACAGATTTAATAGTTATCGCAGGACTTTGAGTATGGTTTGGGAGTCCTGTATGGTTCTCAATGGGGGTGATGCAAGAGTCAGTAAATATATATGGCTTATCCCAAAACCTACTAAACTCACACTTTGTAAGAACATGACCATGTTTCACAATCTACAGGCGTAATAGAGTAACAACAGTGTGGTTTTGGAATGTGGAGGACAGTGGAGCAAAAGTAGAAAACCCATGCAGACACAAGGAGAACACATCACAGTCCTCACAGATAAAGTGAGGATTGAACATCAGAGCCCAAGAACCGAGAGGTGTGTAGAAGTGATCCCCTGCAAGTAATGGGGAATAAAATTCTTATATTTTAATGGTGTGATTTTGATTTACACTCTTTCTGTAGCGTTCCTTTTTGAGATATTCCTCAGAAAATTTTTGAATGAATATAAAGGACAGCTGGTGAGGTTTTGTTAAAACAGTAGCAATATTTTGAACATATGCCATATATCTTATAGATGTCTGTGTTTATACTAAACCTGACATTTGTTGAGGGGGATTGTATAAATTAAATGTCTCATAACTGTGGAAATGTAATAAAAGCTACTTTCAAAGCTAAGATTTCCTAGTTGTTGAATATTATATATTAACAGACACACAGTCATGGCATTATGCTTATTAGCTTTGTGCAATAAGTTCAATATATTTGGAAAGATGTGTGATAAATTATAAATAATAAAATATAAATCACATTATATTGTTTGTGTAACATCTGCCTTATTAAGAACTTAATTTTATTGACTTGTATTGTTCTTTAATGCTGGATTTTCTCAAGGTGAATGTGATCAGTTTGGAGAAAGCCTCTATGGTTCATTTTTGATGAGGCAATATCCAGCTTATTTCATTAGCTCAGAATAGGGACTAAAATCAGGCCTGCCATACTGTTTACTTCAATCTTGGTGCAGAGCATTCTGAATAAATCTTTTAACTGCTAAGCATTTGGAGGGGTAGTTTGTTTCTTGGCTATAAATCTAAAAGTTAGAATTTCTCTAAGTGAAAAAATATTCTAATCTCTGAGAGCCACAGTCCAGGAATGAGGCACCTCTAGAGTAATAGAAGCATGAGTTCTTGGCATTTGAAAAAGATGCACCATGAGGATTGCTTCACTGCTGATACCAGGAATCCATGGGCTGGGGTTGATTTATTTGCCCTGAAGGTGAATGCATATTTGTGTCATTTAGAATTATAATGTAGGACCTGTATGTATTTTTTTGACAGATACCAGCATTTTTAGGGACAAAAATTCATGTCAGTGAATATAATTGTACTATATATATATATAAAAACCTCAATTCCAAAAGGCCTGTTTCTACACTCATTGTCCACTCTTTTAGTATCTCTAACCATATATGTGCACTTTGTAGTTCTTCAGTAACAGTCCATTTGTTGCTCTGCATATAGTGTTGGTACCATTTCTACCAGCTAAAGCTTTCCTATTGGTCCATCAATTGGCCGTCAAAACAGGGACTTAAATCTCGCACACGTAGCAGAGAAGGCGAATGTGTGGATTTTTTCCACCTCCTTCCAAAACTCCCACTGTCACATTTGGAACCTTAAAAAGGTTTGCTCTTTTACATTTTAAGCCGTTTGAAAAGGTACTGATTCACACATTCATGACATTTGATTTACAAATGCAAATCTTTTTTTTACACATTTGTGACATTAAGTTATTATTATTGTTATTGTTGTTGTTTTAAATTTGTGCATTCCAATACATTTCTGGATTTTAGTTTTACGTGTATGTAGTTGCTCAAACGCAGTTACAAAGTCCGTTACATTTGTGAGTATTGTTTTACAAACTCAAAATCTTTTTGACCCTTTTTTGACTTCATACATTTCATCTGGTTGTTCAGTGGTCAGGACACCACAGAGCATGTATGCAGACACTGCAGCGACACTGACATGGTTGCTTGTTTTTGTATATTGCTCTGGTACGACTGGATCAGACAAAGCAGTGCTACCCAACATTTTAAAGGCTTATTTTATAACCACACTCACTTTGAAAGCTTTTATGAGCTCTCATTTACAATGGCAGAAGATTTATTAATGTTAACTGAATGGATACAACTGACAGACAACTGCCTCGTTTTGAAATTTTTATTATTGAATATTCATCTTGCTGATGTTTATGAATAGTGAACAGTGACTTCAGTGAAGAGTCCACAGCCCCTGTCTCTGGTGTCCATCCATCATTTCTTCTGTTGTATGGATTCCCCTGTTGCTATGCAGCGAGATGTCTCTAGGACAGTGCAACATGAATGCTGATCTGTTTTGGTGTGTGGACATAGTGACGTGTTGGAGTGCTGTTGGAGCCTGTGATTGATGGCTGCAGATGTCAGACACTGAGAATATTGACATCTTAAAGGAATCTACTTCTGCCTCTGGACAAACACCCCAAGTGCCCCTATCATCACCTCAGCTCTAACTGTGAAAGAGATATTAAATTGTGTGTGTGTGTGTGTGTGTGTGTGTGTGTGTCTATTAGTGTGCGTGTTATTTTATGTATCCTTCCCCCATGAGGCTTCTTTATTATGATGTAGGATGTAGCTGTTTTGTTGCATTTAGTGCTTTCTTAAAAGATAAACTGGATTACAGGCTCTGAATCCTTGTTTGGCAGTTATCATTGGCAGTATAAATAAAACACAGACTTTTGCATGTGTACTGACCATAAATGATTTCTAATGCTTGGTTAGTGTAGTGTACTGTTCCACTACCAATGTGTGGAGATGCACAATATATAACTTCAGCACCACCACCACAGAATGTACAATGTCAAGTAAGGCAAATGAAACCAGTTACATCATGCTACACCTTTTTTTACTGCTTGATTCAGAAGGAAAACACACAGTTCTCATTTACCTGATCCCCAAATGGTTTAAGGGTTCTTGGATCCACAGTTTGTTGCTAGTGAGCAACACACAAACCACCACTCAGTTATTCTTGATGCATTAATTTTAGCCTTTTGATCTGTAAAGAGCTATCATCTAAAATGTTTATTCAGGGGAATCACACTAATGACACTTTTTCACTGTATTTCCAAAAATGTAGCTAATTATGTTGTGAAACACCATCTCTAATGGGAACCGCGGGCTTTGGAAACAATAACGGCAGTGTTAGCATTAAGCGTTGTTTACTCATTGCGTATTCGCATGTCATTTTTGCTTCACGCATTAGTCCAGACAGATCAGTTTAGTTGTTTTGTTCCTTGTTGCACCGTCCAGCTCTTGCAGGATTATTTTATTCAGCACCAATCCAAGTAGCATTTGAACCTTTTCAAAAGACCATGGTGTAATTTTAAAAGCTGCCATTGTGAGTCGGACAAGAAGACATGTTATCTCTAACGTAACTTGGAGATTTTACAGATGGCTAGTTTGTGCTGGGTGTCTGCATTTCGTCATGATCGACAGTTGTCTTCAGCCATTCAGTGCTCTGTAAGGTCACATGGAACTACACACAAACATATTCTAAACAATTACCCAATTTTTTAGTTTACCACTTGCAAACCAAATTCAGTGTCCAACCCCTTGTCCATGCATTTTGAAAACAAGGCTTTGGTCTGTGACACAGATTCACCAGGCAGATTTCATATGCAGTCCTTTCTGTCTGTTCTTGCCTCTCTCTGGCGGTCAGCAGTGATTTCTTTTTTGGACACAGATAAGACCACCCCAGCAGGTCTTTGGTGGTGTTTTTTAATCAGCCTTTGGTATCTGATGCACGTTGGATATGGTGCAGAGTCCAGTTGCTTGGAGACTCATAATAGAGGCTTCTTGACAGGCCCAGCATGTTACCTGCTCCGTTTAATGAATGTGAAATTATGACACAAACAGCAGAATTAATCGGGTTTTGGTTCCCACACTGGGACGTCCAGGATTCCATTTACAGTCACTGATGAGTTACTGAGAAAAAGCAGATCCCCTCTGTAATGTCCGGTTGGGCTGGATCCTTATTATGGACACAGCCTTAGAGCAGCTCTGCATCTCATCCTCTTTTATTAATGTTGAAATGAACACAATGATCTTTTCTATTCCTTGTAAACAGATTTTTGGGCCTCAAAATTCAAACAGAATTAGATGTCTTTATTGTTCTAATGAAGCATATTTCTCTGAGATTGATGTAATTAATTTGAGTTATTTCTCATGAATGCTTATGTAACACCCCCCCCCCCCCACCACCACCACAGATCTGTCGACAAGACAGTGATGGCAAACTGAAACATATGAATTCTCATTGTCTCTAAACTTTAATCGGTGTTTGTTTATGTTCAGACTAATATAGTTATTTGCTTTGCATTTATTCATACTTTATTCATACAGTCATGTGAAAAACTTTAGGTACATTTGGTCTAATTATGTGTTTGGTTTATTTTCTAAATTAAACATCCACATATTTATAACGCACTCTTATTGTTACTGGTTGTTTTTTGTTTGTTTGTTTGTTTATTTGTTTTATCCATTTTCAATATATAATTTTTGCAGAGTTAAATATTCAACAAAATAGGAAAGTCTCTCCATAGAAAAACCTCATGTAGTTATATCCACTTATACAGGACCAGGTTCCTATCTCCTGTAAAGGGTAGAGATCTTTATATCTCTTATGTCCTCAACAAGTCAGTGATGATATCTGTACAGGTTTGTTGACTATAGAGTAACTAGATTTTATGTAGAAATTAATAAATCATACAGTTTAATGTACAACAGAACGTAGGCTTCATTGCTGGTTTTGATGCATCACCGTCTAATGACTGATTTGGTGCCTGTAGGTGTACCAACAAGAAATTGGTTGGAATAGGCTTTTCTGTATGTACAAAGTGTGTGTGTTTGTGTCAGAGAGAGAGAGAGAGTGAGAGACTCCCAATCTTACACTGATGAGAAGTGAGGACTGCCGGCAGGCAGGTTCATTGGTCCCCCAGCAGTGACCTGCTCAGAGCTGACCATGCTCCACACAGCTGAGTCACGCTGACCTCAGACCTCCCACTGGGGCCACTGAGAGTGGAGATCACTGCAGTTCACATACTGCTGTGTCTGACCACTGCTACAGGTCCTGGACACAGACAGCTGTGAGAAAACAAAACCCTCTGGGGCTGTGTTTACGACACGATGTAGTGCTTTAGTTTCTAATAAATAACTTTCAAAATATTTAATCTAGATTGATAATAATTAATGCAAACAACTTAAAATTAGCTAGAAATCTGCTACAAATGAAAGCCCTCATGGTTAAGAAAAAGAGAAATAGGTAAATTTTTAGTTAGGCAGTGTAAATGTACCGTCAGACGTTCAATAGTACTCTTAAGGTCAACTTGGCTACCTTTACAGTTACGCTACATTCACCTTCGTGCATGGGGTATATTAGTACCAATTTATAATATACATTTTTGTGAATAGATGACCTGGAAAGACTAGATTGACGGGATCAGTACTAAAATATGGTATAATATATACTACTTAAAATAATATTTCTGAATGTCTGTAGACTCCCCTTAGTGAATGAATCTATTTTAGTTGCACCTATAGAGTTGCACCTATGAATTTCCTCCCCTTAGGAACTTGGAAATGAAATGGGACAATTTGTAGCAACAGCACATGAACCTTAGATCAGCATACCCAAAACCAAGCATGTGCTGGAAGGGTGTAAACCCCAACATTTGCACCGCGGAACAATTAAACAGTTAGTGAGAAGAAAATTGGATTTTAGAGACTATATGAAAAGTCGTTTATCAGTCCCTGGGGCTGTAAGAAATCTATATTTATCATTTCAAGAGAATAGTGCAAGTTATAAATGCATGAAATTTTAAGAAAAAGATACTTTATATCTGTAAGAATGTGTTTTATTATAAATGGAAAATTGTTTCTTTTTATTAAAAATATAAACCCATTGATGCACTACCACAAACAAAAAAGGGGAAACTTAGAATTAAATTGGGTTTCCTCATCCGAGGCAAGTCATATTTTACTGTAAAACAGGAGAAGAAGCTGCAGGCAGCCAGGCCTCTTTCATATTGTTCTATATGGACAAATACCTCATACAGATATGGCAGCTTCGTTTGTCTGTTGTGGAACATGAGGAGATAATTTACATGTATGTGACTGCTTCCACTCTGGAAGCACAGTTCTTTACATTACTGGTGTCATATTTAAGATGTGTCTCATGCATGTTACTAGGAACATACTGTAAGCACCAACATACCTTCCTGTCAAATAGCAGGCAAAAACACTGGTGCATGTTTATTTATAAGGCAATTATTGTGTCTTCTGACAGATTATATGGAATGTATTCACACCCTTTCACACTGAACAGTGTCCTTCTGAATGTTTGCAGTAATTAGAACTGGGTTTCTTATTTAAGTATGCAGTGGTAATGCAAAAAATGTAATCTTTTGCCAAGGCACTTAAACAAGGTACTTTAACCAGTATTTTACTGTTTTCCCAATTAACTGAGAGAAATGACCTCATTGTTTCTAAGCTTGTTCTCCATTTTATCAGTTTAGACTGCATTGTCTGCTGTGTCTGACTCACCTATGTCAGCACCAGTGCCACACACCACTACCCAAGCTTGTGATGCCACAGGGCTGGGAGTATGACAGATGATGACAGGCACATGATTCCTTTGAGACAAGTAAAGCCAGCCACTGCTTCTTTTTGAACTGCTTTTGTTAGAACGGGACAGATTAATGTGTATATATATATAATTTTCCCTAAACCCTATCCATACCATATCATATGTTGTAATTTAATCAACTCAGATCTCCTCAGAGACTCTTGGAACCTTTCTTTATGTAGTTTCTTATCCTGACAAATCTGCTCAAGAGGGTATTAAACACAACCTCGGTGAAGATCTAGGAAGCTTCCAAGAAGCAATAAACCTTTTTTGTTAAGATTAAAGCTTTTACACCAACAGTGAGCTTCAAGAAAGGTCCAGATCAGGAGCACTTTTTGATGGCCACTTCTATTCCTGTACATCTCATCCCAGATGAAGTGGAAGAGGAGGCAGAGAGGGGGAAGAGGAGAGAAAGATCATCCGTTTGATGTGTCATTGTTTTGCACACAGTTTCATGCTGTACTTACATTATTAACCATCGATTAGAAACATGGAGCTTCCACTGAGAGAAAAGCCAGTATGTTTTTTTATTCTTACTTGTTTATGGGTCTTGCTGTCAACCTTGTGTGGCCAATATTCTTAATGAATATATATCATCACCACTGGAAAATAGCCATCTATCTCCAAAATGGTACATTTTTAGGAGAAAGAACTATAGCTTGAAAGGAGTTTTTTGTTTGTTTGTTTGTTTGTTTGTTTTTATAAAGATGAAAAACAGAAAATATCAGATTTTAATTTGAAAATGAGTGACAGACAATAGTAGCACGTTTGACACTACAGTAACAATTTTGGGACATGATTTAAGTGCAGGGGGTCTTTAATAGCCATAAAATTAGCTACGTATGTCTGCCACATGATGTTAAATGACCCAGAGTGGAATGAGCAATGAACGTTCTCCATAAATACTTAATCTAGTTTTATTATTTATAATTATAATCCTACTCTCTCTTATGTATTGTCATTAATCATCCAGTTCAGTTTAATATTCATTTGAATGAATAATTAAGCAGAATTAGGACGGCTAAAGTGTCCTGCTGTGAACTCGAGTATCCTTTAATTACATGCATAAATGTGAATATAGTAAAATTGAATTCGAATGCTGAGATTTACAGAGTATGATGGCCTCCAGAACTTGCTGGCTATTGGGAAAGCATATTTCTTGTTTAGTATTTTGTACACTCTCCATCTACCATAATAACAGTTGTGTGAAGCTAAAAAAGGTAAAAACACTCATCTGAGAATGCTACTCTGTCCAGATCCTTCAGAGACATTGGTCCTTGTTTTTCTTATTGTCAACTCACAGGACTTCAGTGGGTTTATGTCAGAGGAATGAAATAACCACAGCAGAAACTTGTTTCTGTGGTCAGTCAACCAGTTTTTTAAGGATTTAGATCCCTATGATCACTGTGCTACTGGAAAATCTGACCATGACCCAGTGTTAGCCTTCTGGCACAGGCTGCCAGATTTTTATCAGAGGTATTAAATGGACAAAAATAAAATACAGACCTAAAACATCACTTTGCCACTATACTTCTTTCTGGGCCAGCTGAGGTTTTCTTTATTCCAGATAGTTTGCTTACATTGAGATGTGTTTAATTAAAAAATATAAAAAATGTGTGTGTGTTATCTAACCTATGTGTACCTGTTGGTGAAAATCTTACATTCACATTCAATTCAATTTTACATAATTTTTCTCTTCAAGTTGTTTTTTTATTTTATTTCAACAGTCATGACCAATTTAAATCTTCAGAAGATTTCCCTCTGAAATATGATTATATTGTAATTGTATGGACATAAAATGTAATTTTCTGTAATATATTGTTAGATATGGCAATACGAGACACAATACATTATTACAGCAAACAATTTGCACCTCTCTGATAGGAATGCAGATGTTTATTTATGCATTGTTTAACCCAGCTTTGTATAATCTTCAGGGGAAAAAAATGAAATTAAATTGGAGAAACACATAAATATAAATATAGGTGATCATACTCAATGCCAAGCATGGGTAATAGGGTAGAAAACCTTTGAGCATTGGGCTGTGGAACTGTTCTTTGGAGTGAAGGAGCACTGTTTAATACCTTTGGGGGAATTTGGAGTGGCGTTTGTGATCTAGAACTCATCACATAATATTAAAAAAGCTATTGATGCCCTTCATGTCAGAAGCGTTTGTTTCTTAGTTTTTGTTTTGTTTTGTTTTAAATAAAAAGATCATATATTGCATGATTAATGCACACATGCAAATTTAATAAAGTTTAGCACTGTTCATAAGTAAAAGTAAGGCTTATGTGAGTGGACAAACATTGTTAGAAAAAAAGTTCTCCTTGACCTTATAACCAGACTGTCATTTCAGACACTATTCAGATAGACAATAGTCCTTTAGTCTTGTTAGGTAAGGCAAATATCAGGGGTCTGAGGGGTTTTGTCCCAGTTGTTCCATTGAAGCTGCACACCAGCTGGAGAATAGGCAATGGAGTATATAATGGCGGCTTTTGATTTCATTAGAAGACGGCACTTTCCATAATTTACCTCTCGGCTCTCGGCCTTCTGGCTTTGTACACTTCACCTCTTTTGAGGCTTCTGAAGGTCCATTTGAATGAACTGCCCACTCCAAATAGGGCCTGTCTCTAGGGTAACAAAGCACTCCTGCCTGCCTCCATGGGTCCTACCAACCGAGTCTAATCAGAACCAAAGAGCTGCTAAGGCCAGTGGGCCGTCTGGGTAGCAAACTTGCTGATTTTTGCTATGCGCTGAACTGTGTGAATCTGTGTGTGTGTGTGTGAGTGTGAGTGGTGCTGTGGGTAATCAGCTCACTCGGTCTTTCTCATCAAGCTGCCCCACTCAAGTCCCGACTCACTCTTTGACCCAGAAATGAAAACACTGACTCACGGCAATAACAAATTACAGAGCTAACTTTGCAGATGGAAGAGGTTTTTTCTATTTGGTCACGGAGAACATGATGCTGAAATGAATGTTGTTTATAAAGCATCCACAGGAACACCGGCAGTGCCAGTTTTTCAAGGCAAACATTCACATTCACATTTTGGCACTTGTGAAAAATGAAAACCCCACAAATGACAAATTGCACAACTAACTGTGCTGATGGGACACATTCATTTTTTGCCAGTCGTTTGAAAGTTGGAATTAAAGTTGGAATTTCCACTCAAGGATTATCTATGAATGAAAACATGAATCTTTTGCTATCACCTGGCACTTGTGCCTACAAAAACTTACATTACCTGGCTGTATTAAAAATCTCAGGTCCTCTTGCTTCCAGGAGATATGTGTTCTGACTTGATTCAATATTTGGGCATCTTTTAGAGTGAATTAATGGATATTTAATTAACCACCAAGGAAGAGAAAGCAAAAATATAGGCTGCTTCTTCAGATGAACTGAAGAGCTAACACTGGAGCTAATCAATACCTTGTCTTTTACACATTTTCTCTTCAGTGCATGCAGTGTCTTAGTTTTGACCCAGAGCAAACAAATACAAATAGAAGGTCCTGCATTTAGAATTTGTATTGTATAACTAGGGCTGGACGATATGGCTAAAATTAATATCACAATATATTTCTTAGATTCTGTCAATATGATAATTCCGATATAGATATAAACAATACAAAAGACAGAAACATTTCCAGGAAAAGCAAGAAACAAGACATCACTAACAATCCTAAACTCTTGGCTTTGTTAATGCTAATGTTTTCAAATTAACTTTAAACTCAAGTGCAATTAACTGATGGCAGTGCCCCGTAATAAACGTCAGTCAGTGACTGATGCTGTAAATAATGTATATTGAAATATTGAAAATGTGTTTAAAAATCATATCATTGTTATTAAAACGGTTATTATTTGTGATATATATTGATATTGAATTATTGTCCAGCCCTATGTACAACAATTTTGGGGAACAGTACAGGTTTGACTTAGAGGGTTCATTTATCATGTTCAATCAAGCGTGTAATTAATTAAATAATATTTATAGCCACTGATTAGAAGGGACAGTTCATCTGCCATTGCTGGCCTTATGAATTCTCTGTTTTGTTTCTTTTTATTATTATTTCAGCCTTTCCAGCTTCTCCTGTGCTGTTTTCTGATACAGTATGTACTCAAGTTTGACACCTGCTTCTTCAAACGTTTTCTTCAAAAGCTTCAACAACATTGAGTTTCTAAGACCCAGGATGACAAGAGGCAGCTGTTGTGTGTATCCCTTGACTAGTGACTCCACAAGCAGTTTTGGCATCACAAGTCTCACCTTCTAACACTTGATAAATAAAATTTCTTACATCCATCAAGTGCATTGGAGGGGTGGATCTTGTTCATTCAAAGTTTATAATTTTCATTCACAGACTAAATTTAAGTTTGTATCAGAAAGAGTCGTACACTTAAGCTGAGTTTCAACTCTCAACACTGTACAGTCCCCAAGGTTGTCACTTAGCCATGAAATAATAGAAAGATGTTGCTCATTGTGTCATCTGAATCGCTTTTCTCTGAGCTTTGGAAAAACAGCCCTTTCACTGTTATGAAAGCCAATCAAGTGATGAATATACGGAATCAGCATCTTTTGAAAAGGAGCTGAAGCATTTTTCTAACTCTGCGTTTTCAATTCAATTAGAGCCGGGAATTGTGGGGAGGAAGGAGGAGGTCGAGCGTGGGTTGGAAGGCTTTATGTGCTGCTGGCTCGTTAAGAGGCAATGAAAGACAAGGTATGTGCCGGTATTTGTATTTGGCCTTGTGGTTTGACTCTAAGCCACTGACAGACACTTGTTACTGTGCAGAAATTCACCTTATTTCCCCCTGTGTTCAGTCCAGCTCACTTCAAGGCTGCCATATGAAAAGTCATTCCTGTCATCTAATCTGAACAGAGCTTAAAGTTTGCAGCAACGGAGAAATACATTTGCTTTTCTTGAAGAAGCAACAAGTAATTTTCTTAGCCACCAAAAGTTCATAAAGTGTGAGTTTAAGGGGTGTTTTCATGTCAGAATGAACAAATCCATGTTCCAGAGTCTGCATTTTTCTTAAAATGGGTTTAATAAAGAAAATCTAACATGTTCAGATCACTTGATGTCAGTATAATGGGTCATATTTCATAACAAGAAGAAGAGTCATTGGAGAAAAGATTGATTACTCCTGTACAGGAATATGCAAGGGCCAAATCAGTAGGTAGAGTTGCAGTAACCTGTGTGCTTCTACATGTGTTTATCTCCACCCATATGTTCAACCAAGTTATGGGTAGTATCTTCAGCGACTTAATGCCAATTGACTCAGTACCTAGCCTATGGCCTAGGTAGCCTAGCCCTTGGACACTGTGAGCGTTTATACTTGTGTGTTTGGTGTCTGCAATTACTCTGATTGATTCTGAAACATGTTCCTCCACGTAAGGAATTTAATATCGTAGTAGTATTAGTTTTATAATCTATTAAGAGCACTACTATGGGACTAAGGCATTATTTGGAACAATATGTAGTTTACATAATTTCAAAACCAATGTCCATGGAAACTCCTCGCCATGAATTAGCTGCTGTCTGCAGTCTCTGTAGCGTCCAACTCTAGACCAATCACATTTGTTGCGGTCTGCTTCGACGTGGAGTAGTTATATTTCTGGGGAGGTCTGCATCAGGCTACGATACATTCAGGGTTCAACGCAGAAGCATACATTTTTGGATAGTAGTACTAGCTAAACCTTGAAAAAGTTGTACCCTTCATGATTTGAGTGGCCTTTTCAGAACCAGTGTTCTTTGTCAAGTCCTTGAAGCACAAGATAATTAATGCAAATTTTTGTTAGCAGCCTAATGAAACTTTCTCAACACAATTTTTGTGTTGTCATGGTTTACAATTTACAGCAATTTGCACTGACGTTTCAGTGTTACATTTGTTTCACATCTGTATCAAGATTTCCCAGATATCTGTTTTATACATTACAGTATTATTTCATGTATTTTTTTTTTCTGTCCAGCCTTTCCTTATATTCAAATGCATCGATAGTTTGTTAAAGAGAACATTATGGACATTACAAGGAAGGTTGAAAATATTTTTATGTATTTTTTTTAATTTGCCAGTTAGAGACACCATGATAGTGGGCAAACAAGATTAAAAGGAGCATTCAGTCCTGGTTTAGCTTTGGGCTATATTGAGACGCTCACCTGTGACTGTGAAGGCTAAACCCGTAGCTTATAAGTCACTGGCTGGCTAACAGTGGAGGCCAGCAATTACAGTATGTCTCACACCATTAAGGAGAAGCCTGAGGTCTTGAGGGCACTGGAAGCTTCCGGTTGTGTGTACTGTAACTAATGTTTATACCACATGGATGACTCATACACTTCGCTGTTCATTTAGCTTCGTTTCTGGTCTTGAAGATTTTTTGGGCCAAGTAGCAAGATAAAAGAATGTGGAATAATTAGTTGAATGGCATACAAATGGTAGCACGTATATACCTCTGAGTCATAGCAGAAAGGAGGCTCTGGGTTCTCTGCCAATATCAATGAAAGAAGAGGTTTTACATAAGCTAGCAGATTAGCATGACATGCGTATGGTGTAAAATGAACGTTCTCAGTTATGCAGCTGCTCAGTCTTATCTTACATGGTTTACATCATTGGAGAAGAAGAGGTTTTTCCACACTAAACATGCAAATTTGTTTGGATTCTCTTCACTTTGCGCTTGAGAATTGCAGTATATAGAGACATCCGCTGCCCTCGAACACCCCAAGTATATTTAAGCAGTTTTTTAAAGTCTTTCACTTCATAAACTCAACGGCAAGTTCAGACAGAGAGGGCTGAATGTATTCATAGTCCACTCAGTGAACAATCTCAGCCCAATGGCTCAAAGTTAGGAAAAAAGCACTTTATTCTTAGCTTTCTGAAAAGTGCCGCTCTCTATTTCAGCTCCATTTATACAGTCCACAGTTTGTTTGTTTTTTTCACTTCAGCTTGAAGCAGTGCACAGTTCTTCTTTGTTAGGTCATACACAACACTTTTTTAGTTGACTGGTGAACTTAAATTGTGGCAAATTTACTCCCTTCTTTTTTAGATATGAAAAGATCAACAGGTGTTTCTATCCATCCTTCTGTGAGACTGTGGGTGTTAAAAGATGCTGTCAAGAAGTTGATTCTGAGAAAAGGTAGTAATCAACCAAATGAGAGCTTGTTGTTCTTTTCAGCATCGTTTAACAGATTTGGGATAAATTTAATCATGAGAACAGGAAATGATACCATCTACTATAACTGAACCTTGGAGTTATAGCTGCAGATTCCTTGAAGAGCAGAAAGAATGTTTTTTGAAACAACGGTAGCTCTAATAAAGGCATAAAATGGACCCATTCAATTATGAGCAAACTGACAGTGTTATATACAGTGTCATATGTGTTTGGACATGCTTCAAGAATCTAGCACATATTACGGGGACAGTTTCTGTTTGGGCTGTGTTCAAGGTGAAAGTGGCCCTGGAATTTTAGGGAGCAGTGGTTCAGGAGGCCTGTTCTTCTCTGGTTGTGTCTGAGTCTTTTGAAGTGCAGCTGTGGTGGCCGGCGATTAGATAAAGCACATTTGATGCAGCCTCTGATAAAAGTAATCCCTTCATTTGCTGCCTGTCTCTGGCTGGTTGGGGAGCGTGGCGTTCTGCTGGTTGTCAAGGCAACGGCAGGAGAACCGCATGCACAGGCTGTGTTCCAGAGGAATCCAGGTTTTGATAAAGCTGCATGTTTTATATATATATATATATATATATATATATATATATATATATACACCAATGGTGATGCAATTTTGTGCACATTATCCTCAGAGTCAGCTGTAAATTGCCCTACATGACGGCAAATTCCGTTTGCTCTGTCTCCCATGTGTGTTTTTTATTCCTTAGGCATCTTTTTTTAAATGCCGCCACTTTCCATCAGAACATACTGTGCATCCGTGTAACTAATTGTGATTGCAATGAAAGTCAATAATGCTGTAAACTTAGGAGAGTTTTTAGCTGTGTAGCTGAGTCTTCTGGTACTTTTGACTGAATATCATCTGTACCTGATATGTGTTTATTTTTTTTGCATTAATTCTACCTCTATGGGATACTGTATATTAGATTACATTGGAATTATATTTGATGGCATTCTGCCATGAAAATCTTAATGTCCAGGCACAGATCATAAAATCCACTGCAACTCATCCCAGAGGTTTTGCATGGAGCTCCATCTCTCCAAGGAATGTAGTTCCACTTCTTACAGCTCTAGCCAACACATGACATTGCTCATGTTGATTCGAAGCTCATGTGGAGGTATATCTCATTTTGTTTTCAAATTATGCATTTCAAATCTCTGTCTGTGATTTGTTCTGGCCCTACCCAGTGTTCTTTTTTCACCTAAGAAAATGCAACACAAAATACAGAGTATTAACTGTACATCTTGACTCATCCAAACCACAATATTAAAGTGGCGCCAAGCAGCATATCTTCTGTCCATCAAGGAGTCCAGCAAATGGATTCCTAATGATTCGGCTCCTGCCTCATAAAGATGCAAATGTTAAAGTGTTGGGCACAGAACATTTTCTCACTCTTCTAATCAATTTGTGTTGCCCCAAAGCCCATTCTAACTCTTAGCAGACAGGAACCATACTACTTTTTTTTTTTTCTTTTTGGCTGCCGTCAAGCAACAAATTCCATTTTTTTGTCCACTCCACCCGACAAGCTCTCTAATTACAATTGATCCACACTGTGTCCTTCCACTCAGTGCTCAGGTTAATTTATCATTTAGTTCCAGTCAATTATCTCACACAACTTTGGGAGAGCTCCCTGGGCTGCACAAAGCACCCAATTTTGCTTCCAACTTTCCAATTTTGCCCATTTCAGTTTTGAATGTTCCCTCTTTCTCTCCATCTGCTTGTCCTCCTTGGCTGCAGTACAAGTTCCATGTCTCGGAATACTTCAAGGTCTTGGAAGGAGGACTGCACAACGCGGTCATAATTCTTGTAGTGCAATTCTTTTGTTATGTGTTGTGATAGCTATACGTCTTACAATACAAAAAGGACTTTGTCAAAGTCAGACACTACCCTTTAAAGTCAAAACAGCCATTATGAATGTTATTTATATATTTTGTTCTGAGGAGGTTAGATATAATACAATCATCTGTAAAAAGGAAGGGGGAAAGGCAAAGGGAAATAAGTACACACAGAGGAGCTCCCAAAACTGGAGTTTAAAACTGATTACAGGATATCGAGAAATGGACTTTTAAAATAGTGCAAGCCCTTGTGTTGCACTAATGCTGTCCCCATCAGATAAACAAGTAAATCAAGCTCCACTCTTCACATCTAAAAAGACACAGATTCTTTTCTCAATCTTCCACTGTGACAAGGCACCTCAGCCCTGAAAATACGTGTAGATGTCAAGTAGTAAAATAAGGTAGACAAAACATTCTTTTAAAATATCAGATTAAACAATGAATCAACAGGTTATTCACAGAACAGTGTCCTGTTCACCCCGGTCCTCAACATCACTCGATGTGTTGGATCAGACGTCTTTGGAAACTGGTAGCAAGCTTCATGAATAGAATGGAAGATGTATTGAAAGCAAATCGTTCGAGAAATGAGTGCTCTCCTCTATGCATGTTAAGCTGTCAGTATGGTTGTGTTAGCTTGAGAGTGTTGTATGATCTAGCTCAAAATGGCGGAAAGTGGTGGAATCCCACTTCATAGCACCATGACCGATTCAAATGTCTTTTTAGAGGCATCAGTTTAGTGACCGACAGCATCATTCTTTCATTCCTTGTCTGTAACCGTTTATCCAATTAAGGGTCGCGGTGGGTCCAGAGCCTACCCAGAATCACTGGGCGCAAGGCAGGAACACACCCTGGAGGGGGCACCAGTTCACAGGGCGACACGCCCTCACACATTCACTCACAAACTCACACCTGTGGACCATTTCGAGTCATTAATCCACCTTCCAACGTGTGTTTTTGGACCGTGGGAGGAAACCAGAGTGCCTGGAGGAAGCCTACAACCTCTAGGTCCCTGGAGCTGTGTGACTGCGACACTACCTGCTGCGCCATCGTGCCACCACTGACAGCATCATTAGAGTAAAAAAAAAAATAGGCTTTCATTCCTTTCCTTGTTTTTTTTTCCTCAGTAGAAAACTTCCCAGTTGGATCATTCATTTTCTACAAAACCTCGGACACTTGACAGTCAGGAGCCTCCTGAGACCCTGTCACTGTGTCTGTGTAAGCAAATAGGATTATCTCTTCGCCCTTTTGTTTTCTCTTCTCCTTCGCCCAGGGCCAAGAAATGACAGGAGAGAGAGAGAGAGAGAGAGAGAGAGATGTGATAAAGAACCGTAGTGGTAAAAGGGAGACTGGAGAGATTATATGGCGGGGCAAAATAGAAAGAGTTAAAGAGAAAGAAAGGGTTTGAAAGAGGGAAAAGATTAGAGAGTGGGAGGGAGGGAGGATGAAACAACAGCAAATGGAGAGAGTTAAAAGAAAGGAATAAGGGAGGGGTAAAGATAAAAGGAAAGAAAAAGTGAAAGGGAGATGGTAGAATATCTGAACAGGAGAGAAACAAGTAGAGAAGGAAGGGGGTGTTGATGGGAGAAAGAAGAGCATATAGAAAGGGGGTAAATATGGCAAGAGAGTGGGAGAGGGGGAAAAGAGTGATAGGGATGAATGGAAACACAATAACGAGGGAGAAAGAGATGGGAGAGTGTGTATAAAGGTAAAAGGAAGGAGAGGTAGTACAGTCAGGGAAAATAGAGAGAGACAGGAGAAAGACAGAAAGAGAGATAGAGTGAAAGAGAGAAACCCAAAAGTAACTGTCCGCTTGACTTTGATTAATGGTTTCATAACGATAGCCTGAAGAGAAAGGCATCTTTGAGAGTCGCAACGTGCAAATGAATAGATGAACGAGAGAAAGAGAGAGAGAGCAAGAAGACGAGAGAGAGCTGATCCAAATGATCATTGTGACCTTTTCAAAGTGCTGCTCCTGTAATGGGGGCCGCACAGCGACCGGTCAGCGAGGGGCGGAGTATGTCTGTCTCTCTCTCTTTCTCTCTCTCTCTCTCTCTCTCTCTCGTCTGTGACTCACCACTCAACTACCCTACTCTGAGATTTTTCCTCTTATTAATTTTTCCGAGTTATTTTTGACCAATCCTTTGGGGTTTGTGCCGTTTTTAGCTTAGACAGATAACTGTAACAAAGCTCATTTTCCACTTTAATGACTTTATTATAGAGTTATAGAAAAGAGAAATCCACTCATTTTTGACATATAATATACAGAATAGTGTAATGTCCATTTTTGTCACTTGACGTGAAAAGTGCCCCAGAGAAACATACAAAGTCAGATTTGTCCACAGTGTTATTGATGGTAACAAGACTTTTGAAGGACATAGGCTGCATAACACCCATATAAGCCCTTCATGATACCAGATATAAGCCTATATCAACTATTACCTTGTCAGAATTGTTCGCAATGGCGGCGATGGTAACCAGGTGTCTGAACAATTTGTCTCAAAAATGCTCCATCATGAAAGGCAACTTCATGGAGGTTATCATGCACACGGAAAATAAAACACATACACAGGCCCCTTTTATAAAATCAGACATAAGCCTACTTTAATATTTGCCAAGTCAGGTGTTCAGTGTTTAGCTGTTACTGCTGCACAGTGTGAACAAATTCCCAATTAATACACTTTGATTGAGAAGAAAATTCGGATCACAGGCATTCTCCCAGCTGAAGACTGACCCGTGCTGGGTATAGAACCCATTGTTGCCTTTATCTGTTCAACAAATGATCAGAACCTGCTGTTGTATTACACCGTGAGTGATGAGAGGTGCTGAAATCTCCCTGCACTCTCCAGAAGTCATCAAGCGAAACCACGCTCCAGCGATCCTCCGTCTTTCCTGACCCCCGCCAGACCGCAGACAGATGCTGTATTACAGTCAGGAGCCGGTCCTGCTTCGTCTGACCCCCGTATCTCCTGGGCAGCTCCCGTCAGAGCATCTGACAGCTGGAGAGAATGTGTGAGACACTCCTGTGGCACTGTTCGTGCTGCACCTTTGTTCTTCTACTAAATAGACTGAGAAACAGTGTGCCATTTGCCCTGCACTGAGGGAGGGAAGAGAATACCCTAACACAGTTGCTAATGTTATTAAAGGTGCAATGAGTAAAACTAACCCCAAGAAGAGTTAATAAACAAAATAAATTGTAAACAAACACAAAAATCTCTGACATTTGTAATTGGCAGATGGATTTACATAAAATATATATTTTACATATATAATTATATTACATTTAAAATATATTTTTCTTCCGTTGAAAATAAAGGCTACTTTCTTCTGCTATAAAGTTATTATTTTTGGAGATTTATGTTTTTTATGATTTTGGACAGGTAGGGTCATAGTCACATAGCTCCAGAGACCTGGAGGTTGTGGGTTCGATTCCCGCTCCGGGTGACTGTCTCTGAGCAGTTTGGTGTGTTCTCCCCGTGTCCACGTGGGTTTCCTCCGGGTGCTCCGGTTTCCTCCCACAGTCCAAAAACACACGTTGGTAGGTGGATTGGCGACTCAAAAGTGACCGTAGGTGTGAGTGTGTGTGTGTGTGTTGCCCTGTGAAGGACTGGCGCCCCCTCCAGGGTGTATTCCCGCCTTGCACCCAGTGATTCCAGGTAGGCTCTGGACCCACCGCGACCCTGAACTGGATAAGGGTTACAGATAATTAATGAATGAATGAATGTTTTTGGACAGCGACAATATTTAGAAGAAACCGCAACCCTGAAGTGGATAAGCAGTTACAGATAATGAATTAATGAATGAATATTTAGAAGAAGTAGAAGTAAACTTAGGTTGGAAGACTACCAAAACAAATATATGAATCAATATCCCACCTGCCCTACCTTACCTGACCTTGAATTAACCCTTCTCTTGTGTTAGGGTCTTGACCGATCCGTTTTAGGTTTTAAATGCATACTAGTGCTCCCTAAATTTGTTTATTGCATCATGACTTTTTGACTTTGTTATATTATAAAATGCTCTTGTTAAAATTATGGCTTTTCTGTTGTTAGGGTCAATTTCGACCCATGTATAATTTTAAATCAGAAAACAAAACAGAAAAGTGCCAAATCTGGAATCATAAACACACTACACGCCAACAGTCTACAGCTAGCTCTTCCTACAACCACTTGAGCTCCAGTTAGGTGCTTCTATCTTTCCCTGTTTCACAAAACAAGGAAAGACAGACATGTCCAGACATGTAAGGCCAAGTCAGTTTAGAGTTTGTGTTTTGTAGAGTATACAGTATCTTTAGTTTACAGTATGCAACAAAGAAAAAATAAAACCAATCCTTTCATGGATAAGGAAAAATAACAAGGTAAACAAGAGGTAAGAAACATATTGGTTGATAATTAATTATCTTATGGCTGATTTAAGACACGGGTCAAAACCGACCCATTAGAGATGGTAACAGAAAGCTAACACAGGAAGAACGTTGAGAAACGTATAAGAGAATAAATAATATATGCTGTATATGAGTTGTTGGCTAAAGCCAGCAGAGGCTAAAGCTTTCTCTCTCTCTCTCTCTCTCTCTCTCTCTTCTGATCTCCCCATCCAACTAGCCCTCTCCCTGCCTCCTACGGTTCATTTCTCAATAACTCCCTCTCTCCTTCACTCTCTCTCTCCCTCTCTCAATTCTGTATTCCATCGACTGTTCAATGGCATGAGTCCTGCACTTTATTCTCTATTGCACTGTCTATAGAAACCTGAATTATTCCATCAGTATAACAGTACAAGCTCCCATGCCATTTGCTCATGTCTGTATGTTTCTGTGTGCATGAGAGTCATTTCCAAGAATGTGGATAAAACAGAAAGGACGTTAAGGTGCGCTATGCGGTGTGAATTGAACATAATGAGATTAGATTCTCTGCCCAGTGTCTGTATGAATGGAAGAGCGAAATGATTGTGTGACTGTCAAAGCGCGATGCTGTTTTTGTTCAAATAAGGGGACACGCTGGGGTATTTACTGTCATGTAACTTCCAATTACATCCAATTGTTTAGACAGAACAATTTGCCTGGTACATATTGACAATGATGCAGTGTGCTGAGATGAGACCAACCCAAACAAATCATCGGAGAAGTCAACATTCAGAAACATGACTGTGTGTATTCCTCCATCCAAAAGCACACAGCACAGAAAAATCTCTTCCAGGCTTTTTCCATAAAACATTCAACGGAACCCAGGCTATGGGCTTTAACTGTGTCACCCTTCATGGGCCAAAAAGTGTTATCAAGTCCCCTTTATTTCATAAAGAGTGCAAGGCATTTATCATCCCCTTGTTAAACCTCAACCTCATCCTTGCTCGGGTTGACTTGTTAGATCTCCCTCCAAAGACCGTTGAGTCAATACAGAGACCTGACGTAAACATCGGGCTAAGCAGTTGAGCTGTTTGCTAGACATGTCTCATGTTAAAGCACATGTTTTCTCTATTAGGATCGGTTTAAAAACACTTGCGCCACAGCCAGAGGTCATTGTGTTTGCTAGCATAGTGGATAACACTAGCGACACTGACATGGTTGTTCAATTCCTTGTTCAGACAAAGCCGGTTTTATAATAGCCATATAATAGCCATATCACTGACACTAAGTGAATGGATAGATAATGTATTTTTGGTATTAAACCTTTTTTAATATGGGGCCCTGAGATATGGGACACCACAGTTAGGAACCTTCTCTATGCGTCCTGAAGAAACGGGATCTCGCAAGTTAACTCTGATTAAGATTGGAGTCATTCCTGGGTTGTGGAATCAACACTTCACCAAGCAACTACTCTGTTAGAAATTGAAACCTGTAGAATTTATAAACTAGTCTAAGTCTGAAATACAATAACATGAAATAGACAAACACTCATGGAAGCAATTAAAAAATAATGACAAGCATTTTCTTTTTAGTAATTGCACTGACATTATGTTTTTGCAGATGTGTGGCATTGTCTAGGAGGATGTCTAGGATGCCTCTGGCAGGCAAATGAATCGATCTTTCAAAACAATAATTATGGTGTAGCAATATGCCCCCTGGGTTGTCTTGCTGCTGTTCTGACAGTGTGTTTTATTGCATGTGAAAGCTGGCGAGAGGTTTTTGAGTGGGCAGAAAACGCATGTTGTGATCCTGAGCTTCAATGAGCAGATGAATGTAGCAGAATGGTACTGCTTATGTAAACCTTAAATGGAGGTAAAAGTCAGTTGCATTTTCACTCTCCATTGATTTGAGTTTTCCCTTGACTGGCTCACAATTAGACTCTGACACTAAAACCTTCTAATAGTACCATAGTACTGGAGTTTTTAAATTTGAGACAAAATTGAAGAAAACCTCTCCAAAAATACAATAAAACAATTGCTTTAGTTCTAACCTTCTAAAGTGGTTTTCTGCAATGAAAGGCGTGTTATCTAAAACCAAACCTTGTAGGTATATTGACTTGCACCGCAAATTCAGACCCAGCTTGTCACCTCGAAACTTCAGACTTCACTCTGACTCTCAACTCAGACACTGAATGCTCGATTTGGATGCGCATGCCACATTGTGACCGTCCCTGGTGGAACCCTCAGCATAGGAAGCATCTAATTACAGTGGCCTCTACAATAACACAACTCGCACAATGTCGCTGTTGTCCATTTTGAATTCTGTGCAGTGTTATCCCTCATGGTGGGAAAAGCTGAGTCAACTTGCGGCACCCCTCCCTCGCACTATAGGTTGCTTAAGCTCACACAGTGTGGTGTAATCTGCTGGTAGCCCAAGTTCTCTGCCTAATCATGACTCATGATTACAAGCGCTCTGCAGGGCCACCATTGTTTGGTGTGATGTTGCTGGCCAGCACACACACATACACAAAGAGAACAGATCAGAGCTGGTCACCATTGTACAGGCTTTGAATACAGTTTTTTAACCTCACATCAGGTCACTAGTTAAAAATGCCTTCATTTCCACCTACAAAATATTGCTAGACTTAGGCCCTTGGTCACCAGACATGCTGAAATACTTGTTCATGCTTTCGTCACGTCCCATCTTGATTATTGCAACTCTCTCTTCTGTGCCTTACCTAATATATCCATCTGCCCACTTCAGTATGTCCAAAATTCTGCTTCCACAGTTCTTTCATTCTAAGAAATCAGCACTCATCATAGTATTATTTAAATATGTACACTCACATCCATCCATCCAAATGCTCAAATGGCTCTATACTGTATGTATTGCACTATAAGAGTGCTCAAGAAATGATAAGTGGAAGAACAATTATTTATTTCCATGAGATTTGTGTAGAACTAGTGAAGTCTAATGGGTTCAAACACATCCAAACCCTAAATTCAGTAAAAAAAAAACAACAACAAAAAACGTACAATTATATGTCATACAACGAAACGTGACTTCCGTATTTAATCCATCTGTGGCAGTGGACACACACCTAGAGTGATTGGCAGCCATCTCCGGCACCCAAGGAGCAGTTGTGAGTTCAATGACTTGCTCAAGGGCACCTCAGCCATGGATTGAGGGAGGAGGACAGGGCTGTTCCTTCTTTGCCACCGCCCCCAAAATTCCTGCCGGCCGTGGGAATTAAACCAACGACCTTTCAGTCCTAAGCCCTCTTCTCTAACCATTAGGCCATGGCTGCCCACGAGTAGTGAACAAATATTTATTCATTAATTCGTTCATTCTTTCATCCAACTTCATCCAGATCAGGGTTGCCTGGAAATATTAGGCATAGGGGAGAAACACACCTTGGGTAGAGTGTGTACACGAATATTCAAATAACCAGATTATTTAAGTCAGTCCTAGAAGTGGCAGAGCAGTAAGAGATCAGGATAACTGGAACTGCATTAGAGGAACATGCTATAGATCACTCCTTCTCTTTCATTCTCTCTATTCTCTCATATTTTTTTTGTCTCTGTCAACAACAAGGATAACTGACAACCCAGCGCTGCTCCGGTGTCAGTTACGCGAAACCAGCAGGAGTCTCACTGGTTCGTTTCTGCTAAAACCGCCGTAGGAGTGGTTTTACTCTGGGCAGATGTAATGGCTCTCTTCCCAGGATGTTTCTTGTGATAGCCAGCGGCAGGCACATGCTTTAATATGACACTAATGTTGTTACATTTGAAAGACACACTCATAAAACCCTGTCCAAACAAAGTAAGGAGATTTTTTCCTATGCTGCCATTGTTCACACATGACTAAAACACACAGTATTCTCTTCATATACATAATATGGTTGACATCCAGTCTGTAAATCTGCAGCTAGTTTCAGACAAACTCTGATATCAACTTTGAGCAGGTTTAGAAACCGCTACTGCATAACGGCACCCTGTGAATGTCCACTCCCCTTCTAATTACTCACCAGCCGTAGAGCTGCTCTCAGTATTTTCTCTCCCACTGGGAAACCACAGATCTGATAATCTAACTCACTTTGATACCCACAGGACAACAGCCCCCCTGCAGGATACCTTGCAAAAAAGTCTGCTTTTTGTTTTCCTATCCCTTTCTTGTTTACCAGGATTGCTGGGTTTTAGTGTGATCTCTGAAAAGGCACAATTCTTGTCTCACTGGACAAGGATCAGCATTTGACTGTTGCTGTTTTATTCAGTCTCTTGTCTGTTTGATTTATGAAAGCAACTGTCAAACCACCAACAAGCATCAGCTTCATCTTTTTCAAAAGCACTTTGTCTCATCTCTCTCACACACAGTTCAGAGGCATTTTATTATTTCATCTTGTAAAAAGGGGAACTGATGTGTAAAAGCTCAATTTTGGAGAGTCAGGACTGTTCAAAGTTGTGATAGGAACCAAACATCTTGACGTCTTTTAAAGGCTCCCTATCTAAATACAATTATTATGAATGTATTCCCTGATATGTGACAATGCTTTTTTCCAAATTATTTTGAATTAAAGGTTTGTCGAAAGTACGGTGCATCCATGGTGGAAAGTTGAAGTAAATATAGGGCATTATAAGGCAAATTCAGATTGACCACATTCAGCCATTCCACTTTACTGTTACCGACATATTACATAGACACCTGCAGGGAAATTTGGGTTTTTGCAAAGTAATTAAAGTGACTGTATTTGTGTTTCTAGACATTGTAGCCCCTTTTTTCTACAGAATATTTACTGTATTATGTAGCATGGTCTAAGGTTTTTCATACCTGGGCTATGCTTGTTTGATTTTAGAGCTGCCATCATGGCAGGACGATAAAGTTACTTTGGCATTAGACACTTCTGAAAATGAGGCAGATGTAAAACTTGAGCAATTTTGGGTGCAGTACACCAGCTCCAGAATAATTAGTACTTCCTATTCACAGGCATTCAACATTTTAATTTGATTACAGCTTTCGATTTTCGTGAATTAGCCAGAAAGCTTAATGAGGCCTGCTACATTCCTTCCTCTTGTGAGCCTGTGGGGAATCCGCCTGCCTGAGAGCTCAAACTGTAAAAGACTTAGCAGGGGGCATGAAAAAATAGTAATAATTTCATACAAGATTCCAATTCATGCCATACATACACGTGTTGGATCAATATTACATGTGAACGGGACACTTGCTATGCTTACTGTAGAGTGATTATCGATTGACAGATCATACTGTCCAGTTTTTCAAGAGAGCTTCAGAAATAGTGGACTGTATACTGCAAAGTTTTCAACTTTTTGTGACAGATTGGTTACCTTTTAAATATTGATGGTAAATCTGTTCATGAAATTTAAATACATGCATTTATAAGATATTATATTGCATCCAATAAAATGCAATATATCTAGGTTTCTAATGTCTTACATTAGCTTGAATAGTAGCTTGTTAGAGGCAGTGACCTGAAGCGAGGATCAAACACAGGACCCCAGTTCCATGGAGCTATGTGGAAGTAAGAACTACTGGTAGCTCCACCATTCCTCCCCTTATAAACACATTAAAATGCACTATGAACCCTGGCTATTAAGGTCATGTATTCTTGCAGTGCAAAGTGTTTTAAATAAACAATTTGTAGTGTCACAGTTATACAGCTCAAGAATCAAGTCCTGCTTTGAATGACTGTCTGGGAGGAGTTTGATGTGTTCTCCTTGTGTCCGCCTGGGTTTCCTCCGGGTGCTCTGCTTTCCTCCCACGGTCCAAAAACACATGTTGGTAGGTAGATTCAAAAGTGTCTGTAGGTGTGAGTGTGTGTGTTGCCCTGTGAAGGACTGGCATCCCCTCCAGGGTGTGTTCTTGCCTTGCACCCAGTGATTCTGGGTAGGCTCCGGACCTACCGCAACCCTGAACTGCGGTTACAGATAATAGATGAATGGCGTCTACAATGAATGGGGACGTCTACAATTGTGGGGAAATACTGTACTGTCTGGTTTGTTTATGTTCAGAAGCTGGGTTTTTTAAGGTCGAATGGTATGTCTCAGGAAGAAAAACGATTGTTGTTTGTACGTAACTGAAGTGTACGAATTACCACTTAAACTCATTTGTAACTTGAGTTGTTTTGTTTTGTAGCACTTTGCAGTAATGCATTTAAAAGAGCAATAAAGCAAAAATAGATCATGCTTGGAGTTCTCTGTTGTCTAAAGAACTTCAGATGCCGTTTCACTGAGTAAGAGAAAGCCTAGCATATTGGACTGAGACTTTTTTTTTTACCTATTTATTGACACTGGGGCTTTGTAAAAACTATTGGATGGGATTCAAGCACTTAGCACACAGACTGGAGAGCTAGAAAATTATGAGGAAACATACTCAGAGTTGTATAAATTGTGTTTTTAGGTTTTAGGACGTTGCCTTTAGGAACAGCTGTTCAATGCATTATAGGATGTTAAATATACCATATAACCTCATAAATATATTTATAAAGACTTCTGAATACAGGATTCTATAATTTCACAAGGTTTCTATAATATGACTGGTGACAATAAGAGCAATATTTGAAGAAGTGACTTGAATGAAGTTTCTGAACACTCAGTGATTTCAGTGATGAATTTAAAGCCACACTGACTTTTTCATATTTCGATACCTCAAGCCTAGTGGTCCTGAAATATGAATATTTCAAGCTGCAGTCATTTTAATACATCACCACGCTGCGCCTCTGGTGGCTATGAGCACTTTTTAACGCTCAGTTGTCCAGAGCAAGCAGGCCTCATTTAAATACACCAACACTCTACATCTCAGTCCAAAAACATACTCTTACCTCCTCAATCCTTCCAAATATACCTCACCTCTTAAATGACCTACAATGCTTATTTATCAAATGGAAGGTGTGCTAATTTGCAGCCATTAGCCAGGTTTAGGCCAATAAAATCGGCCGTACTTAGTGAGAGAGCCAGAGGCTAGTGCGTGGATGAATGCTGAGTATATTCCCACACAAAGCGTCCAAATAGGTGTGCAGTCATGGCAGGTCCGCTGTCCCAGTCAACCAAGCCCTCATGTTGCCCTGGCAACCATCGCATCTGGGGAGTGAACAGCAGTCTGCTCGGATGGAGAGACCTGCTTAACTGTCTGGAAATCACACTCAGGCTGGTTTCCTCTGACTGCATTCAGAGATATTTAGTAGCGACTGGTAGACATTTTGAACGGTGAAAATTGCAGTGAACAACACTCTACATTGATGTAATTTCCAGTCAGATTTGCCAGTAAATTAATATTCAGTAGACGATTGAGTAAAATAAGATAATCAACTTGCATAAGCATGTGGAATATTTCTTAAATTGGGATTCAGTCCATCAGATAAGCCACCGTTAAAGATATCATCTTTCAGAGACCTGACAGACTTGACCCAGTAGGGCCACTTTTTAGAAGACAGCTCAGTACTATGGGTCCATTCCAGATATATCCAAATATATTTAAGAAATGTCTGACCACCCCAGAACCCAGGTCTCAGTTTCACAGAATACCATCTTTATTCCTGACACGAAAAAAAAAAATGAGCTTACTGATGAATCCTTAATGGCCATTTGGCCTGGAAAGTAATTAACGGTGATATCTGACTTTTGCAGAGTGCTGTAGTGTCTGTGTATTGAGCAGGAGGTTGGGTGTGTTGAACCAGATAGACAACACAGTAATAAGGTCATTTAGTCACTCAACATGCCCTGTTTCCACAGCAGATCATGGAAGAAATATTCACTGTAGCAATTTGTTTAGCAAAACCATCTCCTGAGGATGATAGTAGACTGCATCTCCTGTTCTTATCTTACAAAAAGCTTGACTTCCAGCCGGGATTTGCAGCACTATCAACTGAACGGCTCCTCTAATCTCCATCCAGTCCTGCTTATGCCAATATCGAAGCAGTATTTGCTTTGATTAAAGAGAGGGCTTAGATCGAACACAGTCTTAAAGAGGAAGGCTGCAGGTTCAGAGAATTCCTACCAGATTTTTGTCTCAATGATCAGTCAGATTGTCCAAGACATGCTCTATCACCAGAGCATCACAGATTATAAGCCATCATTCCACCTTAAGCCTGTCAGTGTTTGACAGATCGCATAATATGCTCTGCTTGCTTGAACCAGCTTATTCCTGAGTCTTGGGCAGGAATTCAGACTCCATATTTTCTGTCTCATTTTCTGCTGATGTGCTGTTGTTCTTCTGCTGATTCTTGTGAAGAAGTAAATCGCAGGTCATTAAAGTAAAATATAGAGGTAGCTGCTGGAGAATGGAATGGTGGTGTTCTCCGCTGCAGTGTCTGGGGTTGAGTTATTACCACACTCCTGTCATATATCGATCCTTCTTTTCCCATGTATCTTCAATATTGTGGCATATTTTGATACTTGTTCCTTTACTTTAAAGGGGTCATATTCTACCCTTTTACCAGTTCTGGGATGTTAATGAAACTTGACATGCTGGGGTCTAAATAATACAAGGATCACACAGCACTGCGCTATATTCCCTGTGTCTAAACAGCCCTGTTCACATTAAATGGTTTCAGTGCCTGTTTTGCCAGTGTTCTCATTTTTCCACAGTTGTTTGGCTGTTTTCTCGAGTCTGCTTTGGTCATGTTTATCTTGGATGATTTAACCCCAACTTTGCTTGTGGGTCCAGCTCTGTGGTTGAATATGATGCTCCACACAAGAGTAGAAAGATTCATCTCAACACTTCTTTAAATCCCCAAAATTAATGTGCACATACCCAAATATCACAGTCCCTTGAAATATCATATCTTTATTCTGCCATTACTTTACAGATTGCAAAACTGAATGCTTTCTTGGACCTTTTTGGAAATGTATTCTATATATTTGCAGTTTGATTCAGCAACTCTGCCCACACAGGTTGTGTAATCTCCATAGCAAAGCATTGCCAATTGAGTGGAATGCTCTAGAGCAGACTTGGAGTCTAAGAACACCATGCTTAGTGCCAAGTGTCGGCTAGAGCTTCCCCAGCATTGGGCTGGTTAATAACGGAACCATGTTGTCTGGAGTGATGAAGCACATTCCAACATTTGCAATGGGTTGGAGTGAGGTTTGTGATCCAGGACTAGTCAACCGATATCAGTACCTCGCCTCTCCAAATTCCATCACGCATTTGCAGCTGTGTTCCAGTATGATTCGTAAAGCTTTTCTAAAAGAGTAGCCTTCCTTCGTATCAATACTCTTGATGTCAGAAGAAATATTGGATGAGCAGGTATCCACAAACCTTAGCGCTTGTAGTGTCAAGATAAATATTGCAACACATGCCTTAAGGTTGATCCATCAAATATTTATTTACATGAATAGGTAATGGACTCCTTCTAGAAAGGCCTTGTACTCAGTGAAGAACAGGTTGTGATTTTTTTTTTCCATTTCTCTGGCTTTTCCTTCAACAAAATGTATATTTGCAGGTGGACTGAATGAAAAAAAATCATCTGGCAGACTAGCATGAAAGTGTCCCCCACTGGGGTCCATCATTACCAGCCATGACTTGCTCAGTAGGCTGCAGTAATGACCCCACACTCTCCACTGCCGGTAACACAAGTGCCTGCAAAAGCTAGCATTAGCCTCTCTCCCTCACAAACCTATTCAAATCATAGGTTGTCCAGCTCTTTGTTGAGCCCCTGTTTTAAAGCTCTTGAGTGACCTGGATTACAGCCGACCAAAGTGGCCTTTAACCCTTCACGTTCTCTGTGGGAAAGACAGTTGATCCAGTCTTGATCTGTACATCAGTTTGCCTCTAGCTTGGATCTTCTCAGTGTTCTCTTTTTCAGTTTAGAGCTTCTGTTCCTCCCCCTTTGTCTCAACAGCTTTGTCCCTCCACTTTTGCTGCTCTAGTTTTGTGCCTCCACATTTTTCCTTCATACCCTTTTCTCTTAATCCTTTGTCACTCCACCTTTGTCCCTTCCTCTCTGTCTTGACTTTCCTAAATACATGGCACTAGAAAACTTGAAATACAAGCAGTAATCAGTAAACACCTGGCAAAAATTCAGTCTGATGACTATTATATTTAATAAACCCACCATTATCTCATCTTCTCATGCACTCATATACACTTGGGCTGAAATGGGACATTTTTGATTTTGAATGTTGATTTTCTACATATGGTTTATAAAGAAGATACTTCAGCACATACTTTTTAATGCACAGTTCTTGTTTGTTTGTTGACATAAATATGGTTCAGCATTTTTTCTAAATGTTACCCTGAATAAATACATGTTGTTATATGTTAACTTGTTTATATATAGAAGATCAACAAAACATGTCATTTGACCACTGTTCACATTTTAAATCTGACTGTGTTTGTCATTGGTGGCATGATAGCACTATGGGCTTTTTTTTTTTTGCTGTTACACAGCTCCAGGTTCTTGGGATCCTGGATTTGATCCTTGAAATGGGTCATTGTCTGTGAGGAGTTTTCCCTGTGTCTATGTGGGTTTCCTCCAGTTGCTTCAGTTTCCTTTCAGAGTCCAAAAACACATGGTTTGTCCGTGCAAATGTATTTGTGTATTCGTGTCTGTGTGTGTGCCTGTGTGTGTATGAGGGGTAGAGAAAGAGAGAGACTGGATGACATGTGTGCTCCAATGATTTTGGAAATGCTCTGTATTCAACACAAACTTGCTAAGGATGTCACAGTTACAGAATTGTCAGCATCCTGTAATCCTGTTATTATATTTATTACAAGCAGCACTGTATCATTGGGACACTGCTGATATTAAGTAGCTACTTGTTTTGCCGTTGTTTGCAGCTAACCCAGAGCGACCCAGAAATGCGGAGTTGTTTTGAAACTGCAGTATTACAAAGTGGTTTATGTGTTGATTGTTTTCAGAACTCATTACCTTCACAGATTGGTCATAATTTTGGCTCATCTTGGCTCCTCTTGGATCTGGCTTCCGCGGTGCTCCAGAGAGGCTTGTGTTCTGCCAGCTCGAGACCTCTGAAAGGCCAGGGGTGTAATTGGCTCGTGGCATATATTTCTGGCTTGAAGCGAGCCTCTGGGCTCTCCAAAAACCACTGATAATGTCCAGGCATAATGAACACAGAGCGTTAGAGGACAAGCAGTCAAGTACGTTCTATTTAAGCTTTGGTGGTAATGAATTTTCACAATTGGACTTCTGATGGCATTTAATCAGAGTATGACGTGTTAGCAGTAGTTATAATAGCTCTCAGTAAGTGTCAGTAGCTAGTTTTGTCTTTTAAGTTTGTGTTCTTGTCTTAACTTAAGGGCACTTCCTTTTACAGTCACTTAAGTTGTAGGTAAGTAAGTTATTTTATACGTTCTGTGTAATTAACGTGAAGTACAAGCAGAAACATGGGAATTCTTGATTATTTTTTAAATTGGTCTTATATAATATGCAAATTTTCTGAGATAATTACTTTTGGGTTTTCATTGGCTGTAAGCCATACTCACCAACATTAAAAGAAATAAACGCTTGAAATAGATCACTCTGTTATGGATCTATATAATATGAGTTTCACTTTTTGAATCGAATTACTGAAATAAATTAATATTTTGATGATATTCTTCAACAATATTACCAACCTATTCAAGAGTTGAAAGTATGGGGTCTCTAGAGCTGAAGTCCAGAACCACTGTTCTGGATTAATATCATATGTACTGTAAAAGAAAGTGTTACTGAAGGATTGTGGCATGATTGATTGGTTGTGCAACATTTTCAAACCCTAACAAGCACCCACCATGCTCCCAATGAACCGCCTTAGGACATGTAACTAGAACAGTTTTTCTGTTGGTTTGTTGATTTCTCTCCCCTCATATATTCATCAATGTATTTGTACATTGCCTTCATATGAAAGTTCCAGGCTTATACAGTGTAGTCAGGGAGAGCTGAGGTATAATGGTACTCAGGGATAATGATTCATAATGTAAGAAAATTGATTCACCTATCGCTATACACGGCTGGTCCTGGCATGAAGCCTTTTCGCTCAGTACCATTTATTTATTTATTTTACAATATTTTCAGCTTCTGCGGTATTATAAAATGATATTGAAGGATTTTTTTTTATTTATATGAAATGCATACTTATATAGAAAGCTATAGCACAGAAATGACCTGCTATCCCTGTGCTTCCACAGGGCACAGACCGCAAAATTGCTTTAAAGAAACTGAAATATACACCTAATGCAGTGACATGGTATTCTGTAACAGTTATGGCCTCAATTCCATCTAAAGAAAACCTAATATAGACTGCAGACTTAACTCTGGGATTGTTTTACACAGGGACATAAAGGTGGTGCAGTCAAGGTAAAGTAGTGCAACAAACTAATAAATTACCTACTGTATTAATATTAATAATAGGCTTCATTTTTAAACAGGTTCTACATAATTATTCAGGTATGGCCTGAGCAGATTTAATTCTGACATTTCTTTTGTGACCCACTAGCCTTCTGGCTCTCTGCTTACTTATGTTGCTACAAAGAATTCTTCAACCCTTTAGGACAACCACTTTTGGTTCCCCAAAAAGCTTTCAG
This sequence comes from Hoplias malabaricus, assembly GCF_029633855.1. NCBI lineage: Eukaryota > Metazoa > Chordata > Actinopteri > Characiformes > Erythrinidae > Hoplias > Hoplias malabaricus. Next base: position 32,310,858 of record NC_089801.1, on the reverse strand, counting down.
TGAGTAATTCTTTAGACAACTACTTTTAATTATGAATCAGTTCATGGAACTTGCATTTAACTCATTCATTCACAGACTCACTCACTCACTCATATTTAACAACATGCTTCAAAAGAACGTTATTCCATGCTTTGCATCAGAGTAAAACTATGTGTTTTTGCAAATGCAATGTGCAAATATAGGAACCTTCAAGGACCCAAAAAATTAAGTGTAGGTTTAACTTTGATTGGTTATTTCCTAAAATTGTATATCATTGCTGTCCAAGGAAAAACATGTATCTCCATTTTTGTTGATTTTTAGTTTACTGCATCATTACAGCAGCTGTCCTTCAAACTATGTGAAAACCAAGATAAATGCTCCAGAATTGCTTGGTATAAAATCTTTTTACATTGATTTCCACTGAAAGTTAAGATTTTATTTTCCTTCTGTAAAGTTACTATGTTGGAGATACATGTATTCCTTTGTACAGTGAAATCTAGGTCAAGTCTTTTATATTTTTAATGTACTAGGTGGTTCCAGCCTGTGGTAAGACTAAATATATAGCCATGTTCCAGCTAACTGATTTGCTCCTCAGTTTGTTGAACAATAAGAAGAGACTGTACTGAGATATTAAGTGAATCTTGTAACACAACCGGTTTTTCATGCAGGCAGCAGTTTCTGAACCGGAAGAACCTCCCATCAGTGACTGAAGGTCTGCTCAATTCCCCTTGGTCTGAACAACACATCTATGACCTGTTACTAATGTGAAATGTCAATAGTATTGATTCATAGCTTGTGTGCCGAGGTTCTTCCGAGGTCTTCCAGTGAGCCTGAGGCTTTTATAGATATTCAACAGATGGAAGATGACCCAAATGAGATCTTTTGCATTGCCGCAAGAGCGTTGCTCTAATCCTATTCACTTAGAATTTATTTGTGGATGTAATTTGCCCCCACCAGCAGCTGTAATTAGTTTGAATCAACAGTACCACAGGTGTTGGGGACAAACAGCTATTCTATGCTGCCTGCAGAGACCTCCATTGTTCTGTGTTGGCTCAGTGTGTACTGTAAGGGAAAGAGAAGTCATTGGGAGATGAAAAGCAGATGAAACTGAAGTGAATTGACGTTTAAATTGGAACATACGAAGAAGACTATTCAGCTGAAGGACTCTACTCTGTATACGTGCACTTAATTAATACTTAGCTTAACAACAATGCAAGCTGTTTGTTAGAGGAGGATTCAGTGAAGCGTAATGTGTAATTTAATTGGGAATTATAGCTTGATTGTTTTCTCGTTTCTGCTCTTGTCATATGGATCCTTGTTGGGCCAAGGCAGAAAATCAGTTTATTTTAAGGCACAATCACTCATTTTAAGCACTAAAAGATAACAGTATTTCTAAAAGTGCGTATTATATTTGTACACTGTTTCTATGAATTACAAGTTACATGAAATGAAGAAACAAATTATGTTTAGTCCCTGAATGAACAAATATATGATCCATAGATTGGGTCCTCTGCATGGGGCCAGTCATGGTTAAATGTTGTTATTGTACCTCTGATACATCCTGGCACTAGGTATAATTTTAGCATTATTTTCATTTTCAAGACTTATTGGAGCAAATGACAAAATGCTTCTTTGATGTCTTTATTTTCAACCAGAGTGAGTGTTAGGACCCTGGACCATTAGTGAGCATCGACGGCCAAATTCTGCCTGTAGTTTTGTTGGCTCTAGTTGGCTAGTGTCAGCGTTTTTGAGCAACCGATTGAGTCTGCTGTATCAGCATTGGTATTCACACACGAGAAAGGGCTGAGAATCAGCACACACCGGGAGAAAAAATATAAAGCAATGAAAGCACACAACTTTCTCAGGAGGATACAAACAAAGAATAGATTTATTTTCGTACAAAAGTCTGAGTAGCATCGTTTTATCACTGTCCACTGGCATTTTGAGTATTGCTAAAAGTGCAGTATTTGAATGATTTATTGCCACTGAGAAATATATTAATATTTTTATGGATAAATATAGATGCACAAAAGCTCTAAAGACCTTTTCGTTTGATGTATAATGTGTCAGTGTAAACAATGGCAATACATTTCAATCATTTTTGACTTTGTTCTGGAACAAAACAAGCAAAATACCAATAAAAACAGATCCTAAGAAAAGAAATTAACCAATAAGACCTGCTAGCACTACTTTACTTTTTACACAGTATGTTAACAAGGACAGTATATGGGAGACATATTATGAAAAAAAAAAAAAACACTTGTTCAGTCCATGTGCACATTCATTTTGAGCCGTTCTGATTAAACACTGTCAAGACTTTAGAAGTGTCCCGCCTCCTCACCTGAGCCTCTCCAATCACAGCATTTGAACCAGGTTAATGTGAGAAAACAAATATGAGGCTGGAGGAAAACAAACACAGCCAGCATGGAGAAATAAGAGTACTGATTTAATATGGAGAAAATGAGAATAGAAAAGAAAGAGAACAAAGCAAAAATGGCTCAAATATGCTGAAACCTGCCATTCTGAACAGGGCTGTTTAGACAAGTGGATAACACTGCTGTGGTGTTTGATCCTTGTGACATTTTGACCAGCGCATTTCCCTAATATTTCATCAAGGCCCCAGAGAATTGTTAGCTTGTGGGTAAACTGGGTAAAATATGTCCCATTTAAGCTTACAATATAATATCATTTTAAGAATGTATTTAGATTTAATGTTTTGCGGAACACTACAGCTCCTGTTTTTTGAGTGTTTTCCTTTCATGTCATTGCAGTATGTGCATACAAGTGTGTGTCTGCCAATGTCTGCTGTCTCTGTGATGTGTTTGAGCGTGAACTTCCAGATAATTAAATGCTGGAAGTTGGTCATCAGTCGGCTGCATTCTCTGCTAGCTTTTCTTTGTGTGTTGCTATGTCTGAGCCCTTAATCTTGGGAGCAATTCATTGCCTGCCCTATCAACGCTCAGTGAACCATCACAAGTTCAGTCCAAGACCCTTGGGTAAAACTAACATCCAAGTGATCCAAAACCTAGAGCTGTAAATCTGCAGTTCCCTGCTATTTGGACATAGACGGAGACTTAACACTACTGAAGCACACTGCATGACAAGAGGCCAACAATAAATATGTACTTCTCCAAACCATGACCTGACACCCTGGATGTTTCAACGCATTGTTAAAAGCTTTTGGTTATATGGCATAGATTGTTGGTTCAGGAATCATCGTAATCTCCATGCATGTAATGCTCCCAGTAGTGCCCCAAGCATAATCCATTATTTTTTGACTAATATAACACCACCAAACACCATAAGGCTGAAGTATATGCATGGTGTGGTGTACACCACTTGTCTTGGATAACAGTTATTGTGGATTGGCACTAGCATTCTATCTCTCTCTCCGCCCCTGCACTTTCTCCCCCTTGTAATCTTTTACAAGTGGTGTGATGCCAAACTAAAGGTGTCTCTCTGTAAGGAGTGCCGGCTCACGTAATTCGTCCTATTTATGTGCTTTTATAGTGTGTGTGGGTGTACCTGATGATCGCAAATTAAGGTTCACATACTGGGAAATTTGGGAGCAGGACGAAGAAAGTCCTGCTGGTTTCTTCACACTGTTATGTGGTATGCTACAGTAGTAGATTTTTTTTTATCATGTTATATTTACCTCTGAATGATTCAGACGTAGAGATGAGTATTAAAAACAGGTCGATAACAGTATACAATACAGTGCAAATTCACTCTTTCATTTCCAGTCCAGATAAGTACCAGGTATACATTTATAGCAACATGGAAAAAGCAGAAACCACATGTTTATCAAGATTATATTAAAATATTAAAATTATACTGAAATCTCAATAACTAATACAACAGTACTCTTCAACATTTGCCTTTTTACAGCTTCCAGTCTTTAAAAGAAACATGTTATGAATGTTTCAAAGTGCTTCCAAAGTTCAGTCTTAGAAGTTGGTTGAATAGTTTGCTTCTTACAACCACGTATACCCAATGGCAAATGTAGCCATTTTCGATTTTAGATATTTCTGATGACAAGAAAGTTAACCAGGCAACTAACCCATCTATTAAAATAACTTATCATGTCATGAGTAGGGCTGGATTATATTTAAATGTCAATATATTTCACAACAGAAAATTATTTTTAAACACATTTCTGATATTCAGTTATCTGATAAATGTTTTGATGTGGGTCGTTATCACAGATGTCCACTAAAATTTTGAAGCATCAATGGCAGGAAGTTTTACAGCAGTTCCCTCACTTAAACTCGGGTGTTTCATTGGAATGGGAACAGATGTTTATTTTGCTTTATTAAGTATTGGAAAAAAAAATACATATTCAGGAGATTTGTGATTTTGCTGTAGGAATTGCATAAACAAGTGAAACAGTGCCCAAGTCATCCAGCTATATTAATAGAGAAATTGTGAGTATTAGAAGTGAGATCATGTTGTTGCACTCAGTTTCAGTGAGTCAGATATTTTCGCTTACTGACTGACTACTAATGCTGAAATGTGCATGCGAAGGTAGGAATGTTATTTCATATTCTGCTGTTAGGTTAGCCATATTTCACAAGGTGGTGCTACCACATCATCTGTTGTTAGTTCAGCCATGTTTCACATAGCACTTTTCCACTAGCGAGGAAACAGAAGAGTTCCAGTTCGTGAGCAAAATTTGGAACAGTTCTGTGCGTTTCCATAAACTGGCTTGTCAACCAAAAAATAATAATTCCCAGCTGGAACCAAAGAACAGTAGGTTCTTCAGCACAAACCGTGGCTTCGTCCATGGGCATGTCGAGGTTCGGAAACTCAAGAAAGAGCTCAGAGCCTTATCACCCAATAGAGCTGGACAGAGTCATTACAAAGTTTTATATACATAAAATTATAGGAAATAAAATAGGAACATGCTGCGTTTGTGTGTGTTTCTGGGGCTGTGTTTGGCTCTGTGTTAGTTGGGTTACTCTGCTGTTCACAAGCTCAGCAGGATGACTTGGAACTCAACAACATTTACACACACATTGTATCTCACAGAGAGAGAAGCACTGCTGAATTTGTCTTATTTTGCATGTGTCTTTGCCTGAAAAATTGTAAAGGGAAGTTGTGGGGAGACATTTTGTGGCATTAGTGTGTCTATAAATCTCCATATAGCTGCGCACAGACATGTTAACCTTCATGTATTACTCTAACATTGAATAAATAAGTAATTGTAATTCTTAAAACCAACAAAATGCTCTTGGTCTTCTTTGTTCTTTGGTGGTCTAATATTTATTTTTAAATAAAATGAACAAGAAAAACACTGATGCCTGTGTTATATGTTATGAACAAAACTTTACCTTTTTTCATTTCTGTATTTATTAGTCCTGCCCTCAATATTTCCAGTACAACACAATCACATAATAATAGCCACATGTAAACAAAGACATTGATATGAAGCACCAAATCTTCTCCCGACCTTCCAATGACAAGTGTGTATATTTTGGGCTTTCCTGTTTTTGAAATGCCAGAAACACCTGCTATATAAACAATGGCTATATGGCTAATGGAACTCTGGCAAAACTAGGCAAGCCTCACTTTGCTCTTGTTGTAGGATGGTAGTAGGTAAAAATTTAGGGTATCTGTTAGTGTTAGGCGGTATAACGAAAAAACCCTATTAAAAAAGTGGCCAGCTATGCTTCTAAACAGTGTAGAGTCTTATTCCACTTATATTCAGTCTCAGAATTTGCTCTTTTTTTTTCTTTTAATCGTCAACACATGTCAATATGCACTGTCAGGTGCTCACAGATATAAGGCTCACAGTACTCACAGATATAAGTCTCTCAATGCACCCCCCACACCCACCCCCTCTCCATGATAACTCTGTATATTGCGCTAATATTTTGAGACAGTATGAAAAATGTGGATACTGCCCATTCCTAGTATCAGTGCCTTAAACAGAGACAGACTATTCTCTGCTCATTAGATTGTTTATCCCTTATCCCTTGTACTTTTCTAAATTTACTCCTCCCTAGCGTAAATATTGTGCCACTAACATTCAAGAGTGTAAAACCACAGTGCTGTCTACCCCTGCGGCCACTCGGCTGGACTCTGTGATCACTCTTTTCAGAGAAGCCAAAGAAACAGAAAGCAGGCGGTTGCGCTCCACAGAGAAATGTCAGCAACCCTGAACTTTGGCGTTTGCGGACCATTCTCCGGGCCGAGGGTCCTAAGCCTGGGAGGAGTGACATTTACACGGCCTCAGCTGCCAGCGCACAGCCAGCTATTTCATCTCCTCCTTCTCTCCTTCTTGTCTCCATGGGTATTACCCACAGTATTACCCATGATGCCCTCAAAGAGTTATTACAGAGTGATATTATGAAAAACATGGACTGAGTTGATGAAAACTCTTTCTGTATGTGTTTACTCTGCCTCTCACAAAGAGAGTTTGTTTTGTAGATTTGCACGTATTTAACTGGCATGGCTTTGCACTTCATGGTGGAAGTGTGAGAGTTTTGATTTGATATGAGATTATGTTAGTAAACCACTCCAGCTGGTCCCACTGTTATTCACTGGAGTTCCATTACGTCGGAGAACATAGTTTGCCTTCTACTGGGGCATTCATACTCCTCTAACTGACACATGGCATTGAGCATGGTGACCTTAGTCTTATATGTGTGCTCCAGAGTGCCCCATTTTTATTGGAAAAGCTTTTCTGTGGAGATAACCTGAGCTGTGCCAGTAATGGAAGCACCGTAAAGTGTCCAAGATCAAGTGAAAAGTAAGAGCAAGAAATTTCTCATTTATATGCAAGGTGTCCTCATAGTTTTGCATGCAGCCTGTTCAGCGAAAAGAAGAAAGGCAGGGGAAGGATGAAGTGAGACAGAGATACAGAAGCCAAAAGAAGCAAAAGGGAGTGTTCCGTTATCCTCAGCTATCGAACACTATCGAGCACCACATCCATCCCTGTGTGGTGGCCAAGGGCCATTTTTCAGCCAGTTCTTGTGCTGCTTCTGGATTACATATTCCACATTTACCAGTCTGACTTCATGAGTTATGTATTCCTCGAGATTTAAGAGGACATAAAACTGTACCTTGTAAATCAAAAGCTCTCTGCCGACATGAGTCTGGTCTGTGATTAATGACAACAGGCAGAGTTTACGTTCCACATCTGTCCCATTATCATCTGCATTCCTTAAACACAAATCCCACTCTCTGTTTGCTCCTATTCAGGCACTGGAATGGTTGCAGAACACCTGCTTGTTCCAGATGTTTCTTCACACACTTTCATGGCAGAGGCTTTATCGTCTTACAATTCAATTTTATATGTGTAGGCTCTTCCGCCACATTGGCTCGGGGTGTATGCCAATGAATCTGGACCCCGTTCCGTTTTGAGAACCTGACTTCGAATGTGGAATTAGAAAACATCCTATAAGTTTAAGGAAGAGGAGGAAGAACCTTGTAAAAACACAGCTGAGGTTAAACAGAGATACTGGGTTCTATGAATTAAGCTAGTGCCAAGCACTAAAGCTCTGGTGTCACTGCCACACAGCTCTTGAGCCATGGGGGCCTGGGTTCAAGCCTTGCCTTTGGTCACTGTCTTTGTGGAGTGTATTGTATTCTCCTTTTGACCACTACACGGCCACAGGGGTAGCTCTTGTGTGCTCCGGTGCTAGTCCTAAGCCTGGGGAAAATGGCAGGGTTGTGTCTGGAAGGGAATCCAATGTAAAACCTGCCCCAGTAGCACTGTGCAGATCCTCAGACAGATTGGTGGGTGATCTGCTATAGTGACCCCTTACGGGAGCAGCTGAAGGTGGAGCAAGGACACCTGGCATTAGAGCTTTAGTAGCAAAAATATCTTGTTGACTACCAGTTGGTCCAGGTATCTATGCCACAATGATGTTTTCGAAGTGCTTTTGCCAAATATTTGACATTATCTGCACAGTAAATGCTTTTGACAGTGTTGAGTTTTTTTTTATTTGGCTCAACGTAACAAAGGACAGAAGATAAAGCAGTTCTGCCATTCCTCCCCACATGGAACAACTGAGGAACCCTAAATAAAAAATGCAAAAGGACAGAATCCTCCGGAAGGATTACAAAGATAGAGCAGGAATTAATGAGATTTTCTCGCCACAGTGTTGTTCAGTTTTTTTTTCCCCTTTTTTTTCCACCAAAGAATTATAGCAATGGCACTGGCAGCAGCTCCTTAATGACTGGGGTAAATTAATAGCCCCAAATTACCTCCTTGCTATTCAGAACCGCTTTTGATTAATGTATTTGTTTGCACCTCTATCTCTCGCCCCATAATGAGAGAGAAAGGTTTGTGATTTGTAACGAGGCACTCCTCAGATTCAGGTCGCTGCATGAGCATCCATTTAAGATCATTATTACCACATTGTCATAATAATAGTGCTCATTCATTTCTCCTGCATGTGCCGTGGGCTTACGTCAGCGCTGGTGATGGTGTTTTTTTGTTTTTTTTTGGCTCGGTCCCCTGGAAAGCGCGGCATGATCTCTGTTCATAATAAATCTGTTATTGTAGAAAATGGAACAAATGGGTTTATTCTGCCATTCATCAGCGTGCTAATGTAAACAATGGTCTGTATCGCTTTCTCATGATCTCCTTCTGTTAGTAAAAATCGATGGACTGGTCAGAAGACATTGTAGCTTTGTGTGTGTGTGTGTGTGTGTGTGTGTGTGTGTACCTATCACTAATAAAACATAGGCATTGGACATTGCATGTAAACGGCATCTAGCGAGTTTAGGATCACTCCATCCCAGTTTCTAGTGCAAAATATCTTTTTTTATTTGTTTAATTGAATATCTTCTAAGATCTAACTCTCTATTAAAAACATATTTCATATTTATTTCCAGACGTTTGCACTGATGTTTAATTTGGTTAATTACAGGGTTTCATTTTGTTTGCTTGTGTCTTTCTGTGTTTATTTGCTTGTGTAATGAGCAGTGTAACAGGCAGTAAGCTGGAAGCAGCTGGTCAGAGCCTGCAGGAAAGGAGCACTTGTTGCGTTAGATTATGCGAGCACTCAGCATCTGACCATGTCCTGACTGTTAGGAGAGACGACGCATACATCAGGCTAGAGGAATGAAGAGAAGGCTCAGGTGCTACCCCCCACCCTAGCTCCACCTCCACCTCTCTCTCTCTCTCTCTCTGACAGATGGAAGAGACTAATAGCATAATTAAGTAGCCGCACTGGCGGTTCCTGTTTACCTCCTGGTTGCTAAGCAGTGACATCAGCCAATCCGTCCGTCCTTCCTCTCTCTCTTTTTCTCTCTCTCTAATCCTGTCCCCTCCCTCCCTCCCTCTCTCTCCCTCTCTCTCTCTCTCTCTCTCTCTCTCTCTCTCTGGCTGCTGGAAGGAGGGCTCAGTATGTTGTAGCACTCAGAGGCAGAAGGCATGGTTGCAGCACGCAAAACCGCTCGGCTGCATCTCTCCATGTAGCCACCACAGCTCACTTCTTTCTCTCTCTCGCACACTCACACATACACACACACACATTCTCTCACATGTATAGGAGTGCAGGGAGCCACCTCAGGAGTTTTGATTGCTTCTTCAGGGATAAGGACACAGAACAACACATTTTTGGAAACTTTCACCTTTTTTCTTTTTTCTTTTTTTTTGCCAACAAAATAAATATTTAATTTTTTTTTTTTTTTTTTTTTTGGGAGGGTTTTTTTTTTTGGGTTATTAAATTTTCCAGTGCGCCACCCACTCCCCGCACCTCCTCGCCGGACAGGCAGGGGGTCGGACGGCGGCGTTTGCCCATAGGGCTGCATGCATGACACAGCGCAAAGGCGAGAAGCCCACCATCAGCATCCAGGAGCACATGGCCATTGACGTGTGCCCGGGCCCCATCCAGCCCATCAAGCAGATCTCTGACTATTTCCCCCGCTACCCGCGGGGTCTTCCTCCCACAGCGCCGCCGCCTCTGGGACTGAGCCGGGCCGGATCCCTGCGCTCCACCTCTTCCTCCACCTCCGTAGCAACTTCAGCAGGACGGAGCACTGAGGGCCTCCTCTCTACAGCCGTCCACTCAGACCCGGCACGGGACCAGGACGAGCCTGACAGAGTCTCAGGAGCCACTTCAGCTCTCACACTGCTCAGCAAGAAAGAGGAAGAGCCAGACATAGAGGGCTATGACTCAGACGACTCCAGTGAGTACAGTGTTTAAACTGACCCCTGTGTTCTGTAGGGGGCTTTATTGATGGTTGTGTTGTTTCACCCCCTCCCATTGTTTCATGTGGAAGTCTCATTCAGCCTCTCTCCATCTCTTATTCTTGCCAGTTTAGTTAGTGACTATTCTCCTCTCTCTCTCGCTCTCTCTCTCTCTCTCTCTCTCTCTCTCTCTCTCTTTCTCTTCAGTCTTTACTGTCCATGCATCAGGCTCTCCTTCTCTTTCGCTTTTCTCTCCATCCTTCCTGTCTGTAATCTATAATCTGTTGCTGCTTCTGCTCTGCTCCTTGCTACGTTCTTTCACTCTGCTGAGACAACTGTTGCTGCACTGGCTTGCTGCCAGACAGCACACCAACACATTTGCAGCCTCTCTTTCTGTCTTGTAGTCTCTGAGATCATTACTCTGCCTCCTCCAAATCCCTGCCTCATCATTTACCCTTCATATAAATCACCTCATCATACCAGCCAAATCATCAGCTAGTGTCCTGGTTTTAATTAGCCCCGATGAATCACGCTCCCGGTGGCTCCGCGGAGCTTTGGACAGAGAAGGAAGCACCTATGTGTTTGGACGCAGGCGCTGTTTACATCCACACAGTGAAGTATAGGAGAAGCACTAGGTTCCACCGGTCTGTGCATGTGTTTGGCTTTATACTCCACATTCAGACTAATCCCAAAGTCTGGGCTGTTTATTTTCTACCTACACTCATTCAATCTAGAGAACCTATTGAAGGGAATGTTCTGTAATGAGACAACATTTCTGTTCTCATTTGTTAAGCCCTGACCACTTACATGCATGAAGTGATTGCATGTGCTGTACTGTTGAGTTCTTGTAATACAGTTATTGTGCAGTTGTAGTTACATAAACTCTATGTCTGTAAGTTCAAGGGTATTTATATATGTATATAATTACAATATTACATGGAGTCTCCCCTCCTTTTGCCATAGTTGTAACTTTACTCTAGATGGTGGAACATTGCTGTGAGATTTTGATGGCATTTGGCCTCAGAAGCATTAATAGTGCTGGATGCTAACTTCTGGTGTTTTAATCATATAAATATAAAACCCCCTCCAGCTGACACTTGGCATTGAACACCATTACGTTAGGTTAACACAGTACCCCCTAATGAATACAGTGCTATTTAACGATTTGTGCAGTGGAAGACTTGTACTTCAAGCCTAATAAAACTATTAGGTCTTTAGTGTAGGATAGTTATATGTTTTTGTGGGATATTTCTCCTGAGAGCACATACATCTGCCATCTTTGAGACAGGAGAAACATTAAAGGAACACTGAGTAAGTACCTTAAAATTACAGCTTTAAAATCATCGTGATGCTTCACTGTCCTGTAATAGGACAATAAAGACCCTGCTGTTGCTGCTCTGGGCTCAGCACTGCAGGCACTGCACTATGTAACGATTGAAAGGGGGTAGGAAAACACTCTAAAACTGTAGAAGGAGCACAAGAGCAAAACTACAAAATTTTACCTAGTGTTCCTTTAAGTTCCACTCTGACTTCAAATCTGACTAAAGCCACAGGGGGTTCTGTCCATCCTTTGTCCATTCTCTGTCAGAAGAGGAGGATGTAGAACTGTTTGAGAGAGAGGAAGTCTCTCCCTCTCTCTCTCTCTCTCTCTCTCTCTCTCCTGCTCCCTCTCCTTCTTTCCCTCTCTCTCACACAGAAACACATCCACACACCATCCCAGAGTGCGTGTGTGGGGAAGTACAAGTAGCTTAAAGCAGCAGAGATGGGGCTTGTCTCTAATCCTCTGTGCCACTGGCCTGGCACAGAGCGATCTGGCTGCTGACAGATGTTGACCTTTGGCCTCGGCGTAAGCCTCCTACCGAGAGAACAGTGGGATCATTGCTTTGCGCTCAGGCCGAATCTCTCCACAAAAATTCATAGCCATAGTGGAAATGAAGAGTGTGAGCAGTGTGTGGCTGCAAGCAAAACTTTTCTTTTCTCTGTGTAACTGCCACTGCACGCTGACTTTCATTACAGTAATCATTATGAATTGCTCTTACATGGCCATTACAGGTTGTATATCCCAGGTAAATCAAATTTCAGATCAGATTAGTCCCTCATGTGGCCGCCCCTTAGCTCCTTTAATGAGGGTCTGTGATGCATGAGGTCTTTTGTTTTGTGTGTGTGTGTGTGTGTGTGTGAGATTCAGACTGAGTATGTGTAGTCAAGTGTGATTGTGAATATGATCAGCTTGTGTTTGTCGTACTTTACATCTGTTTTAAAAATTAGAGCAGTTGTTTTCAGAACTAACTAACTATGTTTATTTCAACAATATTGGCCCTTTTAATAATTAATGAGGACACGTTACTCTTCGCATGGAATGTCCGTATGTCTATGTCATATTGGGACAGCTTAGCATGCTGCCATTCTGTTCCAGTCTAATGGTCAGTGACATGTGTGACCGCTTTAATCACAGCCTACCTGGACTCCACAGATACACACACACACACACACACATGCACACTTACACAACACCTACCCACTGTGAATCGCAACTCACCTATTAGCAGTAGAACAGACAGCCAAATGAGATTCTAATTTGCTGTGTGTGTTATATCACATGCGAAATACAATAAGTCCATTACACACATTTATGAGGCACTTAACAAGCTCTGAGGCCCACCTGGGACACGGAAGAACCGCTTCAAAACAAACCAACACCCAAATCTGGGCAACAAAACAGATGGATTTTACAGCAACTTCCATCCAAACATTTGGCTCTGAACAGCGCTTGAGTGGAGAAATTGTTGAAGAACTTGAATACACACTGCCAGTGTAAATTTCTGATTCATTGCCTGGTTTACTACAACTGATCGCAAAACAAATTTGGATGCGAGTCGTCCAGTGTGGCCAGAATCAAGTATGTGTCTGACACACTTATTTTTGACTGGGGCTGCACGGTAAATCACATTTTTATTGTTATTGAGATGTGCATTTTTACAACAGATATGTTGTTAACATATTCATAGTAGTGATGCATGAATATCTACTGAAGTCCACTTTTTGATTTCATTAATTCCTTCATATGTCTTCTGTAACTGGTTCATCCTGATCAGGGTTGCAGTGTCTACTTAGGCAAGAACACACCCTGGACATGACACCAGTCACCCAAACACTCAAAACTCTACACAGGTTTACACAGCCAGTTCCTCAACCAATATGATTTTGGACGGTGGAAAGGAACCAAAGCCCTCAGAGGAAACCCACACTGACAAGGGGAGAATATATCAAATTCCTTGCACTGTGTGATGCAAGGAGAGTTTTGAATTCTGTACCCCAAGAACCTGGAGCTCACCATGCCACCGTGTTTGGTATTTGTTTCAGTCAAAATTTTTAAGCCACTTTTCTATTTTATCTGATTTATTTCTTCACAAAATATTCTGTAGCCAAATATCCTGCGTTTCTACTGACAGATGGAGAAAGACTGCATTGCAATTGTATAATTTACTGGTTGGATGTCAATTTTTTTGTCAGGAAATATCCTGCTTTGAATAACAATTAATAGACCAATAGAACGTGGCCTTTTAACTAAATCTTTTCTACTCATGGCTTTAGTGTAGTACACAAATAACTGACCTATTGTTGTCAGGAGACTGTGGGTGACTAAATATAAAAACATGGAAAACAACAATGTATTTGGGCTGCCTGATGCAACTCCCAAGCCACCAGTAGGTTCTGTATGCCTAGAGCTAGGGAAAAAAATCTACAGAGACACAGGGCTACTGTAGGATTTAGCTCCACAGGGATTTCAGAAACCCAGTGATATGATTTTCCTCCTTGTTTTAAAGGTGTTTAAACCACAAAACACATCGAAGCGCCACATTCTTCCCTCACTCAAACCTAATGGGATTCAGTTTGACTGGAGCTGGATCAATAAGTGCCTGTACTTTGATAGACTATTTATTCAGTGTTACTTGCGCATCAATAGTGTTGAGGAAACAAGGCTCAGATTTGTTTAGTTCTCTTTACTTCTGAGTGTAAGGGGTGGCAGCAAGAGTTGGAGCCCTATTTTTAATCATATTTATTTTTTGCACTATAATAACAGTTGATATTCTATCCAAAGATTTGTAGATACTAAGAATATCTACATTTTTACTGACACTGTAGATACTTCACAGCAAATGCAGTGACCAATAGCATAGGATACTCAAGAACATCCCAACATGAGTCTTAGGACCCATACATAGTGCAAACTCTGGGCTACAGGAGTGTTAGAGGTCTGTCCAGTATCAATGGAATGCCATTTGTTGTTCAGATTTATTTGTCTTGCATCATTGCCTCACCTCACTAATGTTCTAAACATTCTTTCTATTGATGACCTTGAACACTGGGCAAACACTTGTTTAGAGACATTTGACCATGAAGTGTGTCAACCAGTCAATGGAATATAAATTTATATGGGCTTTTTAAAGTTAATACACACCAAAAGGTACAATATTAATCAAGGTACATGTCCAAACAGCATTGCACAGTCACAGTTTGCAAGGAAAAATGATCCCCTTTCTTCTGTAAATAACAACACACACTCCAGTAGCTTCTTCATTCCCTTTAATGGAACCAGGTCTTAGTCATTCTCTCCTACTCTTTATGTCCTCCACCCACCGATCCCTCCTCAGCTCTATTTTGCAATTATTTAGCTGGTCTGAAAAAGTATTACATCGGTTGCTGTTCACTTGGTATTGTTTGCTCATTTTATTCTGCCTTTGAATAGATTTTACACCCTGTGTTACAAACTGTATGTCCTTTGTCATCTTCATAGTTAAAGTTCTGTCTGGTTTGTCCAGCAGAGCACAGCAAAGGTGGCCTTTTTGCAGTCACTCCAATTCTAACAAGTAGCAAGCAGCAAGGGTGCAGTGATAAACATAGGTTGGTTCTGTCACTTATTCATTTCTAAAATGATTATTCTGGGTTAAGATCATTTTTTGGGGGTGGGTCTGTTTGTGGTATCTCAGTATTCATGGTAGAATAAAATCCATATCAGAAGACCTGGATTCATTATTACACCATTTCGCCTCTCACCCCACTCTTCATATTTTATCCATAACAGCCCACCCTTGCTATTGAGTTACAGGATTTATGAGGGAGATACTCTTGCTCTGTAATATCAGAATAAAAGTACAAGGCTCCCTCTTAAGGTAGTTTCACCACACATAGGCTTAAAGGAGATTTGAGAGGAGATTCTGGGTGCATGCCAGATGTGGCCTTTGTTGAAAAGGTTGCATAAGAGGAATCACGACGGTATTATTTTGGCCGGGAACATGGAGGTGGCGGAGTTTGAAGTTTTAAGGGATTAGCTGACGTGGCAAAATGATGTACAGAAATCCTTGGGAGGGTAATCGTCCATTTCCGCTGGGATTGGAAGTAATGGGCTGAGGATGCTAAGACTCTGCGTGAGTTTCTGACAGCTGGCTCATACTTCTTTAGCCCTGTAGCCTTATGTATAAAGTTATGCTGAACTCTATACCTTGAGCTGCAGCTAACTTGCTGCAGTTTGCCTTGTTAGTTAGTGTGTTGTATGAGGTGTAATAGGTTATATGTATAGTTTGCAGGCATTCTTTACATGCGCTGTTCTGGAGCAACTGCACATGAGCATAAGGTCACCATACCCAGCTTTGAGTGTTGTCTAAATTTATACAGCTCTCAGGCTTTGGACTGTGGAGCAGAGGATCTCTCTGGAGTGATGAAGCAACCTTCGAGTTAGAATGGCATTTGTAATACAGAACTAATCGTCAAACATCAGTACTTGACTTCATTAAGGTTTTCATGACTGAATGCTATCAGATCTTCATTGAGGGAGGCATATTCACTGATGATAACATTAATTTAAATAATATGTTGAATATGCAGGTACTCATAAATGTTAGACCATACAGGGCATCTTTGCAACATCCATGTGTACCATTTTTAACATGTATTCACTTTCTAACAATGTTCTAAAACAAAAATAACAAAATATCTGTCTAATCTTCACAAGAAAAACAGTGAATAACACCAGTGGATACTTCAAATAATTTGCGTAGCCTGTTCAAATTTACCAAGTGTCTGTGTCAACTCTGTGTGGGCTGATGGAGCGCAGCAGATTATGATACTAGCACTGTTGCTTTGTGTTTGCTTTAACTGAGTTACAGCAAGGCGAGAAGTTCACTACATGATCTAGAAAGTAAAATGTTTGCCCGTAGCTGCTGAAAGGTCCTATGTAAGAAACATCTGTTTGCTCCAGGCCCCTGGTCCAGTGCAGTTGTTTGCTGCAATTTTACAGTAAAGTGCAGCACACTTTTTATATTAAATGGTGATGTTATATATTCAACTTTGTTGCTATGAATTCTGATAATTCATGTCTATTTTTAACGGTTAATTAAAACGGTTGATTAATTAAAACAAATCATACAGGATTTCAACATCTAAGTTCAAATTAAAATGCATGAGAAATAATAAGAAACTGAGATAGCAAGGATCAAGTAGATAGTGTGTCTTTGGTGGTGTATATATAGTAGCTGGAGACTGAATCGGTAGACTAGTGTTGTGGGAGAATATAACAAAAATATCAGTATAATAAATTAGTGTGTTTCTTGTGTATATTGTATATAAGAGGTGGAGTCAATGAATCAGTAGGTTGCTGCTGTTGTGGGTGGAGCTATAGTAAATGAGGGTGCGTTTGAGGGTTGGAGTCAGTTAAACAGGAAGTAGGTGTTGTGGATGGAGCTATAGCTACAGTCTCTATAGAGTGAAGAGTATTGCTTTGGTGTAAAAGGTTTTAGTCTCCGACAGAATTCACTGGTTGAATTTGCTGTGAATTTAATTAATTAAATACTACCGAATTAATTATTATAATGTATATTTACATTATGTCCCTGATAGCTGAGCTGCTGTAATTTTTTTGACACTACTGTTTAGATATGAGACTTTTTATACACTTCCTCCTGGTACCATTTCTCAGCTGGTACTACCATGTTGGTGCATTAACACCATGAAAATTGGAACCCCAAGTGTACCCTTTTCTAATCCGCTTTTTGTCAACTCGGAATTTAATTGAACCGGAAAAGTGCAACACCATCGGAGGCACCCCCTGCATGCACCCCAATCAAATCATATCTGATCAGGAGTTCATTAATTAAGCTTGTCTTTAGCATATCAGTGTGGGATTGTGTCTGATCTCCCTGAGCTCCTTATGTTTACTCTACAGCTCCTTTCTAGATCACGCAATGTTCCTCCTCCAAGGAAGCTGAACAGGAGGACACTGGACCCCAACAGCTGGAATAGGTAGAGTGTAGAAGACAGCATTTCATTTGATAGTTAGTTAAGTCTTAAAGCAACAATGATGTACCTAGCACAGCACAAGCATGTATTAGCCATTAGAAATCCTAATAATCACAGTACCTGACATACTCAGTCATCTTTATGTGCAATCAAATCTTCACAGAGATTTCCAACATCTAGTAAACATCTAGTACCTCTTTAGAAACATACTACAATTATAAAGGTTTATATATTTTTATAGCTTTAATTTTATAAATGGTTATGTAATTTGACATTCAACACACAATGTGAGTTCAGAAAACATTATTATATGACCTATAGTGTGCACTACAAGGGGTGTAGGGAGACATTTGGTATTCAGCCGATCTCTTGATGCAGCAGTAAAAAGCCAGCTATCTTTTTTTCCCCACCTTACCATCCTAATCATGTACTGTTGATGAGTTGTTTGCTGCTGAGAAAAAAAAAACAGGATTTATTAATGAGGCTTGTAATGTCAACTTAGGCTTACATACTGCAGCCAACCAGTGTTCTCATTGGTCTGACTGAGTCTTTTGTCCGCTCAAACCAAAGGCACTCCCAGGTATAGTCGAAAGGGGTAGAGGGGGGCGGTGAGGCGAGGGATTTCCTGAAAGCAGCCCAGAGCCTTCTGTAGAATCCTATTAAGGATCTATCCGCAAGCTGTCAGCAGATAACGAGAGGCACAGGCCGCATTCCCCCTCTGTGTTATTGGCCTTGGGGCTCGGTCGGACCACAGCAGTGCCTGATAAAACTGTCCCGTGTTTACTCATGCCTTTCTGGACAGTTGTGGGTGATCACATACAGTGGGTGAGAGAAAGAGAGTTCTCACTGTGAGAGGCAGACACACTCTACTCATACTGGTTCTCCCTCTCCCTTCTGTGCTTACAATCAAGCGTCATGGAGGATGCATCTGGGTCAGCCATCTGTGGCGGCCATTCATCGGTTATAGTTGTGTTATTCTTGTTTGTGTGCTTTCTGTTCTCCATGTGTGCTCGGAGGCTCTGGCAAAACGGCATATGCAGTCAATGACCATGTGAGCTCTGTAGTAGCTCTTTTCAGAGCCTTTTCGTGTTTAATTTGAAGTATTAGAGCAGCAGCTTTAACCTTTAAGTCTGAAGTCATTACAGTTTTTGTTATACTGTTTAATTCCATTCATTCATTCATGTTCTGTAACCATTTCATCTTAATCAGGGTAGCAGTGGGTCCAGAGCCTACCTGGAATCATTGGAACACACTCTGGACAGGGCTTCAGTTCACTGCAGTTGTTTAAATACTAACTGCGTCATTTAATTACATCATCAACAGCTTCTACTTTTGGGATCTGTTGGAACATTTCGGTGAGGATTTGATTGCATTTGGACAAGAGAGAATTAATGAAGTTAGAAATTAGATTAGAAAGATTAGAAATTAGTTAGGTTAGGTATTGGTGACATGATTATTTCCAAGTTACAAACAACTCAAGTCCAAGTCATCTTCAGAGGTAAAGATATAAATGTATTTACTTTAGTGTGAAAGGACCAGGCTCACCTGCTATAGTCTGGATAGGCAGATAACATCTCAGAACAGGTCATTTTTGAAGCTATATTTCCAGATATTCATTTGAGGATATTGTGCAACTATTGAAACTTTAACAAAGTTTAAATGCTTTACTTAGTCCTTCTAATTTAGAAAATGTGGAAGAGTTTGGAACCGAGGAAGGGTACAGCCAGCTATTGTTATTACTGGTAATAACTGTGAATTCTGAAGGTTCCAAAGGTCTAGCTGATTCGGTGTAATGTGATTATGTTTAGATATTGTCTACAGTAAATTCTCTTATTTCTTATTTACTGGGTCTCGGTGAACTACAGGGGAACAGGGTTATATAACAATGTGTGAAAAAAGAATTAGAATATGTGCCTTCCTTCCATAACCTCTCAGCATCTGACACTGCAGATTCAAAATCATTTCTTTCTGAGGCTCAATACATTCTAATCCAGTTTCAAGCTTGGAGCCATCTCAAAAGAAGACCACTTATCATCTGTCTCTCTTTCAGGGTTGCATAAAATAACAGGATGGCACACAATGCTGCTAAATGGCTTCAGAACACAATTACGCCATGTACTTCGTAAGGCCATGTGTACCACTTAAATGGGAGTTTTACAGCTTTGGAAGAGATGCATTAGGGATTAGGAGACTTTAAATGTGTCGATCATATGCCGGAATATGCCCCATTAACTTCCAGTGCAGCCTCATGAGAGAAGTCAGTGTTGCGGTGAATTTCTCTACGGAATCAGCCAGAGAAAAAACTGGGGTGACAACAGCTTGCTGTAAACATGGAAACGGCACATGGAGTCAAACACTGTGCGTGTCCTCAAGCGTTTGGAGATATTAGGCTGGCTAAGCATCAGTGGTTAAATTAATTGCTTCGTCCTCACAATATTTTTTTTTTCTTCCTCTGTTAAAGTCCAGGTCGCATACAGTCTATGAATGTGTATGATCCGTAAAGCAGGTCCTCTACACAAGCGTGATGATGTTTATTGCAGATTTTATACTTGATTCATAATAAAATTTTGAGAGAAATAGTAATTTAAGGCAGGACTTTTTTTTATTTTATTTTTTAAACGAGATGACTTTTTTGTTTGTTTTTTTAATTGAACTCTATATCAAGTTAAGGATCCCATTTTTTGTGCAGAGGTGAATTAGATACCAATAGATGAGGGGGAAAAACAATATTACATTGTCAAAAATGAAACCAGATACTTTCTAACAGCAGCAGTGATAGTAAAGGTGCACTTGAATGCTCAGATCTCTGTCCATCTGTTCTCTTCCTGTTGCTGCTCAGACAGGATTAGCTTTTATCTGGACAGTACACAGAGATAACAAAGAGACTGTATATACACTTATTTTGAGAGCTCTTGATTTTCAGTAAAAAGGCTCAGGCCCAAGTCCTGTGATGCCCTGAGGGCTTCCTGATGCCCAGTTTTCAAAGAAAGAAGTTTATGGAGCTTAATGCGGGACACTCCATATTCCACACACAGCACAGGGATTAAGGTCGTCCAGCAGAGGCATTCTGTACAGAAGGCATGAGATACACTCACAACGTTGTAATCTCAGTATTGAAAGTTCATCAACGGTTGCTCTTTGTTGTATTTTAAGAGGATCCAAAAGCTAAGGAAGCAGACACAGAATGCTAGACGTCTATTTGCAAATTTACCTCAACCCATCCTATTCATTCTAATTGAGAAATTTAGAGATATAATAAAAATTTAGAGATTT
The DNA here is from genome assembly GCF_029633855.1 of Hoplias malabaricus. NCBI lineage: Eukaryota > Metazoa > Chordata > Actinopteri > Characiformes > Erythrinidae > Hoplias > Hoplias malabaricus. Next base: position 32,290,166 of record NC_089801.1, on the reverse strand, counting down.
GATCGTAATTTGATACAGTGGTAGGCAAGTATGTCCTAGGAGTAGAGTATGTTTAATGGAGTAGAATATATTTCCTGCCTAAGCTTGGAAACATGCCATTGTCTGCCATGCAGAAAGTAGCAGTTACCCTCTCCACTATAAAAGCAAATAAATGCCATTAAATTCAATAAATTCAACCAATAGAGCAAGGATAAACAGGAATTGGTCACAAATGGTAAATATTTCATTTATTAATATGGAAGATCTCATTTTATATAGTAGTTTAAGGCTAATTAAACTACCGTTTTAATCAAACAATGCTCAGTCTTTCCACTTAGTGTGGACACCTGCATTTGGAAATGTTAAAACAACAAATGGCAGAAAATAATATTCTATAAAATTTCTATAAAAAGGGTTTGTCAGATAGTTTACAAGTCCAGATATGTTTGGTACTATTATGACTTCTTTTATAAGTACATAGAAATACCTACATACCTGTGTGTGAATGCTGTAAGAAAAGGTGCAAGTGGACGTTTACCATAACTGTACTCTAATAGCAGTGTATACTAAGCTGTGCTTGTTTCTCTCACTGTATTTGGCGGGAGTTCATGCCCTTTAAAGAGCAATTGCTTCTCTGACATTACATCAACACGAGATAAAACACATTTTGAACTCCAGGGTGGCCACTAGTTACTTTATGCACTCTTTTCAGATAATGTTAAATGGTATTAAAATGACATTTGGCATTTAGTAGTGTTATGTATAGGATTCTTTTTTACTCAGAATCCAGTCGCTGGAATCCAGTTTTTCTTGCATAGTCCTCTACAGAAGCACAGTACAGTAATATTATTCACTCCCTGCTGTACACTATGCTAACTGAAATATTTTTAAGAACATGGGGTAGGTGTTAGGGTAATGATTTTATTAGTTTCTTTTAAAATTAGTCATTACAAATCTTTGTAATATAATATTTCCAAATTTTAATTTGATTTGTAGCTATTTTACGATCACTATGTGAGCGTCCACTGGTGGCAGTTTTTCCCTAAATCCTCCCAACCTTTCTGTTGTATGCCTGGAGAAGAATTACAGAAACAGTGCTGTAAACTGTTTTGTAGGAGAAATTACACAAGGGCATGGCAAAACACAATCTTGCTTCCTCGTACCCTTCAGAGCTTATACTTGGTTTACGTTTAGGATTAGTTAATGTTGGGGACAAAGTTAAGTCTGATTTTTCACACTGGATAGGTGTCAGAAGTCAGTGTTTACACCCTAAGAGTGAACTATGTTTATGAACATGGTATAAACCCTGGGAACAGCCTTTTAGTTAAATATGTATGGATTCACCTTGAGACCAGGATGCCATTCTGATCTTGTGAATGCACTTACACGTGGATGGTTTTATCAGTCTGTCAAGAACCTAAATTTTGCAAGCACTTGCAAATATCAAGCCTTTCAGAGCAACATATAGATTATGGTTTGTAAAAGGTCTGTCATGGCATTGTATCTGAAAGTTATTATACATGCAATGAAAGATATAATACAGTGCTGAAAAAAAACATGGACCATGGATATTTTTATATGCAATCCAGATTTCCAATCCCACATCCCTATTCGCATGTATATTCAAAATCATTGGTCATCTTATTTGTTTGATTGGCAGTCTTTCTAATTTGCTTTCTCCCTTTAAACTCAAAATGTAACTTATTTTCCTTTGATTATCCCTCTCCTTATGCAAATGATATCACATATCTAGTCTCCTTTGAAATATCTTCTGAGTAACCCATACTTAATGGCCATTTTGACTAGAAATAAACAAAGCCATGGTGTTTTCTGATTTGGCCGTTTTTTAGCACAGGACTTTTTTCATGTGGCTTCAGAGAAAGCCAGAAATCTCTCATTGGCAAGCCAGCGTTAGATCATTTTATCATCCCCCTGCTTTTAGGCTGTTGTCCTCGCTGTGTTGGTGTAAATGTCCCCAGCTGGACTATTACCACTCGCTGGATCCACTTGAGCTTCCCTCACTAATCCTTTTCTGCATCAACCAATCCCACTGCAGGTTTTTGTAGTGCACTGATGGTTTACAAAGAACCCTAACCCAAACACAGAAAGACATTCACAAATACAGACATTTACTGATCTTGCGGTTACACACGTGTATACCAAAACATTATACAGCTGAACACATGTATTTAATGCTTACAAACACATGCCCCAGGACCCTCAGGGTAAATCCCTCCAGCTCTGAGAGCATGTAGCAGTAATCCCTTTGTAATGGTGATGATCTAATGACTAGTTGATAGAATATCATATCTGCAGTAGAGCATTGTTAGGTAACATGGAATAAGAGCATTAACCCAAACACTGACTGTATTTGTCACTTATCGACACTTATTGTCATTCATCATTCTCACAATAAAATCAGTTTAGTTTTTGTTATGAAGTATTCGCTTTTTTGAGTTTAATCATGAATACAATCCATGTTTAAAGAATACAAATCAAATGCATGGCTCATAAAAACAACATTATTAATCCTCTTTAATAGGATTAGTGTTGTGTATTCTGTGAATAGTTTAATAGAAAACAATATGATATTTTTTAAAAAATGTAGATGTAACTGGCTTGTAGCTCACTCATACCCTCACTCGCTCACACTTAACAAAATGCTTCACCAGAGATAGTACTCCAGGCTTTGCATCGGTGACACTCATCGCACACATACCAATTTTTATAGGCTGGAATCTGTTTATTTGTGTCTGATACTGATGCAAAATCAAAATCTCATCTTAAACAGCAACAAAATTCTAATTTGCACATCTTAAGCAACATATTATCCAACCCACTGAGAATGTATTTGGGCATTAGAAATTTAACAGGCAGATAATTTAGAAAAAACATTGCGACAAAATTATGCTTCAGTATCTAACCCAGCCTTCTGAACATACACACAGAGTGCCAGCCATCCTAGTGCCTGGGGAGCAGTTTGGGGCTGGTGCCTGTTTTTCTTTCCCCCTGCTCCCACTTTCACAACTGACTAACGGGATCAAATCAGTGACCTTCTGGACCCAAGTCCACTTCTCTAAGCATTAGGCCCTTGGTGCCCCCATAACCTTTATCAAAATATGTTTCAAACTAATAGAAATTGGGTTATACCTTATGATGATGCCCTAATGTCAAAAAAACATTTATTTTATATCTTTAGATGATAATATATTCCCTGGTTATTCAAGTCAAATTAACATACATAGTGTGTTGCACCTAGAGGCAGAATATATTTGTGGTGTTTGATTATGTATATAAAGCCTTAATAGCATTGAAGAGTATGGAAATGTATACCAATCTTGGACACTATTTGGATGGAAGTTAGAAACTTTTAGCAGTACTCAATGATAGCTTTCTTTTACAGGGAAAGCATACAAAACAGTCTACAGCATGGTTTCTCAACCACAGTTGGTAGGGCTCTAGGTGGAAAATGATTAGTGTAGAAGAAACAGCACTGTGTTCCAGACTTCTTATGTGACATTAGTCTCTAACATTATAAAGAGTATTTCTCACTCTGGGTACAGCCTGGTCTCAAGTTGAATTTGTATATATTTGACGAAAAGACTAGGATTCGTACAGTGTAACACCAAATATACTTTGTCCTCATACATGGATTATGAAATGTAGTTGTAAAATCAGCCTTAACCCTTAACCCTGTACCTAAGGCTGATCCTAGGCATAACCATAAGCCTAATATTAACCATAACCCTAAATCTAAGCCTAACCAGAAACCTAAGCCTTGGCCTAAGGTACAAAATGTTAGAAGTGCCAGGATTTATCTTTGCCATTCACCTGTGCAGGTTTCTCCTACCGTGTTTCCCCGATAGTAAGACGTACCCCGAAAGTAAGACATAGTAAACTGTACGTTGGAAAAATATAAGCCATAGTACCGGTACCTTTTGCTGCATTAACTGCGGGATGCGGACGGATCTGGAGCGGAATGAGCGGAGGGATGTGGAGGCCGCGGGAGCAGCAGTAATGTTGTCCGTGGTCCAACACGCAGCCTCAGTGCCCTCATGTGCAACCGCTGGTGGCCGCTCTGATTGGCATGGCCATGGTTGTCATGGAATAAATCTGTTTTATCTTCCAGTGTAACATATTCAAACTGTTCGTTCTTACCGTTTTTCATTGTTTTACATGTTATACATGGAAATACCGTCATAATACGGTTGTAACAAGACATTCTTGGCACTTGCTTTTATAAAACTGTTTTATGGTGAATACCATACTGTTCAGGTTGTTAAAAAATGTTAATTTTATGGTTAAAACAAAAATCGACATTTTTTACCAATATAAGACATACCCCGAAAGTAAGACATAGTGGGACTTTCGGGGGTAAAAAGACACTGTCTTACTTTCGGGGAAACACGGTACCATATGTTACAGCACTATTTCTGTGATTCTTCTTCATGTACATAAAATTTATGTGGGTTTTGTGGAACAGTGCCACCACTGGAGCACTCTTAGTTGTGAAATATCTGCATCGTAAATAATCATAACACAGAACTATTATTAATATATGGTATGCTCCTTTTAGAAGTATAATATACATTTTTGGGGATCATGTTGCCGGATAACTGTGCTGGCCATAATGCAATAAATATTAATACAAAAGACAAACAAAAATCAAACTAACTGCTTAGTGATGTTTTTAAAAGAAAAAAATTATATGTAATTTCAAATCTGACAACAACAGTGTGTTCACCACTGAATTTCTGTGTCCTACATTTCTCATAAGAAATGATTATGCTGCAGGAAGCACAAATGAGTTCCATTTTTGTCAGGTGTCACGAGGAAATGTTTAAAGCCATATTTTACCCATAAACTGCTAACGTGGCTAAGAGTGAGTGAAAGCTATTTAGCATGATCTGGTTTACTTCATACCAACATAGTTCCCAGAGGTTTTCATGCATTAGCAACATTAGCATTTTGTACATGGCTAAGGACCTCATAGACTTGGCTTGTAACTTCATCATTTACACCATTCAGGACCTTTGGGACGAGTTGGAGTGGGGTTTGTGATCTAAAACTTATTGTAGTTTTAAAACTGTAGACACTGACCTCACCAATGTTCTCAAGGCTGAATGCCTCCAAATTCTGACTTAAATGTTCCAACATCTATAGTAAGGCCTTTCTAACAAATTTAAAGATGCTGTTACTGCAGCAAATGCATCATTGAGAAATATTGGATGAGCATGTGTCTAGAATCTTGGACATATATAACAAGAGGATATATGGTAAAATAACCTTCTAATGTCCTTGTTGCATGGAGTACATGCTATTAAAAATCTGACCCTTCCTTCATGTCATCAGGTTCTGTTTTTAAATAATGAGACGTTTTGCCCTGGCAGGGGTTAAATGACCCTTGGCTTTAGGGTCATTTTCAGAAGTTGTGAAGGCAAAGAAGGACAAATAGGCTCAGGGTTTTTTATCTTCTGAAGGCGGAAACCATTTGCTATGGGCACCAGCTGCTCTTGGCCACTGTCATGGGCAGGGATTTAGATAAAGATGAAGGAGGGACTTGTGGTGTGATGCTGTATTATCTGCTGTATTGTAAACACACATATTATGTTTTTAATCCAGAATGGTAACTTTACAGTAGAAACCTTAAATGTCTTTTTTACATGTTGTTTTTTGGACAGCGATGATCCCTCTCCTGCTTTCGTTTCTTATCTTTCCCCTGCATCCTCTTAGCCGTCCTCTCTACATTGCCCTAGTGCCTCTCCACACCCTCTTATGTAATATGGGCTCAAGCCAGTCATCTCAGTGAAGGATTAGAGCATTGTGTAATGTGTCATATGTTTGTCTTCATCGTGTTCTATGCTCTCCATAGAGAAACTGTACAGATATCACAGTTACAAATTCTCCAGTGTTCAGCAAATTACCTGTATAATGAATCAGTAGTGTATGACTAAACTTGTATTTTATATTAAGTATACGTAATAACTGTAGTTACACAACACTTAAACATAAGTGTAGCTACTTGCAATGTAAGTTCAGGTTTTAGACACTTCATTATTTTGTTACTATCAAAGTATTCATATTTAATTACATGAGCAAAATTATACCACTTCGCAAATGGCTTTTATTATACATTTATTTCAATTCTAGACCAAATTACAGTTATGTATGGGTTAGTCACATTTAATATTCCATTGGATTATGAGATGAAGACAAGTACAAAGTGATGAATACAAATACAATATTAAGGATTCTGGTTCCTTTTCTGTTCTATATATGTTTTCTGCTTGTACTTAATGGAACAGACCTATAGCTGAAAACAGTGGAACACACTGCAGTTATTGTCTGGAGTAATCAAAAGGGGAATTGATTGAAAAATATTGGCGCATTGCTTTAAAATGCCAGCAAAGTTGGAAGAAATAAGTTGGTGCAATCATATTTACATATATATTAAATCCTATTGTGCCAAAGAGGCCAGTAATACAACCTGACCACTTTCCATTTACAATTATGACTTCCACTTGATTAATACTGGAATGTTGAAAATGAAAATCGCAATGGAATTAAACCTACTACGCATTGTAATAAGTAAGATCTAACGCACACACGCACTCTTCTGTCACCATGCCGTTTGTAAGGACTTGGAAATGAGTGATGAATGGCTTGTGAGTTCATTTTAAAAGCTGTGTGAAATTTGTTTTTGCTGCATTATGACTGAAAGCTCTTTCTTGAGGCCAGATGAAGAAAAGGGAGGTTCCTCATTTTACAGATGAGAAGAAATGGCTTCAAGCCCTTGCAAAAATCACACTTTCACAATATCTGAGAATAAATGGATGAAGTGCAGTGTGTGATTTTTCCCAAAGGTACATCCTCCTGTTGCATTTACAGTACTTTGCAAACATTGGAGACCAACTTTCCCCTTTCCTTTTTATGTAAAATGCTCTGTGTTATGACTTTTTTGTGTAAAATTTTCAGTAAATATATATATATTTCCTGAGGCTGAAAAAATAATATCTTGCACTTAATAGCAGTTTTGGCTGTAAGTTAACTAAACAAAATGCAGTCTTTGCCTTTTGCAAGCACAGTTAACACACATTCACACAGGACTGCACAGAGAGCAACAGCAGCCTGAATGTGTTTACTGGCATGTATACAGTCAAGAGTAATTGCCATCGACATGTGAGGAAAAAAAAAACAACAGAAAATCCCCTGAAATCGCTGCCTCTGATACATTACAGCTTTGTAGCTTTAATGTGGCTTCTCCATCTGCCAGTTCTCATGACCCTGTTTGTTTTTAGCCGTAATATGAGGGTCATATTCATGGTTTTATGGGTGGTATTGAAAGTAATCCCCCTCCCTATCAGTCATTAATATCAGACACTGGGTATATACACCAGCATCTGTAAGTCCTGAGTATTTTTAGTCTTACAATGATATGGTGGTCTGGTTTGAGGTCGAGAGAGGGTCCATGAAAATGATCTGCCACAAATTACAGTCAAAAGTTGGATGATACTCCAGATGTCATCCGTTCTGGCCTATGTTTAGGAAAATGGTGGCAGGATATGATGGCTGTTTGACTAATGCCCTTGCTTTGCTGGCTATTGGGCTTGAGGCAGCTTTAAAGCAAGGGAAGACAGATTTAAAGCAGTGATTCATTGAAAAATCATACATTTCTTTTTAGCTCAACGTTTAGAATCGACGGGAAATGCTTTGTTATCCTGCCAGGTCTCCCTTAAAAACAAGTTTTAATCATCAGGGGCATCCTGGTTAAATAAAGATTAAACAAAATACAGGGGTTAGACAATGAAACTGAAACACCTGTCATTTTAGTGTGGGAGTTTCATGGCTAAATTGGAGCAGCCTCGTGGCCAATCTTCATTAATTACACATTGCACCAGTAAGACCATGTGCATCCAATGGTGAAGGCGGTGCTGTGTATCAGGACGACAATGCACCAATACACACAGCAAGACTGGTGAAAGATTGTGAAGTTTGATGAACATGAAAGTGAAGTTGAACATCTCCCATGGCCTGCACAGTACCCAGATCTAAATATTATTGAGCCACTTTGGGGTGTTTTGGAGGAGCGAGTCAGGAAACGTTTTCCTCCACCAGCATCACGTAGTGACCTGGCCACCATCCTGCAAGAAGAATGGCTTAAAATCCCTCTGACCACTGTGCAGGACTTGTATATGTCATTCCCAAGACGAATTGACGCTGTATTGGCCGCAAAAGGAGGCCCTAAACCATACTAATAAATTATTGTGGTCTTAAACCAGGTGTTTCAGTTTCATTGTCCAACCCCTGTAAATGTGCATATTTAATGTGTATCAGGAAGCTAGCAACCCACAAATTCTACAACAAGACCATCAAAAGTAACAAACCAAAGAGCTGTTCTGAAGATGTGCTACTTATGTTTAATTATTGTGTTTTTTTATTAAAAATGCAGCATATAATCTTCTAAAATTTTAAGTTGAAAGTGTCAAAAAACGCCTTCTCTAAGCAATGTAAAGTAGGCGTTTCTCTTCGGAGAGTGCTTAAGAACTAAGTGAATGGGACTAGTTCATTTAGTATGATCTCATTCATGAAATATTAAATGCCTCCCACTAGCTGTCATTCAGCAAAAATGGCTTTGAACTGTGCTGTCATATCATCTCTGCTTATTGCTCACGTTTTTACCAAGAATATCACAGAGGCCTCCTTCATGTCTTGAATCAGTTCACACCATCTGAACTGTGATATTCAGTCATCATCTAAGTCTAAGTTGTTGTTTTTTTCTTTGTTTTTTTTTTTGTATTATTATATTTCACTCTAATTTCTTGCTGGGGCAGCCCAGCAACACTTTACAGAGCGGAAAGGCCACCTGCTGCTATTTTTATTAAACAGGCAAGGAAAGCTCAGTCTTCTCGACTTTCAATCTCCTGCAGCAGCCAGGAGCTATACACTGCCACACAGGTGCCAAAACTGTGAATATTCATGCGATAACTGTGATATTTACATCATAAACATACACTTCACAACATATGCAAAATCCTGTCAGCAGTAGACTATGTTATCCATATATTCTCAGAGGTTGTCGTCACTGTTGGGACACAATGTTGTCCCTTGTCATATCTGTTTGAAGAGAGTTTGGATGTTACGTTGTTACCTGAACATTGGTTATTGCTCTCCTGCCTCATTCTCTTTTTTGGGGGGAACAATAATAAAAATGTGATAATGTATCAATGTATGTTGCATTAATATTGAAATTATTGGAGCCCCGTTGTGTAACACTCCTTAAGTCTTTTTATCTTAAATCTTTGTATATAAAGTTATTATTTGAAATATATCACCCCTTGTGGTGAAATACCTTACGAATCATGAGATAGTCCCATGAGGTGCTATATACCTTAAAAAAAAAATACTACGCATAAAAAAAGTAGAAATCAGTGAATGAAAGGGAATCTGACTTTTCAGCTATTTACATGAATAACATTAGACAGGTGCTAAAGCTATTATTCATAATCTGGAAATAGGCACCTCAAAGGTGCTTCTGCTGAACTACTCTGTATATTATGGAAGACAGATTGTGTTCGTATGTTAAACGGTTGTTAGTGTCAAATAACACTGATTATTTATAGCCAAAGCAATGCACTCTTAGCGAGACTGTGAATCTAAGCGGAATTGAGTCCTTTATTGTTGTGCAGGCTGGTCATAAGCAGGTGTATTCAGTTCCACTTAATGTCCACGGTGCCCACTCTGAGCTTTTATACACCGTGAGTCATCTGCCCACAAGTACAGCAGGGAATCCACATTATAAAATCATATTCAGTTTACTGTCTTCAACCTCTGGTCTGCGCTTGACTGACATTTGAACGGTCCAGTCACCACTCCTTTGATGCTGAGGCTGTAAAGTCATGCCTGTGCTGGACACTGGGAGGAGGATGCTATATGCTGTGTGTTTGGTGGCCACCTGTTTCCTTACTCTGTTTTATCACCCTTTCAAGCCATTCCAAGTGATATAATAATAGTAGTAATAATAATAATAATAATAATAATAGTAATAATAATAATAATAATAATAAACACTAACTGAAGAAGTGCAATTCTTGATGACAAAAATGAAGGAAAATATATAAATGAATGAACGAGAATGATTAGAATGGCCAAAAATATTTATTTATTTATTTTTTATTTTTTTTTTATTTTATTTTTTTTTGCCTGCCATAACGAAAGCAAGGTTTTCATTCGCTCTGGTCCATTAATAAATGCCTGATTAGCTGCTAAGTCCGGTAAACAAAAATAATCATATATTAACTGAAAGCGTCTCCTTATAAGCCCATCACGCCTTTATCACTAATTAGCCCTAATGATGTAAGTGTCCTCTTCACAGAAAGAGACAGTGTGTGTGTGTGTGTGTGTGTGTGTGTTGACTGCTGTAGTGTTGTTTTGCTGCAAGCCTGTCAGTCAGATAGCTGGTGCTGACACTTTTTTGCTGTTCCTTGTCTCCCTGCAGAGAAGAGATTAACTTACGTTTTCCCACATTTCTCCTGTTGTTCTCCCATCTCTTCTCTTCTCCTTTTGTCTTTTCCTCTCTTCTCTTCATTTCTCTTTGCTTCTCTTTTCCTCTCCTCTCTTCCGTTATCCTATCCTCATTTTCTTCTTTGTTTACTTATTTCTTCTCCTTCCCCCTTCTTTTTATTCCTTCTAATCTCTTCTTGTCCCCTTCTCTAATTTTCTACTCCACTTCTCTGTTCTCCCTTCTACTCCCTATCCCTCCCTCTGTATATAACCTCTATGGATGTGTATGTAGGTTTATGTCAGCTGTCAAGAAAAGGCTTATGTAGGGGTCATGTGGCCTTATGAACAATGACCTACGCAGTTTAATCATCACAATCAAATCAGTGTAGCCCTCGGCATTCATGCAGATGTCGACTACAATGGGAACATCCACAGAAGGCTGCAGCACATGTATCAAACTGCAGGAGGCTGAAGCAGATGATGGCTTCCTCAGCTTTGATCAGATGTGCACCAGGAAGGCTAGGACTGCTCTGTAGAGTTCTGTTAGTGGCTTGAAAGAGCAGTCAGTTTTTTTCTTCAGTTATTCTTCTTGTTATGAAACAGCGATTACACTGACACGGAGGCCTGGATGTATGAGGGATTCTGTACATTGGGACCCTATCTATGAAACATTAAATTGTTCATTCATATATGTGAGTTGTGTTAGGAATAATGCAAAAATAATAAATTAAAAGTAAATAATAATAATTAGCTTTTTTATGTTATACCTTTCAAACATAAAGATGCAGCTCTATGAGTTTTACATTTCAAAGCAAAAAGAAAAGAAAAGAAAGAAATCTAATTAAACTATTAAAAAAGCAATACTAAAATATAAATCTGCAAATACATCATTAAAGTAATGAATTATTAAATGTAATAAATAATTAACTAAAAAGGAAATACAAGAAATATTAAACAATGCTAATAAAATCAATGAATAAAAACAATAAAAACAATCAGTGAATAACAATATACATGTTTATAAATAGGGCGGCACGGTGGCGCAGCAGGTAGTGTCGCAGTCACACAGCTCCAGGAACCTGGAGGTTGTGGGTTCGATTCCCGCTCCGGGTGACTGTCTGTGAGGAGTTCGTGTGTTCTCCCCGTGTCCACGTGGGTTTCCTCCGGGTGCTCCGGTTTCCTCCCACAGTCCAAAAACACACGTTGCAGGTGGATTGGCGAATCGAAAGTGTCCGTAGGTGTGAGTGTGTGAGTGAATGTGTGTGTGTGTGTTGCCCTGTGAAGGACTGGCGTCCCCTCCAGGATGTATTCCCGCCTTGCGCCCGATGATTCCAGGTAGGCTCTGGACCCACCGCGACCCTAAATTGGATAAGCGGTTACAGATGATGGATGGATGGATGTTTATAAATAGTGTTAAAGTTTATTAATTGCTCCTTGATGGACCCTGTTTATTTGTCTGCAGGGATTTAAAAGACCTTTCCTCCTCTGTCTTTCCCATACCCTGCCTCATACTAACACACAACTCTTTAGAAATTCCCCTGTCCAGTTTCAAAGCTCAGAGCTCCACCTCTCGAAATATCCCAGCTATATTGAGCTGGCAGGATGACAGAGTATGGCTTTTTATGACTCAAGGTCGTTTGGCTCTACAGGTGCCAGTTAAACTGACAGACGGATGGAGCACTAAGAGAGTCACTCAATGGATGGTCAATGTCATTTTCCCCATCAGAATTTTAACACGGTTCTAGCATTGTGGGTGTTGATATTGAGAGGGGTTTTGCATCTAAATGCTTTGCCAGTATTAAAGTAGTGCCCCTGGAAAGTGTCTTTTGGTAATGTAGGACACCTAGAAGTATACTGTCATATATCACTGCTATAGGCTTTCATTTTCTGTAGACGCTTCATCCTGATCAGGGTCATGGTGGCTCCTGAGCCTTCCCAGAATCATTATGCACAATGCAGGGGTACATTCTGGACAGGGCACCAGTCCATATCAGGACATTACACACTCACCTAGTCAATCACACACTCACACCAGTGGGCAATTTCACACAACCAGTTGACCTACCTACATATTTTTTTGGATAGTGCTGAGGAAATCTTGAAAATTTGCATATGCCCCAGATGTAGAGGCTTGGCCAAAACCTAGAGTCCAGGTCTGCTTTTTAGATTTAAACTACATGACAGTGGACAACAACAAAGGAGCAAACTTCTAATCTTTAGCTGAATGGAGTGGTCAGCCATTTTAACCAAGAGGTGTTATGCCTAAATCTGACACAGATCTTCAGTTTTTCAGAAGGACTTGATAGATGGTGACACATCAGACAAAAAAGTTTAACTCTTTAAGCTTTTAAGTAAGCTTTTCTCTCTAAAGTTCTTTTACTTTCCTTGGACGTTTTTTTTTTTTTTTTTTTTTTGGAGAATATTCAGACATGCCATAAATCAGTAGTAGGTGGCGCTCCAGACAGCAGATGTAAGTGCTGGATGTGTGCCTGCTGGAATGGTGAAGCTGCCTCTGACTTTCATTACTAACACAACAAAATCCCTCACTTCGGGAAAACAAAGTTTCTAGGCTACTGCATTTTAAGTAGTGGTGGAACTGACTGCCCCTCCCCATGGTTTGGGATGCATATGAACTACAAATTAATCACCAAAGTTTATTCATTTCCTAAATATCGACCTAGAGCTGCAGTGAAAACAGACCAAGCACTAGTCACAAATACAGATGAAACAGTAACACTCAATTTTTCAAACTGAAAGCTACAATTGCTTCCTTTCCCAGTCAGCATTCAAACATTTAATCACTGTTGAATTAGCTCATGGGTCATAGTTGAATCACATTGTTTTGCTTTGAAAGGTGAATCTACACTGATATTGTGACATTGCTTCAACATTGTTGGATGAACAAGTAAAATTATTTCAATCAAATTTCAACTTTACAAATTTCAATCTTTCAATCAAATTTCAAACTTTACAATCATTGAACTGTGAATTTGAATTCAGTGTTGTTTCAACAAAATATTATTTTAGCCAATGAATGTTGGTCAGGTGCCAGCTGGGCGTTTTCATTTTTCTTTTTGTCGCTAAATTTAGCGAGAAATCTAGCAACTTTTTGTACAGACCCTCACTACTTCCCATCCAAGAGAGTCGTTAAATCTGCCCTTGAGAGAGACTTGGTTCTCACGCTCTCTCACTGTCTCCTCTGTTCCACTGCACAGTGTGCACAGCAGCTCACACAGATGAGAATGAGCTGCACATAGTATTACCAGCGACCAATCACTGAGCTGCTGTTTGCTCCTCCTATTTTTTCACATTTAGTTTGTTCCCAGAAACTTCTGAGATCGGATGACTTATGAACACAAGTCTGTACACTGTACTTCAACACATGACACATTCAATGTTAAAATTAAGATGTTTGATCTGGAAACCCTGAAATTTTTAATTGCAAATTAATTAAATTACCAAATTTGAGTCAAACCATAAATACACTCTTTTAACAAAGCCTTTTGTTTATGTTGACATTTCATAAACACACATATCTATGTCTTTCTCACACACATAGTTGCTCCTGCTTCTCTCCAGTATAAATGTGGTGTGTTTCCGCTCCTCTTCTCGCTTCTGTTTCTCAGATGTTTAGAGAAGTTGTTCTGTGTAAATATGCACTTGATTAGTTTGTATGGTTTATCCTGTACAGCTGGGGTGTCCTATCATACAAGTAAAGTACTAAAACACACCTGATTACACTCATTTAATTCATTGGTCTCAGCTAATGACAGCATGGAAAAAATTCTGTAGTCATTGGTTTCAGCCAATGGCCACAGCCAAACAAGTTATCATTATATTATAAGTGATCTCCAGCTAGGTGAAATACGTAAATACAATGATATGACATAATGAATATGCAAATTAATGCATTGCATCATCTAGTGACATTTAGCTACTTTTCAAGCAAGCTTTAGCTACTTTCCTCTGAAAAGAGTTGGCAACACTGTTATTCAGTTGGTCAAACTTTGGAAAAGCTAACTGTCATCACAGGCTTCTTGTACCATTAAAATGTTTTAGTATTGTGATGTCATACATTTGCCAAACTATTCAGCCCTATTAGTAGTAACCATAATTAGTCTTTCGTTTTGTTTATTTCCTCACGGGATATTGCTAAGATCCTGGAAGCTCCTGTCTTGTTTATTGCTCTATGCCCCAGTGACTAGGGCCTGATCCTCTGCCTTCTGAGTCTTGTTTGATAAAGGCAGGTTATACCTGCGGCATGTTTTAGGATTACATTGACTCTCCTGGAGCACTTCTGAGGCTCACACACAGAGACACGCACACAAACTGTGCCCTTAGTCGTGCTTCCCAGCTGTGAGAGCCTGGATTTAGCTTTACTTTCATGCTGCATTCCCCTCAGAGCCTCTGAGTCCCAGGAGTCAGAGACATACGGAGCAGTTAGAGCTGTGGAATGAGGGAAACGTTCCTTGAGCAATGTTTGTAGGCGAATTGTCGTGTCTGAGAACCAGGCCAATGGCTGTGGCAGTCCTCTTAGTTCTTCTCTATGAAGAGAGTTTACATGTTACCTGAAGCTACTCCTACCCTTCTTCAAAATCTATATAGTGCTGTTTCTGCAGTGCTGAGCCCAGAGTATCAACAACAGAGGGTCTTTTTTAAAAGTGAGTGAAGCATCACCGTGATTTCAAAGCTGTAAAAATTCTACCTAGTGGTGCTTTCATTCTTGTGTGTGTCAGGTCCAGAGTGTTATTTTCAATTGGCAATACCTTTCTGACTTCAATGGCATAAAGACTTAAGTAGATGTAAAAATAGCTGCCAGACCAAGTATTAAAAAGTATGCAACGTGCCAACTCATAGATCCGCAGAGAACACTCAGCCTCTGTCAGCATAGATAGTGAAGTGTGGTAGGTGCTATTCTTCACCTTTCAGGATCCATTTGGTCCGAAATAAAATGCCACAGCTTGAAAGGTTGGGAGACAGATATGGATCTGAAGATTGTACACGTGCATGTACAGATAGATGTGGTGCTGAGTGGAATGATGGCAAGCGTAGGTGCTTCCCAGCTTGTGACTCTGAGTTAATGACACCTGCTGAACATGCCCAGAAAGCTCTCCCCCATCAATAAGAAAATCATTAGAGCTCTGCACTGCCCTCAGCCTCTGTAGGTGTTGAATAGAGACGGAGACTAATGGAGGCCCACGTGCCACAAATGGAACCCTGCCTCTCTTTCCATCTAACCCTGTTTTCCTCCTATCTCTGTCTTGTTCTCTCCCTCAGTCCTTGCTCCTTTTTTTCTTTTTCCTTTTTTCTCTCTCTCTTTCTTTTTTTCTCACACTCTGGGGGGCTGCAGTTTTTTTGTCTTAGGCTAAATGAACATGTATGTGTGTGTTACTTCTCTTTGAAAGACACCCACAGTTCATAAAGTGAGCATTTATGCTATTTACCTGCCTTTTCTTGCCAGACCACAAAAACGGTTTAACCCTTTTTAACTTGTCCTCATAGCAACATAGTGTCCCCAAATAAGATTGTATTGTCTTCCAAAGCATTAAATATGTGGACATATACTAGAAACACTACTACAAGTCATAAGCAAACTACAGATATGTATGAGATAACTGATCCCTAAAGTTGTCATTATTCTGTAGACACTATTGTGCTTATATGTGTAACACAGGTCAATGCCTGTTTCCCTTATGGAAAAATGAATGGATTTTTAAAAAAGTAAATTCTGTTGTGCTTTGTGTAACAGTTTTTCTCTGATTGTTACTAAATACAGGGAATTATACCACAGTTAGTTCTAACCCAATGTCACTCTGATTGAAGCTCTTCAAGTATTACTCTGCAAGATACACGTTACCTAGCAACAACTGCCACGATTACAACTAAACAGGGCGGGGCAGGGCATGAACCATGACATGGTTTGTTAAGGTTGCCATTATCTGCTTTTTGATTTGTGAACTGAAAAAGAATTTTCCTAGAAAATAAAAAAGGGAAAATGCTGAGTTTGTTTGTTTATTGGGGCTGTGGTCAGCACAAGGAGGGGTGTTCACTATGATCTAAACACACTGTAAACAGTGGATAAACCATGACTTTTCCTGACTCTTCTTTTATGTATGGCTCACAGCAGCTTTGTGAAGGGATGCAGTTTTGAGTCACATCAAACCAGGTGCATTTGTGGGCCTGTTTGCCGAATAGCACCAAGGTTTATGAATTGTATTTTTCATGTCAAAGTTATCTTAAAATTTAACAATAAGCAGAGATAACAGAACTGTAGTATAATCGCAGTAATACACTTGAGGTTCGTGCTATAAGCTGAGATACTGGCACTGGTGTTCTGCAGCACATCAGTGCCAGTATCTCACGTTATAGCCCTCTCCTGTGTGTTAATGCTTAATTACGAG
The DNA here is from genome assembly GCF_029633855.1 of Hoplias malabaricus. Taxonomy (NCBI): domain Eukaryota; kingdom Metazoa; phylum Chordata; class Actinopteri; order Characiformes; family Erythrinidae; genus Hoplias; species Hoplias malabaricus. The sequence goes on along the minus strand of NC_089801.1, from coordinate 32,273,286 downwards.
TTTCTGAAGAATCAAAATATTTACATTGGCTACATGCTGTTTTCACAACTGTGATCACAAAACTGGCAACCTCCCTAAAATACATAAGCCTTATGGCAGTTGACCACAGTGTCTGAAGCTGTTTTTACTTTTGCTAGTATTTCAGTGTTAGCTTGTTTGCAGAATGCATCTACTATTATTCGTTTTTGACACCTGAGCATTCTCACACAGTACAAAGATTCCAGTAACACTCAAGGGGAAAGTGTATGTAGAACAAGACATAGAACATTTTGATCATTGTAAACAGCCCTCCCTCCAGTACTGCCCCAGAGTGCTTGTAGTTTTTCAAATAGTTCCACCTTCCTTTAAGGTATGTGATCCAGAGTCTTTCTTGGTCTTTAAACTAGATAATCTCACTCTAGATACTACTGAAGAGTCGAGTAGGCATGTTTACAACAGATGCAGCAATGGTTACATTTTTAGTTCTGGCCACAGTGGCCCTTTAACAGAAACGGCAGCAAAATTTTCTCAACGTATTCCTTTTTCAGTAACATCCAAGTGCTCCGGAGAGAAGAATTCTGATTCTTCAAGGTTAGTTCCAGCAGACTTCATCTTCCTTTTTCATGAAGGAGAGGTAATATACTGGGCCTGTCCTCCTCTGGAGCTGGCTTAGTTACCTTAATGACCTTAACGTTACTTTAATGAGGGTTTTGCCGTAGACTAGTGGGAGTGTGTCATATACACACACACACACACACACTCTCGTGTGCCACAGTCTCCCACTGAAGGTCACAGCTAACCGGCTCTGGAGGTCCCCAATTAATACATTAGGTCTGTCCATCCACTTGCATACCACAGCCCCTACCACAGACTGGTCCCTGGGGTTAATGGCCTCACATTAACTGGGGTCAGATCACCAGCACAGCTTTCATCTGCTTTAGATCAATGGGGCATCGTTTAGCCCCCCGGAGGTGCTACGGGAGAGTTGCTTAATGGACATTTTCGCCTGTGACTCTTGTTTTCTGTGGCGGAACGTTTGGCTAGAATTTTCCAATAGAAACATTTAATAATGAAATTGCCTAATGGAAAGGCTACATTTTATCAACATCATTTATTTCAGGAAAATATCTGTCATTAGAAATGCAGACTGTCAGGTCACTAGCAGTTGCCTTTTGGAGGACAGATGCTCAGAAAAAGCAGAAAAATGAATCTCCTGTCTCTCCTCTGATGGAAGTGGGTGAATTGATTGGGGCAGAGATGCTGAACTTAGCATCTGATTGAAAACGTGGAAAGGAGAAGTCTATGAAAAGCAGTACTGAGTGCTTTTTAATCAGCTCTGAAGTGAATGGGAAAAATTAAGCTCTAAGTGTAAGCAAGTGCAATCATGATCTGTTTACCTTGCTGTCAACCTGAGTAGAGCATAATAATGTATTTTTACATTTCCTTTTCAGTTTAACTAATTAAGCTGTGTTGTCACTGTGTCTGTGCGGGTTTTCTCTGGGTGCCCCAATTTCCTCCCACAGTTAAACATGCTGATAGGTGGATTAGCTATGTAGATATGTCCATATTTGTGACAGTGTGTGTGACACCCTGTGTTCCTGCCTTGTCTCCAGTTATTCCAGGTAGGTTTCGGACATACCTGGACAGGATAATGCAGTTACCGAAAATGAATGAATAAATAATAGCTAAGCAATCACCTGTTCAAAAGTGTGTATACATCCCATACAATTCCCAGACATAATAGAATATAAGGTATACCCATTGTGCAACTTTGTAAAAATTTCCATAATAACAAACAGAATGAAATGGCACATCACTCTACTCAGTGCCATGTGTTAGCTAAAGGGTTATAAAGCCCATAAACGTTATGCTGTGGAGCAGTTAAACGGTCAGTACTGGACCTCATTGTTTTCAAGATGCCATCAAATCCTCACAAAATGTTGCAGCCTCTTGAACATTTCCTACCTTCATTGTCTTGGATTCAAGTGACCTATAGGACTTTATTTTACTCGCGTTCTTGCGTGTTCACTGGTACGTCCACATGCTGGCCTTTTGCCTTGCCTCTGGTGGCCGTGACATTTTCCGATTTGTTCTTCGATAACGTCAGCTGCTGCCCGTGTTGACTGCTGTCCACACAACCTTAAGTCCAGCAATCCCTGCCTCTACAGACAATTATTTTTTTTTCATTCCATTCACTTTTTCTCAGTCAGCTAGAGGACACAGAAACAGAAGCTGTGCTCATGGCTTGAGTTCAGGTGTTGATGCCTGTGGGATGCTGGGAGGACTATATTTTTTATATAATGTTTCTAAGCCACGGGACACTCATGTCTGGAGAATGCTTGAAATTCAGGCAGTGTGTTGCACGTTGGGAAACCCTGAGACAGCGGGTGATGTACTCCGTTAGCCTTTAATGTGTGTATATAAAAATATGTATTATATAATATCCATCCATCCATCCATTATCTGTAACCGCTTATCCAATTTAGGGTCGCGGGGGGTCCAGAGCCTACCTGGAATCATCGGGCGCAAGGCGGGAATACACCCTGGAGGGGACGCCAGTCCTTCACAGGGCAACACAGACACACACACATTCACTCACACACTCACACCTACGGACACTTTCGAGTCGCCAATCCACCTGCAACGTGTGTTTTTGGACTGTGGGAGGAAACCGGAGTACCCGGAGGAAACCCACGCGGACACGGGGAGAACACACCAACTCCTCACAGACAGTCACCCGGAGCGGGAATCGAACCCACAACCTCCAGGCCCCTGGAGCTGTGTGACTGCGACACTACCTGCTGCGCCACCGTGCCGCCCTATTATATAATATACTCATTAATATTAATTAACATGGAGTCATTCTTGAATCCTGGTGGCCTTATGGATAGTGTTTTTCTAGAACATCCTCTCTTCCTTTTGGGTCTAAGTAAGAAAAGGCTGCTCACTACTTCCTCATCTTCATCATCAGTGGTAAATTTGGTGTTTATTCCTGTTGTGATGACATTTGTCTTCCTGTCCTATAAAATGCTCATATAAAAATCCAACACTTACAGTCAGTAAAATACACATTTTCATATCATTTTATGTATTATTTATAGTACTTTCCTATTCTCTTTTGCCTTTCAAGCACAGTCCCTCACTTGCTTCAAACACTGTCAAGTTGCTTATATGATTTCTAACACTGTGTTATAAATAATTTATCTGCAAATATGTTTAGTAGTAACTTGAGCACAGACACTGCATTCTGATCATAAATAGGCTCATAAAACGCAACTGAGATCAGGAGGTTCAATTTGATTTACATTATACACCTACCTTGATTTATCACAGCTTTTAAAAGAGTAGCAGGACACGCGGCCTGAGTTTCAGTGATAACTTTTAGCTCTGAAGCTTATAAACTGTATCTATACATTCTTTACTCTGCTCTGCTCTGCCCTACTGGAGCTAAGCTATTTATCATATTACCCAGAATTCCTCTTCAGAATACATCTCTGTGAATACGCTAATACATCAAGTGGGATTGTAGGCCTGTCTGAATTGCTAATGCACAGAAATGAAACAGTAGTGTATAAGCCTGGGAGATGTTTGCTACTTTTGGACTTGCTGTGTAAGCTATAGAACTGTAAGCCAGAGCCTGACAGCCTTTACAGATGAGCGCAGCTTTTCAATTACAACAACAGCTCATGTCCACATGAATCGCCAAATGGACTATACTTCATATTCTTGATACCACCCATATTAACTTCAGCTCCTCAGTGCAGACTTTTCAAAGGCATCAGCAGAAAGAAAATATTCAAGCAGTTTATATATATATATATATATATATATATATATATATATATAGGGTTTTTTGTTTTTGTTTTTTGTGAGTGAGTTGATTTTTCTGTGTCAAACCCTGAGGAAAATTAGGACCTATCAAAATGTGTGTGTGTGTGTCAGATGTCTGCAGGGGATGCTTCAACCTCGTAGCTGTTTAGGGTTGGCCTGGTATTTTTTTGCTGTTATGAAAACTAAGAGGTGGTTTATGGAAGGCTTCAAAACAGCAGGCGTTGTTATTAACCTTTCAAAGCCTGGCTTTAACCACCTGTTCTTTTTTCCTTCTCCTCTTCCTCCTCCTTTTTTCCACCTCACAAACTCATGCGTCATTATAGTAAATGTACCTTTTGTGCCATTATTGTAAATGTACCTTCAAAATAATTATAGCAAATGCGCCTTTGAGTGCATTACTCAATATTGCTTGGTGGAGGGAGTAATTAGCCATTGAAGGATGTGTCAACTGAGCTGTGAACGAACATAAATCTATAGCAGCGTGTGTTTTGCACTGTTACTTGGACCCCCTTGATTACTTCACAGTGTTTTTTCTCTGTTACATGGCACCCTCTTTCTTTCTCATCCATTCTTTCATTTCACACCTTGCCGCCTTTGTTTTGGTGATGTTTCTTGATTCAGGTCATAAAAATAATACCACAAAACCAAATCTGATGTGGTAATCCCTCTACAATGATGCAACCGAGGTAGGCGCTGCAAAAGAAAACCAATTTTATGGCAATTCCAAGGAAGGCAACGATAAAAAGAAAGAAAACACAAGCTTGTGTGATTGCCAAACACTAGCATCTCATAAATGCATTAGATATTGAAGTCACGGGTGGTGTGCCAATCTGGGTAATCGAAAGCAAACTCGGTTTAATCCCTCAGGTGTCCCCTGATGGCCCTTTCTTACACACTCACACACAAACTCATGCAAAATCATAACCCTCCCTGCACTTACCCACTTCCTCTCCAGGCCGTAACGCTTATCAAATTAAAACAGTCGCCATTTACAAAGCAGGAGCTGGAACGCCTCAGGCAGCCATGCACACATGCTCACTAACACCATGTATGATCTGCTGTGCAAAATCTCCCTGTAACCTTGAGCAAGGTTTTTATTGTGCATTCAATTTACATTTATACTGTATTATACCGTGTACATGCATTGTGCCCAGTTATTTCAGTCAGGCTCCAAACTCCTCACGACTCTGATCATGATGAAGTGCTTACAGAAATGAATGAATGAATGTATTGTAGAAAACCCAGACATTAAAAGACAAAAGTGACATTAAGTGCAAGTTGGACATCTTCAGTGCCTCAAAATGTATTTATTGATTAAAACTTAGAAGAGATAATTTATTAATTCCCTTTGAGGAAATAGAGAGTCTGCATTTAAACTATCTACAGCAGTGAATAGACACACACTAGTGGGCAATTTTGCACACACATACACTATGGGTAGTGAGTACTCTCACCGGAGCTATGGGCAGCCATCCCAGCACTCGAGGAGCAGTCTGACATTGCTCCAGGGCATTTGAACCAGTAAGCTTTAGGTCCCAAGCCCACATTACCCACTCACTTATGGTGCCACTATATTTTTCCACTACTCAATACCCTTGGCCCTATTGTTTTCTGCTTTCCCGTGTCTTTTAGTACTTGCTGGCTCCAGGAGAGTCAAGTAGGGACTAAACCTTGCAGAGCACTGATTGGTCAGGGAGACTTGTCAATCACAACAGAATGCAGACTCCCCGCACAAACTAGCCATATGTAAAATCTCAGAGTTACAGCAGTGAACACATTGGTTTTCATCTAACTCACATCCGCAGCTGGTAAATTTACACCAATTTGCCATTGGTCATTTGAAGAGATTAACTTTTCTTTTGGTTTTTGGACAAGGAAAGACTCAAGTGAGAGCTGGACAGTGCAACAAGGAACAAAAAAACCTATACCAACCTGTCTGAACTGCTAGGCGGAGCTGTTTTCTGGCCCAAAAAAACAACAACACACATATGCACAATGAGTAAACAATGCTTACCTTTACCACTGCCATTGTGGGTTTCAACGCTAGACAATTGTGACATCACCAACTGTATTTAAGGGTAAGCTGTTGTAAGATTCAGCAGATTCTCTCTTTATCTTGCAGATGTTCTTCAGACACATGTCAATGGGTTGTCTTCTCACAGTGGAACAGTGGTGGGCAACATTGAATGCCTTAGTATTCATATCAGGATCAATAGAAATATTTACGGTTACAAACCTTAGTCCAGTTTGGCTACTCTTCAAGCTGAAGTAAGATTTTAAGTACAAGATATGGTGTGGAATAAAGGCCCCAGGTGTTTCTCAGGGAGGAGCACAGCGGTATGCATTCCCTTCAGCAGGCTAGTTGTCCCTAATTGGCCCGACAGTTGGTTTTCCAGGCGATTTCGACGTTTAGCGGAGTGCCTGGACTCCAGATGGCCGCTGGGGAGCCTCCTGCTAGGCTGCAGTCTGAAGCTTGACTCACTTTTTGACACCAGCCCTCATAGCGACCCTCACACAGCATGGGATTAGAAGCGCAGTAACTCCCAGCACTATAGAGGCCACATTGACGCTATTGATCGTGGTGTTTTGTGCATTTTCCCAGAGTGGAGGTGGGTGAGCTCGGTCAGGACGCCCTGGGAGAGAACACTGCCAAATATCGGCCGGAAGATCATTCACAAAAGAAAAGCATCAAATCCTTTTCACTTTTCCTGGCCCTGTTTGGGTTTTCATAGCACACTGAGACAATAAGCATGGACCAATGGAATAGGATGCCCAGAGCAGATACACACAAGGCTGAAGTCACCATGCCCAAAGCAATTCAGGGGCTTGAATGGTGTAAAACCCTCTTGTATTAGGCTGTGTAATGATTCAGCTGTGCTCTCTTGTGTAATGGATTTCCTTTTAGAGCCTTGCCCTGATATTTTTAATATTGAGTATATGCCAATACAGGGTCCAGATTTTATTCTTATATTTTCCTAGATAGTACTGTGTACCTAGAGGTGTACACAGTGCACACTCCAAGTACATTATAGTTATTACAATCACATCTCACATTGATTTCTTTCAAGAAAGAAATGGTCTGCATCCAAGCTGCTGCTTATTTTTTTATTTTTTTTAAACAAAGTAAACAAATGGTGTCTTCACAACCAGCTCATATAAATTCCACCTAGTGCCTTATTGCAGTAGTAAACATAGAATATTTCAAAAGGAGTAATATAATCCCAATACCAATTTAAGTTCTGTAATAGCTTAATATTCAAAATCATAACAAATTAAAACCTCAGTTCCACTTAATCCTGCTGCCGCTTCAGATTTTTGACTTCTGCAGAGGGCTTTTAAATTGAAATGATTGTTACAGGAAGTGGAGACGTGATGATGCGGACTACAGTGGCCAGCAGATTCAGGTCACAACATTTATAAATTGTACTGCATTTTAGAATCACTGGTACTGGAGGGAATATTCACATTGGTCACGACCAGCTCGAGGAGCAGAAGGAGGGAGTGTGACCTTGCCGCCTAGAGGAAACAGAGGATCAGACATAGGATCAAGCTCAGTAAAGCCCCAAAACTGATCTGGGATTGGATCGGGGCATCCCTAGTTGTAATTTAATCTACTATCCAGAAATGATCATTCAACATCAGGACCAAAATTTATGAATATGTATGAGGCTGAATATAAGTAAATGCTCACAACTGTGCTACAGCATCTATTGTAAAGCATTCTTGAAAAAGTGGATGCTGCTGTTGCGTTAAGGAGGGTACAAACAGATGCACACAATGCCCTGGACTTAGGTTAACTATTTAGTTATACTGGGCCAAATAGATGCAGATCCCTTTAGGTTTACTGTTGCATTTCATTGACTATGCTACATATGAAGCTGCAGTTTGAGGCTGTTGTGGGATATTTGGTGTGCAGTTTCCTCATCGGAAGCTAACTTAGGGTAGATTAATAAGATTGAAAAAGCCAACTTCAGACACTAAACATGTTTGTAGATGATTGACTACATTTGGCGTAAAGGGAACTTGTACATGGGATTTTTCACCAGAGTTTTCCTTCAAGCTCCACCACAGCCTTCATCAATATCTGAAAAATTTGATCCTGGAAGCTCGGGAATGAGTGGCAAACCACTAGAGCATGAACATTGGTTCTGCTGGAACAACCAGTGTAACAATCACAGTCCAGAGAGAAAAATCAAGAGGTCATCCATGTTAAGAATGAGTGTGAAATGTGAGTAATGTCTCTCTCTCTCTCTTTTTGTCTCTGTCTCTCTGTTTCCACAGCCACTCTGGGAACGCTAGACTTCAGCCTGCTGTACGACCAGGAGAACAATGCCCTGCACTGCACCATCAACAAAGCAAAGGTAAGCACCTCTTCCAGAAGCATTACACACTTTTTCTGTTCTGCTCTATCTATCTTTCTCTCCTAGTTTCTCTCTCACTCTCTCTCTACTTCTTGTCTCAGCTTTCCCATTCACTACCTCTCTCGCTTGCGCTTCTTCCTCCCTCTCTCACCCTTTTCTCTCTTTCTGTCTCTCTCTCACACACACACACACTCTCTCTGCATGTCTTTCTTTTCTTACACATTCTGTATCATCTCTCTCTTTCTCGCTGTTTGTCTCTCCTCTCTGACTCACTTGTACTTTCTCTCTCTTCCTGTCTTTCACTTGCACTTGCTTTCTCACAGTCAAATTCAGCCCTTTGTCCTTTGTAGAACCAGCACGTTCATAGTGTATTGACACCTAGTCCAACTGCAGCTGTGTAGCTCCACCCCCTCAAGCTGAGGTTATAAGAAGTGTATCAGCTTGGGCTGCCTTGTGAATGACACCCAGGTTAAAAAGAAGTGTAGGCTGCAAGGGGTCATGATCAGGGCATAAATCATGCCACATGTAGGGCTGGAAAATAATTCAGTATCAATTTATATATCACAATCTAAAATGTTTCAATAATAGTGATTTTTAAACACTTATTTCATATTTCAATATACATTATTTACAACATCTGACATTCATTACAGGGCACCACTGTCAGATCAGCTAACTTACATCGTATCGACGGTATATCAAAATTAAGAATTATATGGTGATATAAATTTTGGCCAGCCCAAGCCACATGTATAATTTCTCCAGGTTCCATGTCATTCTTGCAGAACTCTACATGTGTTCAGCTTTTCATATTAGAATTAGAAAAAGACTCACCCGGCTCCACAGAGCATTCCAACCTCAAGCCATCCTGGTTTTATTTCAGCTGTTGGCAGCTGTCCCAGACCATACTGTAGAGAAACAGATTTAAAACAGCCCCATACCCCCCACCCCTCACACTCACACTCTCTCTCTCACACACACACACACACACACACTCATACATCCAGGTACCAGAGGGTGTGGAACACCCCTTTAAGATGTCTAACACCTGAATGGCTTGCTCTTTTTTGGCTGGATGGCTTTGTGTGAGAGGTATGTCCCTTGACAGCCCACCCTGCTGCCAGCATCTGCCACTGTCCAGTCCTTTCAGCGTCCAGCCAGACTTCACAGCAGCCTGCCACAAGTGAATTTTCTCTCACGCTCTCTCTCTCTCTCTCTCTCGCTCTTTCATTTCCTATCTCTCTGAAACTCTCAGATCTTTCTCCTCTCACTCTCACACATCTCAATAATTCTTATTCTCTCAGTTTTCTGTCTCTCTCCAGCATCCCTTCATTACTCCCCCCTCCAAATATCTCAATTATAGTCACCTGCCCACCTCTCTCTGTCTCTCTCTCTCTTTCTCTCCCCCAGTGTTTATTCCTGTTCATTAGGGGGTGTGATAATCAATGCTGAAGGAGGAATATCTTTTCATCAGTCTGTGTAATGATTAACATCAATATCATTGTCACATTATTAATATTCTGTTAGATTTTTACACTTAGCTTTAAACGCTCCACACAAAAGCATCCAAAACGTATCCATATTGATGTCGTTAATTTCAGGAGAAATGTTGGATAAGCAGGTGTCCAGAATCTTCTGGCCATATCATACATACTCAACCAAGTCAAACCACTACAAATGCTTGAAATGGGCTGATGTAAAAATGTTGCACTATAGAATTAAACACTGCATTTTGGCATTGGTAGAGGAGGGGTGTGCTGCCATGTTTGTTTACATGCCAGAGCAATAATTACTCTTTGAGTGAACTGTGGAGGAAACATTAGCTGTAAAAGAGAAACGATAAACATAATGTTGGTGCAGCTATTTCCCCTGCCCTTCATCCACCTGCTCTGTTCATTCTGTCAACCCTTCATCTGGAAGAAACAAAAGAACAGCCAGCAGCCACTCAGAGAGAAGCATCATCTGTCTAAATCCACTAGTCTCTCTCTCTCTCAATTCCTTTATCCCTCTCTCCTTCCCTGGTCTCCTTCTCCTTCTCTCTGTCCCTCCATCCTGATTAGCTCCGCTATTTAAAGCTGACGTAAATGAGCAGTGGGAACAGAATTTGCCTGTTCAGCAAAACCCTTCCTTCTTTTAAGCACTTACACCTGTGATCCATTTCATACTCACTGCTTTTGCTTAACAAACATATGCAGAATTTGATGACCCGGTTGTATACACCAATCAGCTATATCATTAAACTGACCTCCTTAATTTTACACTCATTGTCCATTCGATAATCTCTACTGTCCATACAGGTGCATTTTGTATATCAACAATTACACACGGTAGTCAGTCTGTTGCTCTGTGTTGTTAGCCTTCTATCACCCTGTTTTTTCTATATTCAGGGCTTCACAGGACCACCACGTAGCAAGAATTATTTAGGTGTTGTGGGTCTTTCTAAACTCTGCAGTGACATTAGCATGGCGGTGGTGTGATAATGCATGATGTGCTATACCAGTGGATCAGACACAGCACTGCTGATGATGGACTACATGATGACCAACACAAACTTTGCAGTAACAGATGAGCCTTGCATCTACAGTGTGGACCAACATAGTTTGTGTATCTAATAGAGTGGCCAGTGAGTGGGCACAAAATGAGTTCAAAAACACCAGCTGTGTCTGATCTACTTGTATTAGCAAAACAAACACTAACACAGCACCACAACAGGTCAGTGTCAATGCAAAGTGCACATACATGATCTGTGAAGGTAATAAAATGGACACTGAATGTAGAAACAAGGAGGTAGTTTTAATATTATGGCGGATCTGTGTATGGCGGAACTCCAATCCAGTGTTGTTGGTCAATATATAAAATATGTACAGGTTTTTCGTGGTTGTATACACAGTTACTTGTTCTAATTTAGATTCTTATTTAGATTTTAGATTCTTATTTAGATTATAATTTTTACACATCTTCACAGACAGATTAAAACATAATAAATTAAACTTAACTTCCATATATTAGTAATAGTATTAATATTATTAATAATAATAGTTTTTCACTGTCAAGGCTGGTTGAAAACTGAAAATGGAAGTTTCAGTTTACAAGACACTATGAATTGCTTTCTACTGTAAGATTACTGGGCAGTGTAGTAAGTCTTATTGTTGCTGTATTATCTTTGAAAACAAAAGAGCCTGTCAATATCAGGTGATACTTTATTAGTTATGAAATCATAAAATTTGTCCATGAAATCATCAAATGTAGGGTCCAAAAACAAATAATTGTTAGCCAACTTTCTTTTGATCTCTTTGCCCAGCCCAGTGAAAATAGACTCTCTTTAGTCTTTTCTTGAGCATCTTTGTGGTGAAGTTGTTTCACAGACCATTTTGATAAGAACTGTTTTCAATTTAGGGGCCACTTTGAGTTGAACTTTAAATTCCAGGCACCTCATTCCCTTTGCAAAAAAGACAGCCATGCAGGACCCATTAAATATATAGGCCCCAAAAACGATGTGCAAAAATAGTAAGCAATGCATCACTGCCAGTAAAAAAATGCACCTTGGTCTTACTGCTGCATCACTGATGCAGATATCACACTGGAAATAATTCAACCATCTGTGTCAGCAGATACCTGTAGAACAGATGTTGGTCTGGTGCTAACACACAGGGTTTCCCAGAATTCCTCTGTGACCAAGGCCATTTTTCACTTCAGTGTGAATTCTCATGGGGCAGGACTACTACGTTTCTGTCTCTCACTCTCTCTGTCTCTCTTCGCCTTCACATTATTACTTGCACTGCCCAGTCTTTGAATTTCCTTTTCTGTAAGATCATTTAGTCTATTTTTAAAAAAAATAATCCAGTAAGCTTAGACTGTTGTAACTTTGTTCCAGTTTTAGGTGCAAATTAGATGCCATTTTGCTTACATATGTACAGAACTGGGTCTAGCCTATATGTTTTTTATGAGTTATATGTATATAAAGCCAAAAATGTGCCTCTTTTCCACATGAATTTAAAGAAACTGAGTAAAGATGTTGGAAGTTCCACTTGATTTCCACTAAACAAAGGCGGTAGACAAGCTTAGCTGCAGTAACAGCTTTTTTATGGGAAGTCTTTACAATATTGGGTGAAGCACAGTCACTCCAGAAAATGTAGTTCCAATGAGTGCTAGTGGGCTTTATAATCTCTTGCTGAATTGGCATTGAGCACAGAGGATTCCATTTTGTTTCATGCTTTTCAGTAAAGTATATACAAACACTGCATCCAAAATGGACACAGCTCAACTAATTCAATTTACTAGGTAGAGCTTTGGGATGTAGAGAAAATCCGAATGTGACTGGATTCCACCTTAAATGTCCACCTGTGCTTGCCTCCATTCCTAGTCACTTTTAATTGGTTACCTTCTTATCTGGTTGTTCATTTTCACTTTATCTTCAAAACCCAGGAGCCTTTCCTCCTTCAGGCCTTCCCTCAAAGACTTCACACTTCAGACTCTTCCCCTTCTTTGTATTCATTAATTTCACGTTCCCAGGAGTAAACTGGCGAGGGAAGTCGAAGGGCTTTGAAGCAGGGCTGGATGTGGCACTTTGGCTTTGAGCTCCTTTATGAAGCACAAGGAAGGTGCTCCACTTCTATTGTGGCAGCCTGGGTCTATTTTGCTTTGGTAGCTTTTCAGATTGCGAAACGTCCCAATCGCAGCGAGCCAGCCACAGAGGATCCGAACTGTTCCGCAATCTCCGGATCATGCTCGAGCCGAGCCCCATGGGCCACGGAGCTACTTTTCCCGCCTGGATAATTCCTGATATAGTGGCTGCGCTTCAGATATGTCAGCATTGTTTCGAGCTTGGGAAGCTCTGCCAGGGAGAGAGCAAGCGGGGCTCCTGGGCTTTGAAGATAACATGGATGGTTTCGCTTGGCTTGGTTCATGTTTTTGAGCTATAGTACGTTTTTTTTTTCACCAAGCTAATCAGCGATGGGAAAGTCTCCACTGTATTTGTTCGTACAGTCATTTTTCTTCTACCTTGACATAAAGGGATGTTGCTTACTCTTCGATATTGTTTTATGCAAGTCAACATGACTTGTGCTTACTTACTGAACAACCTGCTTAAGCCCAATGTATTGTACAGTAAGTGTTTTCCAACTCTTAAGGGAAATTATTATTCTTTTTTTTCTTATCTTAAAAGTGCAGGCTGTAAAGAGCCGTCAAGTAAAAATGGACCTATTCCAAATTCTCTAGTGATTAACATCCCATTCCACTGGATGTACTGCTCCCTCAGGTTCTGCTTATTCTCCTTAGGCCTACTCCAGCTGCCTACTTTCCTCATTCTTACGCAGATTTGTCTAAACATCTTCCTAGGTTTAGTCTTGCCTATTTGTTTTATGACACAATTGTGGCACTACTTTCTCAGTCCTAAATTAATGCTGCAAAATTAACTTACAGGGGTGGTTAAAAAAATATATCACTGGGTCAACTTAATTAATTTATGACACACATTCAATCACACTGAATAATCGTAGCCCAGATTTTTTGTGTGGGTTATATTTGGTGAATATCACGGCATATATCATTTTGGCCTAATTCAAAATCAACAGCTGCAATTTATATGTCAATATTTCATGTCGCATGGACCAACACCAATGGTCCAAAGTTAAAGTCATAGTACATTAACTCACATTTTGAAAGGTACGAAGGCAAGAACAACACTGCAATAGGGTAAATATTTCTAATCATATATTAGAGAAACACTAAAGCCTTTACAAAGGTTTAGAAAGCCCCACCCCGTTCAGCCCTATACACTGGAACTCGAAATACAATGGGATCTCCAATATGGAAAGTAAACGTGAGAAGCCTGAATTGCTTAAACAGCCTCAGAATCACCATACAAAATAACAAAAAAGATAGCACAACTACTACACTATTTTATGACAACATATAAAAACAACATTTAAAAATTTTTTTTCTCTGTCACTGTTTACCATTCTGCTTTATGGGCATGTTTTGGAAAATAAGCTAAGATTCTCTTTCAAAACTCAAATGCACTGGGGAGATTGGGAAAGAGGGAGAGATTTGGGACAAAGCCTGAGAACTATTAGCCAACAGGAACAGGTGTTGTATCCATCATTTTAAACATTATAATAGCATACAACAAATTTCTACATGAAGATATAGTGGAGTAAATGCATCATGTGCAATGAAGTCACATACCTTCTATGTGTGATTTTTTCATACATGGGCTGGTCACGGTTGCATGTTAATCCTGCCCTGTGGAAACATCTGCCCTCTTTACATTTCATGTGTTTACACGTGTTTAGCAGTGGCTTTCTCTTGGCAACATGCTCAAAAAATGAGAGGTGCTCAAAAAACGAGTGTGGAAGGAAATGTGTTGCTGAATGTGAAGCATTTATTTTGGTCTGAGCATCTTTGGTCTGAGATGCTTTTGTTCTGTGACAGGTATGTGACATCTACTGTAGCGGCACAGTGTCTGATATCACTTTTAAGGATTGTCCTGCATTAGTTGGGACTAAAAGCACTCATTCTTTGCCTACATGAGAGTGGTCAGCATGCTCATAACACAAAATAAAACATTATGTGATTGGTTATAGACTCACTGGTGCAATCTTTTGGCATGGCTCATTTATATCATGTGTTGGGGTGGCTGTGTACCTGCTGGGCTGAATGAAATTCTGGGAAAATCCCTGGGAGGCGGAGGAGGTCGTGGAGTCAGCAAAAGTTTGGGGAGCATCAAAGTCTAGTCTTCTGGCTCTCCAGGAGTGGCCTTTAAATGATCTCCAGCTTTTTTATCTCCTCTGTATGGCTTTGCCCCTGTACCTCAGCCAAACAGCTGTCTTCACATCTTACCCTCCCACTTCACCCAGCCAGCGCCCCCTCTCCATCCAGTCCCCAGCCGAACTGCAGAGAAACAGACTGGGCTTCCCTCCGGCTACTGGATGTTAATATTTCATTAGGTCTGCCATTATAATGCATGGAACCTTGTTGTTCTCCGCTACAGCAGCCTATTGATTTATGATGCACTCCCATCTCTGGGAGAGCTCAAATTAATAACCAAACAAACAGCGAGGGAAGGCTTCGATGAGTGTTCTTGGAATTGGCTTTTTCAAACGAAGTGAGGCAGGACCTCAGCGGCACAGGCACACACTCTGCTGTCTCCTGTCAGCAGTGAATTATTGAAGAGCTAATCAACAATGAGTGGGTCATGCCATATTAGTATGCATATACAGTACCGTGGAAATGTCAGGGATCACCCTTCATTTATTTTCCAGTCAAAACTGCAGTTAAATACAGGTTATAGATTTTGCAGGACAGGGAAAAACTGAGACATATATTTAACTGAAAGTTCATTTGAAATATAATAAAAAATGTTCAGGATTTATGCTTTCTATCTTTGTTTTCATTACAGTGAATCCACTTTTATTCCTGCAGTGATATTCTTTCACACCTCCAAAGTTCATTCTCAGAAGCTGGTTATCTATCTTTTCTGCTTCTCCTGTGTCAAGTAATCTGCAATTTGTTAAAGAGATCTGGGCTCTGCGGTGGCCAGACAACTTTTTGAGAACACCTGCTGCTTCCTCATTTCATTTGCAAATTTTCTTCTTTGAAATCAATTTAATTTTCTCTGTATTAGTTTCTTGACCACTTAAGTGCTCTTTATCTGATAGGGACACTTTGGCTGGTGTAAAAGATTTTTTCTCTATGTCTTTGAACTCCAGGTATGACACTTAACTTTCGACTTACTTGCATGTCTTATTTTTCAAACTAATCTTTGAAAAATTAATAACTGATATCGCTAGCCATGTTAAAGAAAGATCCACATCAATATGGTGGATACTCTGACCTCCACCTGTTACATACATGAAGAAATGTGTGCTGAATTATACCTAGTACACTTCTCAGGCTCAGCATATGCAATATTTCAGTATCAATATCTCCAACATTGATTTCTACAGCTAAATATTATGCTTAGCTATAGTGCAAATGTACAATTTCCTACCCTCCTTCAAAGGTCACATAGTTCAGTTTCTGCATTGCTGAGCCCAGAGTGGGAACGAAAGAGGCTGTATTCTCTCTATTACAAGTGAGTAATGTGTGCATCCTACCCACTACCCACCTATCTTGTATTTCAAGATGCATGGCTATTGCATTAATGGGCAACAGACATTCAATCTCCCATTGATAGACCACCATGTAGATACATGTACCTCTTGGGAGCCCTATAAAAAGAGAACTTTTCACTGCTCCAGTATTTTACTTTACTGTATTACCTTCTAATGTACGTGCACATAGGTTCTCCCTCTGTTTCAGGGAGTCTTCATCTCCCTGTTTAATCATGGAGGAGGCAAAAATAGCATGGATGATTAACAATACTCAGTTTAAGCTTTTGAGTTTGCACAAAAGTAGATTCACTTTGGGCACACGTGACCCTGTTGGCTGCCACTAGAGAAAGGAATACGTGAGGTGGCAAGATGACATCCTTGGAGTCTTCATGAGAAGCTTCTACAGATGGCCAGGAAACCCTTTCATTTGCTTTTAGTCTGACTCATCCTCTTTCCAGGCACGTGCAGCTCCCCAGATCTGACCCTGGACATCTGTACAAGCTCTGTAGCATACCTCTCAGTCCTCCGAGTTCTGCTCTTGCTCCCGCATCATCTTTCTCCCAGCAGCGCTAGTGGTTATAACAATGTGCCTATATGCTCAATGGTGAAAACTGCCTCAGAAAAAGAGTGCTGATGTTTTATGACGTGGTTTGTGTTCTAAAATTGTTCTCAAAGGAGCAATAAGTGATTTTTACATCTAAAATATCACAAACAACATTTACTTTTGTGGTCATTTATTGTTTTTACATTCATCATATAACACTAGTAAGCCAAAACAGTGCAAAACAACTGTGTTGAAATTAAATCCTGAATGAAATGGAAAAGCTTATAGAGCTGAATGATGTCTGAATGATAATCAAGTCTGGAGTGTCTGGCTGGTGTTGGGTTGAGTCGCTCTCTTCATCAGCACAAGGACTTTCATTTATCACTTTCATATAATGTTTTTAGATGTTTTAACAGATTGGCTGATGAACTGGTGACACTACTTTTCATGCTGGCAATGCACTTCGCATGTTTACAATCAAAGTACACAGCTGTTGCAAGGAGCACTGGCAAATAATATACAAGAACCGACAGAGATAATCTATATAGAGGAATGTTACACCATTCATTTATGCGCCTGAATAATACATCCAAGGTATGAATAATATATATATATATAAATGAAATGTATGTCTGAAAGATAAGGCAAAACAAACTCCCCCTTGTTTTTTGGGGTTTTTTTCGTTCAGAAGTGAACATCTGTTAAGGTGGAATGGTATGTTTGAGTATGATGCTGACTGTAGCTCGCACTTGGCTGAAGTTTAAATTGTCTGTCCTCACTGTTTGATTTACCACAGAAACTCATTTGTTATTTGAAATGTTTAGTTTGGTAACATTTTCAGCTTGTGTTTACTTTTATGCTGTTAGCGATCTCCCAAATGTGGAGTCAATTCCATCTTAAAAATCTGAATCAGCAAAAATAAGTCAGTATTATCCACCTATGCAGTTGAAATAGGGCAACATCCTCATCTCTTTTCGTGATTTTCAATATTCAGAGGTCTCTCCACAATCCAGTGACCTCCAGATGCTGTTCCTTGTGGCTCAGCCAGAGAAAAAGCCTGATTGTTATTACACATAATTTTACAATATTATAGCACAGCAAATCCTAGAAAGGTTCTAGGAAGGTAAGGTTTTTCCAGCTCAATTACTGCAGTGCACCTATGTGAGGAAAACATGATAGTAGCTGATTGTACCAAATGGCAGCGCAAGATGAAGCAAGACTGTTATTTGTAAAGAGGATATTGCAGGTCGCTGGTTATCAGTCATATTGAGCTGTCACAGTGTCACAGTGTGATAAGCACTCAACTAGAGGCATTTATAGTCACAGGAAATACATAAGGATTACAAGGAATTACCCATCCAGGCCAGATAAAGGAGTATTTGTAGGAAGAATCGGGTGCACATGCAATACCTCACACTTTGTGGCTTTTCCAGGGCTGATGATAAATCAGTGGGGTGAAGGTCACATGAGTCTGTGTCTGGTCAGGTTAGTTAGACATGTATTTAGGGGATTGAAAATCAATAGACTTTGCATATATTACATTTCCAGTAACACCTTAGGTTTTTCCAAGAAGGCTTTACACTAGATAGTGGAACAATGGAACTGAAATTTGCATTCAGTCACACAACACTTCAGTGACCCCCCCGAAACAAGCTCACTGTACATTCACTGGCTATAGATTAAATGTATTTGCACTCTAACCACCAAAAGACCTGCTTCTTACCAACACTGTTAAGGGGGTAAGTTTTTATACAGTGCCCCTTTTCATGTAAAACCACTCCAGATGACATTGTTTGGATCTCATCGATTTGATTATGCAGAAATATTGAAAATCAATGAGTTCCCCTTTCAAAAACATCCATGTTTTCAAGAGGCCTGTTTCATTTTACCTGGCTGCCATTGTAAATAAAAAACTGTTATTAATGACTTGTCTAGTTAAATAATATTGAATTATTTACATTAATATTTAATAAATGTTCAGTAAAAAAAAATAATTAAACCAGCTCACTTCATATGTAGTGTGACTGACATGTGCTGGTTACATTTTCTTAACATGCTTCTCTGTTACCTGTCCAGAATATTGCCTTACCCAGAGGTCTAGACTCAAATCTAGGATCAAATCCTTTAAATCGGTCCCCACCATTTTACCCCAGCCTTCCTTCACTGCTGCCTTCTTAATCCCCACCTTCTAGTACCTCAATTAAAGTCACCTGCCCACCACACTCTCTCTCTCGATTCTTTTTCTCTCTCTCTCTCTCTCTCTCTCTCTCTCTCTTTCACTCACTCACCTTGGCTGCCCTTAGTAGCTCTAAATGGGCAAGGGCCACCAGAGCAGCAGGGGCATGGGTAATGCAGGCCAAGGACACAGTCATAGAAGGACTCCAATGAAAGAATGCACTCATTACTTCACTGAATGGAGCATAATACTGAGACTGATTGAAATGCTACACAGTTCCAAGAGAGTGCATCATACTAAGATCAAAACTTGTGGTGAAAAGGAATGATAACCTACTCATAAAACTGAAACTGTTTTCTCTGTGGAATGTAGAGATCTCAGTGATCTGGAGAAATGTCTGGTCAAAGAGCTGAAAGCTTAGGATAATTGTATAACAGACAGATTCACATTTACTGTTCCAATCATCATCATCATCATCTTCTTTTGCCACTTTCTTTTCAGGGGTGCAGGTACTGTCCCATTATTTTATTTAATTTCATTAGAAGTGTTGTTTTTATATCATTGATCGGCCACTTCGTTGTTCCTACACTCATTGTTTCTTTTTATTAGCTCCACTGCAGATGTAGGTGTGGATCTGATAAAATGGACAATGAGTGTAGAACAAGGAGGCAGCTTTAATGTTATGGCTTATTTGATGTACAAAGGTCAGTGAGTGATTGATTGTATTCAGTTGTAATTCATCAAGTGGTTCTAATGGACTAAGCCAGTCAGGGATGTTTATTACTTCATTGTCTTCTATAGTGTGTAATAGTGTTCAATCTGGAGCATGTCACTTTAACACACTATTAATGAAGCTTGGCTGAACAGATACTAAATTGAACCTCCAGGCTGCAAATTAATATGCTATTTTTTAATGAAATTAATGAGTATTAATTCTCATTATTTGTTTTGCCTGTGGTATCACTGGCCGATGTCAGGACGAAAAATGTGTCACAAAGAAAGGGGATCTGTCTGACTGACTGACATGCTGCCCCTCCAAGTTCTCTCACAGGAGGCTTTTCTTTTATTACGTTTTTTTTTTAATATGCAAAGTGTTCACAGCAGAAATTGCAGGGTCTTAGTTTCATTCCCAAATATGAATAATGTATAACCAGACGAGGCATTCATGTAGAACAAAGGAATGTCTGACGCTCCGTTACAGTCTCGCCAAGGTGAGAGCAGGATATCTCATGCCATTTACATTTTCTGAAAGAGGGAGTTTAGGACCTGTGTGGTACACCTGCTTACCCCCAGTCACTGTGTGACAGCTAAATTGCCAGCTTGGCTGCCAGACCTGCATTGAGCCTTCAACAGCGGAGTCATTTTGCATCCAGAGAGCCATACACAGGTGAATCTATGTCGCATGCACTTTGTTTCATACTTCACAATGAACTTGTGTTACTCAGAAGTCACTTAAAGGAGCAAATCAGTCATTTTCTGCCTTTGTCTCTATATTATTAACCTACTTGAAAGATGGCCTACTACCATTTTGGGGACCTGCTTTATGGAGAACAGATTGGTTCATTCAGGGGATACAAAGCAGTTGGATTCTTCAGCTCAAGTGGATTGCACTTCATAGAAGGAATGTAAATAATACAAGGTCACTTTTATGAAACTGATATTTATTTATAACATTAACAGTAAGACATGAGTGGTATTAACTCAGCCAATATAATCCAAGCAAGAGGCATTACTGATATCTCCTTTAAAATCAAGAAGGGAGAGAGGGGAGATTGTGAGACTATTCTTCTCAGGAGGAATATCTGAGCAGCAGGAGATTTCAGCCTATGTATACTTTTTGGGTCCTTAAGTTTTCTACATATTTCTTCTGTGCTTTTTCTCTATGTTTTTTTTTATGCTTCATCCTTCTCTTTGCTTGCACTTTTTTTTCAGTGTTTTCACAAATTTTGATCCTTTTTTTCTTTTTTCATTTATTGATTGCTATATCTCAGTTTTCTCTGTTTCTTTTCCCTTTTTCCCTTTGTTTTCTTTCCTGTTTTCCTTTTTGCTGCTTTGCATGCATGCACCCTGTTTATCTGCATGGCTGTGATTTGGGCTATGAACAGCTTCCTGTGCCAAGGTACAAAAAGGTGAGTGTGATACCCCACCCCCCAAAGAAAAAGACAAACTTTGGCTCCTCCTCAGAACCGGATTATCGCTCTCCTGAAATGCGCAGATTATTCCTAGTTGCTCTTAGGTCCTCTCTAAGTCCAGCATGTTTATCATAATTGGTGATAGTTGTCCTTCGGTTCCTTAAGTTTCTTGCAATTGTTTGTGTTTCTCATGTTTGTGTTTATCCTGTTTGTGATCCCCTTTTTGCTGCTTTGCATGTCTATTTACGTTAGTCAGTAATGACGAACATTAGGTCAGTATTATGGTCATGGGTCAGCTTTGGCAGATTTGCGCACCATTTCTCAGCTCCCTGACAGCTCCACATTCTTTCAGACCCACAGTGTTGAGTTGTCTTCTTACAGTGGAAGGAGGGACACAAACATCTGTGGATATATTCGTATCTGAGATAAAGCCTTAAGGTGCTGTTTATCTGATTATCTATCCATTTTGGTTGGTATCAAATACAGTACCATACACTTGTTCCCTGAACCTTGCTATGGAAATGAGGATAATGAATTTTGGGAAAAACCCTGATCAAAGAGACTCCCACTTACAATCTGCCACTTCTGGTGCTCATCATATGCAGGAAGGCTCTAGCTCCTCTTATTTCCCTCCCACCTGCTGTTACTATAGCAGGCCCTCTGCTTGAGTCCACTGCTGTAGAGCCCTTTATACACTGAAATCTACATTAGTAATACTGTCATGACTAAACGTGGTGCTTCAGACCAGATTCCAATGTCCTCTGTGATTAATTATTCAAAACTAGCTTTGATTGAATTAGTAATGAATGCCTGATTTATGCATGACTTGCAAGAAACACATGAAGCCTACCAACGAGAACCTATATCCTATGTACATAACCAATGTATGTTTTTCTCTGGAAGGGTCCCATAGAA
Source organism: Hoplias malabaricus (assembly GCF_029633855.1). Taxonomy (NCBI): domain Eukaryota; kingdom Metazoa; phylum Chordata; class Actinopteri; order Characiformes; family Erythrinidae; genus Hoplias; species Hoplias malabaricus. Next base: position 32,251,255 of record NC_089801.1, on the reverse strand, counting down.
TCTATAATATTTAACCTGATCATTATGCTGTACACTTGTCCAGTGTTATTCCCTCTCGTGAGATTGGTTAGGCCTTGAATTCTTGACCCTCATATATTACAGTTGTATGTTTAAAGAATGTTATACAGGAAAGTACATCAGCAATCCAGAGAGGGCTTGAACATTCAGGATTCGATGAAGATGATATTCAGAGTACAACTTCTCCAGACTTAGCTGATCTGGGTGCTTAAGTCTCTTTTTACACCTGAACTTCACAGCTTTTTCTATCCTTTACTTTCACATCGATTGCCGGGTGCACCAGCTTGACTGTTTTCAGCTCACCGTTGTCTCAGTTGAGAAATAGTAGGATAATAAGCTATCGATTTTGGTAGCATTTTATATGAGAAAGAGCAAACTATTTATCCAACTGAGAGCTTCATGCTGACAGTATTTGGTAGTGCATTTTGTGAAGAATGTTGCTTGTATTTGTAGAAGGTAAATGATCAACATTCGTCAGTTCATTTGTATTTACTTCTTTCTCCGGCTATTAAGAACGGTGATCTGTGATTAAGGATGTCTGTAGACAGCACCTGGCCCCTAGCAACATTTCTTAAGTGCACCAGGAATCTTGACCATTCCTGTTTCTTTATGTAGTGATGAATGACAGTAATTTGACCAAGTGCTAGTGCCTGCCACCTTCATTTGTAAGAGTATGTTTGCTCCTGACCTGGGTCATTTTTCACCAGTCGTGTTTAGTCTGCACTGAGAGCTAATGACTTAGCATAGCAATGAGGTGCTTTGTCAATCTAAAATACCCATCATACACTCCAGAGTCAAGAGGGGGTGAGTGACTGGTCCAGTGAGTGAGCCCGTGGGCGGATGGGGAGTGAGTGAGTGTTTGGGGATTTAGTAAGGGTGTGATTGGGAGTGAATGAGTGGGTGGGTGTTTGGTGCGGTAAGTCAAGGGCTGATTGGGAGTGAGTGGGTGGGTGTTTGGTGCGGTAAGTCAGGGGCTGATTGGGAGTGAGTGGGTGGGTGTTTGGTGCGGTAAGTCAGGGGCTGTTTGGGAGTGAGTGGGTGGGTGTTTGGTGCGGTAAGTTAGGGGCTGTTTGGGAGTGAGTTGGTGGGAATTGGAAAGTAAATGTGTGAATATTTGAGGAGTGTTGAGTGGGTGTTTTGGGGTTTTTACAGGCTGAATGAGTGTTGGGCGAGCAAGTGAGGGAGTGGTTAGTGGTAAATGTGTGAATATTTGAAGAGTGAATGAGTGGGTGTTTGGGGGTTTTAGGGGCTGGATGTGTGTTTGGCAAGCAAGTGAGGGGGTGTTTAGTGGTGAATGAGTGGGTATTTGGGGAGTGAGTGAATGGATCTTTGGTGAGGTGTTTAGGGGTGATCGATTAGCAATTGGCTTGTTCACCATCAGGGTAATGTGAATGGGTGCAGTATTTCTTTAACCTTAAAGGCTAAGCACTAGCTGTATGATCCCAAAATATCCAGGAAATGGACTAAATTTGTAAACTATAAACGGGCACTTTGGAAAAAACTCTCCGCTCACTCCGTTATCAGTAGTGCTCATTTCACTGTCCCTTTTGTCATAACCTTATTGTCATAACATTCAGTCATAACGGTGTTTTACCGTGGCGTTGTTCAGCTGTTGCGTTCAAGAATTTCCGTAGCGAGCTCGGGATTTTCCGTCAATTTAATAAAATTGTCAATTTGAAAGCAAATTAAGCATGCTATTTTCATTTTAATTTATACTTATATATGTCAGTAACTAAAATAATGTGAAATATTCATGGAGGTCCATTAAGTGGTGCTTAGCCTTTAAAATCAAACTTGGTGTTTATATTCGTTTTTACTTTGGCATGAGTATAAATTAGTGCTGCAAAATTCATTTTAATTGGAGTAATCAGTAAATAATTGATTAATGATCTCAGACTTGGCTTATAAATGAAGAGCTGTAAGAAGAAATTTTTGGCATTTTTATTACTGATTTTCATGGCTGGTTGCATTTATTGATTTAGTCATAACTAGCCTGAAAGGCCATCAAATCTATAAGTGGAATTTTTCCTTATTCTGTTTGGGAGAATTATATATACCAATTTGTTTAATAATTGTTTTCACATTGTTGTGCCAGTACAGGTGTATGTGTCTGTTCAAAAGGTTATATCAGTGCCACTGGAGGTGTGTTCGCATGTATGTGTACATATTTATAAAGCAATGGACACAGGTGGATATTTATATAGTTGCCCTTTGTCTTACCACCCGTTTTTACCTTTTTGGCTAAAGGCTTTCCACTGAGCTCCATCACACCCACATGTGGCCCTTCCTCACCCCGTCAGGCTGCCTCCACACAATAAACACACACCTCTGCCTGCAATGTCTACCAGGGCAGTTTAACTTCTTCCTGCTTTCACTGTGCCTTACTTTCACCTTAATGCACTCAGGCCATGTCCTTTAGAGCCATTTACTGTCTGGTTCTTCCATTTTTCTGTCTCTGCACTTGAATTTTGCACACATTGTAAACAATAGCTTGCCATGATATTGACTAGCAGGGGGTTGGTATTCATTGTGGAAGCAGTCAATCAAGATTCATTTATTAAATTGCAGATATTCAGGAACAGTTTCCACTCCTGCTGTTGCTCATTGATTTATATATAGCTATACATGTGTCTTTTCATTTGATATTTTGCCCTAATCATGACATTGATTGACTTAGTCTTGTATATTTTGGAATGAAAAAAATAGGAAAATATACAATATAGTAATATATTGTCATGGAGTTTTAGGTGGAGTTTTTAAAATATAACCCTGCAGAACTGAAGAAGCTAATTGTGTCCTGTGTACATCATCATGGTCCTAAAAAGCTAACTCATGCAAACATTTAAACCATAAAATAACTTGTGCTTTTTTGTCATTGTGCAATGTGCAATGAAAATGTGCCTCCGTGTTTAACTCTGGATTTAAATTGGCTTGTTTGGGGTCCTGCAGTTTTTTCCAGGCTTGTTAGATTGCAGCTCCGCCCCACATCTTGTTTTTACGGAAGTCCAGATCCTCGATTGTAACAGATTATAAGCCAAGCTTTGCAAAAGAGGAGAAATGGGGATGATTTAGGACATAAAAGAGCTCTAACTAGGAGTGATTCTGTGCTTGAGGCTTAGCGGTGATTAAAACATTGGGAATGAGGCATGGTATCCATCTGCTTCCCGCACACTGGTCATTTCTGCCGCTTCCCCACAATTATGATCAACCGCCTATTCAGAGGCAACATGGCAATCACAGCCATGAGAAGCCACTTCGTTTGGATGCTGCCAGCCCTCAATTGATCTCTTTTTAATTCAGCATCCAGGTTGGGACATCACAGAGTGAGGGGGGTATATTTTAGGGTTACTCCATCAGTCCAAATATATCTAAAATTCAATATCAGAAGATGGTTGTAAACTTGCAGCTGCATGTCTTTAGACACAATATCAATGGGGTCATACATTGTATCCCATACTCGTCCAATATACAGTGTAGTTTTTGTTAAATGATAACACTGAGTTGAGTTGATTAGGCTACTTCAAGAAGTACATCAAAGGTGCAGTTTTCCATCTGGGGAAATTCCAAGGTTTGGTTATCATTGGTCAAATTGGAGACCTCAAACTATTGCTGCAACACAGCTGTAGGATGTTGGGGTCCTGGGTTCAATCCACACCCAGTGGCAGTTCCTGACAAATCTCTCATGGGGGGGGGCAATTGTTGCGTTCAGCGAATCAACAATCAGCTGTGGTCAGAAACTTATAAATTGCCATTGAGTTGCCCTCACAAATATTTTGAAAAGAGGAGAGGATTCTGGGGCAATTTTCCACCATCTTAAAATTGCCCACCAACAGGCAGGACTGTATGGAACAAAACCTCACACTGAATGGACTGTGATACTTAGAGGTGGGAAAAACTGGCAGAGCTTTGTTAATACAGAGCCATTGGTTTTTACTGTAGTAGAATGAAAGAAAAAAAATTTCCTCCCTTTCCCTTTTGGTGGTGTGTTGCCCCATTGCCCTAAGGAACAACCCACCCCTGTCCAAACCTCAGGTCACTGAAGATTCTGGTGTGTTTTCCCTGAGTCTGTGTGGGTTTCCTCCCTCAATTCAGAAACAAATGTTGGCAGCTTGATTGGCTTGAGATAAACTAGTGCATTTCAATCCAGTCAAGTGTGTTTGTGCCTAGAACCCAGTGATTCTGCGTAGGCTCTGGACCAGCCACAGCCCTGTTCGGGGTTATTACATCCTTTGATACAATATAATACAATGTTGCCAGGCTGGCAGTTTGGCCAAACTCCAGATCATCTTGCAACTGTGTTACTTTAATGACGAGAGCAGCACAGGACCATACCTTCTACTGGATGCTTGGAAATAATCCCCCAAGAGTGTAGACTCAGGCCTAAGTAGATTTTGGCTTATAATCAAGTGTTTTTGGAGTTTGACCAAAGCCAGATATGTGTATGCTGGAGGAAGTAGGAAGAGAGGCGCATGACATCAAAGAGGTTTGTTCTCGTAGACTCACTCATTTTCATGGAATCCTCTCCTGCGTGGTGAAGTGGACCTTGGGGTTCCACTTTCAAAGAGGAATGCCCGTCACTCACAAACACACTCAGATACATACAAACACAGAGACCTGGGAGAAACCTGTGGGCATTTGAAATGTGCTTTGTAGCACAGATGAGAAGGATGTTGAAGATAGAAGAGTACACCTTATTTATTACAGTGACAAGACCTCAGCAGTGATGGAAGGAGCAAGTGAGAACCGGTTAAGTAATAAAGGAAAGTATAAAGAAGAAGAGAGGAAAGACGCTGCTGGTTTTCAGGTTGATCTTCAGTGTAATATCCAGTTTAAGCTCCTAATGAGGTTCTAAGAGATTGCATAAGATATTTGAACATTTGTTTTGTCTGCCCAGTGGATGTTTAATAAGGTTTTGATATTGCACCAATAACATGCTCCATTACTTTTGGGTTACATGCTCCATCTAGACTTTATCGGGTTAGATATTTCACGTCCATTTTTCATGTAGGTGGACTTTGTAGTTCATCCATTACAGATTGTAATCCTTTTGTTTTTTCAGCATGATTTTTAGCCCTTCTTTATCTCATTCATCAGAGGTCACATTGCACAGAACAACAGATGGACTACAGTTTGTAATTTTGTTGTGGACTTGTATAAAACGGACAATAAGTATAGGTACATGGTTGGTATGATTTTTTCACTTGATCAACGTTTAGCTTATGTAACATCAGAGTGACATGCGTCCGCTGTGATTTATCCAAGGCAGAAATGGCTCTTCATGATTTTTATCATTTATCAACGCTGCTGTTCTGACAACCTGTAGGAGTAAATATGTAGGAGAGGCTGCCGTTCTGTCTCTACTCTGTGCACTTATGTTACACATGGCTGGAGGCTGTGAGAAAAGCCTGGGTTGGCTTTATTAGCTTTTAATCTATAACTGGTTTTAGAATATGTTGCTAATAAATCACCAATTGTCTACAGATAATCATAGAGAACACCCTACATTTGGTGTGAAATGTATTTTTATTGTTATTAGTTATCAGCGTGATTTTATGTCCCAAATGTAGTCATGCATGGTTGTTTTTTATCACCATGTTGTAATCTCATTGTAGTGACTGAATGAGCTTGAAAACGTCTGCTTTTTCAGGTGTAGATCTTCTGCTTTGTTTGAGCCATGAATAACACACCTTTAGTTGTTTTCCACACATATTGCACACCAATAATTTTTATTACCAACTGTCTTCAGTAACATCATTGCATAACTTCAGCATTAATTAATTTTAATTTTATCTTTAAAAACAGTCATGGTTATGATGACACAACTATGGCAAAATTAAAAGGACCTTTTTTGCAGCTTAATTTCCACAGGTGGACTGCAGAGCAAATTGCACATGTTGAAACTTCAGAAACTGAGTTTACTTATTTTTTATCAAACACTTAATTCAATTTTTTTGGTCTGTGCAGACTACAGCTCTCTTTCACTAAAATAAAGACAACTGGGGCCTTATTGCAAATCTGACAATAAGGCTGTGGTAGCTGGAGCTAAATTTACCCTACAGCAGGGGGAGAAATGAGAGTGAATTCTTGATATATATATATATATATATATATACACACACACACACAGCGAAGCTATAACTAGCTTTGGTAACCCCTGTTAGGAACACCCTTCCTTTGGTCCAATATATCCAGCTTGTCAAGGTAGCTTGACAGCACATCGTCTGCCCTTCAGCAAATGTGCAGGCAAAGCCGAGCAGAAAATATCTCATTTATGAGTTATTAATCTTTCATTCCTGCATGTCAGTGTGATATTGATGCTTCGTCTCAAGTGGAATGAGGTTTATCTATAAGAAGGTTTCCTGACCTGTAGAGCTCGGCTTAGGTCGCCCCAAGCAACTGAAGGCTTGAGATCAACATGACTGCGTTATTATGCCGTCAGAATTCATCATAGAGGCTGAGGTGCTATGAGCAGTCACGTCCACAGATAGACCCCTAGTGGTGCTCAAGCACCTGCCCTTTTGACCTGGATGAGAAAAGTGCCCTTTCTGCTGGAGCCCAATTTGTTTTTTTTTTTTGTTTTTTTTTTTTTATTGTTGTTGTTTATTCATCAATATTTAAAAATAAAAATGACCCTCTTTGTCACCAATTCCCTCCAAAAGTGTTTTGATATTTGACAGGCATTTATTTGAGTTATTGTTAGAATTCTGCCCCGATCTGATCTGTGGTGCGCACAAGCTCCCACCTTGCCCCTCTGTTTAGAACTCATGCAGTGCTGAGCACCAGGACAAACCGCTTCTACACACTTCTCTGACCCACAGCATCAGACAGACAGGTAATGACAGTGGCTACTGGCCCGAAGTTCCTTTAAAAAAATAAAAGAAATGTAGGCATCACACCCGCTGAAATTGCTTGCCTTTTCATACAAAGAGCATCCATGCATAACTTTTATTGATTTTGTTAACAAGATATATATATCTTCATTAATTGCACATTGCACCAGTAATAGCAAAGTGTGAAGGTTCAATTAGCAGAGGGTAAGAGCACAGTTTTGCTCAAAATATTGCAATACAACATTATGGGTGACATGCCAGAGTTCAAAAGAGGACAAATTGTTGGTGCATGTCTTGCCGGCGCATCTGTGACCAAGACAGCAAGTCTTTGTGATGTATCAAGAGCCACGGTATCCAGGGTAATGTCAGCATACCACCAAGAAGGACGAAACGCATCCAACAGGATTAACTGTGGACGCAAGAGAAAGCTGTCTGAAAGGGATGCTCGGGTGCTAACCCGGATTGTATCCAAAAAACATTAAACCACGGCTCCCCAAATCACAGCAGAATTAAATGTGCACCTCAACTTTCCTGTTTCCACCAGAACTGTCCGTCGGGAGCTCCACGGGGTCAATATACACGGCCGGGCTGCTCTATCCAAACCTTTGGTCACTCATGCCAATGCCAAACGTTGTTTTCAATGGTCCAAGGGGTGCAAATCTTGGGCTGTGGACAATGTGAAACATGTATTGTTCTCTGATGAGTCCACCTTTACTGTTTTCCCCACATCCGGGAGAGTTACGATGTGGAGAAGCCCCAAATGGTTCAAACATTGTATCCTGAAAGTGGTGCTGTGTATCAGGATGACGATGCACCAATAAACACAGCAAGACTGGTGAAAGATTGGTTTGATGAACATGAAAGTGAAGTTGAACATCTCCCATGGCCTGCACAGTCACCAGATCTAAATATTATTGAGCTACTTTGGGGTGTTTTGGAGGAGTGAGTCAGGAAACGTTTTCCTCCACTAGCATCATGTAGTGACCTGGCCACTATCCTACAAGAAGAATGGCTTAAAATCCCTCTGACCACTGTGCAGGACTTGTATATGTCATTCCCAAGACGAATTGACGCTGTATTGGCCGCAAAAGGAGGCTCTACACCATACTAATAAATTGTTGTGGTCTAAAACCAAGTGTTTCAGTTTCATTCATCGGACGCTCAACGTCTCTGGGGGTCTATGGGGCAGTGGGCTGGCCTCAGCTGGCCCAAACGCTCAGCTTCTGCATGATGATTGGATGATCTGTCTGAGGCTGAATCCCTTTTTGATTGACAGCGAAATGAGCGAACCAGCGATCCTTTGGTGTAAAGATCAGTGGGAGCATTACATTTTCATTCTGTTCTGAGTTGAACCGGAGACTTTCTTAATCCTTTTAGCGGCATTTTCTTTGTTTAAAAGGACAAATCAAGCTTCTATTTCTGGTGGGGATTTTTGTAGCTGCTTCTGTTTGGAGACTGACTTCTATCACTCTTTCTGACTTCTATCGCAGTTTCTGTCCAGCGGGTGCTGCTGAGCCCCTCCACCATCACAAAGCACTCACAGGCGTACACACTTGGCCATCCTAGACAATCTCACAGAGCAGCTACCTCGGCGTTTTGCAAATTTGGAAAGTCTGTGCTTCTTGGAATTGGTCAATCCAGGGAAATTTGATGAGATGAGACAAGTGTTTCCAGAGGGGGCATTTCAGAGTGTCCTGAAAAGTTTTGGCCAGTTCTTTGATTCAGTGAGACTGAGGTCTGAACTTCAAGTCCTATATTCAAACCAGGACTTGCAGGGCAACAGGGGATGTGATTTCTTGCTGTTTCTGAAAGACATGGAGTTGGACAGTGCAATGCCTCAGGTGTACAAACTATATTGTCATTAGTGGCAACAATTGGAGCTACATCTGCAGGTGTAGAGAGGAGCTTCTCCTGTTTAAAGCAGCTAAAGTCTTACACCCGCAACACCATGGGCCAAGGCCGTTTAAGCAGCCTAGCTCTGCTGGCCATTGAGAGGACACTAGTCAAGTCCCTGGAAAAGACGCCTTGTTGGTACGACAGGGTCACAGATCATTTTCTTGAAAAGGAACGGAGGGTAGAATTTATGTATAACTAAACCGAAACATTTTATGATGTAGGCCGAAATTGAGCTTCCCCTCCTTGAAAGACCAGCATCCGCCACTGATACACACACACACACACATATATATATATATATATATATATAATGTGCCTTTATAAAAATCCTACTAAGTTCTAAAAAAAAAATCCTTTTTTTTGAGCACCTGCCCCAAAAAATGTCTTTGCACAACCCTGGCTATGAGCATTCTGAAGAGATGATCTCAGGAAGAAAGAGGAGTCCAAAGTAGCTACCCACTGAAATGCAGTTTAACATTTTCATAGTGGTTGACAGCTAGTGGCAGCTTCCAGTTAGTTCCTGAATACTTCAGTGGCAGTTGTCAGAAGGTGAGTGGAAGCTGCCACTCACAATTTAGTGCCAGCTACCAGTTACCAGTGACCAGTTAGTACCTGCCAGTCAGCCAGTGGCATCTGACCAGTAAGTGACAGATGCTGGTTGATTAGCAGCTACCACAGGTTAAATGACAGCTTCCATTGGCTGCCGCATTTTGTTGTCTGCTGCTAATTAAAGAGTAAACAATGACAGCATTTTAATAATAATAATAATAATAAAGGAGACATTTGTGATTTTATTCCAGAAACTATTTTTGTAAAAGTGAAAGAATGTTTCCTCACCATTTGCTAGCTCTCCAGTTTGCTTGGTAGAAGCAGATTTTGTCTTCCTGTGAGACAATTATAATTGTTGCTGCATAACAACATTCTTTGAGTCAATCCTTTAACCATGCTTGGATCAGACGTGTAAATAGTATACAACCAATTGACATTTCAGACATTCCATGGCCTTAAATTTACAAAATGTGACAAATTTTCCAAAATCCACAGGACACTATCATATCATCAGAACCCATAGAAGCAGCCGTTACATGAACAGTCAGCATCCCACATATGGCAAAGTTGTGAATATCAGTTCACACGTTTGTTTTATTTATATTATTCTTATTCCAACACTCCTACAGCTGACCTTTAAAATCCCACCACCTTGTTGTCAACCTATCACACATCCCAGCTTTATTAATTAGCTGTAGATAAACTTTACAGCCTCCAACATGGTGCAGAAATGCTACAGTCCCACAGAGGCTGATTTCTCTCTTGGGGCCTTTTGACTTGTTTTGCTTTTCCTCATTATTACGATCCTGTCAACACAACACACCAGCTGTGCCTTTTTTATGTGGATTGGAATGCATCTTAGTATGAGTTAACTGGCTACAGGAATTCTCTGTTTTATTGTTTGCTTGTCTTTTTTCCACCCTGTCAGTGAGCTGCCCAACATCCGGTGTTTTTAATTAGCTGACCTCCTCCTGAAAGTGCTATTTCTCAATGAGATCTGTATCTCTATCTCTATCTTTCTAAAATGAGATCTCCCAGGCCTTTGGCTCCATCAGCAAGGTTACAGCCTTTGTTACGTTGTCCTCTCAAAATCTGTATAGACAACAGCGCTAAAGTTCAACCCTGTTTTTTCAGTGCACTATCCTTGCTGTTATTGGTAAACAACTCTCTCTCCCCCTCTCTTTCTCAGGGACTCAAACCGATGGATCACAATGGGCTGTCGGATCCCTATGTTAAACTGCACCTGCTGCCAGGAGCCAGTAAAGTATGTACACTACTACCTTTGGGCAGAAAACAAGTGTGTGTGTGTGTGTGTGTGTGTGTGTGTGTTCCATTTCCGTGTGTATATATACTATGAAAATTCTGTAGTAGTATAAATACTGCATGAGTGCAAGGTATAGGGTTTTGATGTGCAGTTATGATTTACTTTATAGTGTATATACTTATACCATTTTTATTTGTGAGATAGCTCTACTGCTTTTGTATGTCTTTGTATTTTCTTTGTATGTCTTACAAGTGTTTGTGTTAGTGTAGAGCTTTAAACCTCTTGGGTTTTCCTTGAAGCAGTTGTGACCTGTGTAGTCCAGTCTGTCACATTCAGAAGTCCTTAGCTTCACTTAATCTTTCTCTGTTGTGTAGGGCACTTTATTTCATTAAGGAACTCTGAGTACTCCGTCACCCCTGCTGCTTTTGTCACTTCAAGGGTTTTATCTTCAAATTTGATCAAATTCCTCAGTGACTCCTTGTGACCAAGGCAGTTTTTTGGCCTGTCACTGACCATACCAGGGTGCTACAAATTGTCAACATGTCCTTTTTTAAAAAATAGTCCGTCTTTGTTTGCCTAATTTGCTAGCAAACCATTTAGCGACAGATATTCCAGAGAACCATGATTATACTAATTCTAAACTGGTATCACCTGACCAGGGAAAACAGGGGAATCTCTTTCTCAGGGACATTAAGTACTTGATTGGGAAAGATGTTAGCATATGGAGGTTTTTTTGTTTTTGTTTTTGTTTTGTTTCATTAGAATCAGGAAGCCCTTATTTGATGAAACAAGGACCAGATGTTGTTTGTGCCACATTAATCACCTTGTGTGTGTGTGTGTGTGTGTGTGTGTGTGTGTGTGTGTGTGTGTGTGTGTGTCTTTATTGCAAAGACTGAAGCCAGCTCATATACAGTATATCTATAGTGTATTGATCGCTTTGTTCACTACAATCCCCAACACTGATACTGATGTTCACAAATACCTTCTTACAATGAATTGAGATCAGAGGTCATTTAGTGTGTTTACAGTCCACTGGCCAGTCACTATGCCCCATTGCTGAAGTGTGTGGCAGAAAAACATTCCACAAAAGTGAAATGAAACTTTGTGTACTCTACCTCAGCTGTATATAAATAGGTGTTGCCAGTGTTTGTACTGCCTTACCATTGAAAATGAATAACGTTCGGCTGCTTTGTCGGGTTGTGTTCCTGCCGGCGTGAACAAAGAGTTATTATGATCATTATTCTCATCTAAAAAAAAAAAAAAGAACTGCAATAAGTGTTAGATCTTTTAGTCTGTCTATTAAGTACAGAGTGATATATCAAATTTTGCTGTAAGTTTTTAGTAGTAGGTGCTGGCACTGTGGAAAGTCTATTTACACACTGTGTGCTTCAGAACTGTCACAAGTGTCATTCTGTGAGTTGTGTGGCCTACCACTATTTGCCCTAACTACCACTTTTACTTGTTTATGGAGTTTCTGACATCACTTAACATAACTGAGCTTGTTAATATTCATTTTGTGCCATACTTAAAATGGCTGTAATTTTGTTTAGGCTAATAAGCTACGGACCAAGACCCTCCGCAACACCCTCAATCCAGTGTGGAATGAGACGCTGACCTACTATGGCATTACCGACGAGGATATGGTTCGCAAAACACTCAGGTATTTTTGATATGTCATTTTTTTATGCCATAGTTATTGCATTAGTTATTGCATATATTATTCCAAACTTGCTTTCATTTTAGACCCAGACATTTTTAGGTTTTTGAATGATCCCATATCTTTAGTGAATATATAATGAATATACTAATAAACGTGACTGGCTGTGGGTGTTAGGCTTGCTTAGCTGATATTGTGAGCTTTTTCTGCTTGTGATTTCTAATCAGCCGATGGGTCATGAGGCCCCATAGCTAAAATAATTCTCAGTAGCCAAGCTTTGTCAGCTGGGTTAATCTTCTTTTAATGGAGGGGGTGGCTTTGTGCATCAGTCACTGATACCTGCAGGAGGATGCTAATGTTCCTTGCCTGTGTAATCTTTAGTGGTTTTAATCAGCATGCTGGGTTTCCTCTGGGCTAAATGCTTTAACTGATATGTTTACTGACTGGGCCACCACTCAGAGGATCAGATGAAATGAAATGAACTCAATGACCCAACCATTTTATTGACATATTCATTTTTTTAGGGGCAAAGTATTTAGCATTTGCTTATTTTGTTCTAAACCTTGTTTGATTGGGTTTTTGGGTTTTTTTCACACATTAACATCTATTCATCTGCATCCATTCACAGTGAAGTCATTTTTCTGGATATTCATTTATGGCCCTAGGTCCCTTAACTCTGGTCACGTTTTACCCAACTAACATTATTTTTCATATAGCCTATATTATAACACAGAAATGTCACAAATCTCAGTATGTTTTAGTACATTAAAGAATGTGTATGGCCTAAAGAGGTAGCAGTTTGGTTCCACTACGCCTCATATGGGTTTAATGTGTGTCAGGTGTTTTTTTTTTTTTTTTTTTTTTTTTTTAAATTATTATTATTCTGTTGATCCAGGTTCCAAATTGCACAGCTATTTATATCAGCTCCATTGTGCCAGTCTTTTTAAGTTGTGTGACAGAGCAAGTAATTGACATTCTTATAGTCTGACAGCCAGACTCATGCAACACATCTAAATTTTTCATCCTTCCCTCATGTACAGTATACGGTCAAATGTTTTCAGACACTGACGCTGGCCGAGCCAAATGGTTCTTCTGAAATCAAGAGTATCACTTTGGAGTTTATTCCTTTTGCTGCAGTAATAGCCTCTGCTCATCTAGAAAGGCTTTACAGTAGATATAGGAACATTGGGCCACATGCACATTACTGAGGTCAGGTACTGATGTTAGATGTAGATGGTTAATTTCAAATCACAAAGGCCACTCCACCTCATCCTGAAGGTAATCTGTCACTCCAGAGAATGCAGTTCCACTGCTCTGCGTTATGTGCTGGGGCTTGGGGCGTTAAACACCTCCTGACACTAAGCATTAAGCATGGTGACATTAAGCTCTCTTTCAATTGGAAAAGCTTTTCCTTGGGGATTGAACAAAGTGTGTATGTGCCTATGTCTGTAAGAGGTGCACTTTAAAGTAGATGAAGTCACCCATTAGAAGAGGTGTCTGCAAACTTTTGGATATATAGTGCTAGTTAGGTGGAGTGAGGATAAAGTGGTTCTTCTTTGCAGGGCATTGTGATAAGCATATTAAAAAGTAGCAGACTACATTTAAAAGCTTATTAACATCCATTTTTATCTTCTAAATTAATATTTATTAGTCTCCTATGGCATATTCTTATATCAGCCAATAAAAGCCATTACCAGGCTGCATTTTATTCACTGCTAGTGTCCTGTTCCTGCTGTATGATTATGAAATATCGACTTAGGTCGCACCTCTCTGCCCGTGGTCACTCATGACAATTAATATTCATCACTGTTATTGGAAAAGCAATCAGTTTGAGATATTGATTGTCTACCAGTAGAGAAGAGAAGGGCATTGATGTTTAAGTCAAATACAATCTCTAGGCCTTTCAAACTTCCTCATAATGCTTGTGATACTGACGCACATAACTGAAAAGTACATTTGTGGTTATCTCTTTGTACTTCACTTTCCAGCCTAAAACAAAGGAAGAGAGGTTCAGTCTTGTTTGTGTTATTGTAGTGTTTAATTTAAGATCCATTATAAAACAGTGGCTCAGGCTTCGGGGTGTGTATTCTTAAACACTACATGTAATAACGTTATGTGACAGAGCTTTTAGAGGCATTAAATCCCTGAGACATCTGGTTCCAATCGCTACCATTGGGAGCAATTCTGTATTTTCTACAAAGAAGTAATTCACTGCTAAAATATTGAATAAACCCTGAACTGAATAAGCGGTTACAGACAATGAATGAATATTGAATAAGCCAATTTGGAATTCATTTGAATATTTTTATTAAACCAAATTAGAGATTTGGACAGCAGGTAGTGTCATTGCTGAACAGCTCCATGATTCATGTGTTTTCCCTGTGTCAGTTTGGGTTTCTTCTGTGTACTCGGGTTTCCTCCTATAGTTCAAGTTAAGTTGAACTGATTATTCTGGCTCACAAATGCCATTGAAACTTATTAACTCAAAATCCAAAATTCCACACCCATTTCTTCACAGTCAGGTAGTGGGAAAGATTTGCACTCCTCTAGCCGACACTTGACATTGAGCATGCTCACCATATGCCCTCATTCAGTTGTAAAAGAGTGAGTCTGTGATGGGTGAATTAAAATAGGGAGTCACCAATTGCAAGAGGCTTTTGGATTATTGGAGCTACATAGGCTCAACAGAAGGTAAAGTGGTTCCTCTTAGCAAAGCATTGATTAGCAATAAAAAAGTTGCTTAAATGTAAATGTTGTCTTAAATGTAAATTATGTTAGAAGTGTGTGAGTGTGTTGCCCTGCAGTTTCCAGTGTGTGTTCCTGTCTTGTACAGATTGATTCTGGACCCAATGCAAACCTGATTAGGATGAAGCAATTACAAAAGTTTAATGAATTTAGAGATGTGATTGCCACTTTTCCAACATGAGGCATTCTGAATTTTCATTTTATTTTAACTTCATTCATGATACTGTATAGCCTGCTCATATTTTAGAATCATCTACAGCTCTCATAATAAAATGGCATAGGTCTAATGTGTTAGAGTCATTTTACCTGTATGAACTGCCAGATAAACTCTACGGTATTAAAAACTGTGAATCTGGGCTTTTAAAAAGTGATTCCGAACATCTGCGTGGTAGTGTATGCTCTCTCTACACATTCTCTCTCTCCTCCCTGCAGGCACTCACATAAACATAAATGCCTGCCGTGTCACTGACTAAATGCTGAAATAATCTATGTATCCATTACTTGTTTGCGGTGCGGGAGTTGCAGTCTTGGGGCCAGCTCCGTGGAGATGAGAGGCAGTGCCTGAGTCCTCACAGCTCTGTGTGGACCACACGTGAATTAATGAGGACACGGGGTCTGCCCTTCAAAGGTCACATTCCCCGCACTTTTTTCTCGCATTTGTCTAGGATAAACTCCTGTAACTGGCTTGTGACTGCAGACTACAAGTAGTATAGTGCTCGCGTGGCTTTAGAAGTGTACAATTACTCTTTAGAGATTATAGGAATTTTAAATTTGTGGGTGGTATGAAAGTTCAGCAAAGAATGCAAAGTTTTAACAGTGACTGTCTGTTTTTGATGAGTGCTAAATGTTCAAGTGCTTTTCAAATTGTCATTCTGACAGACTCTTTTTGACCTCATGAAGCCTCAGACTGGAATGGCCGGTTGTAAGCTCTAAAACAACTAAAGCTTTGGAATAATTACAGGTTCCAATTTGTGTATATTTAACATGCTCTTTGCTTTTAAACTCAGACCTAATTGCAGGGTGCCTGACATTTGTGTTGTTTTCTGGTCACTTTCAGAGCTGGAACTTGAGCCAAGACTTTTCACACATTGGTCATGAATATCAAGTTGCTATTGTATGTTAACCTGCACTTAAAAGAACACTAGGTAGGATTGTGTAATTTTGCTCCTGGACTCCCCTACAGTTACAGAGTGTAATTCACTTTATATTCTCACTTTATATGCATATAAAGAGGGGGGGGGGGGTTGGATTCCGACCCTCCTCCAGAAGTTACATAGTGCAGTTTCTGCTGTGCTAAGTTCAGATTAGCATCACAATGATTTTAAAGCTGTCATTTTTGGATAAAATACTACTTAGCATTTTTTTTATCCATCTTAAAGGTGCAGTAACAACAAATTCTAAGGGGTAAAGTCAGTTTGGTAAATGAATGTGTAACAATATATGACTTTGAGACTAGTGCCTTTTGTTGAAATGAAGAATCCCTTGGAATTAAAGATTTAATACATTAAGATATCTTGCAACAGTAATGACATGTTATTCATTAGGATATATGGCCCACTGGTGTAAATTCTTTTTTTATAATTTTTTTTCAAAATTAGAATGAATAGCCAGTTTAAGCTTTTCGCTATGTGTGTAAATGCTGGTGCATGTGTGTGAGTATGTGCAGGTACAGAGTGTATTGATCTTGGAGGACCCACCTGATGATTCACTGTGGCTTTTCTTTAGGCCAATCTGTGCCAGTTTCCATGGAAACACAAAGTCTCCCTCATAGGTCTTACTTTCGGGAGGGACGGCTCTCGCCCTTCATGCAAATAAACACTAAACAATGACAAATCAGCTGCCTCCGGTCTATCATTTCTCAAATGTTTTCATTCTTTTGCCCATAACTCAGGGTCACTCTTTCATCCAAAGCAACTAAGCCAGACTTGACGAGGCCAGAGCGAGAACTTCTCCTCGTATTTGAGCAATAAAACGGCTTTATTATGTCTGCCTCTCAGTCCTGCTTCTCGCTATACCACCAAAGGTGGGGACTGCAAATTAAAAGAGCTGATGCTAAAAGCCAAGGGAGATCTGCAGCAGTGACAAATGTCTTATTTCTTCTTGTGTCTGAGTCACTTGTTATGAACTGCAAACAAGGTTTGAACCGTTGTTCTGTATTTATGGTCTTTATCAAGTTCAGTCAGAGATCTTGATCTTAAACCTTGTCACTTGATTTCAGGTTTTGCTTGGAGTGGTGCATGAATACAAACATCTCAAAGAAGACATGTTTTCCATAGTACACATCTCTATTTTATCAGTTCTACATGATTTTGTGTTAGTTGTGCACAGTCCAGGATATCAGCATATCCCTATATCAGCCAGTCCTTTCTCTCCATTAACTCTGCATTAATGAGCATTTAGATCAAGCCTTTTGTGCAAAATGTAGCATACAGGTAATTAGTAGACTGGTCAATACCACTATTTTTGGGGTCCTGCCAATTTGCTGGCCATATTTTAAGTGGCAGTGAACTTTTTGGTTTCTTCAGTGTCTTTTACAGTGACTGAATAACTCCATTTCTCGAGTGAGCTGATTTACTGAGTGTGGTTATGGCACCCTGTTTACAGATTTATCTCAACTGTCGACAATGCTGGTTGCTGTGGCATTTCCTATTGATTTCTGTTGAGCTTTGGGTGTGTGCTGTGTGGATTTATACTTTACCACTTTCATTTAGGAGCTGCAGCCTGCAGGGTTTCACTGGGAGTTGTCATGCCACATAAAAGACACTTTTTGGTGATGGCTTTAAATTGATGCTTTGGAGAAATATATACTACGAATCTTACAAATTCGATAAGACTACATGTGAAGTGTACTGCTGAGGATCTGCACTGTATACACAGCAAGGCTAATAGGTAACATACTCTTTTTCAGATGTTTTGGAAGTAGGCCGAGGGAGTCCTATGTAAGGAATGGTATTGACAAATTGTTGAGAACATTGGACAAAAATAGATCATTATTAATTTTGTTTTGCTCTGTTTATTTATTTCTGGCTGAAATTCCATATAATGGTGAATGGTGTGTCTGCGTCCAAGTCATGACTTAGCTTGAGTCTCATTAGCTACAAAAAGTCAGATGCCGAATTAAAGAAGTAAACACTAAAGCAACAAGAAATATGTCTTGGCTGATGAACTGATTAGGGGTAAGTGTGTGAATTTTACTTTTCCTCCAAATGTTGTTTTAACTTCAGGCAGTAATCTTGTTCTTTACTGGATGACCTTCAGGTTTTTAGGCTTATTTCTATTTTATATTCTCTTTGGATTGAGAGAAACAGGGAAGGCGTAACGAGTCCAGAGAGAGATCTGCCTCTGTACTACCACCAAACTAAGATTCTGAGACTGTGGCAGGCAGTGGGAGAGATAGTGTCTGTAATGATATCTATTGGTGGAGCATGAAATTTGCACAATGAGGTGTTTTGGCGTCTTAGCATCTCCTCCACTGGTGTTGGTCTTGGTATCACTCCCTTTCTCTCTCTCTTTTAACCAATTCCTACTCATTATACACAATCCCTCACACAAGCCTTGCCCAGAGTGGACATTAGAATCCTGTTTGACTGGTGAGCTGCACCTATCTTTGCCCATAGCCCCCTCACAAAACAAACATTGCACATTAGCTACAATAGGGATGTCTCTGATGCTGGTGGTGCTTCAGAGAATTCAGCAGATCCCTTCAAAGGGAATTAGCTGCATGAGCGCCTCTCTTCCCCGTGTGCTGATATGCGAAGGCTTTCTTTTAAATTAGTCTTTCAGGATGTTAAGGATACAAAAAAATTCTATTTGAAATTACATTTTCTTAGTAAAACCAATGGTGGTGAGGGTGGTGCTGAAAGAAAGCTGCAACTTAGATTTTCCAGTTTCATAATGACATAGTGCTGTCTTTCTGAAAACGAAGTGTTTGTGAAGACAGTACCAGAATTAGATAATGCTGCTCATGGCACGAATCCCAGCATTTTTGACTTCAAGTTTTATGTCTTATCAGTATACACACAGCCAACCCATTTTCTGCTGCAGTCTTCTTATGATACATTCAAATACATTTAACCCAGATTTCTTTGACTGTGAGTATTAAGGGAGTTTTCTGGGAAAAATTATATGGGCACATGTTTTTTCTTACCTCAAATGTAGGCCGTAAGTCAAGATATGTTTTGTGTTCAAGGTTCATTTCTTTAGTTTTGCACTGGGCTGCCACCTAAAATATGCTCCTGAATTTCTAAATAGGACACATTCATAAAAATCAGTAAGAAATCACAGTAGCCAGAACAAGCAGATTTTTTTAGCTATTTAAGACAAATACAACTATTTTATTTATTTGTGTCAGATCTTACCCTGCACTGAAATAACTGTTACTATTGTGGTGCCCTCAAAGGTACATCCCCAGTTTCTTTAATAAGGCAACACAAATATATTATTTTCTATTTGTATTGTACAAATAATATTCTATTTTAAATAGTTGTATTATGGACAGTTAAAACTATTTAAATGTTCTTCTGGAAAAGAGAATGAAATGTACAGTATATGGACAAACGTTTTTAACACATTTAGGTTGCCTCTGTTTCTGCCTCTCAATGATCTAACTCTCTCCCCAATCTTGGTAGATCTTACTGTAGTTGTACGAGGTGACCAGGAGCTGTGACTCACACAGCACTCATGCTCCTCAGCATTAACATGTTAATTAGCATCCTTTGAGGGAAAACAACTTGAATAGAGGCAGGCTTCCCTTCTGAGACCACAACAGGCTTTCAACCTCCTTCCCCTGCAGGACAGGAGTTTCTGTGTCAAGGTCGTAATTGTTTCATATCGAGATTCTGTAGTCATCATGGGCAAATGACTAACACATTTATATGAAAATGCTTGCTTTCCCATTTGGACGTCCAAAGGGGCTTTCTACATAGAAAAGCAAGATATGAAATGGTGTGTTCTGAAGAAGCAGCACATGAGTATTACATCACCATGTCCAGTGCTAGCCATCAGTTAGAGGCGCTTAATATCTTACTGCCGAGTCTTTGCAGAGAAGCAGAAGTTATGACAAACTGCCTATTGACAACCTTCATTTCAGAAGAAATGCTGTATAAGCAGGTGTTCATAAAGTTTTGGTAATATAGTGTATAACAAAATGCTGAATCCAATTTAACTGGTGCAGAACTATAAAGTGGACTCTGTGAGAAGCCTGTGAGGTTTAATTCAACGCTCAGAATTTTTCCTAGGTGAGAAATCTCACCTCAAATCTAGAAGAAAAGTGCTATTCGTTAGCTTCTATTCAGAAACTATTGGCCCTGTTTGCGGCTGTCCGAGCCTCCAGAGAGTTCTTTTGTGAGGAGAGAGCGAGTGGGTGATTGCCTGCTTGATACGTTGCAGAAGACCTAGGAGAGCTACAGAGTTATACACATACACCTAAACCCACACACTCTCACACTCACATAGAACTTTGCCATGAATAGCAATGAGAAAAAGCATTGGATTTGACAATAGCACATAGACGCACACACAGACACACAGGACTGTTCCATCTGACCAAAAATCCAATGTTATTATGCTGCAGGGGGAGGGGGTATGGATGTATGGATCTGAGGAATACAGAGCTTGCCTGTGTGTGGCAGTGTGGTGAAGCAGGTGACCATTCTAATACCCTGAAATAAATGGGGAAAGGGATTTTGGCGAAGCACAGCTGAGACAGATCCCTCATGCCTGCTGGCATCTGCCTTCTGAATATAATGGAGAGAGATGAGGAGAGAGGGGAGATTCTCTTTGATTCTCAATGATGAGATGCCCACTGCTCATTAAACACTGAATAAAGAAAAGAAAGTTTAGCTGACATTTGGTTTACTTTTAAATTACAAGACATTTAGCTCCATACAAGCCAAATCTTGCTTTCTAGCTTTAGTTAATTTCGTAGCTCCCAACTGATCACAGAAAGAACTTGAGCTCAAATAAACAAACAGTACTCTAAAGGTGTTATTAACATGCATCAAATAAACCAAAACAGTACATACAAATGATTAGGAATATGACATACCCACCATTTATTTGTCTGTGCCCATTTCTCCCTTTGTCCATTTTAGGTTAGAGTTGTTTTTCTGCATTAATTTTATATTACATAAAAATGTAAACAATAATATATTTAGTGACATAATTAAGGACATAATCTACAGTATTGACAGACTGTTTACTTCTGTCAGTGCTTGTAATAAATGGTAGGGATGCCACAGGGTCTGGATGAACTGCATGGTTTCAGATAGGTATTATGGTGTATTGTAAACAATAAAGGTCGTTGCTTTATAAGTTTGGAAATACTATTTTACATTACAAGCCGAGTCGAGTGTTTTGTTAGAGAGCATGTATAATTACCCTGTTTTTGTCCTTGTTCTCACTGGATCACTGCTTTCTGACCTTTGAAAATAAATAAATGAATAAAATATTCAAGTACAGCATTTCAATTAATTAACCAGGATCAGACCTGCTATTTTCCTGTAACACTGACTTTCAGCAATACAAAACATAGGACAGGGCCTAGATTAAGCATGAGGCTCAGGCTATAGGTTTTGTTATATAATGGTTTATGTAGAGTTTCTAAATTCTAGTTGATTTGGACCGTTTCTAGGGAAAATATTAGGTATTCAGCATTTACTGTATATGGAGGGGTCTTTTTTCTTTAAAAGAGTTTATCATGTTTTAAAGAACTATTTTTTCTTCTATGGCATGGCATCCATATTAACCCTTTGTTTATTTTTTAAGATTGCTTGAGCTTTATTTAAAGGTTGAATGCTGAAATTTGTGGAAAATAAAATAGTGATAGACAGATAGATAGAAAAAAATTAAATATCAGTACATTTTCCCTGAGTCCAGTTGGTTTCCTCTGAGAGACAGGTATTTGTAAAACTGCCCACTAGTTGTGGGCAGTCAGGAGCACTGACTAACCACCTGTTCTACAATGTTGCATAAGTGAGAGCTCGTAAAACATTCACATGCTTCGGAGGAAGACTTCACCTCTGCACATTGATAGCTTTCACGTGAGAGCTACTGTATTTGGCCAAAAAAATGTTTTTTCTGTAATGAAGGTTGTTAAAAGGGAGTTTGAACCACTTTGCACTAGATATTGGAACATTGCTGGAGCAATTGATTATATTCAGACACAAAAATTAGTGAGGTCATGTATTGATGTTGGATAATTATTTCTGGGTCACCAATGCCACACCAACTCATCTCATAGGTTTAGAATAGAGCTCCATGACTCCAGAGAGGGCAGTTCCATCTGTCCCCAGCAGTCGAGTTGGCCTTATGTGGACCCCTCTGATCCACACTTGGCACTGGGGGCATGGTGTCGACAGGCTCATGTTCAACTCCACCTAAGGTTCCCATTTTAGCCATTTGCAGTAATTATATATAAACCATGTGCACAGCTGAATGCTTTAGCAGCAATTTTAACCAGTGATTTTAAAAGAGGTGTCCACAAACTTTTGGACAAGGTGTAGATGGCAGGTGGGAACTCGCGGCAAATGATAGTCCAAGAAAAATTAAGTAAAAATAAAGATTTGCTTGTTATTTGCATTATCCCTGCAAATGATCAATTGAAAATGCTTCATGGCCATGCCTCGCATCCTAGCACTGAGATCATTACAAGATTGTGAAAATTGTTGATAAATTTGAATGCCTTTTTGAGCTGTTAAGATCTTGAAGCGGCAGAGCTTCTGAGAGATGCAGCTCTGGAGAATTTCCGTGGTGTTTTTTATTTATTTATTTATTTTTTTGAACAATTATCCGCATCCAGCCAAATGTAATTATCATCTGTGCAAAAGGAAAACAGGTGTCTTCCCTCACATCAATCCATCCTGCGTGATACAGCGCACAGCACAGAAATCTCATTTCACACTGAGCTAGTCTGATGCAAATGAAAGGTTTACACTGAAAAAGATAATAAGGCATAAATTCACTCCCTCAGGCAACTGTCTGCATCTGGAAGGTGCTCAGTAGGTGTGTGTTGAGTTCAAATAAGCAAAAACGTTCCCTTTGTTGAGTCAGAATGAGATGTTTCCCTGTAGGTTTATTAGAAAACTGAAATTGTTTGTAGCACGTAACTATTAATCATCAAACCTACTATTGTAAACTGGGCTTCTTCCTCTACTGTGACGTTTGGCGTAAAGGAACAAGCCGTAGTTTTCTCTGATGATCCCACTTTACATTTAGAAATAGCCTTTACACTGACACCTAGTGGCCTGGATGCTTAATCTGAAAATTTCCTGAGAGTTGCATTTTATCCGAGGAGTATATAAATAAATAATCACTTACATAAATATGTATATTTGATTTATCTGAGTTATCTGATCAAAACTCCCAAGGCAAATGCTTTTTTAAGTTTGACTTGCTCAGTAAAACTAATTCTAGATTCTGTCAAACATGATCCGTCCATGCAGCAGGTGATCACAGAAAGAGTATAAGCAAGCAGCCTGATAATGATTGTAATACCACCCACTGGAGCCTCTTTCTTAGCCATTACACCAGCAGAATGGCAGTAGACTCAGAAATTTTAATTACTATAATCAAACACAATATTTTGCACCATGACTCTGTTATCAGTGTAACTAGAACACTTCTGTCTGTGTGGTGTAGTGTAAGTATTGTGACTGTGTGGAGAGGTGGTAGCGAGCACTGAAGGGTGAAATGGGAGGAAGTAGAACCCTGTAGAACTGTACTGTGAACAGTTTATACCTTCCTACCAAGACAGCTGTAGCTTTCTTGATTTAAACTATTATGAACACATTATATGTGACAGGAATTACACGTCATGGCTGCCAGACAAAAGGGTTGATTTCAATATTTTTAAAAAGGTGAACGGAAGTTGTAGGAAGGAATGTCTTCCAGCCCATTTTCTTGTTTGAAGATGGTACAAAAAATTGAAACTGGATTAACAGATCCTGACGAATTCTGAGCCCCAATAGCTGCCACACAACCCTGTTAAAGTACACCTAATTACATTATTGACTTCCAATATCCTCATCTCTCCCTCTCTTTCTCCAACCTGTGGCTCTAATGACTCTTTTGATCCTCCTTCCCCACTGACTCCTCTAATCTCGCCCCTGTGGTTCCTGTTATTGTTCTTCACAGGATTTCGGTGTGTGACGAGGACAAATTCCGCCACAATGAGTTCATCGGAGAGACGCGGATCCCACTGAAGAAGCTGAAGCCGAACCAGACCAAGAATTTCTACAACTGCTTGGAGAAGCAGCTGCCTGTAAGTAATCTGTAGTCTGCAGACTGGTCTGAGATTAGACATTATGAAGGTCGGCCATCAAATGTTATGGAAATTTGTTGTGAAAGGTATGTTTTCTCTGGCCAAGATAAATTACTGTATTTTAAGAGCCTTTGATAAGATCATTTGTTTATATCAGCTCCATAATAGGGGAAAATGTCAAGAGATATCTAAAATAGGTCAGGCCTATATAAATGGTGTGTCTAACAAATAGACTCCCTCTACAAAGCACTAAGGCACCATCAGTATAAATT
Organism: Hoplias malabaricus; assembly: GCF_029633855.1. NCBI lineage: Eukaryota > Metazoa > Chordata > Actinopteri > Characiformes > Erythrinidae > Hoplias > Hoplias malabaricus. The sequence goes on along the minus strand of NC_089801.1, from coordinate 32,226,765 downwards.
CAAGTGTGAAAAATGACTTTGTACAAATGCGTGTGTTTATAGAAACAGCATCTGTGTTCATTATCTCTTTGGATCATACAATCATGCAAGGTGCCTTTAGAGAATGGAAGAAAGGTGGTGGATTACAAAGATGCATATCAGGTGCTGAATTGATTATTGTTTCCCCTGAAATTGCACATTTGTTCAGTCTAATTAGAAATCGATCAACGTTGATGCCACAGGAAAACAAAATGCTTACGTCCAGCAACATGTTTCTAAAATGGTCCACTTTTTACCTGCAATGTTTTTGGGTTGATTGGACTGAAATAAATAAATAAACATGTATACAAAAAAAAACTGGGTTCCATATTTAACTTGAGTGATAAATTCTGTAACATTTAAAATGAAAAAATAATGTTTTTTAATTTCAAGTAGATTATATAAATCTAGTTTATCCTCATTATATCAATAAAAATGTTACATTTAGAGCTTTACCCAAGACAAAAAATCAGTATTCTGTTTATTAGGGCATTCAATAGGGCTGCAAAGTACCACATTTTAATTAAATTACTGCAAAATCCAGCTGTGTTCTACACATTGGTGAAGATCTGATGACGAGCAGCCATGAAATGCAATTTTCATGTGTCTAGCATAAATTCGTAAAAAGGAATTTTATTGTATTTTGAACCACAATCTTCCATATCTTCTGTGATATCATTAATGCAAAGTTCAAAACCATGTTTATAATTAACAAACCACATGTTGTCTAGTCCTGTTTGAATATAAGCTTGAATAAACCAGTGGGGAAAGCTGGTTAAAAAGTGCACCTTGAGCCTCTGTTGCAGATTATTCCAAGCTACAGATATAAGCAGGAATGTAAACGTTTACTGAATGTGTTCACAGTTAAGCCTCAATTTTATAGCTTAATGGAAAAACCCAGGTTTTCCTGAGTGTGCTGTATGCAGGCATTGTACAGTGTTGGAATTATCTGAACAGGTTATAGTGGCAGAAAGCATAAGTGTTTAAATGGATGAGGTGCACATTTCCCCTTTAGCTCAATATTATTGAAATCAGCAGGTTATTCTCTGGCTCTTGTGCACCATTCTTATTAAACCAATTTTATTCACATTCCATATGCTAAAGGAATCCTATTCCTAAAAGACTTGTAACAGTGCAGGTTATGAGTTGCTGCTTTCTGTTGTTGCTGACCTTTGGCTGAGAATCCCATTTTAAATCCAGTGAGGTACACATGGAAATTCTATATCTCCACGTGTTGTAAGTTTTTTATAGATGATTTCAGCCCTTTTAATTTATGCAGTGTTTGCAACCTCTGATACTGTCTTTTTATAAAGATGACTTCCAGAGTTATTCATTTAAAGCTGCTATATCCCACATTTAAAACATTGACATGGCAGCAAACAGCTAATATCTGTGTAAAGATATAGTGGAGTAAGGGCATCATGTGCAGGGAATTAAGTTACATACCCTCTGTCTGTGTGTGTTGTTCTCTCTTAATTAAGTCTCTATAATTATACGACACCAAACAAAATTAAGTCAAATGTAAATGCTGAGAAAAATATTTCAGTGACCAAAGTACAATCACACATCGAATATAAACAGTATTCAGAAAACAAGAAAGAAGCCAGCTCTCAGCAAAATTAGAAAAAAAAATCCCAGCTTTAATACGGGAGCAGATTTACAGTCCAAATTCGTCACTAATTTATGAGGGTCAAAAATACAAAAACAAAATAATTGTTCATTAATCGAAATCGTGGTAAAATGTACAATTAATCGTAATATTGATTTGTGCTCATAGCTGCTTATACATGTTAGTCCCGCCCTGTGGAAACATTGACCCTCCCCACATATTGTTTTGTCTTCCCCAATAGAGTAGGCACTGACCACCCACACAGCATAGTGAATGCAGAATAGCTGACTGCATTATGAAACATTTAGATGAAAGTGATGGTCGAAATAATCCTCCACCCAAAAAAACAAACATGTTCTAAAAACACCTGTTATAAAAAAAACAACACAAGACTAACCACTGGACTTGCCTTTCCAAAATGGAGAACACTAAGAGCTGCCTAAGGTGTCCAATATGACCCTGAATTATAACAGCTCGTTTCCACAGCATTGAGAGGGATGTTTTAAAAGGCTTAACATGAAAAAGCTTCATGTGGTTTGGTGTACAAAAATAAAGCCCTAGGAACACCAAATTCCTTTCACTACTTATTGCTCACAACATTTAATGTTAAACTTTTTTGTTCACATTTAAACTCATTATAAGGCAAAAGCTTAACAAAACATTTATTGATTTCTCTTTGTATTGAAGGAAGAGAGAGGCTTAGCTGAAGGGAAGGGCATGGCTGAATACAAAGCATTGGTTTTGGTATGAGATGTGCTCTATTGCAACACCTTATGGCAAATAGGATCATTTATAGAATCTTTAAACTACTGGTTGGGACATTGCCTTCTCCTACTAATTCCAGATGTTGGCCGGTGCTCCATCATTCCAGAAAGCACAGCTTTATACTTCAGAGAGCAGGCCTTTATACCCCTTTGGCCAGCACTTGGTACTGAGCTTGATGAACTTATGCATACATGCGTGCAGCTTTGCTGTGGAAATACTGTGTGCACAATTGAGCTGATGATGTACACAATTAAAGCACTTGGAAGAAGCTGAATTTACTAGTTTTAAAGGGTGTGCACCAACTTTACAAACATTGTGCACTACGAATTAATTTGGCAGGTGTTGGGTGACTTTCCTTCCCTTCAGTGTCTTTACCCCAGTATGAAAAGTCTATCAGTTGTCTGTAAAAATTAAATAAATATGATTCAAAGGAAAACGAAACAGGTCACTGCAACACAGAGTGTAAAATAGTTTTATAGAGTATATGTTGATATATTGGGTTTTGACAAAATATTAAACTTATGCTTCAGTAAATACATGAAATCACAACAAAGAAGCAATGTGCTGAGCATTTCATTTCAAAGAGTTTCAGGCTCAAGAAGCAAGCAGCTCTAAGAAGCAAGCAGTTCTAAGGTCCTTTATTACATGTCTTAGGAGCATTGGAACCAAAAGAGAAAATTTTGTGCTTGCAGATGATCTCAAGGACCAGTACTTATCTTTGATATGTGCTGAATGGGGTTTCTATGAGTAGAGAGAGCTCATTATATGCATTCCTCCAAAATCCGAGTTGTCTGTCAAACCTATGATAAAGGCACATAAATGGTGAAATTTTCCATTAATTAATTCAGACATAGGTACTTCTGGGATAAAGAGGATTCTGGGCTAACTCATAATGAGTTCTGAATTATCTGATCTACACGCAAGTTTTTTATTTCCCAGGTATCTGCCAAATTTCCTAATACACACTTCTAAAAATGCTTTCAGGGGAAGGGTTTTTAGGAATGTTTTTGTAAATGGTATTTAAGCCGAAGAATCTTTTTAAAGTTTATAGAAACTCTGTTAGAAATTCTACTGGTTGCAGACACTTTTTTAAATACACTTTGTAAAGCGTCCTTGGGTTTGTGAAAGGCAATTTTTAATATTATTATTACCTCTCTCCAACATTTTTGCTTCAGGAATGACCATTACTCTTTCAGAAATGCTTTGATCACTCATAAGCATTAGTGAAGTCAGGTGCAAATGTTGGATGAATAGCAATGAATGGACATTGCTAATTCCAGAGAGCAAGGTTCTGCTATACCATAGTTCTGTGATGCTTTATACCCTACTAACCAGCACTTAGCATTGGATGTTGTTATCTTAGACTTATATGCAGGACTGGCTGTGTGTGCAAACAGTAGAATGAAAAAAGACCAAATGTGGAGGGAAGCAGGCTGACTGAGAGGCAAGTTCTAAGTGTCACAGCCGATCTGACACCTTTTATCTAATCTATCTAATCATCATAGGATTATGAGGTTTATTCCGAGCAGCATCTATGCCATCTTTGCTTGGAAGTCTGAGAGGAGGAAGCTCAGGCTGTAATGCTAGGAAGATATTACATAACACAGGGTTATTAAATTTTTTGTCTTTGCCAATTCCACCCTCCTGATGTGTCTTCTCCAATCATTTGACACTACCAAGCTAGGAGGGTCTAATCTAGGACTTGTCACCTGTAATATGTGAAGTCTGCCACTGCTTTTCAAACGGCTGCCAATGCAGTATCAACACTCTTGGTGGAGAACACTAACTGCCCAGTTTTGTATTTTAGCTAACAGACACCTGGATGGTTGGTGAAGCAGAAGGCCATCCTTTCTACCCAGAAGCAGGCCAGATGTGCTCTGTTAGGCTCCCGACCTCCGAGGGCAGTGGCTTCACTGAGAATTAAACACATGACCTCCTGGTGATAGGGTGAACACATAGATAGTTGCACCACTTATGAGCCTGGACCATTTATAAATGATAACTTTCATTACATCTCTTCTGATTTGTGATTTATTACTGGGTACACACTTTAATTTGACCTCGTGTTGTTTACTTCAGTGAATTTCATCCATGGCGCAAGTAGTGCTGATAGAACTTTAACCCACAAACTGATCTGGGATCTGCTCCTAAAGTTGAGTCTGGCTTCTGAAGCAGTCGCCAGCTGGCTGACAAGCATGAGCTGTTTGTTTTGTGGGGAAAAGTGTGCATGTCCGTGTATGAGTGTGTCCGTGTGTGTATACGGGCCTCCAGAGGGGACGGAAATGAGACAGCACTGCCGTGGGTGATGACTGGAGATGCCGCCTCCACAGCTAATTAACTTCATGCTTGATGGACTGGGGCGAGTCAACCAAGTTCAGAAACGAAACCCAATGCAGCTCTTAGCTCAGACGCAACAGTTGGGCTCCATCTCAGTTGGGATTCTGTTGCCGTGCAATGCTGTGAAGAAAAAAAAAATAAGCTTGTCTAGACGGCAAGCTGAAACTGCGGAGGTGATTACTAACTGCACAGGAAACTTAATCAGACAGACTAATCACTGGAAGATGGGGAATTGTGCTTATTGGGATTTTGGGCTGTGTTGTGCGTTCTGCTCGTATGGCTGCGTGAGAGCTCATTACTCTGTTCATTTGACTTCGGTTTTACTTTAAGATTTATATAACCACTGTGGCCCCATTGAGATTTCCTTTAGACTCTACTCTATGACTAAAAAAAGTCATTCCAAACTCTAAATTCTGCTAATTTAATGTGCAAATGTGTTGCACATGTATTATCTCCAGAGAAAATCATTGCCTATATGCCTATACATCTCAGGAGCAGAGGTACACAAGCCTAAATCACTATGTTCAATGCCAAGTGTCACACAAGAGGCTTATAAAGCCCCAAGTACTTAGATGTGGAATCGTGTACCTGCATTCTCTGGAGTTTTACAAATCAATCTACCTCTGGGATGAGTTTGATTTGCACTCCTCACAGTTTCCAGTGTGTAGTGTACAACTATTCTAGAAAAAAAGAAAACATGTCAAATCAACATAACAAGTCATGCCAGGGGTGCCCAGACTTGTGCAGATAGTACCACTGAGCTACTGTTTTAAGGAAGTCAAGACGTGCATTAGAAGCAACTAATAATCTCTCATCTCTTCTCTTCTGTGCTATTTTTTCAGATTGACAAGACAGACGATAAATCTCTGGAAGAGCGAGGCCGAATTATGATCTCTCTGAAGTACAGCTCTCAAAAGTGTGGCCTGGTGGTGGGCATCATCCGGTGTGCCCACCTTGCTGCCATGGATGCCAACGGCTTCTCTGACCCCTATGTCAAAACGTGAGTTATGTTCCTCTATGTGTTCTCTTTTCCAAGTCTGGAAACATGAAAAACACAAAAAAGATCATGGGCAGCGAGTGGAGGTGATCAATAAGGAGCTGTGTTCTGAAGAGCTTGATCCAGCCCACTCTTCTCTGTGCCTTGTCTGTGCCCAAAGCTGTGTTCTTGAATAAACTATAAATGATCAGCTTTAAAAATTAGCATGCAGTTATCACTGCTGTGTTCCCACCTGGGGTTTCAGAGCACTGAGGCTAACACCCCACACAACAAAGAACAAAGCAGAACAGGGCAAAATATAAATGAGACTCATCCTGACAATTAGGACTACTGAGAGGAAAAAGGATTCCCACTGCACCTAGACAATTCAACTCATAATGGCTTTATCATAACCTCTTGATGATGATGAAGGGGAGCTGATCACAAAGTAAAGATGCCCCCACAGTCTTAACTCTGTAATCTGTCATGACTTGGCATTATACTAACAGCTTCTACTTTTCTGGGAGCAGTTTATACTCATTCATTCATCATTCATTATCTGTAACTGCTTATCCAGTTCAGGGTCGCGGTGGGTCCAGAACCTACTTGTTATCATTGGGTGCAAGGCGGGAATACACCCTGGAGGGGGCCGCCAGTCCTTCATAGGGCAACACACACACATTCACACTTACAGATACTTTTGAGTCGCCAATCCACCTACCACTGCGTGTTTTTTGGACTGTGGGAGGAAACCGGAGCACCCGGAGGACAGTCACCCGGAGCACGACTCGAACCCACAACCTCCAGGTCCCTGGAGCTGTGTGACTGCGACACTACCTGCTGCTTGCTGTGACCTTTTGATGTCATTCAGGAACAAAAACAATAGTGAAGTCAGCTACTGATGTAGGATGATTAGTTTTGGATCACAACATCACTCTAACTCGTCCTAAATCTATTAGATGAAGCTCCTTCACTCCAGATACTGTAGACCCAGTGCTCCACCATCCAGTGTGTTTAGACTGCTCTAGCCCATATCTGGCATTGGAGTTGTAGGCTCATTTCCAGTACATTCCAGTGAATATTTTTGTCCATAATGGGCACACTTCAAAATAAGTGAATTCACTGAGTAGAAAATTCAGGGTGAACAATTTTTTTAAAAAGATGTAGCAGGTAACATTATGCTCATTAGATCCAAAAAATGTCCATTGGTGTGAATTTGTGAGTGTGTGTCGCCCTGCGAAGGACTGGCGTCCCCTCTAGCGTTTGTACCTGCCTTGTGCCACCACATCCCTGAAGTGGTTACAAACACTGAATGAATGAATGAATGAATAATGACTTGTTTTGCAGTCATTTTTAAATTTGAATCAAGCCCAAATAATTATCTAATCTCTCTGCATGGAGAAGTGATAAGGATTGTAATCCCCTTAAATTTCTACTTGAATCTCATTCGGAAATACATGGGGGATTACGGCAGGGCCCTTTTCTAAGTGGCGGAATGTCCAAACATCAATCAATTAGCAAGTGAGTCGGTCAGATTATACTGTGGCATCAGACAACGTGGCAGCATATTACATTTTAGAATGCTTTTAAACCAATTGATCCTCGACAAGAGCTTGGTTGAGTACTTGTCAGTGAATTATTCAATTAATGTGTGTATATCTGGTTGAGATTTTGCTTTTGCTTTTACCTCGTTCCCCACTTCTGGTTGGACCATTCTATATTTCATTATATCCAGAGGTGGGTAGAGTAACCCAAAATTGTATTCAAGTAAGAGTATTGTTAATCAAGTAAAAGTAAAACGTTGTCACCCAATTAATTACTTGAGTAAGAATAAAATTACTAAGTGAAAAACTACTCAAGTACCAAAGAACTACTCAAGTAACTGCTGAGTAATCTATTTGTTTAATAATCAGGATGTCAAATAATGCGCATGAATGCACAAAAATATAAAACAGTAATGAACTAATTGAACAACTGAAACAATAATAAATTAAATCTTTACAAATTAACAAATTATATACCGAAATCCCTCGCTACTTCATTTTCTTATGGTGTGTAAATTAAAAGTATTTTTTGTTATTATTTACATGTATTAGACTAGGCCTGTATGTGACAAAATATATCATTTACAAGTATTTCTTACTTGTATTGTTCATGTCCACATACGAGTGAAATTTACTGACGCTAAATCACAGCTTAGGAATTACTCTATTAAAGAAACTGGTAGGATATCACATGTAGTTCCAGCTGAAAAACATTATAGAATGACAGTTAACAGTACAGGGAGCGTTTTAAAAGTCCAAAATACTCGTTAAATACATTCATTATCTGTAACCGCTTATCCAATTCAGGGTCGTGGTGGGTCCAGAGCCTACCTGGAATCATTGGGCGCAAGGCAGGAACACACCCTGGAGGGGGCGCCAGTCCTTCACAGGGCAACACAGACACACACACACATTCACTCACACACTCACACCTACGGACACTTTTGAGTCGCCAATCCACCTGCACCCTAAGTTTTTGGACTGTGGGAGAAAACCTGAGCACCCGGAGGAAACCCACGCAGACACAGGGAGAACACACCAACTCCTCACAGACAGTCACCCGGAGCGGGAATCGAACCCACAACCTCCAGCTCCCTGGAGCTATGTGACTGCGACACTACCTGCTGCCGCATATCTTTCCTCTACTTAACGGAAATTTGTTTTTCGCGGGTGGTCTTGGAATGCATCCCCCACGAAAAATCAGGGTTTACTGTACAGCCAAAATAACTTGTTTTATGTGTGGCCAGGGGTGCTGTGTCTCTTCAGGTTGTTGCAAAACGCACCGCCTGTGTTTGCTGCAGGAAATTTGTGTGCAGTCATGTGACTGCTTGGCTCTGGATGGATCTATAAAAATAATTAGCGAGTAGTGAGCAGAACGTAGCTCATTGTAACTGAGTAGAAGTACCACTTCCTCTTCACAAACATACTCAAGTAAAAGTGAAAATTATGCTTCATTAAAACTACTCTTATAAGTACAGTTTATCCAAGAAGGTACTCAAGAAAATGTAACGGAGTAAATGTAGTGTATTACTACCCACCTCTTAACAGCTCTGTTTGTGGATTTGAGTCTGTAGTGGTTATTAAAGTTCAGTCGAGCCATGAGTGCCATTTCCCAGTTTTAAAAGTGGCAAATGAAATGGGCTTTTGATAAAGAGATGGAGGGACCCCCATTTAAAAATGTGGCACTGTTCATTTGGCCAGGAGAAGAGCTGAGTAATGGGGTTCGCCACAAGTGCAATTACAGCAGCAAATGAAAATTCCGGGACTTGAGAGGCTAAAAGATGGCCATCAGAAAAGCGCATTTACGGTCAGTGATGGATGGAGAACTGGGAGATATTGTTGTTGTTTTTCACTGGGCTCGCTTTTCTGTGGCATATGGGTTTATTAAAACAACCAGAGGCTGTGCTTTTCTCAGTGTATTGCGTTTTTCCAAGTATGCAAGCTCCTGAGAGCGAGGCCTCCTGTGGCTCATACAAGAAGTGTTCCACTCACTGAAGTAATCTAATTCATGCCTCACTTTTTCTTTCTTTCTTTGTCTCGTTCTCCCACATTGACAGTACATAGCACTTTGCTTGTGGTAATAGTTCCAAGAAATGTTTCTTAGTGCAGGAAAACAGCAGCAGAGCTGTGTCCTAATGAGGAATGATCTGAATGATATTCAGATCATAAACTAATAGTCACATCTATGTGAAGGAATACTGCAGTATTTCAATGTAATGTTTATCTGCTTTTTGATTAACAAAGACAGTAATACCAGTGGGGTCCCCTATATTACCCTCTGTTATTTCTGAAAAGCTAGAGCAGCTGTTAAGTTCACCATTCTCAGTGCCAAGCATCAGCTTGAGTCCCCAAAATTGGGTTGTGGTGAACAGATGAACTGCCTTTTCTTGCCTGATGGAGATCTATCCAACACCCTTTGGGAGTGGTGTGTGTGATCCAGATCTAATCATTCATCATTCTGACTAATGCTCTTGAGGCCAAATACCATCTAATTCTAATAATAAGGTTTCAACATTTAGGGTTCCTAGAGGATGAGAGGCCATTTTCTGCAGTAACAAAGGACAAACTGCCTTTTCGTATTTTTATGTCCTGTATTATTCAAGTTTGTAGAGGAAAGGAACATATCATTATTTTCTTAACTACATATCATTAACTTCTTTTCTACATGCATTGCACTTGTTCCAAAACTAGTCCCCTTTCTCTGCCAATTTCATTAAGCCGCCCCTGAGCCTTAATTGGGCAACAACACACCTCAACCACAGACAAACTGTGAGGTGCGATTTCGGCTGTGGGAGAGAGCTGACCTCACAGCATGAAGCCTCTTTAATCAGCGTCCATGGGCCAAGCCTCCCTGTCTGCTGGCCTTTGGAGCAGAGGGAGCCAGTCTCATTAGAGAGTGGGCCACGAGGGCAGAGCCAGGGTCACTGCAGCCCAGCCTCGTTTACAGCCCAGTGCTAAGAGAGGCTCTTCTTGTACTTATCCTTGTTTTTATATACCAGATGCAACAACATGTACCCTTCCTATTTGTCGCTTGTTTCTAGTTAGCTTCTCTTGTTCTTAATGGTCACACTGTGAAAGCAGCCACAGTACCAGAGTGCCCTCAGGTGGGCATAGTCTCCTTTACAAGTCATTTACAAGAACATGTTAGGATTTGGTTTGTAAATTATGTATCCATCTGTGCATCAGAGAATACTTGTGTTTAAGGGTGTTCTTCACCATGTGTTTCAGATACCTGAAGCCAGATGAAAACAAAAAGTCAAAGCACAAGACGGCTGTCAAGAAGAAGACCCTCAACCCTGAGTTCAATGAGGTAAGTTTAACAAGAGCCACTTTCACATTGTAGGAAAAAAAAGTAAATATATCATAGAAAGAGAACCTGATCTATATTTGTAGTATTGTATTACTATTTTTGTCTCATAGCTATAAAAGATAGGGTAAAGCCACACTTATAAAAGTTTACTGAGGTCTTTAAGCTTTTTTAATGAAATGTATATCACAAACGGATTACATATATTTAACTTCTAAGTATTGCATGATTCCAAGGAGTGATTTCATAATTTTTCATCTATTTGAGCTTGTTTGATGTTTATTATCCTAAATCAGAAAGTTCAGCTATTAAACATATACAGTTTTGTGTTATATTTGTGATTAGTTCTTTGCTACAATTTGAAAAAAAAAATGGATGAAGCTTGGTCATTCCATCCATTTTGGCAGGGTTAATAATAGCAGGTATCAGTGCTTTGCATTAAGTGAAGTCACATAAAAAATAATTACACACACTTTGCCACTGTAGCTTTGGCAGGGTCCTTGTGTTTTTTGAAGCTGTTTTACACTGATTTACACTACAGTAGGTTTTGGGCCAGTTTCCCAGACAGGGATTAAGCTTAGTCCTGGACTATATCCTCCTTTCAATGGAAAATCACAATTGAAAAAGCAGTGTGGTCCAGGAGTATGTTTAATCCCAGTCTGGGAAACCATGCCTTTGTATTTATTACTTTTGAAACAATTCCTTATCTTCTCTTAATTATGTAGGAGTTCTTCTATGAGATTAAGTATACCGAGCTCAGTAAGAAAACCCTGGAGGTGACTGTTTGGGATTATGACATTGGCAAATCCAACGACTTTATAGGTAAGTCATAAGATTAATCTTCTTTTCACATCTGTTTATTACATTTTGGCTCCTGCCAACACAGATAATTAAAGGTCTTTGCAACATCCTCTGTTCTGTATTTTTTATTTCTTCTAATCTCTGACTTGTTTAAAGAATCATATAAAAGCGTAAATGCTGTTTTTCAACAAATTTCTTAGGTGGAGTTTCTCTAGGTATCAATGCTAACGGGGAGCGCCTGAAGCACTGGTTCGACTGCCTGAAAAACAAAGACAAGAAAATCGAGCGCTGGCACACGCTGACCAATGAACTCCCTGGTTCAGGCTTCAATGACTAAAGAATGCTGAGTTAGTTTCCTTCTCTCTCTCTCTCTCTCTCTCTCTCTCTCTCTCTCTCTCTCTCCCCCTTATGTGCAATGTCCACTTGAGCCCAGCCTTTGTTTGGCATGTCCAACACCCAAGAAGTTTTACAGTTCAGAGATGAGTACCAAAACTAACGCACACGCTCTCTCTGTATATCCCTTCCTTTGTCTTGCCCTTCCTATTTGATTCTTTGGTGTGGCTTTTGGGCTTATTTAAGGGTTTGTAATCAGCATGTGTTTATTCAAACCTGTTGAATATCAAGCGGTGTTACACTCTTGCCAGTTGCACGGGATTGGTGTTCCACTAATCCCCAGTGCACAGACATTTAAACCTACTAATAAACCTGCTCTTCTCTCTGCTCTTTCAGCTCAGTCTGACTTTAAGTATATATTTGAGGGTGTTGTTTACAAAAAGCCGTCGATGGATGTTGATATCACTAATGTATTTTATGTCACCGTGGGCACTATAAAGATGTACTGTTTTGAAAATGCAGAATTCCTCAAGAACTTTGGTCCAAAAAAATTAACTGTTTACATCTAGAATACAGTTTGAAACTCTGATGCCTCTGAAATAGTTGATGCCTCTAAATAAATGAAACATTTAGGGCAAAAAATATTTACATACAATTGTGAGGATTAGCATTAGATGGTTGGGAAAAAACGATTGAAATTTTGGAGTTTTAAATTTCAGTTTCTTCTCCAAGCAGTTTTAGTGTTTTTGTTGTGCTTTCTAAACTCATGTAGGATCCCAATGTCAGTGTTTACTGATAAATGTGTTTTATTTAGCCACCCTTTTCTGCACTAACATCGAGAACATCAAGCTGGAAGTGATGCAGAAAATGTGATGGACCATCTTCCATCTGGTTTAAATAGTAAAATAAAATGCCAACAGAAGAGAATGGGGTCTATGCTATAGGCAAATATCACTGGTTACAGTTTTGGTCCATTGTTTCCCTAGTTATTATGTTAAGTGTCCAGTTACGTTGGTGTAGGTGTTTGTTAGAACTGTGTAGAACTGTGACCAGCCACACAATATATAAAGTTGCCAACAAATATGGCAAATTATTGTACAATCAAAAGTTACTGATATTATTGATTATATTCAAGAGTTTAACAAGCAAAATGTACTACTACTAATAAAATTAAGATATTTCAAAGCCATTTCAAAAACCATTTCTAAGCTGAAAGATGGGGGTCTCATTCACGTTTCATCAAATTGATCACCTAATAAAGTCTATCACAATAAAATATATCACAATATAAAAACAATAGTTTTAATTTGTAACATACTCAGCATGCAGTCAGTGGTTTTATTAGTTGTATTACTGAGTTTTAATCAATATTTATTTCAGTGTTCTTTTTTTTTGACTGATATTTCTATTTTTTGTGTAGTACTTTTTAAATTGTTATGTGAGTTAACAATGAATATGGATAGTGAATGTCCATTTTCAAGTAGTTTGTAGAGGAACTCTAAATATGGCCAAGGTGTGTGAAACTGAGGTCTTAGTACATCAACCTGTGCTTGGGATGGCAATCCTTCTCTCTCTTTCTCAAAGCACTCAGTGCAACAGCCAGACTTGTGACAACTTTTGTAATCTGTTTGCCTTTGTACTCAAACCTCTATGGCATAAAAAAGCGCATGCAATGCTACTGAACTGTCATTAAACTGACTTTGCTTAATGTCAACCAATCGACTTTGCTTAATGTTTGATACGGCTGTTCTGTAAAACAAAATCACTCTGAATGCTACAAGAATGTCAGTCCTTTCTTCTTGGGCATTTTTTTTGGTGTGGTTTTTTTTTTTGTTTTTTGTTTTTTTTGTACTTATGAACGCTGTCGCATTGCCTGTCAGGCTGTTCTATTGACCGGAGATGTGATTGCATGTTACAAAAGACAAAAAAAGGATAATGTATGACTTGTTCTGTTCCTTTTTTTATGACTCAGGCAATTGTTTGCATTCTAGTGGTTCTCTGATATATTCCTACTCCTGGTTCACCTTAACTCTTGCACCGAATGGCCGAATTATCGTGCCTTTTCTTTTGTAACAGTGTGTTTTTGCACCGCTCACTTTACAAAGATTCCTAGATGGATATTAGCTTTTAATATGGGAAATATATGATATATCATTCGGCACATTTATATTCCTGTCCATGTTCTACCGATGGAATATTATCACTCTAAATATGCCGTTCAATGACACATTGTGTCCTTTACACTGTGTGACTGTACTGGAGGTGGCTGGGGTGCAGGGTTGAGGTGGAGGATGCTCAAACAATGAAATAACAGATTCTGCTTTCTGATTTTTTGCAACATTTACACATTCATCTAAAGGAAAATGTCAGTTCTGAAAGAAAAAGTCAGTTCTGATCATACTACATACCCAGTACAAACACTTCTATTTGACCACACAATAATTGTTGGTTTTATGTGAAAGTTAAATTAATTTGTGGAAATAATTTTTCAACATGAATATATCAGGAACAAAAGGTTACATATTTTACTTTCTTTAGAATTTAAAATTGAATTTGAAAATGGAGGGGGCAAACTTCCAGAACACAGAATCTGTTGTTTCTTTTATGTCTCCTTTGAAATTGTTCAAGTATTATCTCAAGTGTGTTTTTTACTCGGGCGGATGATGTGCTATTTATATATGTTCTGAACTGGAAACCCATGTCTAATAAAGTAGAGAACCAACCTAAAATGCCATTGATTTATTTCCTTTCAGAGACTTCAGAGTGGAAGCATTAACTGCAATAAAAAAGGAGAACATACTTTTACATGAAAGCAGCGCTCATCATCATTGTTCCTGCGGTTTGTTTTCCAGGAAAATGGCCATTAAATACAAGATATTTGTTTGTACGGGTCAGAATATGTGAAGTACACACAATGATTAATACATATTTACACAGTGTCACCAAGTATAAATTAAATAGGTATATATTTTTTAATCAGTATTTATTTTGTCACTTTTTGCACACACTGCCAGTTTAACACATTTCATTTCAATCTATAAAGCAACCAAACACATAGACACCATCTGCCTTGCAAATTTCTTCATCATGTGCATCAGTAATGGCTTAAGGCTGCATTCAGGTGGCAGATTTGATTCTTACAGTGTCCTGGAAATGCAAACATGCACACAACACAAGAAACTTGCACACAAATAAGAAATAATAATACAAACACATGTTAAAAGGCTGTCCCGCACGCAAAAAGAAAAACTAAAAAAACGTGTACGCAAAAAGAAAACAAGCAAAAATGTATACACAAAAGAAATGTAAAAAAAAACTTGCACACGAAAAGAGCAATGGACACAGCAACATACACAAGATATATGCATTAACTTAAATTGGAACGGACATTTCTCATTGAATATCGCGTGCTTGATGCTCATTGGTCCATTTGGGTGTCAGTGTATAAATAGTAAAAAAAAATATTGTAACAACCATTTAAAAGTGTTCACTTATTTTCACTTATTATAAACATAAGAACATCATTTTTGACCAGAGGCGTGTTCCTCATTGATGGATATTTCAGTTCAAGTTGAGAACTAAATCCTGCTTTGCTGAATGACGTATTTCCTCTGGAAATCCAGTGCCTTCCTCTGATTGGTCAGAGCAGATCGAAGGAATCCGTCGTAAAGCTCGTGTGCGAGTAGCCTAGCGCTCTCATTACTCTGTGCGCGCGCGGGAGAGGTGTTTGCACTCGTTGAAATAGGTTTGTAATGTAACAGCTGTACTTTGATATGTAAAGGTTTGGGTTTTTTTTTTTTAAATCTTACTTTTAGCGATGTTGATGTGGAGAGTTAAGTTTAGGGGCGACGGAGCAGAAGCTTTGTGTTGAATCTGTGCCTGATTTAGACGCAGTGCGCTGCCACGTGGTGCAGATAATGCTTTGATAGCGTTTTCTATACTATTTTAAACAATAATTTAGTCGTGGAGATATCAGCAATGTATATTTGCACTTATTGTTCGATGTATATTGTTTTTTTCTGGAGTTTTAAAGTCTTCTTTGGAAGCTATCCTAGCTTTATCTGAGTCGGCTGGTAAACGTGGCTGGCTTTAGACTGCAACAACTAAGTAGAGAAATGGTTTCTGTCTCCACTCGAAAGTTAACAACTTCATTTAATGTTTCAGTTAACGTAAAAGTAATATATGAAGTATTCTGTAGGCTGTAGCCGTTTTAGATGCCACCTTAGTTTTATTCGTTCAGATTGCCGTGGAACCAGAGAAAATGTGGTTTCTCCCAAAACGTGGAGAACCCGCTCCCCTCTGCATGGCTAGATCATACCCAGGCCTGCTTCCATCCCTGCACACTTCATTGCAGAGGTGGCAATGATACCTGGCATAAGTTACTGTTTTTCTCTGTAGTTTCTCTGTTCACCGCCTTCTCACTGTACGTTCCGTTCCACCTTAACTGCCGTAAGTTACATTTTTCTATTTAAGGTGGAGCGGAAAGTTATTCTAACGTTTAACTTGTACCAACAAATTATCATTAGTACCCAGCCGCCTAATTTTAAGGTGCAATGTAAAATGAACGTGACGCCGGTGTGCACGGTTTGAACCTCGTTTTTGACTTGATCTTCTGTTTCTCCTCAGAATGGCTGAAGATGGCCGCTGTTCTGGAGGCCTGTGTTCGTGGAGCCGCAGTGTGGCAAATTTAGGTAAACGACTCTCCTTCCTTTCTGCAGTGTATGTTAGAGACATTCGATCATGTTGTGATATAAGTCGGTGTTCCGGGATAAATTAAGCACACTTGTGTTGCTTTACATTGATTGGTGGTGAATTGCAGTGTAGTTTCTAAACCGAGAGACTGTGTATTGCATAGAAACTTCAATTCCCAAGCTGCATTGCGTTTTGGTTCCGGAAAGGCGAGAACTGCAGTGCCACCTACTGGAGGAAGACGTAATCTCAAATGACTGATTCAACTTGTAGTGTAATTTTGTGATGATGTTTTTTCCCAACAGAAATAGTCGAATATATAATTAAAGGGAATTGAATTAATCCCGTATGGCGGTTTACAAAACATTAGACTTGTCCCAGTGCTGCGTTATTTAAAAACTAAGTACTGTACTAATTTGTGTGTTGGGAACAATTACATATTTAGTGAAGACCTAAAATGAGAAGTGCTGTTTGCTGTCTTTCCTGACTGGTCCTACAGTGCTCCTAAGTATATTTTGATTTGGTTAGTCTGTTTAGTGGCTGCTTGTAATTGATTATATTTATCAAGTAAATTCATAAACCAACCAATATATCTTTACGCTACATACATGCATAGTCCCAGTCACTGCCTTGATGTAGTGGGCTTAGGAACTGGTACAGTGCAAAGACTACAACTCTTTTCTCTGCAACACACCGCTATGTTCACATTAACGGTGCTACTTATGAGAATGGACATTATTGTTTAGAGACAATTATTGTTGTTGTTATTATTATACTCGTAACTTTGTTGAGAGAAACCCTTGGTCATTCCTGAATTTTTTTTTCCAGGATTTGGGTAGACTTCTTCAGACAGCATTTTCAATCTGTTATCAGGTAATAACATGGAAATTTGTTTGTATATTTGTTATTTATTATTTGTCGTGATGATTTGCATTTTATGTTCAACTGCACTTATAGCCATGAAAGAAAATGCCTTTCTGAACTAAATGTGTACCCAAGTACTTGAAGATAGTTGCTTGCTTAATGTCTTGCTTACAGTAGTGCACTTTCCTTCTTTCTTAGGCTCAATGTAGATGGGAAATCTAAAGAATAATGGGAGCTTCAGCCCTATGATCTTATGGTAAGTATTCAGTGAACGATTTAAATTGGAATGGGTGAAATTACTGAGGTCTATCCCGACTGGCCCCTAACAGTAGGGTCATGTCGTTGGAAATGCCTCAAAGATCAATTCTGCAGTATAGCTTTACCCATGGTGCTACTGCCGTTAATTCTGTGGGCAAACGCTGCAAGACATTTTTTTTTTTTTGCAATGCTGCTCTGTCCTGTTTTGTTAGATGCATGTCTGAAGTTTTCACTCCTTTTTAGGTGCAATGATCTCCGTGTCCAGAGGATGGCGCACTGTCACAGGTAACTTTTAACTGTTTCTTAATGAACCAACAGCACTGGGGTATCTGCATCCAGTTGTATATCTGACTGGATTGTTCAAATGCCAGTGCAATATTAACTCGATACCTCCCATCATGGGCCTTACTTTGTCAATATGTTGGGTCCTGGTGGATATCTAGACAGCCTATTCAGTTTTCAGGAGGTGTTTAATCCCCCACACCTTCATAATTTTTTATATATATATATAATACATTGGATTAATCTTGTATGAAAATGCCATGTGGCATGTTTTCATAAATATCTTATTGGGCACTAATGTTCCAATCTAGCTATCGCTGTTAGTCTGTGAGTGAGGTTTGGTTTTTGGGGTTTTCTTTTTTGTTTTTGTTTTGTGGTGCATTTCCTCCCCAATTGCAAATATTAATTATTAAGGGATGTGCACATGCTACCTCAGGAGTAGTATTTAGCCTTTTTGGCACTAGTCTGTCATTGGAGAACACTTCTATGACTGAAATTAATTTGGTCGTTGTTGGGCAATGTCCTGTAGTGGGGTTTTTTCCCTCTCTTCTCCCCTTTATAAAAAGACATGCTCCTCACCTCGTTAGTAGCCCTGTTGACTGGCTCTTCAATAGTGGCATGTGTGGTGTAAGGCTGCCAGTGACATTCTGTCTCAGAATTCAGCCACATAACCAACACCATGCCCCACCCCATGTTAAGCTAGAACATAACACCACTTTGCTATTTGCGTTGATTAGACTTGTTTACCGAGTGGGTATTAATGTGACCCTGACTTGTAATTATCATTTGTAGGTCAAATTTGAGATGATTGTGTCATCGAAGAAGAAGAATACACACTTATTTGGTAAGCTTCCTCCATACTGTTGAATGTGCATGGTTAGGTTATGATGCTTGGTCATATACCAAGGCTTTAGGGATGTATTGTTCCTTACTTGCTGTGGACATGACCAGAAATTGTAGCCCATTCCAGAGAATTGCTTCAGTTTTTACTGTTGTAGTTTTCTGGAAACATTTCACAACACTGTGTTGGTGTAATCTGTACTTTTGAGAGGGGAGTTCATATGAATTTTTGCCTGTTCATTAGGACCATGACGTTGGATTGTCTACGCCTCCCTTCGGTGGTGATCTAAAAGGTGAGTTGCTGTTAATGCCTCAGGGATCATATTCAAAGGGGGTCAGCCACATTTTTCCACTGGCGATCCTTAACGCACTGATCCCATATAAGTGCCCTGCGGGATATACTGCAGGTTTTGTTTATTGGCATTCCTGCCATCTTAAGGGCAACATTTTTTTGCGTTCTTGCAGTTGTACTGGCTGTGTATTTATGCTTTCAACATTGTCTTTAGAGTGCAGCACTTTCACAGCAACTCCCCTCTTGGAGGAAATTGTTCACAGTGAAAGTGTTGAGATTTTCCTAAATTTCTGATGATGGAGGAATGAAGGAAATCAAGAAATGTTTAAAATTCATTTCTTGGCATTCCACTGCATTGTCTGGTTTCAGGAGTGTTTTGTTTACTTCAATGTTCCTGATCTAAATAATTAAAGTCTTAGTTTAGTCATTAGTCTTAGACTCTGACCATAAGTGACTCTTTGTCTGTTCAGAAGGCAGTCAACAGAAAGCTAGTGTAAAAGCATAGGCTTTAACTTCCTGGATAAGCACACATGCGTTTGCAGCTAGTTGATGACAAACTGAAATTAATGCAAGGCAACTGCATTATAGTAAAATGTCGAAGTAGTGTAGTTTTAAGCACAGAATAGGGTTGGTTTGTGTATAAGAGCTTGGTCAGGTGGTAAAATGCCCTAAACGACTAAAAGCATTTTATGTATAAGAAGAGTATTTCTACATTTGTTAACACATCAAACAAATTTTGAAAAGAAGCCTATGTATGTTTGTAACACTGAGGTTCCCCCCCTTCCCCTTCAGCAAACGAGCTGGACGGCTGATGTGTGTGGCTGCTGAGGAGGCTCAGACTGACTTGAGTTTGTGTCACTGTTTGTGTGGGTGCCATACTAAATTCTTGAATAAATATTTTTTATCAACCTGAACATGGCTCCATCTGCTGCTTTTGAGACAAATAAAATAAAAATGGCCAGAAGTAAGTTTATATGTATAAGTGTTTGCTTCTATACATGACTGGAAAGAACAGCTGTTTGTTTTTAGGGTTGTACTTCAACATGTTCATCGCAGTTTGGTCCTCGGTCTTCTAAGCAAATGTATAGATAGAGGCCTACTTTTGTGGTTTTGAGCTGTATGGGTTCTATACTGTGGTTTGAGTGCTATCAGTAAGGATAGCTGTGCTTTTTGAGCGAGAATAGATTTGGGGGTGTTAAATTCTGCAGTATTTCCTAACATGTGAAGGGATATCCCAGTAACTTTGGAGGTGGGCATAAAATAAAAGTAATTCTATAGGAATTATCACCTAGGGATGGTCTTGAGGTAAAGCAGGTGTAATTTTATTTATTTATTTTTTTTAATAAAGGCTTTTTGGCTAGCAATACACCATCTTGCTTAGTCTGGTTCATAATGGACATCCAAAAATACTTGACAGAATTATAGCAGATTGCATAGCAATTGTTTTTCCCCCCATGTTCCAATTTTAAATATAATTTGTATTTGGTCATTTATTTTAAGAAAATTCAGATATACATCTGAAAGCCTTTGATCATGCTTTGGAATGCTCAGAGGAACATAAGCCATTGAAAGCATTTTCCTTAAACCATTTTTCTTGCTGCATGACCCATGTTCTTCTGCAGATTCTGATCACAGGCTGGTGTTCTGACAATTAACATTCATTGGCACCATTAGCAGTGTTCATTCATTAATGGTAAGCCCACCCTGGCCTAGATGTAGTAGAATGGCCTCGAACTATGATACTCCTACTGCAATTTCCCCACAGGTGAATTATTTTTCTTTATTCCAACAAAATATTTCTCCTTTTTAACCAAAAATTGTTAAGGTCTCGCCCATCCACACAACACTAGCCAATGTGAGGGAGGCCTTTGGTCGCTTGTAAGTTAACCCTGAGTTGCTTTGTGTCCTTGAAGACAATTACACACTGTTCATGGTGTGATCTACAAATTCCTCCTGTACACATTCTAACTGAATAGTATACTCAACTCTGCAGGAGGTTTTGTAACATTTTTCATTACATCAACATTTAGTGATCCTCAGAAATATCTTTTTGCTTTTAAAGAAACACTGCTGCATAAATGTAGTTGATTTTCAACAGAAGGTTAACTTATTTTGCTTGCAATGTACTGCCAAAAAAAGGGTACATTAGGCGCCAGCTTTTGAGAGCACTTGAGCAGCCCTGAGATGGGAGCTGAGCTTTCAGAGCGTTTAGCCACCACGCATGGACCTGGTTCTCAGAGTTTCACATTGAGTCATGGGACAGAGATTAAAGGATTCTCTTCAGAGAGCACAGCGCTCCCTTTCTCCTCAACGCTCCTGTTTGATTGCCCCTAAATGTCATCTAAATGTTCTGTTATAGAAAATGTTATGCACCAAATCAATCCATTTAAATTGTGTTTAAGTGGATCAGCACTGATATCACAAGTGGGGTATAATAACAAGGATGGCTAACACAGCAGTTCAGATGTAAAACTATGCTTATATATTAATGCTTTATAGGATGCAAGGATTAAAAGACAATTCCCTTATATCAATGTAGAATAAACAAGTAGAACGTTTTTAAA
The DNA here is from genome assembly GCF_029633855.1 of Hoplias malabaricus. NCBI lineage: Eukaryota > Metazoa > Chordata > Actinopteri > Characiformes > Erythrinidae > Hoplias > Hoplias malabaricus. The sequence continues at coordinate 32,205,286 of NC_089801.1, read as the reverse complement.
GAAGAAAACGTTTTATTAAGATGGTGAGGGAATGGGCTTATTCTTCCTAAGCATAAACTAAATGTTATGTCTAGTTGGTGTATGTTTTACAATACCCATGATTTACTGGAAAAATAAAGTGATGTAATTTGATCTCAAAAATGAAATATGAACTTGTTTTGTTGTTGCTTACTGCTGATTTTAATATGAAACTTGTAAATGTTCCAAGTGTTAAAACTGGCCTTTCTTTCCACTGTAAATGTGCAAACATTTCTTCACACACAAGACAAAGAACACTGCGGGGCCATACTTAGTTCCTGCTTTTCACGCTTGAGTCGTCCAGCCAATATAATCTGAACTGAAAGGTCTTGTGTTTTACAGTCTGCTGGTTTGTGTTCTCTCTAGCTCTCCAGCAATGTGACTTCAGGTAATATTGCTTTTGAAGGGAGAGATCTGATGGTTGAAGTTTGTCCATTAACTAAACAACAAATCACTAGTTAAGGGAACTTGAGTCAGTCAAGACCCTGCTGTGGATACCATGGGGCTCGATTCTTCATACCCTGTTTTTCCTGATTTCATAGTAAGACTGGTTTAAAAGGGTTCTAGAGCAAGGGTGTCAAACTCAAGTGGGTAGCAGGCCTCATTATGCTCAGTCCAGTGTCAGGTGGGCCGGACCACAAATGCTTTAATAACATCAGCAACTCCTCTTTACTCAATTTAATCCACCAGGTGCATGCTGAATTCACAATTTGAAAATACAAATGGATGAACATGTGCAATTCATTATTAAAAATATATTTATATCACATTTACCCTCACAAACATACGTAACAGTTTTTAAAACACGGGACACTGGATAGTTAATTGTGATGGTCAGGATTATGATTTGAAAGACAATTTCTAGTAACAAATTAATTGCATTTTTCTCAGACATAACACGAGTTATTAAATTAAGATTAAAACTCATTTGCTGCTTTTTAATCTAGGAAGGACTTTGACTCCATTAGTTGCAGCACTAAATGATGGACAGCTAACTGACTGCTGATTGGCTAAATAATTGATGACCAATGAGGAGTGTTCTCTTGTACTCTGGAGTATTAGCCCCTCCCTCTGGCAGTTTTACTTTAGAAATATGGAATAACACGCCTCCCCTATCGGTTCCAAACATAGCACGGCTTTTAGTGTCCAAATACGGTACAGTTGGTGACTCTAATCATGTCCCCTCTGTGAAGAATCTGACTTGCGTGAATGTGTGTTTGTGCGAAGAGTGTGCCCCCGGACGTGAACCTGCACAAGGGAAATTAGCTCTGGCTGACTGGGTGAGCCTGGGTCCAATCTGGGCTGGCCCAGGCTCACCCGAGGCTATGCCACTGAACAAAATTATTTTTACTTACAATGTTTATGGTATTTTCGCGCAATAATTGGGCCAGGTCCAGCCTGTGGGCCATATGTTTGACACCCCTGGTCTACAGAGCGTAACAGTATCTACATATTTGACCATGGCTGGCATTTATTAGCCAATGCCTGCATTCTTATGCTGGAAACCAGTGTTGATGATGATCACAGTGAATGTGTACAATTAAATGTGAATATAGATTATATAACAAATGTGTTTTGGCTAATCAGAGTTTAGGACTAACAATCCATGTTACATGGATGATTGAACACTCCTATCTGTTGGATAAATGTTGCTCAGTGTTGCTGGACAGTAATAAATATCTTGCTCAATCTCCTTGACTTTGCTAATCATCTGGCTGTCTTTTGAAACTGTAGACCTTTTCTTTAGCTGACTTTATTCAGCTGACTCACTGCTCAGATGCAGAGCATCATTTTCCCTCTTGAGACGTTGATCTGTCTATACGTCAAGTGATAGCACTTTTAGGCTTATCAGGGCAAGAATCCCACTCCTCTAATCTTTTTTGTATGGGGCTACTCTAGCTTAATCACATCATAAACCCAAGCGGTCATGCTAAATAGCATTAATCACTTAAAGGCCATTATGTAACCTCATTGAATGTGCATAGTTGCTGTTTGTTGCTTCTGAAGCTAGAAGCCTGAAATCTCATCAACTCTTTTCAAGGGATGGTCGTCCTTTGAACTGAACAATGCTTGATTTAGTTCTTCTGGAGATCAGAGTGGCCCCAGAACCTTATCACTGCTGCATACAAACAGTGTTGTCTTTTTATGGCTCTGTGTGCCAAAGGCCCTGATTACAGACTTGACACAGCTTTGAGAATCATTAAACCTCTGGGGATTTTTTTTCTTTACAGGAGATGAAAAAACATGTTTAATAAATTTAACATGTAAGTTAACGTTATAAAATCTTTCTTTTACATCATTATGGGTAATTCCTGTTGCTCTGTTTTGAAATTTTGACAAAGTGAAAACGGCAGCTTCATTCCTTTCATTCAGTTCCTCCTAATCCAGTAATCATTGTTTTAAAGAAGATGTGTCCTGCGTATCAGATATTTATTTATTTAAGATTAAACAGTACATGCTATGCATAACATTTTACAGTTTTATGCAGCTTTTCTAATGCATGTTACTACAGTGCTACTATTACTACAATCTACTGTTACTAACTAAAGCACCGATGGCTATTTTGCAAACTATTATATATGACTCCAGAAGATTGCAACAATGGTGACCCACTGGTGAATAGATTTAATAATTTGTCACTGTAAATAATAAACAATTCCATTTGATTTACATTTGCTTTGGTTTACATGTATGTTAATTTCAGTTCTATCATATTTTCAGGCATAAAAACCCCACAGGGTTCCCTTTAGGTGGAGTAAGAACATGAACTACATTTCCCATGATGCATTATGCCTTTAGTTTGTCCCACCCCCTTTTCTTGAGTGGCAACTTGTTTGTTTCACTGTAAGCAGCTGCTGGAGCGATCCAATCCCTGTCTGTCAGAGAGCAAACACGGGGCCGACTCTCAGTCTTGCTTTTCTTTCTCTCTCTCCCTTCCCGTTTACCTCGCTGTGCTTTGCTTTTATTTCACCCTGCTTCTCGCTCTCTCTTTCTCTTATTTCCTCCGTGAACAACTTTTCCCCCTTCTCTTCCTCCATTCCTTTTTTTCAGCTACGTTTTTTCTGTTTTCTTGTTTTTTTTTTATTTCGTGGAGGTTTTTAGAATCACTGTCCATTGGCTTTATAGCTGTAGTTTATTTATTTATTTATTGTTTTTCTTTTCTCTTTCACTGTCTCCCTCTTATTTTTTCAATTATGAACCAAGGATAGACGTGTGTGTTTATACGCATAGAAAACGTATATATTTTTAGATGTACCACAAATGAGAAGACGCAAAAGATGGAACTGCACATTTTAGAGCACAGCTTGAAAGTAGCGAGTATAGCCAAAGAGGGCATCCAGATTTGCACTCATGGATTAATAAAACTAGCGTTCCTGACCTCTAAAACCAGGTAAGTGGCCCCTTCTGCACGGTCCAAAACTAAAAGGACTTCACTGAAACACTGTATTAACGTTGCTGCCTGTGAGTGTGAGGCTCTTGCTGCTGGAGCGGAATTGGGCTAAAGCGGCTAAGCTACGTTACCTCTGCTGCTGCTGCTGTGAAGAAATTTGGTAGTTGGCTCTAACTTAATGTTTCTCCAGCTTTTAATACTTAAATATACACGCCTCCATTCGTCTTGTTGACGAGGAGACGACACGAGAGACTAACGGTTTTCTGCTGCTAACCTGTCAGCGGTGGTGTTTTTTTTCGCTAGTAGCGAAGTTAATTCGACGTCTAGGGGGTGTGTGCGTGTGTCACAGTTCGGTGCTGCTGTTTTCCCCTTAGTTTACCAGAGCCGCCTTCTGGAAAACAACCTTAATTAATCAAACTTGAAGCTGCTGCTGTTTTTGAGGACATTGAATATATATCTACGTTTGCTAACTGGCGCTGATGTGGTCATCATCCTCACTTGCATTAGCCTACATGCTCACCAAAGCATTTTTATTTGTGCTGTTGGTCATTTCCTTCAAGAAAAAATAGGTTTTACGCAATGACATTGTCCAGAGACATTATTATAAATCTACTATATTCAACCGACCCCCCTCACACTGCAGCAATGGAATTGTACTGAGCCCTGGGAAAGCTGTAAACAACTGCATTGGGAAAGACTGAGGAAAGTTGAGGCCCGAGAAGAGAGCTCATACTGCACTCTTGGCTTTAATTCTGGCCTTTTAGTGTTTTTAAAATGTTTTAAGAGCCACATCAATTCACCGTAATTTACATAGGTGTTATTTCAAGCCTCAGGAAGAGACCAAGTGGCAGGGGTGGTGTAATACGATGTGTTATTGTTATAAATCATTGCACATTTTGGGCATGTTAAATATTTGTTTTTATTAAATAATGAACAAGTGAACAAAATTGTCTTAGTGTGGATGAGTATGTAGTATTTTTTTTTGGTTGCTTTGTCTTGGTATCTGAAAGCCTTTTATGATGTCAAAAAATTATATTTTTATAAAATTACAGCATTATCAGAAGCCTCGGAAACACAGTGTCCATGTCTTCTCACTTTAGAATGCAACACTGCTACCACTGAAGCTAAAAAGACAGTTGAGAAGATATGCTTATTAAAAATATACTTAAAGGTGCTTTTATGTGATTTCAGTTCAGTAGTGAATGCTTCCTCAAGGTTTGCTAAATCTCCAGTCTTTTAGCACGCTGAACAAAAGGTGTGCTGTTCATACACAGCTCTGATACTGTAAATGAGAAACAAATAAAGTTACTTGGGTGGAAAAACAACACAATTCCAACCAATCAACAACGGGATGTTATTTTGCTCCGTAAGCCCAGTGTGGGCATCTTGGCAACACACATGCATGAATTTGAGGAGGAAGAACTTCTGAAGGAGCACGGAAGGGAGGGTTGTGTTTGTTTTGTTGTTGCGTTCGAATATCAGCAGTCATTCTGCAGAATCGTATACAGTGGTTTTAATATAGAATTTCAGAATAATTTATCAATTATACCCCTACCAACTATCTGTCCATCCATCCATCCGTTCATTATATGTAACCGCTTAACCACGGTGGGTCTAGAGCCTACCTGGAATCATTGGGCGCAAGGCAGGACTACACCCTGGAGGGGGCGCCAGTCCTTCACAGGGCAACACACACATTCACACCTACGATCACTTTTGAGTCGCCAATCAAACTACCAACGTGTGTTTTTGGACTGCGGGAGGAAACTTGGGCACCCGGAGGAAACCCACACGGACACAGGGAGAACACACCAACTCCTCACAGAGAGTCACCTGGAGCGGTAATCGAACCCACAACCTCCAGGTCCCTGGAGCTGTGTGACTGGGACACTACCTGCTGAGCCTCCCCCTACCAACTAATATTTGTTAATCAAAATTACACATTTAGAAGTTATATCCCCTTAACAAAACTGTTAGAAACTTAATGGCTTGGATGTAACTCCATCTCCTTCATTCACCCCCTCCATCACCTACGTGCAAAGCCCCACCCCACATGTTGACAGGATTGGTTCCTTAGCTTTGTGATGTATAAAACCCTGTAAGTCATAATCCATCCATTTCAGACTGTCTATGTATAGTAAAATTTTGAAGTGAATATGATCAGCCATTGATCTGACTGCTAATTTTTTTGCATGATACACCTTGTAGCTTATTAAAAACAATGCCACAAGGACATATTTTACTAGTTTCCCTGCTTAACACACCCAGTACAATTCCGAAAAAAACTTAGTAAATAACCAGTTTGTTGAAACAGGTGTGTTGGGCGAAGGGAAATCACTAAATGTTCAGGGCAGGTGTCTTCAGGACCAGGGTTGAGAAACGCTATTATATGCTATAATATATTGTATTGTATTATATCCTCCTTGTGTTTAAATAGACCTGTGTGTTCTTGTATGCCTCTGTAGGGTCTGTAGATCTCCCTTGAGCTAACATTCAGACATATTGAAACATATTGTAATAATGTTTTTAGGTGTTTTATTATCACATGTATGACATGGAATGACATTTGACGATCTGAACTAGGCCTGCTCTATATATATATAGTTTCTGCATTGTCACATAACAGGACATGCAAGGCTAAGTAAAGAAAATAGAATCAAATAAGTCATGTATAGGCAGAACGGTGGCGTACCAGGTAGTGAAACAGTCACCCTTGAACTTGTGGGTTCAAGTCCCGCTCTGGTTGTCAGTCTATGGGGAGTTTAGTGTGTTCTCCCCATGTTTGCATGGGTTTCCACGCATGGTCCAAAAACACAGATTGGTAGGTGGATTGGCAACTTAAAAAGATGTGAGTGTGTGAAGGACTGGCGCCCCTCCATTGTGTTTCCACTCGCTCCGGACCCACCACAACCTTGAATTGGATAAGCTGTTAAAGACGAATGAATGAATGAAATAATGTATAAGGTTTTTTTGCTGTTTGATACAAAAGGAAAACTTGTATGTTTCTCGTTTTCAATGACTAATCTACAAGAGACCTCTGTCTGAAATAATTTACTCTGTTTTACTGGGTATTGGATGCAGTCTGTCTGTTGCTAGTGTGTGACATGTATTGCACAGTGAACCTCCAGTCACAATCGTTCATGATCCTTTGTCTTTAGCCTGGATTGATAGAAGAGTATTATATAAATACAACTGTGTCATTGTGAATATATTACTAGTGTATTAAATGACCAAAATTCCCACTCCAGAAATCACTTCAGAAGGGAAGTCATAACACTCATTTGCTTTTGTGTTTGGTGAGTTGAAATCAATTCTTAAAGAAAATAAGTCTTTATAATATATATTTAATGTTCATTATACTCTAGTCATTATAGCTAGACCTGTTCAGTTCTGCTATGTCAGTTTTTCCAATATCGTGCAGCTCTGAACCTGATTCCCACTGAGTGATCTTTTTTTTTTTTTTTTTTTTTCAGTAACATGCATCCATAGAGTCTCTAATGTCCTCTCGCTGTGTTTGCAGAAGCACGGTCCTTGAGGCCATCTCCTCTCCTGCGTTTACTGAGCCATGAGTTGGGACCTTAATGAACCCACAGTGGAGCTTTTAAAGATAAAGAATCCCCCTCCCACTAGTAATACTGTTCTGTTTGTCATTGAACATACAAGTAGGCTTACACACAGTAAGGCAGGTTTCAACACAGCCTAAGCCCAATCTTAGAATTAATGTATTTGTCAATGGCAGATTCTGCACTGAAGTAAAATCCATTTAGTCTCAGTCTGGGCTTAATCCCCATGAGCAAGGCTCCTTATGAGTTTAATGACAACATTGTTACTCAAAGGGATTCCTTTTATCAGCTTTTCTTGGAGCCAAAGTTGCATAAACTTGTTTGCCCGGTTGTGTGCTTGCATTTGCTGAGACAAGGCTTTAAGAGCTAACATTTCAGTGGGGAAGATGAGAGGATGAGATAGTGAATATCTTTTGAGTTAGTGCTTCATGATTGAGTGTGTTTGGTTCTTAAGCCCATGTTTTTTAATAGTCTGTCAGGAGGTTCTAATGTGATGTGTGTTCTTAATAGGTCCTCAACATGGAAATTGTGGAATTACACAGCAAATGAAATACATAGTTTTTTTCTTCCTATTACTAGTTTCATGTTGACTAGTTCAGTTGTGTTTTACTTCTGTATGGCATTCCTCCAAAACAGTTTGTTTTTTCCACCTTCATCATCAGAGTGAGGGACTCCTAGTCTGACTGGAATGTCCCTTTAAGGACTCTCGGTTTACTTGCAGTTACTAAAACTGCTATTGTTCTTTAAATTCGCTTTTATTTGCAGTGGAGACATCTGGAGATGTATATTATAATATAAAAGGATGTGCTAAGAAGAGCTTTGACTGTAACACATGCTTTCTGATTGCTGTAGGCCTAAGAAACTGTAATGATGATGTAACCAGAATGTGACTGAAACAACTTCAGTTAAGAAAATGAAATTGGAAATAAAATTCCTAGTCCTTGTCTCTTGTTAAAGTTGGCTTAACAGCCGGCAGACTTAAGGGTATTAATTTGTTGGTTTAAGCTCCTCTCTTGCCACAGGAAAAGGCTATTAAAACAAGCTTGAGTAGGGGGAGAGAGAGAGAGAGCGCCTTGTTTTCAAATTCCTATTGCAGCTTGTGGTTTTGCATCTAGCTGTGAACTCTGTGTCTTCGGGGTCTCCTATTGTGTTCAACGTTGGCTTTCTAACTCTGCAGGCTGTGGAATCTGTTTCAAGAAAGAGCCCCTCACACTCTTTCAGCTTTGAATAGGATTCAACATAGAAATGCATCTCTAAGTCTGGTCTTTTTATGCCCTTCATTGAATTGAAACATTCTGGCTGGCCCTGTCCCTGGGGAGATGACGTAAACCACCAGTCAAAAGTTTGGAATCAGTTGTTGGTTTCTATAGTAGTTTAGTTTATGTCAGATATATGTATAATATTATTGTAATATGACCCTTGTGCTCTGCCACTGGTTTTAAATACTGTAGCAGGCTTTGAAAATTGTTAGGAAAATATATAAATGTGTCAAATACACAGAGAACATTGTGGAGGATTGTAAATGAAGATCAAATCTCAAGACAGGAAATTGCTATAAATATATCAGAATCTTACTAACCTATAAACAACTTTTAGTGGCCCTTATGCTTTGCCTGAAAAACAGTAGGTTATATTAATTAATCTTACAATATGCAAATGATTACCAAATAAATTACGAGTTGTGGGAAGTCAATAAAGATTTTGGAACTTAAATACATTTTTCTTTGCCGCACTTCTTACTTAAGAAGCTGCTTTCAGACTTCCCTTCAAAGAGACTCACAGTGGCGTAGAATGCAAACCACAGCATCCTAACATGCTGGAGGTGTGGCAAAAGTTGCTTACTGTTCAGAATGCTGATGACATCTCACGCACGTTGTGCTGCCTCACTGTTTAGCTGCGCTGTTGAAAGGAAAATTCAGCTGTGTTACTGGGGAAGAGGTTCAGACAGGGGAAAAAAGTTAACACCACAAGTTGAATATGCTCATCTATGCAAAAGGCTGAAATGCAGCTTCGTTCATTATTAAAGGCAACTAGATCTTTATGGTTGTGTGACATCTATCAGGGTTGTAGAACAAATCAAAATTTCCCCAATTGAATTATTCAGTGCTTTGTGAACACACACATCTTGTAAGTTCAAATGTTGACCGGTAATGGACTGTCTTTACTCTATCTGTAATCTCATTAAAAAGCAAGGGGGAAATCAACTAAACAATATATCAATAATAAAATGTATATTTCTGCTGGGCTTTATTCCAAGCCATTGAATGTACTTTAAATCTTTCTCTATTATTGTGTATATATGATTGTTAAATTGTGTGCCTCACAGTGATATCAGATAAAAATCACTTGAGCACATGAATGTAAACTGTGAAGGGTCAGCTCTGAACAAAAAACAAAACCAAGCAATACATCTTCAAATATAAATGGAGCCTTGAGGTGTTAGGGGTGTTATTTAAAGAATTAGTCCAGAATTTGGAGCACAATATATAATAGACAGCTGAAATGTAACACACTTTTTTTTTTTTTTTTTTGGATAGGATTTTACCAGCTTTGCTCTGTTTGTAAATGAGATGCAGCCACAGGGCCCCCAAAATAGCTACACCATGCCCTTTCTCTAAAAAGAAGTCAAAACTTCAAATAACCTGAAAAATGACCAGATTAAAATCATGCGCTGCATGAGAATTTTGGCTATTTTGTTTTATCCCATGTTCCTGGCTCAGTAATTGGGTTTAGGGGGTCTGGAAGGAATGTGTAATTAGGTTTAGGATTCCGCTCTGTCTGTTGGAATGTATTTTTGTTGATAGTTGGTGCATTGAGAGAATTTTTTCTGGAATTAGGAAATAAAATCTGTTGTTTGTTTTGTATTTTCTTGTGCCCCTGAGAGCACAGGAACTGAGATGATGAGTACATCTGAGCGAAGCGTGGTAGGTGACTGAATCACAGCTTATTCAATATTCACAAAGGAGTTGCTTTGTTGCTCCAGTCTTCTGATTTAAGGGGCTAAATAATGGTTTGTTGCTTTGTTGTCCCATATGCCTCCCAACTCCAGACCCCACGCAAAACAAAACTAATTTCTCACATTAGTTGGAGGTATTTCGAAATAGCAGAAAATCCAGCGAGATACCTGTACATTACTGCTGTTTTCAAACATTTTTTAGACCTCTGACATTACAGCTCATGTGAAAACCATCCTGTTTTACACTGGTCATGAGCTGTTTTACACTCTGCACTGCGCTATAATAAATACTAGATTAATTTATCTAAAAACAGAATTAAACTGACAATATCAATGAAGGAATAGTGAGTTTCTATATATCATCGCTTTCAAAGAATAACACATACCACAATTTTTGTTGATTTTTAGCTTACTACATCATTTGAATAAAGCAGATGTCCCTCACATTGTGTGAAAATTTCATGAAGAATGGACCAATAGAAAAGCTCCAGGGTTTTCCTTCTTCTGTAAAGTCACTATTTTGGAGATGCATATTTTTCTTTGGACAGAAGCACATGTATCGCCAAAATAGTAGAATTTTGGTCACATACATTGCTCACTCAGCAATCACAGTTAAGACATTTGACTTTAAAGTCTTACTGCACCATTAATTTTCAAAACGGTTGGTATATAGCTAAAGTTACTAAAGTTATCAGTAGTGACTGCCTTGCAGTGTACAAGCCTTTTCTTTGCGCTTGCTTTTTCTCAACTGGGCCATGAATACCTTTCCTCATCAGTACAGCGTGTCGCCTCGGGGGGCATGGTGAAAGGCCTGCAGCTCGAGAGCTTCCCTGCAGCTAATAAAAATCTTCAAGAAAGCCTCCTACCCTCTTTTGGTAGAGTCTGATAAGGCACTGCTCTCCAAAATCAACATATTTTCCTGGTATCCCCCTCGGAGGGAAAATAATACAGGGGTCTGCTAGCAAGGCAATAAATAAGGTCCCCCCCTTGCCCAGTATGTGGGTTGGGTTTTACGAGAGGCACAAAAAAAGGTGCCTATCGTCTCACACCCGGCCCTGTTTACATAGGCTTGCTCCTGTGGAGCATGTATTCAAATACTGTTCTCTTTTGCAATATATGGAAATCACTACAATGGTTTTGTGATGTGTACAAAGCTGAATGTACACGGATTGCACATTAGTTTCTGTATATTTAACCCTATAGAATACAACCACTACGAGCTCTTCTCCATATTAGAGATCAAAGTATAAATTCGCTGATAAAAATGGATCACAATTGAAATCTTTTAAATATATCAGAGGATGTCTTGTGGGTAAGATAGTTTGAGGCAAATGCCCACCTTAATCTTAACTGTATATGAGTTTTTAGCTCAAAGGCTGGTCATAAAATTAGAATATCATCAAAAAGTGAAACTTGAATATTATACTCATTCATTACGCACAGACTGATATATTTCAAGTGTCTATTTCTTTGAATTTGATGATTATAACTGACAACTAATGAAAACCCCAAGTTCAGTATCTCAGAAAATTAGAATATTGTGAAAAGGTTCAATATTGAAGACACCTGGTGCCACACTTTAATCAGCTAATTAACTCAAAACACCTGCAAAGGCCTTGAAATGGTCTCAGTGTGGTTCTGTAGGCTACACAATCATGGGGAAGACTGCTGACTTGACAGTTGTCCAAAAGACGACCATTGACACCTTACACAAGCAGAGCAAGACACAAAAGGTCATTGCTAAAGAGGCTGGCTGTTCACAGAGCTCTGTGTCAAAGCACATTAATAGAAAGATGAAGGGAAGGAAAAGATGTGGTAGAAAAAGTGTGCAAGCAATAGACATAACCGCACCCTGGAGAGGACTATGAAACAAAACCCATTCAAAAATGTGGGGAAGATTCACAAAGACTGGACTGCAGTTGCTTCAAGAATCACCACACACAGATGTATGCCAGACATGGGTTTCAGCTGTCGCATTCCTTGTGTCAAGCCACTCTTGAATAAGAGACAGCGTCAGAAGCATCCCGCCTGGGCTAAGGACTGGACTGCTGCTGAGTGCTCCAAAGTTATGTTCTCTGATGAAAATAAATTTTGCATTTCCTTTGGAAATCAAGGTTCCAGAGTCTGGAGGAAGAGAGTAGAGGCACAGAATCCATGTTGCTTGAGGTCCAGTGTAAAGTTTCCACAGTCAGTGATGGTTTGGGGTGCCATGTCATCTGCTGGTTTTGGTCCACTGTGTTTTCTGCGGTCCAAGGTCAACGTAGCCATCTACCAGGAAGTTTTAGAGCACTTCATGCTTCCTACTGCTGACCAGCTTTATGAAGATGCAAATTTCATTTTCCAATAGGACTTGGCATCTGCACACAATGCCAAAGCTACCAATGCCTGGTTTAAGGACCATGGTCTCCCTGTTCTTAATTGGCCAGCAAACTCGCATGACCTTAACCCCTTAGAAAATCTATGGGGTATTGTGAAGAGGAAGATGCAATACGCCAGACCCAACAATGCAGAAGAGCTGAAGGCCACTATCAGACTGTTTGACTCAAAAGGATCCCCAATTAAGTATTGAGTGCTGTACATTTTCATACTTTTCAGTTGACCAGCATTTCTAAAAATCCTTTTTTGTATTGGTCTTAAGTAATATTCTAGTTTTCTGAGATACTGAATTTGTGGTTTTCATTAGTTTCCAGTTATAATCGTCAAATTCAAAGAAATAAACACTTGAAATATTTCAGTCTATGTGTAATGAATGAGTATAATATACACGTTTCACTTTTAAATGGAATTACTGAATTAAATAAACTTTTTCATGATATTCTAATTTTATGGAAGGCTCTTTTCATAATGGATCTGTAAAAAATCTAATTTACACAATTTTTTCTCTTAATGAAATTGTTGAGACAAAATGTTTTATGTCTGAACTGTTTTTGTATTGTACTGGAGCTGCTGCACAATAAGCATTATGCCAGCTTATTCTTGTCACAAGACACCTGGAGTTGGTACTTCATTAGATTTGCTTGTGTAATTTGATAACAAATCCATAAGGATCAAATGTTTGCTTAGAAACCTTTATGTTTTTGCGCACTTAAAAATTTAGACATGTACCTTGTACAGTGCTCATTTATGTAGTAAGCTTCCATTATTTCTTAACAAGACCTTTTCAGCCAATTATTCTGATATTGTGATATTTGATGCGTAACTGGACCTGTAAGGGTCTTGAATGTGATAACCTGTCAGTTTTAAGGCGTTTGCTACCCACCGCCTATAGTAAGGTCATAGATGTGGCTGGTATTTTGGGAGATAAGTGATATTGCAATGTAGTTGTCAGGAAAAAGTATTCCATTTTATTATCAGTGATGATGCGCGAGAGATCAAAAAGCATGTAAATTCTGCCAACAGCTTCACTCTGTCTTTCAGAAGAGTACATATATTCAGTACACTCAAGCCTAAATATCCTCTCTCTCTCATAGATGTAAGTTCTTCAGTTTGACTGAAACGCCAGAGGATTACACCATAATAGTGGACGAAGATGGCTTTAAAGGTATGTCCAGCACGTATTTCACCAACATATCAGTTTTTTTATTTTTTTACTAGAAAAGAAGCACCCATTTTAAGCACCCTTCTCTCTGCACTTACTGTTGATGTTTGAACACGTATTGCTCCGTCAGCCCCCCCCCCCCTCCAAATTTGTTTCCATTATGGGTTAACAGAGGCCAAGCTGTCGGTGAGTTTGGTTTTGTGTTTGACTGAGTGAGTTTGTGTCATTACACTCAGGTTGCCAAGGTGAACCTCACTGGTCACCATGGATACTAGATCTGGGTCGCCTGACAGGTGCAGGTATTCTCTTTACTCAAAAGTTTTTCTTGTTTGTGGATATTTTATGTTCTTTTCAAATCATCTCAAACATTGGAGACACCCAGCACAAGGTTAAACCCACATTAAGAGGAATTTTTGTCCAGCAAGTGATGAATGTCGTCAGCTGGTCTGAAGATAGACACAGGATTTCCCAGGCAGTACCTGTAGGATGCTAGGCATTTTATCAGACGTCTGTTGACCTCTGAGAGATTGATGACAGCTTGTTCAGCCGGCCCTCTTGCCACTGAGCATATCAGTCTCTCATCAGCAATCTACAGGCCATTGTAGAAGTGACAGTCCGGCTTAATAGCCTTATTCTTTTTGAAGGGTAAAAGAGCTACACTCCTCCAGCTCCTGCCATGAAATTTTTGGGCTCTAATGATATGTCAACAAAGTCAATTAGCTGTAAATTATTATGGGTTACTTTTATATTATGATATTCTGAAACCATGATATTTTGCCTAGGTTATCATGTTATGAAAATTGATGCCAGAAACTCATATCTACTTTAATGTTCAAGAAAGCATTTGGGGACACAGCCACTGTTCTGTTACCCAGTTAAAGATGAAAGTAATGCCTTATGCCTTATTAGCAACTAGATGAATCAGTCTCTCTCTCTCTCTCTCCCTCCCTCTCCTTCTCCCTCTCTCCTTTCCACTTTTTCTCCACCATCTGTTTTCAGAACTGCCCAAGTCAGAGTTTCTCAGTGTGGCAGATGCAACGTGGTTGGCTCTGAATGTGGTGTCAGGGGGTGGAAGTGCCACCAGCTCTCAGCCAATCGGAGTGACTAAAATCGCCAAATCTGTCATCGCCCCCCTGGCTGACCACAACATCTCCGTCTTCATGTTATCCACCTACCAAACTGACTTTATTCTGGTAAGTCACATTATAATCATACACGGAATAAGATGTAAAATATCCTATGCCAACTCATTAGAACTTCACATAGAGCCCACCACACTCTCTTCCTAAGTGCAGCCACAAAATTCTTGTTGAATCCTACACCTCAACAGTAAGGTTGCTGTGGCCATTTATGATCCGATCAGCAACCGGCTATCCTTAACAACTATGGTTACTCACTGAGCCCAGCCCATGAGTACCCAAACCAGCCACTGTATCACTAGCTCTTCACAGGGCTCATCAGGTAGCCACCTCCTCTCATTGGTGTTTTGCTGATTTAAGCCCACGACAGAAGGCTCAACAGTGAAGTCTGGTATCCCAGACCCACCCCCTCCAAGCCAGGTTTACAATCCTACCTTACCCCTTACCATTAGCAACCGTAAATTCACACTGGACTCCCTGGTCTCTAAGGCTGTACCTAGCCCCACTGGCACCGTTAAAGTATGTTCAGTGCCACCAGTTCTATGTGAAATTTACATGCTGCATCACCAACAATCACAATAGCACCTCTACAGTGCATTTCCCCAAGTAATCTGTGTTCTCCTTATCCACAACCACTGACTAGACCATTCAGCTGTTTCTGATACCTCCTTCACAGCTGCCATTAGTTTCTGGGCCCCTGATGCTGAACTGCACAAGCAGGGATGTGTCAGACTTGGCTACAACTTCCTTAATACCTATCTCCACTGGTCTTACATGTGCCAGCCACAGAGATTATATGGCCCCAGACTGCACACTGAGATCTGAAATCTCATGTCATTTTAATGTTACATATTCATTACAATGGTAATGACTGAGGTGCTTCAGTGTCACATTGTAAGGAATACGTTACAATGACCCTAACCCTACATAATATTTAAAACATTTCTCAGGCAGTGTGCATGCCTGTGATGGTCATAGTTCTGTCTGTTTAAACAGGATCTTTCAAGTTGGAATTAGGTCATTTCATAAACTGCATATTTGTGTATTATAGTCTTTTTTGCTGTATAAGGTTTGCAGGCAGTTTTGCAATAAATATGAATATATGGTTTAGCACCAGAGCAAGCTTAACAAACTTCAGTGGTCAAAATGAGGTTTTGATGCAGTTGTGAATATTTCAATGTTTCAGTCGCAAGGTTCAGTGCACCCCACAAATAGAAATGTTCTCTATTTTAACACAGGTTTTTTGCTCCCACTGCCATTTTTCCAACTTCCACACATTTTTGTAGCTTTGGGTTGTAATGATTCAGCCCATTGGGTTTGAAATGAGACAATGACAGAGGTTACACTACAGAATTACAGCAACAATTTTTAATAGCATTTACATTTGTTCACTAGTTTGGTAAACCTTTTTATGTACATCGAGCATATTAAGTTGTGGTCAGCTCAAACGTGTAGACTCTATACAGTACTCTGAGACCACACATTTTGCACAGGTTATTCATCATGTGTTTGGAAGTATGAAATGTACAATATCAGTGCTGTTAAGTGACAAGATTATGTAACCTACTGAAGTTGAATTTTATAGTTTCTGTTTAATTTATTTTGTGCTTTAGTTACTTGTTAGTTTCCTTTATTTACTTCTTGTCATTTCATGTTTACTAAACACCAAACAATAATTTGAATACCCTATAGTATAGATTATCAGCACAGCAGAAGTCACTATAATAAGAGGAATTGCTTCATCATTGTAATTTCCAGACCAAGTGTGGCTAGTTAATAAAGCCGTACAGAAACCATTATTGGCACTAATCATATTTTAAAAATAATGGACCATTTTTGCAGCAAGCAATTCAAGTATGTCCTCTTTTTGGTTTAACTGCACTTTTAAAGAACACTATAATGTGCATTTATCAGTTTTATGTTGTTGTCCTTGTAGATACGTAAAATTGTGTTACAATATATTGCAATAAATGTATGATGTTTCTGTGATGGAGCTCAGTCTTCTGAGTGGAGAATGAAATGATATTCTGTATGATCAGTAAAACGATTGTATACATACTGCTGGAGTTATATGTTGTTTTTCTCCTTCCCTTGTGATTTCATTAGATATGATTCATCCATCTCATGCCCTGCATAAAAATCTGTAATTCAAGTGTGTTACATGAAAAAATGTGATTCTATTTTAAGTCTCAGTCTGATTTTTTTTATTTATTTATGGTGAAACAAATAAGTGCAAATGGATATTATTTAGGCCTGAATTCATCTCAAGACATTGAGAGTGTGTATCTCTTTCCTCTATATGCTCATGCACACTTATCGGCTTGTGTCTCAGCCTCCCCGCGACACACCCCCAGGGCTCATGCTGTCTCCAGGGCCTGTTTATGAAAATAAAAAAGTGAAGCTGATGGTAATCTGGATGTGGTTATGTAAAGAGGATCAGCGCGGCCCCTTGCTGGAATTTGCCAGAGCGTTCCGCAGAGCCACTGTTTCACTGGCCAACTGCTTCAGGCCACAGCACTGACCACACTTTTGTTGTTGTTTTTCTTTTCTTTTTAAATGATCAGGTAATTGAGCATTTTGTCATTGTTTAACATGTTCAACGTACGAAATAACTGCATGGTAATACAAAAATTATACAAAAAAAATCCATAACACTATGTATGGAACATTGTAAAAATAACGTGGTCAAGATACAGTACCAGTCAGTACCATATTACTGTTTGGACACTTTCTCATTCAGTGGTTTTTCTTTGTTTATTATTATTTTGTACATTGTAAATGAATATGGAAGACATTAAATACATGAAGGAACACACATGGAATTATGTAGTAAACAAAAGTGTCAAACAAATTGGAATATATTTTATACTTTAGATTCTTCAAAGTAGCCACCTTTTTCTTTGATGACAGCTTTGCTCACTCTCTGTGTTCTCTCAGTCAGCTTCATGAGGTCATCACCTGAAATGGTTTTCAGTGAACAGCTGTGGCCTCGTCAAGAGTTAATCTGTAGAACTGCTCACCTTCTTAAATGTGTTTGAGACCATAACTTGTGCAGATGTAGGGGCTGGTACACAGTTCTCTTCAGTGAATAGCCCTATTCCACCAACGACTAATGAGAACATGTGTCCAAACTTTTGGTACTGTTGTTACTTTTATTTATTTATCTTTTTTACTGTTTTGGTACTTTTGGTAGAATTATGGATCATTTTGACAAGTAAACATTCTTTTTTATGTTTTTAAAACATTGATTTGGACCTTCATAAAGAACTATCAACTAGTAATCAGTTCCTGTAAAAAGCCATTTGGGCCAGTGATTATTTAGCTTTAGAGTTTAGCTAAATTCTGATTAGAAGGTTCTAAGCTAAGGATCTATTTACTTCATTAGCCTAATTTCTAAAGAAACTAACTTATAAGTCAAACATCTTTGATTGGTCAATTACATTTAGAGAAAGGGGAAGTTACTTTATTTTATTTTTGTTTTCACATTTAACATGTTTTAAACCTATATCACAGTACTTCTAGTACTGTTTACGTTTGTGGGGGTCAACTATCTGGGTCTTTCAAGAGAGAGAGGAAATGACCCACGTCCCTGTCTTGGACACAGCCTTCAGCCACTTTCCCTCTCCTCCTCACCCTACCGTGTTTTATAAATAGCAAGGCCTGGCCCAAATGCTCTGTGCAAAGGAAGCTTCAAGAGCCAAGCAGAAATAAACCCGTTTATCGGACTCATTGGGGGTAAACAAAGCTGCAAGATACCCGCATCGCCTGCTTGCTTGTTTTCATATAATTTATTTTTTAACAGTGCACACATCGTTAAAGGAACTGATGGCCTTTAATGGCCTGGTTTTCTGTTGCTTGTTTAGGCCTGTTTGTGGAATGAACTATATTCTAGTTTCACAAAAGGGCTGTTGTCAGGCTCTGGGCTTCAAATGGAAAATGTTTGGCGGGTACCCCCACCCCTTTCTTTTTGGAAGTATTTTTGCTTTTCATAAGTTAATGATAGTCAGATGTAGCCTTTGGGGATATTGTATTGCTACAGAGCTTTCATACACTAGCAAAATAGTCCAATGCGATCCACAGGGGTTGCCCTTGAAATGTTTTCCCTCTGCCTAGTCAGTGTGTTTGGCAGGGAATCTTTGGGACAGCTCTGAATTTAGTTGAATTGTTTGCTTGAGACAAGCTGCTATTTTTCCTGTAATGTATTCACGAGTGGTTAGTAGTGATTGAAATGTAAATTTATGTTAGTTTCTAATGTGATTAAATTAGCTGGTTTCTGCTTTGGTGCACAGACCAGGCAGCTGGAAGCTTCTTCTCCCTTTACCAGGCACCGGCTTCAGTGGAAATGCACTGTACGATCAAGTTTTGCAACTGTTTTAGCATTTCGAGGAAGAGCCCAGGCCATGCAGGCAGCATGTAGATGACAGCTGAGTCTCAAATTACGGCCATGACAGTCAAGTGCATTTGATACTTAGTTCATGGCAAAGAACCTAACGTTTGTGTCACAACGGTACATGAAATAAGAGGAGTGTAGAGCAGTGTATATCTCAGGTGGATATATTGTTCTTTCTGTGCTGAGGAAAAATGACACAATTAAAAGAATAAAACTCTTTGAGTAGATGTACAAAAGATGCAGGCTTTAAAAATACTTACTTATTGAGTAACTTTTAAAATTTCAGTGGAAAGGTTTAGTACATCCAGCATGAATTGCCATAGGAACTGACAATTATATACATGTTTATTTATTTATTTTTGTTTTTTGCAACAATGGAAAAGACAGTTCCACACAGTACAGTGACATGTTTGAAATTATGAGCCATCTTGTTATATATTCACTGTTATATGAGTGAACTTCAAACGGTAATACAATCCTTATACCGCACCTTGTTTACCAGCATTTATTAAAGCTCATCACATCATGTTTTTGGCTGTGTGTCCAGGTCCGGGAGAGGGATCTACCCATGGTCATGCACACCCTCTCTTCTGAGTTCACCCTACTCCGGGTGGTGAATGGAGAGACTGTAGCTGCCAATTGCTCCGGCATCACCAATGGCTTCGTCAAACCTAAACTAGGTACACTTTCCTAAGCATAGCCCTCCGTGTCATATAAAGTTTGTTTACTAGCATTGAGGGTGTCAGCTGAGACAATACCAATTAATAAAGCTATCAACCCCATGCTGCTTCTATATGATTTAAATTTCTATGAGGGAGATTTCAGACATCGTGTTGCGCAGTAAGATATCTGGGTAGAACATGTTTGAAAAAATGTCTAACTACATATTTTCTGATCAATATTGTGACTGCAGTTTAAATTATAATAACTTTTTAGGGCGTTATTTGGGGTTGTGCTGTGGTGTTTATAGCACAAGGTTGTTTGGTTGCTTCTGATTGGTTTAATGTTTCTACAGGCAATTTACAAGATTCATGGCAATAGGTCAAATGCACCCTCATACAATTTGTCAAGACAAATTGTTAATGTCTGCTGGAAAAATTGTAACTGATATAATGTATGCAAGTCTACGAAGAAAGTTATCAGTAATCTCTTATTAATTGTGGGAGCTTTAATCTTCCATTATTATGACAATACGCATAGATACAGTGCAAAATTAAATGAGCCAAAAGCAGTCAGGCAAATTTTGGCTAGCTGACTGAAAAGAGCAATCTGTGATGTGTTTTTTTTTTTTTTTTAGATATATAAACATACATGCAAATGTTTCCTGATACACTGTGAATAGTATGTTTCTTAAATGTTGTGTATCTCATGCAGGCATTTTTCAGGTTTTAAGTTGAAACACCAGTACTGTTGACCTTGCAAACTGTTTAGTTTGTTGTTTTTCTTTGTTTTTTCTTCCACCTAGTCCCTCGTCCCATCATTCATCCTCTCTCCAGTCCCAGTAACATGTTCTGTGTGACAAGTCTGGACCCAGACACTTTGCCCTCAGTGGCCACTCTGCTCATGGATGTTATGTTCTACTCAGGCGGGTAAGGGCCGGCGCCCCCGCGCCTCTCCTCCTGTCTCACATATGGCTGCCCCTCAGAGCCATCTGCCAGGCCTATTAGGAGAGCAGTGCTGATAGGCAAGTGATGCTCTGTAGGAGATTATTAGAGAGAGGGAGATAAACATACAGAGCTAGAAATACATTTTTAATCATGCTGCCCTTGGGTAATGTAGAAAATCTCTTTTTCTTTTGAGTGCAGAAATAATGACTGTGACATTGAAGTGCACAGTTTTATTTTAATCTGAGGTTATTTACATATTCATTGCAAGCCAGTTCAAGAGCCTTTTTGATATACCGTCACAAGAATTGTTTCCTGGCCAGCACAACATTGTTGCATCACTTGTTCCTGTTAAAGGAATGTAATGATAGGTCCACAGTTGATTCTGAAAGTGCATTCAAGACCAGGAATCAGTTTTAGTCAATTAATATGGAGGTCTATGAAGTGTCAAAGCCAGTAAAAGAAGCTATTATAAGTCTGAATTATCAAAAGATATACAAAGATTTTGGTCTTGCATTTACTATTTAAGCATGTGTCTGAACTCTCAGCTCAAATATCATCATTAGGTGGAATGCATATCTCGTGATTTTATTGCTTAAAGCCATCCATCATAATGCAACATTTACTCTACACCCTTAAAAACGTTAAACAGTTAAATGTACAGTTATAAGAAAAAAATAAAATTGGTGCAAAAGTCGTTATGCAGCAATGCTATTTTTAAGAAACATTTTGTGGTTTTTAAGCCTAAAGAAATAGTTGTGGACAAGGCAAGTCAGGAACCCAAACCTGGAAATCCATTGGGCACTAATTTGACTCGAGTCAAAACTAAAGTTAAAGTCTCATAAGAAGCAGGGTCTAAAAACGTCTGTATTAAATGCCTCGAAGACCATCGGCAGAGAAGCTGCAAAACTGAATCTGAGTCTTTGGTTCACATCCTTCAGGGAGTCAGCTGTTACAATTTTTTTAAATGGAATACTAAACATAAGAGTTTTATTCAAGAGTCCAGTTATGTTTGATACCCTAAAATGCTGGGGGGGTTTGTTTTCAAATGGCTGTGATTCATATTTGTTTGACCCATTATCAGTCTAAATGTGCATTAGCTGTGATGCAAAAATGATTTAGTGATTTTATTTATTTATTTAGTTTGTTTTTATATAACTTTTAAAATAGCTTTTTCAATTTAAGAATGATGTGATTGGTTATTTAAAAAAGAAAACTGTGAATGTAATCTAACACCCGTACCTGTGTGATTTGCTTAATATAGAAGTATAATATCTATTTTTCCACACTGTCTTATCGCCTCTTCATTTTCAGTTATTAGTCATTGACCTCTTATAATCACCTGTTCAACAGCAGTCAGATGTACAGCAGTTCTGTGTGAAACAGAAAGTGCTGTAAGAGCAGGTTTATTTTAAAACATTGGTGTCTGTATTTCTCACAAAACAATGTTGACTTTGATTCAGTGCAACAAGAAAAGCCAACCAGGAAGCAGGTTTTTGGAGGGGCTGTATGTTTTGCAATAGTTAGAATCCATGCTGTGCTTTATATCCTGGCAGAGGGAAGGAGGTGGGAGCACAGAATGAGGATTCAGGCCACATTCGTTTCTTCTCATTCTCACTGATCGAGGGCTACATCTCTCTGGTCATGGACGAGCAGACTACTCGAAGGTTAGGCAACATTATGAGAACTGGGTGAAGGGGTTGATATTAAAGTATCAGTACATCCACTCCTTACAGCAGACCAGTTTTAGTGATTGTATTGTTGTGCTTTTTTTGTTAAGGGGTGAAAGTGTGTGGGTAGAAGTGTGTCACTGAGCAGGAGATTGATGCTAAACCTGGTTGAGCTTGGAATGGGGTTACTCTTGTCAAAACTACTGATTAAAAAAAGCTTTGATAATTTTACTCAAGTTATAGAGATGTGTTATTGTTGGAGCTGACAGCCACTCTTCCTGTTAAGGTTTCCCAACAACGTCCTCTTCACCAGCGCATCAGGGGAGCTTTGGAAAATGGTTCGTATTGGAGGACAACCTTTAGGATTTGGTGAGTTTTGGCCCTGCATGTATGATCACTTACAAATCTAGTTTTCGTTCTGAGACACTGCCTTAAAATAACTGAGTGGTTTTGTTTTTAATTGTTGTATAATCAGATGAATGTGGAATTGTGGCTCAGATATCTGAACCATTAGCGACAGCTGACATTCCAGCATATTACATCAGCACCTTCAAGTTTGACCATGCTCTGGTTAGTATGTTTCTTTTGTTATTTAAAACAATAGTTCTGACTCAAAAAATCACCTTGGCCCAATTTTCCTCTTGCGCTCATTGTAACTGATCAAGTATGAAATGTTTGGATTTTAAGATTTGGTTAGTTTTGCAAGCTTTAAGGTTAACGCAGCTATTAAGAAATAGAAATTTGCTGCTTTCAAGTTTAGCAGTGTGCCAGTCATTAACTAAGTCTATTTAAGTAATCTTATTACTTAGATTGCGTGGTTTATGTAACCAAGACATACTGTTGTCTAAAAAGTCTGCAGCTTCCGCACCACAGGGCTAGGTTATGTATTATTCCAATTAAGCCTCTAAAATACAAACCCATCCACATGAAAACCATCAGAACTTTACTTCACCAGTATAATAACCCCTGTGTCTCATCATCTGGACAGAGTAAACTATGAGATAGAGGTAAAGAAGTAATGAAGCGCACAAATAATTTTATGTATTTTGTCCCTTCAGGTATGTAAATGATTATTTATGCAAAGCTAATCTGTTGGCTGTAATCTCCCATTGTTTTTAGCTACCTTAGCCTTTTAACATCAATGCAAAGGAACAAAGATTGTTTGGGGTAATGGGGAAAAATTGTATAAATTTGATTTAACCAAACTAAACTGAATATTTACACTAACAGTCCTGTTTAAAAATAAAAGGAACTTTTTGGCCATCTTGTATTTTTCCAGGTCCCTGAGGAGAATATCCAGAGTGTGATTGGAGCCTTGAGGACCAATGAGAGCACAGGACAGTGACCTCCTTTTGATTGGATAGGAGTGTCACGTCCCTGCTAGCGTATTGATATCTCAACGTCAAAACTCTCTTAAAAGTGCCAAGAGCTTCTCCAGGACCTGTATGTATGTGTGTTTGTGAGAGAGAGAGAGACAGAGAGAGAGGTGGGAGGGGGTGTTAAGGGAGATAGGGGTGGGATTGACAGATGGGGTGATGTGTAGGGGAGGAATCTGGATGGGTTGCTTTAAGTAAGCTCTCCCCCTTCTGTATGGAATGGCTGTGCCAATATTTGTCCCACCCTGTTTGAACCTATCTCTTATTATTCTGCCTCAAAGAGCATTCTCCTCTACTGGGACCCTCCACTGATGTGACTGCAGTGTTCTGTTTTTGTTTTCTCTCCTCTCTCTCACTTGCACTCGCTCTCGCTCCTCTGCCTTATCTGCTCCCTCTCTGTATGCCATTTTACCATGACAACCTGACCTGAAGCTCCACCCCTTCCCCGACACCACTTTGAAAGACATTGCAAATAACCGTTATGTATTAGTGACTGGTCCCTCTTAATAGAGGACTCAGAATGTACACGAGTACTCCCCGCCCCTCAGTTTTACATAATATTTGTTTCTCCCACCAATTGTACTTCGCTTACAGTGCCATGTGACTTAGGCCTCAGCATACTCTACATCTGAAACCCAAGTATTTTATGAGTGCAATTTATAGTAAATATTGCTGATGAGTTTGGTTGTTGGGGAAGGGCTGTCCAGCTTGGCGATATGATTCAGATTCTTGAAAAAAGGAGCTTTCGTATTTGTGGGGGGTAAAAAAAAAAACAAACCAAAAAAAAAAGTTCCCCACCCCACACCTGTAGCCTGTGTTCACCTTTTCAATGCCAAGTGGCTGAGTTATGAATAAGTTGATGTTTTTCTTGTTTTCAAAATACAATCAATGGTTTTCTGTACTCCAGTTGAGTTGACTCTGTATGTTATCAGGTTGGAATTAAACGGATCTCAGCAGACCTGTTGCTTGGGATTCAGAGTAGAGTAAAAATGTAGTTAAACACTATCTCAGTTCAGTGTCACTTTTCACATCTTTTTCAAGTTATCAATACAAAAATAGAGAAGGAATTGTGCAATTTACTGTAAACTGTTTTTCAAATGCGTTTCTGACGTAGATTTGCTTTTTGTTTGTTTGTTTGTTTTTCTTTTTTGTCCCCATTCATGTGTGAAGCATGTTTTGTGATTGGGAAGAAATGGTGTCACACCACCACTTTATCTGCTTCTTTAACAAGTCCTTCCACTCAGCATTTCACAAAGCTAGCTCCTTAAGCAAGGACAAGATGTGAGGAATTAGGTCGTCGGTTGAATGTTAGTAGGGGTCTAGTGTCACTGACACAGGCGTTAGTTGAGGCCTTCTACACTCCCTCCCCAGTCTGCACTTTATTTAAGGTCTTTCTTTAAGATCTTATTGTTCTGATGTGAAAAAACAGGGAAGCATATTTCTCTTCTCGGAAGGAATCTTGTTTTTAGAAAGGGTCATTTTAATTTGTATTGTTCATTTTTCTCCACAGGTTTTTTTCTTCTTCTGTTAGCTTCTATTAGCAGAAACCATGTATTTAACAGTGTTAAAAAGGGTGACCTGTTTCTTCTCTGACCATTAAAGACATGAAAACAGTATGATATTTTTTTTCCAGCTTGTAAATGTGTATGAAATGAATTGCCCTGAACTTGCCTTTATTTTTCTTTTGGCCTGTCACTCTCTCTATTCCATTGGAGTTCATTGTTACCATAGAAATATAAGTCCTCAAGCCAACTGCGAGATTAGTGTCAGTGTTTGTTTTTGAATCTTCTCCATAATTCACTACCCCAGAGATCTATCAGAATATGGGGATCACATGACCCTGTGCAGATGGCTATCTTAAATCCCTGGCCCAGAGTGATGCATGAAGTTATCAGAGAAAAACCAGCTTGTTTTCTTTCCTCTCAGGGAATTTGTAAAAGTGTTGTCTACAGACTTGATCAGGCTAGCACTGGTAATAGTATTTTGGGTTTTCCTCCTTGATTAATATTAGGTTGAGCTCTTTGCATTTAGAAATGCTCTGAAGGATTTTACATTGTTCTACATTCAAGTACTGCTACACATTTAAAAATGTTTTTTTTTTCACTCATATTGTCACTGTTCATTTTCTCTGCAGTATTACACACAAGGCCCCTGTTTTTTCACTGTGTCCAAACATGTCTCTTCATTTGTGGTTACCATACAGTGTGCCTGGATAGTTTACCTCAGCTTCAGAAAATCTATCAGTTTTCCTACTGCCAGCCCACCCATGAAGAATGTATACTGTATACTGAACGTAATTATAATCTAATGGTTTGCATTTAGTTTGGTACAAATAAAGCATGTACTTGATTCTAATGAAAATGGCAATTTATAATGATCCTCTTTAATGTTTCATACGGAGGCTTTAAGTGTTCCTTCAGGTCCTATTTTAAGTTCATGTCTCGTCCAAAGAAGTTCCCATTTCCATTTAGGAACAACTTAAGTGATCAGTGCTTGTGTTTGAATTATAGTTTGAGTACTTAGCTATTTGAATTTTTCATTTGTAGCAACAGAACTTTAAAGGAACACTAGGTAAAATTTGGTATTTTTGGTGTAATTCATTTTAACAGCACTCTCCTGATATGAAGCAGTGGAGTGTGGTTTCCTGCGCTACTCCAAATGTTACAAAGTGCAATTTCAGCAGAGCTCTAATTTCTTCTAAAAGTTGTAATTTTACCTACTGTTCCTTTAAAAAGACACTTTATTTTAGCATGAATTTGATAGTCACCCTACATTGAGGGCCCACATATGCAGATGGTGGGTTTCTGTGATACAATGTATCCACGGTTGGTTCCAATCACTAGTCCTGCAGTGCCCCACAAATTTGTGAGTTTTTATCTGTTCCTACCACATCTGCTCCAATTAGTAAAAAATGTAAAAAGCCATCTGCATTTCCACTGATTCTTTGTCCACTAAATCTTTATGCTGTAGTCATTCGGGGCAGTTTCATGTGAAAAACTTGAGAAATGTGCCTGTTCAGAATGATTCACATCAAGAAGTTTAATATTTCTAAAAGCTACCATTATGCACAAAGACATTACATGATGGTAACGATATGCTGCTTGGCATTTTAACACAACATGGCTTTGGTCTCAAAAATAGTACTCACAAATATAAATAAAGTTAAGGTAATGTTTTACCATCATTTTACCTTCATCAACAATACTCAGATGTGTAGTTCCACTGAATTTTGGAAAATAAATAAAAAGGCTGTTTGTGTCATACACACATGACTCATGGTTCCTATCACCACTTCTTTAATTTGTGTCGGCAAGTTTCTCAACAGTTAATAATTTCACTGTTAATCACTCACACATGAATTTTCCATAGTGCTATAGCAGGAATTTATTCAAATGTGTAGTGCAAGGTACCCCAGGACTAGGTTTGGTTTCCTGTGAAATACAATAAGATGGTCTTCTAATCTTCAATCCACAGCCTTTCAGGGTCTCCACTCAAAGATCCAATTCAGGGACCATTCACAAGCCTGTCTTCCAAATTTAATTCCTAAATGAAATGATGTATGATGTCGTCTTTTCTGAGCAGTACTGAACAGACTGGAACTAAGACTTGAGGCTGAGCTGATAATGCACCCCAGATTTGCCTTGATCCTGCGTGAGGTGGCATTTGAACACTGAGTCAGGATAAGAGTTTTCCATCAGGGACAGTTTTTTTTATTCTCAGTTCCTTTGTTGCAGTCGTTGTGGCCAGTGTGCTCCTTCGAAAAACAAGTCAATGATAAATGCTGATGCTGCTGACAATAAATGGAAGCCAATGAGCTTGAGGTCATTTTCATCATGCTAATTGGTAACCATTTTTAGCAACATTAGCTTAATAAAGAGAAGCACTCTTTTAGCACATGCAAAAGATTCATGGATTTCAGTTTCCAGAAGGTACAAGAAGCCTCTGTCCATACAGCGTGGAGCAGATGAGCTGTCACATCTCCAAATCACATTAAATGCACTCTTGGCTTGCTTGATGGAGCGTGCCATGCATTATGAGAGCTCCACATGTGCAAGCTCCAGTGATGCTGGAGAAAATAGGATGACAAATTCAGTCTCAGTTTCCAGTTAACTTGACCTCATATGATGGACTTGACCAGCGCCACCATGTGGTCAACTCCACAAGCTACATCCACCACGTGTCCTGGTACCGTCACCTGAAAAACAGTGTAAGGTGCTTTAGGACAAGCTAATCCATAGTTATTAAAGTTGACAATTCGTCCATATTTCCATATAAATGTATGAGGTTTGGTGCACTGGACTCCAGTGGCACCCTGTAGTCTACTAACCCGCCATGGGAAATACTGGTCATCTTTTTTCCCAATGCCTAGACATCCTCTTAAATTCTTGCCCCACACAAACAACTGACCGTGATCTGTAAAATGGGTAAATAGACAACAAATCCAAGACCTGAATAGCCAAAAGATGGGAATACACCTCATTAATACAAGAAACAGGTGCAGGGCAAAAGCTTTACCTGTAATGGCTGCAAAATTGGTCAGTCCACAGCGGATGTAGGATATTTTTACTGTTGGGTTAAACTCTGACCTCCCAAAGAGCGTAGGTGGGATTTTCTCTGGGATTTCAGACTCTGACAGATTAGGCCCTTTTCCCAAAATGCCATAGCCCCATACAAACACCTCTCCTTCTTCTGCAGGCAAACACATTTGTTGTATGCACATTTCATGTTAAAGGCAATCGTGTTGTTATTAAATCAATTCATCATTTTATAAAAAAATTGAAGTACGTAACACAAGACAACAGCAAAATTGCAATAATATTCCTGTTTCACGTACAATGCCAAGAGAAAGCTATCATTTAATGGCAAAGGAAGCTTAACAAAACATCATAAAACATAACAGATCTTTGATTTGTGTAAATACTGTACTTTACATCATATTTAGTTGTTAAAGGGCAAAGCCAGTCTTGCATGAGAGACATAAACTCAAAGCATCCATGTCTCTGATCTCATTGAAACAACTGGCAGCAGAATTCATTCAGAAGCCTTTGAAGATTTATTAAGTGCAGTTTATAGCTTGTGAAAAATAATCCTATTAAGCAAGTCGCTTATTAGATCTTGCTCCAAAGGAAATTCATTACTATCACACACAGACACACACACACACAGGGAGAGTAAGGGCAGATCTCACCATTGAGGACAGCGACTTGAGTTCCCCCGCAGGCCGCCTGCTTCACCTTCCCCACTCTCTTCAGAGGAAGCAGCCGAGGAGAGTTGATCTACACCGAAAAAATATGTGAATTATTTTTTAATGTCTTCAAAAAGAAACAAAAATCAGGCAAAGTGCAACTTATATAAGATCAATTTTAGCATCAATTGGCACATTTATTTTCTCCATAGATCAGGGGTAGGCCTTGATAGTCCACCAACCAAATAAGTCATATGAAGAACTAAGACAGTAGACAGCATTCTTCTGTAATGTTGCTATATTAATCTACATCACACACCAACAAGCACATCTAGGGCAAGGAATTGATAAAATGGAAAATAAATGTATGACCAAAGTAAGTGTTCTTTAGAGTCCATGTAACATATGACAAATTGAAAACTGTTGCTTTATACACAAGGCTCACAGAGGACCCACAACCAAAGACAAAATACAGTACATATCTCTTTAAAGTTGAACCTACTTAGAATAATCTTATCTAAAATATGAATCATTTCCTACTTAGGTTGAAATAGAGCTTAAAACAGGCAGCCTACAGGGTTGGAACTTTTGACCTGACCTGTGTAGTCTCTGTGACTGAGGCGAGCTGCAGGTACTCTGAATTGCCCCAGCCAAAAAGTTGACCATCTGAGGACACAGCTAAGCTGCAGTCTCCATACGTTGACACCTGCTGAATTCTGACCCCTGTCAGGTCTCCTCGAACTGGAACAGGGAGAGCAGCCTTGTCGTGATGACCCAGACCTGAGCAAAAACAGTTGAATCATTCCTCCAAAAGATCCCCACCATGTTTCTTGTTAACACTAATAACTTAGTGCTTATTGTAATCATAGACCAGTCGGGACAGGATGTGAAGCCTAGGGCGAAAGAACAATGGGATGGAGCGAGACAAAGAGAGGGGCAGAGATTGAAAGAGGCACAGAGGACAACTTTTATGACACCAACCTGTTTGTCCATCTGCACCCCACCCGCAGGCATACACTGAGCCTCTCTCCGTCAGGAACAAACTGTGGTCCTGCCCACATGCCACCTAGAGGACAAGGTGACACATGACAATTTATTTACCATGAATGACTTCCAGAAAATAGACAGAACATCTACTAGGGAGGACTCAGAATGAATATAAATGCATTTATTTTAAGGAGCTAAAAATATAATATATTGGTGGAATGTCAACTTTTGAAATATACAAACATAGCTCGACTCATGAATCCAAACTTAAAGGAACACTATGTAATATTTTTACCTCAACATTACTGCTTTAAAATCATTGTGCGGCTTCGGTGACCTATGACAAGGAGAGCTTCTTTCATTGCTACTCTGGGCTCTTTACTCCTGAAACTACACTATGTAACTTTTAATGGATATACTGCCTTTCTGACATTCAAGGTTGCAAATCTTACCTAGTGTTCCTTTAAACTCTGGGGTTTCTAAATCATGAAATAATCATTATAATGAAAGAAAAGCTCCAGACTTTACAACAGCCTTAGTTCATTTTGGCTGGAATTTTTCTCCAGGCTTTCTCCAAACAAAAACATCTGCCATTAGCTTGCTGCTGTGACTAAAGTGTCTTTCTCTGAAACAAATACATTATTATTAATGATTTTTAAGTAAGGTAAATAATTTAATGAAAGTTTACCAAGGGTTAAATGGCTGTCCAAATACATTGTAGGGCCACTGTGCGTATACATACAGCACATCCAGCAGGTTCAGAACAATGTGGACACTGATTAGAGCATTATTAGTATGTGCTTTTCCCACCTGAATAACTCTGCTGTCGAAGCCCTCTATCTTGTGGATAAGATGACTGCCACTGAAAAGAAAGCAGAAGTGGAACATGAAGTGGCCATCCATCAGCACAGAAGCAGACATCACTTGCAACTTAATCTATTTCATGAATCATGTTCAACTCTTTGTGAACTCTGTCGTCTGAGTGTTTATTTAAAACAGAACACTTCAAGTCACATTCAGGTGGTGAACATGTTAAATGTTATAATGTAGAAAAGAAAATATAAAAATTAAAGCACTTCCCAACTTTCATATGAATGTCCAACCCTAATTTCTCTAAAAATGTCTTCATTAACCACACAAATCTAACAAGAAGTAAATGAATGCCTAAAATATAATTTGGTAACACTTTACTGTAGGCCATTGGTCCTAAGGTGACATAACGCCTACATCAACAGTCAACATCTCTATCGCTATTCAAATCCAATCTTAAAACACACCTGTTTGCGGCTGCATTTAATCTCTCTGTTTCTTGACCAGCTCTTGCTGTTTTTACCCTTGTTCCTGTTTTGTAGCATTGTGTGTTATGTAGTGTTATTTGTTCCTCTTGTTTTGTTTGATTGTGGATGTGATTGTCTTTGTGTTCATCTGAATGTAAACAGCGTCTTTGGGTTACTGAAAAGCGCTTTAAAAATTCCATTTATTATTATTATTATTATAACCTTTTATGACATAAAATTTCATTAAGATTTATAACATACTCTGCACAAAATACTTGGCCGTTGTCATACGAGCCCTAGAAAAGATGACCATTTTGGAAAAATTCTTTTTAAATCCTATTGTAGGTTTATGTTAGTTGTCAGAATTTGCAAACATTCAACAGAATAAAAGAGGAAGGAAAAAGACATGAGAAAAAAGAAGAAAAATTAAAAACGTTAAGAGAATATTAAAACTAAGAAAAGCTACAAGCACAATGTTAAGCATCCCTCTGTTTATGCAGGCCGTCACTAAAGCACAATCACAGCTCATTTTCCAGCATGAGTCAAACGTGTGATTCATCTCCTCTTAAGCAGGCTTGGATAATTGAGCTGGGAAGGAGCCATCGCTATGACGTTCACTGCTGCATTACAGCTGTTAATTTTAAACACAGTGTGGTGCTGGAGGCCAAGAGACAAACCTGTAAACTTCATCCTCAACAATCTTTCTTCCACACTGGCCATAGGCATTGTTCCCCATGCTGAACACTGTTGGGAGAAACAGAGGGAAGAGAATGAGGTTGGATCGTCAGGTCTCCTCAGAAACAAATACATGCTACTGATTTTTTTCAGGTATAGCTGCAATATGTCTACGGCTATGCTTGGAAGATTCTCCTTACCTCCTTCTGAGTCTGTGAGCACCAGGGAGTGTGCTCGGCCACAGGACACCTGCAGGATACGAGTCTCCTGAGGATTAGACAACGGCAGAGACACGGGGGAGGGTTCCAGCACATAATCATAGCTTTTATCTGCCAAAACAGAAAAGAAAATACATAGTACTTAAATAAAACATTCACCAGAACTGTCCAAACCTGAATAACCAATCAGCCATTATGACCACCTCCTTCCCATGAGCAATACAGGAGCTCTTTTTCATTCAACATTTTAAGGATGTATCTTTTGTGTCTGTTGCTCTGCATACTTTGTTCACACATATCCCCTGTTGTCAATAGTCAGGATTCCTCACGACGTCATATCAGGTATAATTTGGGTATTGGGTCATTCTCAGCACTGTTGTGACACTGATGTTAGGGTAGTGGTGTGTTAGTGTGTGTTGTTAGGTTGTGTTGTGTTGGTACAAATAGATCAGACACAGCAGTGTTGCTGAGTTTTTAAACCTCATTGTCACTGCTGGACTGAGAATAGTCCACAAACCAAAAAATTCAGCATCCACTGATGAAGGACTAGAGGATGCCCAACACAGACTCTTCTGCAACAGACGAGCTACTCTATCTGACTTTACATCTACAAGGTTGACAAACAAGGTAGATGTGTCTAATAGAGTGGACGGTGAGTAGACACAGTGTGTAAAAACTCCAGCACTCCTGAACTTCTAATTCTTGTGTTGAAATATATTAATGTGTATATTGGGAAATGCAATGAAGAATGGGAGCATGTGTTTCAATTAACTGAGCAAGAAAATAATTGACAAGTGGGAAGCTGCCCAGTTTATTGTGCCCCACCATGCTTTCTGTCACAACTGTCTGTATTGATGGAAATTTTATCTTCACACCCTTTTTTCTGTTTCCCTTTCCTGGATCTACCAATTAACCCAAGGACTAACCACACTACAGCACAGTCTGTTCTCTTCTATGGACCGTAAACTTACAAAGGAGAGTCATTTTCCATGACGTTTTGCCTAGACAGTGTAAAAAGAGACATAAGCATGTGAGAGGACTAAATGTGCTAACCGAAACTAAAAAGAAACAGGGGCTAAAATTATCCCAGCAGACTTCCATGTAATTGGCTACAGATTCAAAATATGCAAAGTCTTACTGCGGTCATGTTGAGTGCGTTGAAATCCCAACTGTGAATCCCTATTGAGGCCCATGCCCCACAATTTGGTGAGGTCTTTGGTATTAGACGCCAATAAAGTGAAGCCATAACCACAGGACACTGAAGAGATCTGTACACAAATGATACAGGAATAAAATAACAGGTGGAAATGCATACACGGGACTTGAGGATAATTCCCTTGATTAAAGCACTGTTCCTCATTCAGGATAATGTATTAATTCAGATGTAAACAGTGCCATCCATTCATGTTATGAAATGGTGGAACAGAGCATACACAGAATTAATCTGATTAAATCATAATGACTAAATTATATACATATACATAATAAAAAACATAGATCAGTAGAATTCCTATTTGGGGTTTAGAATGGGCTTCAACTATCTGTAGACATTATTGTAAGAACAATAATGAGGCTATTTTATGTATTGCAATCAATAGCTTAAGAGTTATTCATTTGTTCACATTTTACAGTAGTCCAAAACGTTACCTTTTGTTCAGTATCCAGGCGGTATGGAGTGAGCTGGTATCTTCTGGGCTTTTTCCTGCCACTATCAGGAACCACAAAACTGGGTATTCCCAGAGCTCCAGTGTAGGTGAAACCCCAAACAAAGACTTTTTCCTGGGGTCTTCTGTGTTCTCCTACATACTGGAAGACTGGCTTTTCATCTGTGGGCTCTCTCCTCTTTGGTGCACTGTTACCTGCTGTGGCAAAACCTCTGCAGTTCTGGAGCAATCCATACCGACCACAGACACGAGAGCAGCTCAGTGCCATCTTCTGAAACTGCTGGAAGACATTGTGCGAGGGCATAACATAAATGTTGGTTCTCTAT
This sequence comes from Hoplias malabaricus, assembly GCF_029633855.1. Taxonomy (NCBI): domain Eukaryota; kingdom Metazoa; phylum Chordata; class Actinopteri; order Characiformes; family Erythrinidae; genus Hoplias; species Hoplias malabaricus. The sequence continues at coordinate 32,171,309 of NC_089801.1, read as the reverse complement.
ATCTTTTTCAAAGTGAAATCTGTATCAGCACCACAGATGGACTGATTTACAACTGTCCAATAACTTGTCACTGACTTCACAAAGATAATACAAAGATAATAAAGTATGATTTGACTTGACATGTCCAAACTTGCCTAAGAATATCTGGAAATTATTTGCAAACATGTTAGCAATAAAAAAAGTCAGAATGCTTTGACATACTCAATCTGAAACTAAATTATGGCAAAAACTGGACTCAATCCTCGCCTCAGGTCTCTGTTTGGGTGTCTTTGTGTCTGCATGGGTTTTCCTCCAGATTCCAGGTTCTACCAAATGTTCAAAGGACATATGCTGTATATGTGTCAGTGTGTGATGCCCTGCGATAAATGACCTGTCCAGTGTGTTTCTGCTTTGCATCCAATGATTGTAGGTAGACATCAAACTCACGTAGACCCAAATCAGGATAAGCTGTTACAGAAGATGAATTTTACAGACTTCTAAGAACCAAGACTACGTTCAATCATCAAGAGCGATTTTTCATCCTGTCCACCAGATGCCGCTAGTTCACACTTATATTAGCTAGCTAAGCTTAAAGAACCTTTTCCCCGATTCAACTGAGAGAAATGCTTCAATCTCTGAGTAAACGTCGTTTTACCATCACTTATAACATTGGGCGACATTCTGAAGAACCTTTGTATCACTAGTGCACAAAGTAAGGATCGAGGAAACATTTGAAACTGGGTCAACCTCAACTGAAGAACCGAGAAAAACAGATAGATATATGTTTATAGCTAGGAACTATATCTAAAGCATTCGTTTCAATGTATTAATTCCTTCGTTTTCGATACTTTTACGTTTCTTCTTCACACTACAGTAAATATAAATGAAAGCAGAAATTAAACTGACCGTTAAGCGTCACCTCGCGAGAGTTTCCTCTGCAGCGTTTTGTCAGCAACTGAAAAAGAGCCGTCGGTTTCTACCACAAAGTCAATTTACATTTTCCTGAGCAAAACACAGAAGTATTTTCAGGGTCGTTTAATGTGTACATGCTCTCAGACAGGGGGAAGCCATGACAGTTCCCCTTCAACTTTCACTCTGAGGCTCGATCACAAATGGCTCCCTTGCTGCCTATGTAGTGCACGCCACACTACAGTCATGGAACAACGGTTTATACTATCAAATATTAACTAAGCCTTCTTAATGAAAAATGTGTATATCTTATAAACTACACGAGCTGTGTTGTTTGAACTATGCCAATGTAGAATTTTACTTACATACCATACGATATAGAAGCCATTTGATATTCAGCCTTATTGGACTGTACCAGGATAAATATCCGCCAGAGAGCGCAAGAGCACTGTTTCTACACCCCTCATAGGAACATGAACAACCACCCTACTGAGCTGACCTTAATAACCCCTTTATTCCCTACACAGAGCACTGCATAGTTCATGAAACTAACTGAACTAAATATTAGACAAGGAACCGTAAAGTTTGTAAGACTACACTTATAAAGGTTTATTATACGTTGTTTAAAATTATTTTATTACTGGTTATATTAATAAAATGCATTAAAAGTCGTTAATAACCAGTTATAGCACAGACAAAAGGGCAATGGTGACCTGTTTTTTTGCCAAATAGTGAACCCACATCCATCTACCCTATTAAACCCTGTCTTCATCATCAGTGAACATTAAGATTGTCAGTTTTATCACATATTTGTTAACAGGTTTAATCATTTATCCACCAAGTTTTAAAAATTATCCACCAACACATGTCGTTTTATACATTAATCATAATGTGGTTTACCCTTACATGTGAAATGACTTTACAACCTAATACGTAACCATGTAATAAACATGTTTTTAAGCCATTTATAAACTTTTATAAATATAGTCTTATTTTACAGTGGTACCCATTTTTCTACTGACATATAATATTTTTTTTATTAGAGGCTGTCATTTAATACACATTTATTTAGTGAAGTAGGTACAAATGCCAGTTTCTGTTTCAATAAAGTATGTACAAAATACAACATGAAACCTAAGCAGCAGTTACTGAACTGGAGATAACTTATTTTCATTCACTTATACTGTCCCGCTTGCTAACATTTCTTATTCTGAACAGTTTACAATAGCAGACTACTGTATTTCACAGTAGATTTCATTATCATTTACCAACTGGAATTTACCCATTGAATAAATCAAAACACAAAAAAAATATTTAATGAAAAGAAGGACCCAGATTCAAAATCATTTAATATTAAGTTTAATCTATGATGGGGAAAACATGTTGCTACAAAGACAATTATGCTTTTATGTAACTTAAAGTTTATTTCAGAAAAAAACTTCATTAAATTAATTCTGGAAAAACATCTTCAAATGCAGATTTCCTTCAAGCTTGTTGCTGTGGAAGTAAACACAAGAAATTTCAAAAAGAAAATGCGGAAATCAGTTTAAAATTTAAGAAGTGCATAATGACACACAGGAATAGTGTCATACTTAAAGATAGAGCAGATATATAGGGGTTGATGGAGGATATTGTTAGATCAGAGCTCCGATTGCTCCACCCACTGCAGCTCCTCCAGAGGCCAGAGCTGCTGTGACAGTGCTGGACAACCCTGCTGCCCCTAAATAACAGGAAAACTGTTATTATAATCATATCTACACATCATCAGATGGACACAGTTCTGTTGCCTCTATCAGTCACATTTTCAAAAACCTTTTCCTGGTTTACATAAACGGCTCAGACAGAACATCTGCTGTCATGCTTTAATTTTCTGTCCCTTAGATCTTTTAACCTTAAAGTCAAATTCCAGTCCTTTGTATTAGATGAAAATAACTAAGATTCTTGGGAACAGAGCATTTCAATTTAAACTACTCTACATCTTAACCACTGAAGTTGGCACTTAAAACTTAAGTTTTTAAGCCAAATGTAAAGGCTGTTCAACCAGACACAAAGGGTTTACTTCTGGATATTTAAAAAGCTAAAAATATGAAATCCTGATCTGTGAAAATCTACTTTCACATCTTACCAACAGACTGTAAGAGGGCAACAACACTGCCAGCTGCCACCCCTCCACCGTTAGCCACTGCAGCAGTGGACATCATTGAGGCGGCCATAGACCCTGCTGCTATTCCTCCAGCTGTAAAACCTGCAACTGCTATCACAGCTGGAACTATTGCAACAGCTCCAGCTTGAAAACAAAACAATTAAACAAACAGAAGGCCACAGGTTAGTCTAATCCCACATTTGTCATCAACAACCTTACAAAACCATACTGGCTTTAACCTAGCTTTAAATGTACTGTGTAATCTTATGATTCTTATTGTGTAACTTCATTTGTCAGATGGATTTCTTAATTATATAATCTTCCCACATTTGTATTTTACTGTGTTGTTTGAGTACATTACCCAGCATGGTTACATTATAATGGTTGTATTATACAACCATTTGGATGCCCATTAAAAATATTTAAATTTTGTAATGTTGTACAGATTTTCCCAAACACTTAGGGTTCTAAAGGCATAAAGGAAAAAAGTGCATAGCCCACCTGCTCCTGCTCCTGCTGCCACTGCCAAAGTAACTGTTCAATACAAAGACACATTTAATGATAATTCACTAAATATCACAAGCCTGTTGTGGCTGATGAAACTAATTTTGTATTTTCAGAATGATAACTATACAGGAGAGGGGAAGCAGCATCATACATTTAAGTTAAATGTAATGCAACAAGGCATTTTTAAAATTCTGACATTATATGGAGGTACTACGTTTTGTTCAAATAGAAATGAAACAACACCAACAGTATGAAACGTTATCAAATACTAAATAATCTTTATACCGAAAGTAGCAGTGTTTACTTACGCAAACCCATGGTGATGTCAATGCCTGTCTCCACAGTTTCAGAGAGCAATTTAAGGGAGGATCTTTTACTGAGAAACGAAACCTAAAGACAGAAAAGATGAGAAGGGGGCGCTATTTAAGGTTTTGGTTTAGCAGGACCTGATGTAGCTCCCAGACTGGACTCCAGGGGTCAGAGTTGTCCTTCAGCTCTCCAGTGGAAAGAAAATGGTTCAATTTGATTGTCTTTTAATTCGGTTTCTTAAACTTGTATTATACTTGTATGTATTAGAATAAAATGCATTTTACATTAGATAACATTAACACTGAGAAGTGTGTATACTTTCTTAAATAATGGGCGGGGGGGGGGGCGCAGATTTTGATTCGTTTTTTATTAGAATTAACAACTTTAAATATACATACAAACAATAGTAGCTTATCAAAACATAGCTTAATACAACCATGTCAAATCCTTTAAGAGTGCCTAAACTTTATTAGCAGTAAATAGATAAAAGAGGATATTACATAATTCAAGCCCCAAAGGCTCCAAACAGATGCAGGGCAGGGCGTAAACTTGAAGAACTCTATGAACACTTAAGTAAGGTACCGAGAAAACTAACTAAATAATGAGCCATAAAACAGTCGTGGATCTGCTTCACCAAAGAAGAAATGGAGTCTTTTGTTAATTGAGGCTTTGTTTATTCTGCTTGTTTGAGGAGTGCTGGCGCTGAATCTCCTCAGTTTGCGTGAATGCTAATCCTTTTGCGGGTGTTCTCCGTGCAGCGCTCCATAATAAGCTCAGGACTGGGCCGAGGGGGAATCACCGGGGTTTTCTTTGACTCATCCGTAGAGTTTCCTTGCAACACACAACATAGAAAAACAGTCAATTTTATTGTGATTTCAGATTGAAGGAATGTCTAACACATTTACAAAATGTTTGGTGGTCGCCTCAGTGTTTAGTACTTGAGGCAAGAGATGTAGCAAACAAATATTGGAAACCTAAAGTTTGCTGCCTCGTTAGCATGGTGCTGGTAGTAGCCGTCGTGAAGCTTGAATTTTGCCACATAAGGAAAACGTAAGTGTTAGAATTTAAACATGGAATTTGCTAAATTTCTAACTGGTGCGTGTAATTAGCTTCGTAGCGCCAGTGCAAATATAATATTTATATAAATTGTATAATATAAATGTATGTAAATTAATATAAATGGATATATTTACGATATATCTTGGTTGTTTTGTAGTGTAGGGGGACATTGTGTAAATTATTATGTCTGTAAACTGTACTATGAGCAAGTAAAACAGGTATTATGATTAGGGTGACCAGATCTGAGATGGTGAAAAAGACAATTAAATGTTTGCAGAGAAGGTGATCGACCAATAACGGTAGCTCTACAGTCAGATCGTCCAATCAGAAGATTTTAGACTATTTCACCACGCCCCCTTCTCACTCAAGCGAACCAATCGGAGTAGGGGAGGGCGGGACTAGTTTGTGAATGAAACGCTTCTCGGAAGTTCTATGTAAGAAAAACAAAATCCCAGGCTTTTGTGAAATTCTGCCCGGACATTTTTTTAAGCCTAAAAAAGAGGACATGTCCGGGTAAAAGAGGACGTCTGCTCACCCCACTTATGATAAAATGCAGTACTACACATGGGTTCTGTTAGGTTCTGCCATCAAGAAACATTTGCATGGCACATTGTAATCCACATAGAAACCTACCTGTGTCGCCATTCTTTTCCACAAGAGCAGCTCTGGAGTTCTTCCTTGGTTGAGACGGGAGCCTTCCTCTCTGCTGTAGGAATCGGCGGCTCTGTCGGCGGTAGGTGTCCTGGCTGAGTCTTTGGCGGCCTTTGGTATGAATACTCTGCGCATTACGTATAGTTGATCTACAATTTCAAAAAGAAAAATTAGAAGAAGAACACAAATATGTACATTTAGAATCTCAATATTTCCAGAAAATATAGCCACACACTGTTTTCTTTTTTAAATGTGAAAAAAAAGCTGAAATGGTGAATGAAAACTCTTCAGACTGAAATCCACAGGGATGTCAGAAAGTTAATGTATATATTTTTTTGCTAACAGCCAGGAGCAGCATAAATGTTTAATCACTTTTAACACTTCTTGTTATTTAAGGGAATGTGTGAAATAATTTCACATTCAAAGTTTAATGGTTGTGACTTCACATATGATTATTGCAAAACATGCTATTGATATAATATGGGCCCTTTAAAGCATTATTATTAAATATAGATTATAGTAGGCAGTAAGCAAACCTACCTCCTGGGTGGTGGGGTCTCTCTTCTCACTATGTTCTTTTCAGCCTCCACCTCCTTCCTTTCTCCTGTTCTGCAAAGGAACATTGATGGGTAGTAACCGGTCTCGTCACCTTTCCTGTGCAATACAGAGATATTTTTCATGATCCACACACTCAAGGGGTTTTTGAGATAATTGTAAAATGTGTCAGTACAATCCTCTCCAAATTATCACAAGCCATGATTTGAAACCAAAGTTGAAAAAGTGAATCTTATACCTGACCACCCACCAGCCATCCAAAAGCTTATGTATGACCTCAATGGTTTCCCCAACCTCCAGACTTAGTTCATCGTCCTCCACTTGTTTGTAGGCTTTAGTGGTTTTGTACAGCTCCCCTATTAGATATAAATTTTAGTCAGCAACATTAAAAATTGCACCAATTTGCCTATGTATTGTAATGTCCCAGGCAAATCTAAGCCACTCACCTGCATAGTTGGGCTCAGGTTCTTCTCTCTCATCTGGCCCATCCAGTGGTTCAAAATAAGAAGCAGGAGCCCATCCTCTCTGTGTCTCTAATTGGCAGAACCACCAGCCTAAAGTAGAGAAGAATATAAAACATTTGTCATATAAACACTGGCAGCTTTATACTGTATTTATTCTGAACAATACACAAAACAGACCTTTTCAAAAACTGTTAATGAGAAAAATGTTGAACTACATTTTTGTCTCACCATTAGGACTCTTCTCCACAATATCCACCATGTCTCCAGCTTTCAGGTTGAGCTCATATTTTGAGCTCTTAGTGTAGTCTGCAATAACCCTGTAGCTGTCCAGCATAATAGGACCAGTGATTTCTAATCAGAGGAAGAAAAATCTTAGCTATGCAAATAAGATGCACTCCAAATAATGCTTTATCAGCATGACATTTTCCTTGATTTTCTCATTCTGATGTTAAACACATTTCTGTATTCTTTTCCCTTGCTTATAGCTGCTGACTAATATGTATTAATAGATCAAAATATAATATTGTGATGACTGATTTCTTACCAGAAGTGACAGTCCTTGCTCTATCCCTGGACACTATGTAGGTTTCATTTCGATTTAATCTACAGACAATGAAATAAAAAAATGGAGCGCAGTTAAATAAATACTTTATTAATTCAGCCATAAAACCAAGTGCTTTTTAACATGCAAAAATGTGCACAAACTAGAATTGACTTACGGATGTGGAGCTGGTGGAGTTTCATCTTCTGGTCGAACTTGAAAGAAGCTTCTCACTAGCTGACAGCGGGATATCTTTGGTGGCAGGCTGAGCAGAGCGCGACAGTATTCGGCCAAAGTTCCCTGCCTGGTCTCTGTTGACTTATGGGTATCCAGCCATTTTGGGGCTATGGAAGTAAGATTGTAATTTTAGAAGTGAACCACCTCAGGGACCTCATGGTTAGTAAATAACTAATCATGGAACCTCACTGGCTTAGAAGCAGGCTAACATTGTTAGAAAAACTGTCACAGTGGTGGTAGCTTTTGATGTCACTGTGGTGCTACCCTTAAGAGTACACATTCAGTACCTTTAGTTAGGGAACATAATTGTATCTTATTCTGTTATAATTGTAGAGTTTAAAATAGTACTGATTTCATATGCCCCGTTTCATCTCCAGGATTTGTGTTCTTTTATTTTTTACAGTTCTGTAATGAAGGGTTACAAATATTCACCTCTCCTTCTGGAGAAGAGACTGTAATGTAACTTTAGGGAACAAAAACAGACTTTGGGCAGCACGGTGGCGCAGCAGGTAGTGTCACAGTCACACAGCTCCAGGGACCTGGAGGTTGTGGGTTTGATTCCCGCTCCGGGTGACTATTTGTGAGGAGTTGGTGTGTTCTCCCCGTGTCCGAGTGGGTTTCCTCCGGGTGCTCCGGTTTTCTCCCACAGTCCAAAAACACACGTTGGTAGGTGGATTGGCGACTCAAATGTGTCTGTAGGGTGTGAGTGAATGTGTCAATGTGTGTTGCCCTGTGAAGGACTGGTGCTCCCTCCAGGGTGTATTCCTGCCTTGTGCCCAATGATTCCAGGTAGGCTCTGGACCCACCGTGACCCTGAACTGGATAACCAGTTACAGATAATGAATTAATTAACTTTCTTTAGCCGCCAATAATGTACCTCTATCGTATCTTTTTATTCTGAGAGTGCACTTACCAATTAAACAAGCTAATGAACAACTAATTAAGTGTATGAAGTGTAAGTAAATAAGCTAGCTAAATAACTCAGTACATGAGGACTAAAATTACTTATTTACACAGACTAAATATCCTCCATATAACATTTATCTATGAAAAGGAAGAAATCTTCATTAACACACAAATTCACATAAGGTCAATAAGGTGCACTTAAATGTGAACACACTTAACTATACAAATGATTATACTGGGAAGTACTATAGAGAACCAGGGCCATTTGATATGAATAATGAGTCTCTTAGTGACACTTTTTTTGTTTTATTTTTTTGTTTTGTTTTGTTTTGTTTGGGTTTTTTTGGGTTTTTTTTTTTGGGAGGTGGGGGGGGGGGTAATGTTTTTGCTATGTGGTTGAGTTTGAACTTCCCTTTTTGTCTTACAGGTTGCATCACTGTGTGAACAAACACACCCAGGCATCTAAGCAGGAGGAAAGTCCACAACTTCCATATTCAGAGCAAATGCATGTTGCATGTACATTCTAACGGTCTAAACTTCACTATAGAAACTGCTTTTAGAGAACTGTAAGTTAATTAAAGAAATTTTGAAAGTAAAATCCACAAATGGCCCATTGCCACAGCTTTTGCTCATGCATCAAAATTCCAGTCACTTTAAAGTATTGTGGGCCAATAGCAGAAATTTTTGAAATTACGACTTTGGGCACATATTTTCATATTTTTACCTATTTTGGGTGGTTTTGTTTTGGGTAACTTCCATTGTATAAAGAATTATTTTATCAGTGCCTAAGAGTGGTTTTAACATCTGAAAGGTCTGAGTGCTTATGAATGCTGACCACACAATGAGGGGATACAATAGAAGGGCTTCAGTATAATTCCAAATATAGGAGAGCCACAAATAAGGTCAAGAAGGTGTTTTATTGTTGTCTTCAGATTAAATCTACTGGGTGTTTAATATGTTAAGATATTGCAAATTAACATAAAAAAAATATTGTATTCAAATATCTTAAGTAAACAATGCTATTTTGTGCTGGTATTAATTGCAGTGCTTGAATGATGCAAAGATCATTTGACATTTGTCCACAGTTGTCTGTAACTATAAGACATTATTGACAGAATTAATTGTGATGCACTATTCTTATCCTCATGGGAGTTTGCATTCTGTGTAAATGTTAACACTTGACTTAGAGCAGGTGTTTCCTAAGATGAGGTAGGAAACAAGACGAAAGACTTTTACTTCTCTTTTGTGCACAAATAAACTATTATGTGGATTCGCTTCTGCTATATCAGATGTACTTGGTCTAGAAATAGTTCTCACCTGGTAAAGAAGGAATGATTCTGTCTTTAGCATCAATGTCTCCTGCTTCAATTGGAAAAATCTCCTTTAGCGATTTCTACAACCACAAATTGTAACAATGAAATTTTCTAGCTTAAATATTTTATATAACTATTAAAACTGATTCATAAATAGTATTATAGTTTGTAATGTAGTTGTGTTTTGAAATAATACTTTGATAACACAATTTTGCACTGTGTTATTACAAAACATATAGAGGACTTACATGAAAGGTGTGGATTTCTGGATATCTTCTGTAAATTAACTTCTCAGACTGGTCGCTCCATTTCACCAAAAACATGTACACCTTCCAATAGTAAAACGTTTTAGTTCCAAATATATATACACAGTAAATTTAACAAGCTTGTATTATTTTCCTGAATATTGAAAATAGTCATTTGTAGATTTTCCACTATGTTCTGTGCATATCCCTGAGTTTAATTTTTGTATGTGTACCACAATATGCTAAATAAAATTAGCCTGATTTCATGGAATTTATTAGGATTTCAAGGCAAATGGACCATGGGAAATGTTTTTAAAACATTAGTTTTTGTAGATATTCAGTATTAGTTGATAAGGATAAATTTCAGAATTTTTTCAGTAAATAATAAATATTAATTAATACTTTTATAAGCAGAACAGGCATGTAAACAATAAATTTTACTTACATAATGCTGGCTTGGGTAGAACCTTTTCTCAAAGCCCAAGATCTCCACATGTCTCACGTAGATGTTTGCCATCCTGGTCAACACTGCAAGCTTCACTGTGACTAAAATACACAAAACAGCCTGTTGCACGTTTTAAAGCTTTCGCATTCATGCAGGAAGTTTGACATGTGATAGTAGGAGGAGCTCCCATCAAGGTCCCTCGTTTTTCTCTAAACCAAAACCACATATTCAGTCATCACAGGAAATTTGAGATGGAATGGAATAAAAGGGGAATAGCACTAATTATTTAATTTTGTGCTTAAGTAAGTGGTTTGATCTGTTTAACTCTAGTTAAACCCAAGCCTGAAATGTTTAAAGTGGTCATGAGAACCAGATGTTAATGAAGAACTTAATGTCTCCAAAATCTCCCTCACAACCTTATTACCTGGAACATGCACATTGCTTGATACATGAGACATTTGATTCTAGCCTTATTTTTAAAGTACGATAATGGTGGAGGGGTACCTGCAGGGTGAACTCCTAATAAATTCCATGAAATCAGGCTAATTTTATTTAGCATATTGTAGTACACATACAAAAAATAGTTTCATACTTCATCCTGATCAGGTTCATGGTGGGTCCAGACCCTAAACAACTTCATTCATTCATTATCTGTAACCGCTTATCCAGTTCAGGGTCATGGTGGGTCCAGAGCTTACCTGGAATCATTGGGCACAAGGCAGGTATACAACCTTGAGGGGGCGCCAGTACTTCACAGGGCGACACACATTGACACATTCACTCACACCCTCACACCCTAAGGCAGGGGTGTCAAACCAAATCCACGGAGGGCCGTGTGGGTGCAGGTGTTCTTTTCAACCACGCAAAAGCCCTACACTACTGAAAGTCAAGATCTATTGATTATATCCAATGATTAAAAACAGGTGGAATGAGGTGTGGCTTCTGCGTGGTTGGAAAGAAAACCTGCACCCACACAGCCCTCCGTGGATTTGGTTTGACACCCCTGCCCTACGGACACTTTGAGTCACCAGTCCACCTACCAACGTGTGTTTTGGACTGTGGGAGGAAACTGGAGCACCCGGAGGAAACCCACGTGGACAACACACCAAACTGCACCCGGAGGAAACCCACGCGGACACAGGGAGAACACACCAAACTCCTCACAGACAGTCACCCGAAGCAGGAATCGAACCCACAACCTCCAGGTCCCTGGAGCTGTGTGACTGCGACACTACCTGCTGCGCCACCGCACCGCCCACCCTAAACAACTTTTAAAAGGAAAATAAAACACTTGATTATAAATATGATTTTAATATTTCTTAAGATTAAACAGAGTTTATTAATGTGCTTTTAATATATGTATTTGACCTCTGTTCTGATTAACTGCCCTAAATTGTGCCTCCTCTAAAAAACAGTTCCGGGGCTAAAACCTTATAATTTACAGGAGAGTGCGTGGAACTAAAGTGCTGTAGGCTAAATATATGTATAAATATAAATGCTTGTTTTTGTGACTCATTTTGTGACTTTTTCTGTTACAAGTTTTGATTCATAGATGGAGGAGTGAACATCAGGTTTTAGTTTTTTTTAAATGGTAACATTGAAAACAATTTTAAAAATAATTTTATTTTAAAAATGTCAGGAAAAGATATATATTTTTGGTTTGAGCCCTATAAATAGCCCTATATATTATATATAGCACACTACTGGTAAATGACATTACAAATGCAGTGAAATAGCTCATTTGTTGATAGTGCAGACAGACATTATTCATATGGACATGATGATGTGACAATTCACACAGCAAAGCATATTGTGCCAGCATGCAGTACCGTTTTTTTTTTTTTACCAACAATAGGGAAGAAATAAATACGCAACATGCTTTAGTTTCTTCATCTGCTATTTCATCACTATGTGGGTTACAGTCAAAATAGAAAGTGACAGAGATGTGCTGGTTGTCACGTCTCCTTATCTCCAGTTACGTACTGACAAGCTGTTTTTCAGCTTCAGAGATTTATGAGCTCATATTTAGAAGATTTGTTAATATGTATAGTCCCTGAATTCAAGATTTTAAAAAATTAATAAACAAAAACAGCATGTAAGGAATGATTCTTATACAACCCATTTCAGTTTAGCTTTGCCAAATCATACAGAAGTTATAAGTGGAATTTCTTCTTTCTACTGGAATGCTTGTTGAATTATATGAAGAGTTCATCAGCATATAGTATGCCAGACAAACAAGGGCTCTGTACAGAAAACAGCCTGCTCATTTCAAAGGGAAAAAGAGTTTAGAAAATGGTCATGTAAACACAAAGCATGCACCACAGGGTTTCATAAATGACATGAAGTGGGGAAAATTGTGCCGATTTTAATATAGTGTACAAATCATTAAGACCATCAGACTAGATGGAGATTACTCACACAGCTACCTTAAAATGGCTTTCATAATGTAGGGCTTTAGTTAGGTGTTATCTACTATGATTGTAGATGGAAACCTACTGAAAAAAGATACCTCTTTAGGTGCATAAGCAAACGAATCGTTTTAACCACACACTGTAAATAAATATTCGTAAAATTTACAGCAAAAAACTGGCAGCTGTGGTTGCCAGAATTTCACCATAAAATATACTTTAAAAATATATATTTTGTTTACAGTACTTTTCTGTTAAAAAAAAACAGATATACCTGTAAAAAATCTACATTAAAAATGTACATAAAAATAACAAAGAAACATTGTTTGGCCATAAAATTAACAAGTAAATTGTCTGACAAATGAGAGAATGGAGAATGAGATATATCCATATTTAGATGTAACCAAACCACATCCTATATTTACCTCTTAAAAGGAGATATTGCTGAAAGGACCAAAGAAATGTGTGGTATCTGGTGCCACACTCCAGCACTCAGGACACAGGCTGATGGTGAACTTTCCTGACCAACACACATCTCGTCATAACATGCACAGAAACACAAACACACACAGATACACAAAATAATCACCCCAGTTGAACTGAAAATCAAAAAGTCTCAAAGACAAACAACAAAAAAACAAAACAAAGAAACTCTAAAAATCACAGAAAATATAGAGAAGCAAGGCATGCTGGGAGCTCCCTAATGGGTCTCAGCTCCTCCCAGTACTTGGACACTTGTACCACCCCTCAATGGTTTGTGCATTTAACAATGAAATAATGTATTTTTTACAGTAAAGAGATGTAAAAATTTGTATTTTGGCTAATAAAAATATTTACGGTATTTCACTGTTACAGAAACTGTTTTCAACCTTTTTAGAGTTTACAGTCATTTACTGTCACGGTTTTACAGTTTTCCACCGTAAAATACAGACATGTATTACAGTGCAGGAAGGAAATGTCAACATTTTCACAAACATTGTGAAAAAAAATTTCACTGGGACTTTTGCTCAGTGCACAACCTGACTACAGGCCTGACTACAAGAAATTCCAACGCCAAAAAGTCAGACTTCCTCATATGACCCTGGTTGCAGTACACCATTGTGTCTTCTTATATTGCATAATTACAACTTTAAACTGTGGTCTCCTGTGAGGAGTTGGTGTGTTCTCCTCTTGTCCGCGTGGGTTTCCTCCGGGTGTTCCGGTTTCCTCCCACAGTCCAAAAACACGTTGGTAAATGGATTGGCGACTCAAAAAGTGTTCGTAGGTGTGAGTGTGTGAGTGAATGTGAGTGAATGTGGGTGTGTGTCTGTGTTGCCCTGTGAAGGACTGGCGCCCCCTCCAGGGTGTATTCCCGCTTTGCGCCCAATGATTCCATGTAGGCTCTGGACCCCCGCGACCCTGAACTGGATAAGGGTTACAGATAATGAATGAATGAATGAACTCTGGTCTCAATGGTCGAATGGTCTCAATTTGTGTTCAAATATTTTTGTTTGAAAATGTATGTCAAAAAGTGCTTTTTTGTGCACATTATAAAGCCAAAGGTCTGTTTACAGCTTCTTGTATATACACCATTTGCTCCGAGAATATAATTTCATTCACCTATTCAGTTCAGATTTGAGGACAGTTACTGATGTTGTTTCACAAACGTAATTCCAACTCCATATTCCAGAGGTATTGGATGGACCTTCATCATACCTAAAAACACAATTCCACTGCTCCACAGCCCAGTGATGGGGGTGATATATACCACTTTAGCTGACTTTTATCCTGAAGTGTTGTTCATTTGCAGCTGCTCATCTGTTATCTGTTGCAGACAGCTCCTTTGTCTGTTTCACCAGTTAAAATCACCTTTCGATTATTCATCTCAGTATGTAATAATAATCTAATGTCAGCTGCATAAAAATAAAAGCAGACATTTTGTGCATTTGTCTCTTTTTGTGGTCTGGAATACAGCAAATACACTATTAGTGTTGATTTAACACTGGTGAATTTGCTGTGTATAAAGGATGAAGAAGAATATAAAAAAATGATTTTTTTTTAAAAATCAGCTTAATTACATAAATACAGCACTTTAAATTATTTGGTGTATTCATTATATGTGTTTTGACCTTTGAACTTTGGGCCTCTGTTCCTCTTGCACTTAATGCCAACTTCCTTTCAACATAGTTATTACATTGATGACAAACCGTTTGTAAGCAACAGGGTACAAAGTCTGGTGCTCAGCCAATGACCTAACTGCACTACATAAATAGTTATATTTAATCCTGTGGTCACGGAAATGTCCTTTCTTCGATGCCTGAAGTTGTCATTTACTAAAATATGAGTCAATGTCTGAACATGAAGAAAGCTGGAATACAGTCATCCAAGCATTTTTTTAACACTTTATCGGAACCCAGATCTAATCCAGTGTCTTGTGAAAAACATGTGGCTGTGGATTGTGAAGGACTGGTCATCTCTCACCCACATGGATATATATATATATGTTTATAACAAATGTTTATATTTAAAAATAGAATTCAGGGCATTAAAAATAGAATGAAGTTCAGGGCAGCACGGTGGCGCAGCAGGGAGGTTGGGGGTTCAAGTCCCGCTCCAGTTAACAGTCTGTGAGGAGTTTGGTAAGTTCTACCCGTGTCCGCGTGGGTTTCCTCCGGGTGCTCCGGTTTCCTCCCACAGTCCAAAAACACACGTTGGTAGGTGGACTGACGACTCAAAAGTGTCCGTAGGTATGAGTGTGTGAGTGAATGTGTGAGTGTATATGTTGCCCTGGGAAGGATTGTCGCACCCTCCAGGGTGTGATCCCGTCTTGCGCCCAATGATTCCGGGTAGGCTCCGGACCCACCACAACCCTGAATTGGAAAAGTTGTTTTAGCTAACGAATTAATGAATTAAGTTCAGCATTGAAAGACTGGAGTGTCACAACATTTTTGCTCATTTTCTAAGTTTAAGAACAATTCATCAGCATACTCTATGTAGAACAAAGTTATGAATATGACATTTTTTCATTTTATTGCACTATTCATATTTATTGCCTCAGTATCTGTGAAAAAAGTTTGGAATCATCCCAAAAAAAAAAACCCAGATATTTAAGATTCTTAGATATTATTGTTTTAACTACTTCTGCATTAAAATCACCAACACATTTCAGACGCCAAATCAATGTGAAATTATGAAAGAACAATAAAAAATGTGATTATGGTAAAACAGTAATTTTAATATATTGGCAAAATATAGTTGAGCTATAGAGTTATATATTTTTCTGCATGGTCTCTGAAGTTATGATATGTTGTATTTTTAGCATCCTTTTTTCAGTTCTGCTTTTATATTGTCAGTTGTGAAATTTTTGTTTTCATTCAGTGGCACATGCTCTTTTAGGGTTTTCCAAGTTGTACAAATGTTGAATCTGTTGTTGGACACCTCAACTATGAAAATAAACACCTACTTAACAAGAACTGAGTGTCAAAAGCAATGATACAAACCTATACCAAATTTGGGCAGATCAGTCTTGAGGCTTTTGATTTGTCAACAATTATCTTGACACTTTTTAACGCATTTAGCCAATCATCATAATCCACATATGTAAAGAAAGAAAAATCTAATTAGAATCTCTTTAGACTCTAATTAATCTAAAAAGTAAAAAACAGGAAAAAACAATATATGAAGATGGAAAATCCAACTTGAAAAACAAAAGCAAGTGTCTCAAAACTATTGTAAAAATAACAACAACTAAATATAATATCTATGTATAAGGTATATACATTTCTTATTGGTAACTGTTTTAACAGACTGACCTTCGAACTGCAATCTATTTTCACTTATTCAGTCTTAAATTTTAGAAATAATAGAGCTTGTTTTTATGTAAATAAACCAGGTTGAAAATAATCTGGTAAAAATTCTGGTTTTGGTACAAAATCCCCCCACAAACAAGTGAATCTCAAGATGAAATGATGGATGGATGGATGGATGGATGGATGGGTGATGAATGAACAGGCTCTTTTTTTGCGCAACTGTGGAGCCCTGCTTGTGACATCCTTTCCAATAAATTAAAGTATGCCAATGACCATAGGTATGAGAACAGCCTAACAATGTATTGAAATTATTTTTAAAATAGTGGAAAGAAGATGTTTAATGTGTCACCAGCTTTTTGCAGAAGAGAAATGGCTGGCGTTGAAGAACCAGAAAACCATAGGAGGATGTGATCCAGCTCCTCTCTCTTTGTGTTTTCGTTGGATTAGACTAAAACGGCCTCCTCCCAGTATATCCTAGCCCTTACCCTATCCCTAACCTCTCATGAAGAATGATTTGGATGTGGGTGGAGACGGACGTGATCCGACCCTACCCAGGGGATTCCTGTTTCTGTAGTGAGGAGTACTTGGAGAAATGACTACGTGGTTTGGCCTTAAGCTCAGTAGCGCACTCTACTGGTAAATATAGTTATAGTATTCGCCCGCTGTATGCTGGTACGCTAACTGCGTGTTCTCCGTAAAGACCGTATGTTAAGCATAGGTTTTTAGCCGTTAGCACTAAAACAGAGAGAAGATGAACGCACCGCCGGCCTTCGAGTCGTTTTTACTTTTCGAGGGGGAGAAAAAGTACGTTGGTCAGGTTAAGTATTACATAACATGGGCACCTGGTTTAGTACATAGCCTTAATGTAGTGGGATTGTGATTTCATACATGAGTCGGACAATTAGCTCGGTGGCTAATTCAGCCGGAGCCGTCTCATGAAGCAGTTATTAGCCAAGACAAAATAACAACAACCTTATCGCTATCATCGTCTATCATTATCAGCATCTAGTGTTCTAAAATAACTTCAACTAAATTACAGCTTTTGATACAGACTTAATTTTGTCTAAGTGTACCGTTACTATGATTTCTGTATTATTCCCATTTCCGATTACTGTAAGCTGCTTTTTAGCAAGATTTACTGCTTTTACACTCAGAGTATTATTAGGGCATTGTTTTAATGATTCTGTGGTGTTCAGTTAAATGCCTGAATGCGTATCATTCGAAGAAATTCTTGGCCATAATTCAGTTAATTCATTAATGCAGTAGTTTCAAGAGCCCATATCATGGGAAGTCTGAATTTCTTGGCCTTCTATATAATGTAGGATATGACTGTAGCATGTAAACAATGTTAAGAGTTATAAAATTCACAATTCAGTCCTCCTCCACACAACTCATCAATGGAACCTGCAGAACAGAACATCTTGAATGTGTTGTTTTGTGATGTCACATATCATATGCTTAGGTATGTTATTATGGTTGCAGGATTACAATAACCAAAGATACAAAGGTGCCAAATGCCTGTTTATTTACATTGAACAAAGAAGACCATACATTGGGGAACATAATCAGATCGTAAGTATACATATCTGTCTCACTGTATTCCCATACTCTTGGTGTGATATATATATATATATATATATATATATAATATTTGTGATAAAATATTTGTATAACTTTAGACATACTTAGTAATAATAACTCAATTTATATCCTTCCTCTCTGTCAGACAGCTACTGAAGGACCCTCAGGTGCTGTTTGCGGGATACAAGGTGCCCCATCCGCTGGAACACAAGATTGTAATTCGTGTGCAGACAACACCAGACTATAGTCCTCAGGAAGCCTTCACAAATGCCATTACTGACCTCATCAGTGAGCTGTCTCTGTTGGAGGAGAGGTTCAAAGTAAGTTAAATATTGGTTAATTATTATGTATACCAAAAATGCAGAAAAAAAATATACAGTAAAATTTGACAAATTGTCTTTTATACACAATTTCTACTACTACTACTACTACTACTGTTGATTTGCAGCTCCAGGGTTCCATATTCTCTTCATTTATGACATTTCTAACAAATTAGGACAATATTATCATTAAAGGTTTGGTCATAAATCAATGCTCAAGCAATTTGGACTCCTTGTTGTCACATCATGATTTTTACTTGTGGATATCAAGCTTTTTCTTTTGACTTACCACTTGTGCATCTCGTTACTTAATCTATTCTCTGATTTGTAGGTTGCCATCAAAGACAGACAGGAAGGCATTGAATAAAGACTATCAATTTGTGGATGTTCACTGATTACATCAATCTCAGAATTAACTGTAATTAAGTTTATCCAGTTTGGACTGAATCACTGAGTTACATAGCCCCTTCAACATTCAGCATTCAGTTTCTCCATCTCGACCCAAGTGAAGCCTGAATCTACTGAAAAAGTTCCTGTGAATCACTTATATTGTTGAATATTGCTTTAGCATATAATTTAGAATTATTTGGTACAGTGACATTTCTGCAGGTATTTCCCTGAATGCCCTACAAAATAACTGCAGGATCCTGTGTTCCTTTGTGACTTGATTTTGATTTAATTAATAAACATTTTTCTATGACATGCCTGGACTGTTTTATTCTAACCTGTAGATCAGGGGCTGAATCGCAAAAGGCACCATCCTTTCATAGTGTGAGTTCTAAAATTTTGGATTTGGAGTCCATATAGTGCTGTGTGAAACGGTACATGTGGCTTAATCCTGAATAGCCCTTTGCTAGACATATTATGCATACTTTATGTGGTGGAGTCATTATTTTAAAGTCACCCTGTGGTCATTTATTAAACATGTAAAACCGTTTGTGAGAGTTCAGCCATGGCATCGATCGTTTGTTTCATTTATGATACCTCTTCTAGGGTTTAAACAACAAACTGACGCGTTAACTGGGTACTAAAAAGGAGGGCGTCTTAAAGATATAAATAGTGAACTACCTAGGAACCATGGAACTGTTTTATTTTTACCCCGCATTGTACGTCGCTGTTTCTAGAGGGACAAATTAAAGTGGTGCACAAAGTTTCTCGGATGGCTGAAAAACAGCAGAGTGTAAACTGCGGCTGTAAAGGGATCAGATCGTGTCTGATATGTGAGAAAAACGACGGGAACCATTTACAGAAGACGACACACACGGTAGGTTTAGCAGAGCCCAGGTGAAGTCACATATTAACAACTACACTTGCTTTTAAATGGACGCAATACTGAGCACTATGGCTGTATGCTAATAACCGTCTGTGCACTACCTAGGCAAATACAATGAAGAATCAGTATCAAGCTTCATTGGCCATGTATGCCAATACAACGAATTAAGGTTACAGTAGCTCAAAGAACATAGATTGTCAGTGTTTCACAGAAGTACTGAAAACAGAAATAGTACCAAAAATACAATCTCACACACTCAAACAGTAATACCTGTAAAGTTTACGTTGTGCATGTTTAATATTAAAGTGCTGGGTGCAACGGTTATGTACTGTAGTGGCAAAGTGACAAGGGTAGGTGAGAGAAGGTCTTGAAGACGCACTAGTTGTACAGTTTAAGTATTAGAGGATGGAGTGTGTAGTTTGTATTATACACCAAGAATTTTAACGTGCAGAAGAAAGAAGAGATATAGTGTTTTGTGAAACAGTAATGTCAATTGTTCAGAAGTGTGATGGTGGTCCTGATCCTGGCTAAAGCAGTTTTAAAGCGCTGGCCTGAGTGGAGGTCCTGGAACAGGTGGTGTCTCGGGTGTGAGGATTGGAGATGATTTTCTATAAACGCTTTCTGTTCTGGAGCTGTTTTAAACTTCTGTTAAGTTTTATCTGTTGAGCTTTTTGAGTTGATTGGTACTTGTCTCTTTCTAGCTACATTATGATTTTACATATGATCCAGAGTCAAAGCTAGCAGTACCAGTCAAGGCTGGAGTTCAACAGCCTTTTCCCTTTCCTGGTGTCTTTCTATGGGAAAACTTTATCTCAGAAGATGAGGAGAGGGAGTTGGTGACAAAAATGGATCAAAACATCTGGAGAGAGTCCCAGTCTGGTAGGCGAAAACAGGTATGTTTTTTTTTTTTTTATTATTATTATTATTTTTTTTTTTATTCCATTTGTCTTATATTCGTGTTTCAAAATATTTAATTGAAATGTGTGTTTGGGTTCCTAATGATTCCAATTTATTTAATTTAGGATTTTGGCCCAAAGGTGAACTTCAAGAAACGGCGTGTTCGAATCGGGGGCTTCAGTGGCCTTCCTGCTGTCAGCCACAAACTGGTGGATCGAATGACCAAAGAACCTATGTTAGCTGGATTTCGCCCAGTGGAGCAATGCAACTTGGACTACGACCCTAAAAGAGGCTCAGCTATTGACCCTCACTTTGATGACAACTGGCTTTGGGGAGAACATTTAGTCACCATAAATCTTCTCTCTGACACTGTTGTCACGATGAGTTTAGACGAAGGCTGGGGTGACATGAACCAAGGGGAAATTAGTGTAGCTATAAATTTACCAAGGAGATGTTTGATTGTGCTTTATGGTGAAGCTCGGTATCGATGGAAACATGCTATTCACCGAAAAGATATTCAGAGCAGGAGAGTGTGCAGCACCTTCAGAGAATTGTCTGCTGAATTTCTGGAGGGAGGAGAGCAAGAGAAACTGGGCCTGGAATTGTTGGATATAGCATTGAGATTTAATGGAGTTCCCATAAGTAACTAACAAATATATGTATGTGTGTGTGTGTGTGTGTGTGTGTGTGTGTGTGTGTGTGTGTAAAACTGTGAAAAACATCTCTCAAATTGCAAGAAAACTTTCATCAAACACACTGACTGGCTTTTTGTTGTTGGACATGTTTAAAGTAAAAAAATCCACAGGAATATTTATTGGTTGATATTTTTTTATTTGTTTTTAAAATCCTATAGCAATAATTTTATAATGTCAATAAAAATCTGAAATGTCTGAAAATGTCATCGATTTTGTTTTCATTGTCAACCAGGAATTGAGATTTATTTTTCACCATAAACACACACTGATCAGTCATAACATTATGTCCACCTTGTGTCAATACTTAGTGACCATTCTTTCAACTCCACTAATCATACAGGACCACATTGTGTTTCTGCAATGACAGATTGTAAATTTGCCAACTTTAAAACTGTTCTTCAATGACCACAGAGCAGGTTTATATTTTATGGTATATTATTTTCAGTGCTGCAGTGGTGTTGTGATTTCTTAGAGTGTATTGAGTTGGTTCAATTGGTTCAGACACAGCAGTGCTGTAGGAGTTTAAACACTGTCCACTAAGAATTACAAAGTGCTATTACATAGTCGCAGGAGGTGAGAGAATACCAATTTTCCCACTTGTAAATTGCATAGCAACCGCATACGGACGTTATGTTTACCACTGGTAATCTCTGGATTCTAGATGCTGAGGTGTGACGTATATCGCGACCCTTCACCTCTTCATTTGGATTGTCTCGTTATGTATGTATGTAGATAAAAGTCTAATTTTATGATCAGATTTTATTACTCAAAAGCATTTAGTTGTTATATATAGTCGTACTTGAAGTAGTACCACCTAGTATATACAACATTCCGATTAGCACACGGAAGTGTAGAAACAAGTGGTCAAAACGTTATCGCTGTTCGGGTGTTTCAACGTAAACCACCTAATGTGCCACACTCAAGATGGCGGATTAAAGACTCCACTGTGGGTGGATCTGCAGAGTTATGATGTCAGAGGTCAGTGAACTTTTCCCGGGAAAACAGACGGCGTTCAGAATCAGAGTAAGTACAGAGTACTGTGTAAAGATTTCTTTTATATTTAGCTTAGAGAGTGTAGTTATATCACCATGTAGCTCATAAGGTCATTTAACCCTACTCCGAACTTGCTTCATATTCGAATTTCCACCTTAAGTTCTACCTTAAATGTAACTTTCTGTTTGTAGTCCTAGAGCATGGACATATGCTTTTTTACGACGATGAAAGAGACTATTCTTACGATGTTCTTCAGTGTAATAAAAATACAACATTGCTCTCCTTTCTTTCTTGTAACTTGCATTAAATAAAATGTGTCCTTATTGATGTTCACAATAATGGTGCACAACTGGAGATAAACCTGAAAAAGTAACGCAAGCCCTAAGGCTGTTTCAGGGGTGTGAACAGCAGTGTTCGACTATAGTTCAGTGGGTGGGTGTTAAATGGCCACTTAAGTCATGTCCGGTCTCTTTTAATACAAAAAGATGGGATACATTAACATCTAAAAGCTTTTGCTTTAACCTGAAACCTCGGAGTATACCCCAGTCCTATTAAAGTCCATCATTTTGTATATCCGTTTCAGTAGTTGTGCCGCCATGGAAAAGATTACAGAGAGAATACTGCTGGAGAAAGGCTCCCCAAAAGCAAACAAACTGGATCAGATTAAGAGTCTTAAGTAAGTGCTGCCTTACAAAATTATTCCCTTTATAACTGGATATATCATCAATATCCTTATATATTGCATTATTCTTTTTTTAACATGTATAACTATGTCATATGGTTGCTTTCTGTGAGGGAACTGGGCATTGTAGGGTGCAGACACCTGGTATTTTCCACCTCACTGTCATAATTTCTTATTCTGTAATGGAACAAAACATCCCCATGAACATTAAGATAAGATTTTTCACTTCTCTCTCCAGTCTCTCTCGTCTAGGTCTTAAGAGTTCGGACCTCTCCGTGTCCCTGCTTTCTAAGCTCTCTAGGCTGGAGCAATTAGACCTCTCAGGCAACATGCTCCAAAAGCTTCCCAAAAAACTTTCTCTGCCTTGTCTGAAGATTCTTGACCTCTCCAACAACGACTTGGAAGATGTGACCTCTCTTGAGACTCTTAGCAGTTTGGAGGAGCTTAGACTGGAGGACAACCTGTACCTCACTGTAAGAGATTTCCTATGACCTAACATGGGTATAACATTTTGTATCTGTCATTTTGTATATTGATGTCATCTCAGAATTGCTTTGTGTTTTGGTAGGTTAATGACGAGCACAAATTGACATTCCTCTTGCCCAATCTGAGAATGTACAATGGGAAGGACATCAGTTCCACTGCCTATCACATCCGCCACGTCAGCAGTGAGATCCTAAAGAAGAGGGTAGGAACCTACACAAATTTGTGCAATGTAGAAAGGCTGAATTGATATTAAAATACAGATTCTGTGCAAGCTGAGTTTTCCTTTGTGAATTTATACTGGACTCAGTGCTGAAATTTAATGTATATTTGATGCAGAAAAAGTGGTATAAAATTATTTAGGATAGGTTTGAAGAATTTTAAATATAAAACTTAGTAAAATGTATTTATTCTGACTGGCAGATATGTATTCAAACATGTAGAATATTACTATAAGGTAGCAAGTTAAGAGTTTTCTAACAACAAGTTGAAATTTTAATATACGCTTTAAACAGTTAGATGCAGAAATAAATGAATTGGATGTTTGTATGGAATAACAGCATCTATCTGGTTGTATGTCTCTTACAGGTGATTGGAGTGTGGGAAAAAGACTTTAGTTTGCCTGATCCATTAACTGCACAAAGCCTGGATGTTGTTAAGAAGAAATTTATTAATGCAGCCTGTCTTCAAGTCAAATATGGCCCCAGCTCTTTAAATGATTACACCAAATGGAGGGTACATGTCTATGTGTTTTTGATTGAATATAAATACTTTTTCAGAATCAGCAACCACTAACATTTTTTTAGCATTGGTGAATAGATTCACAAAACAAAGAGAATACAGAGAAAATGAAGGTGTGATTAGAGTGAGATGTGTTCAGAAGCCATTCTACTCTAAATGCCCTTATATTATGACTAGATGCGGATTCCATTGTCTGCACACGTTCTGCCACAGATTCAGACACGTGAATCGAGTTGAAAAATGCTCTGCTTGAAATGAAAACCCATAAACAGCAGGTATAATAAATGGATAATTAATTGTAAAAGTTATCACAGGTGAATTCTTGTGGTTCTTGTGTGTGCTACACTGTCAGAACAGAGCCTAACTGCACAGATTAGTTGGAAAAGCATATATACATTCATTCAGGGTCACGGGTCTGTAGCCCCTCCAGAATCACTGGGCGCAAGGAACACACCTGGAGGGGGCGCCAGTCCTTCACAAAGCTTATATGTAAAATAAATGTAGCATGTATAATTATTAGCTGGAATAAAAGCTTTTTGCACAAAGTTTACATACATAGTGTACTTAAATTAGTACTTAAAGTATCAACTTCATTTAACTGTTTTTTTTTTCTTTTTCCTAACGGGGTTCAGGTTGAAATGATTGCACAAGAGTACCTTAAATCACTGACTGACCCAGGAACTGCAGAGGCTGACGATACTCCAGAGACTCCTGTTAAAGACAATGAAGTAAGACAGTTAGATAAACATACCACAACTGTATGAAAACCTACACAGTTTTGTTAAACAAAATATTTGAAGTTTTTTGTTGATTTTGCTGTTTTGTTTTACTTGGATCAAATATTAATTAGGAAATGTGTCTTTTTTTAGACCATTCCCTCTCCTCCCAAGAGAAAGCAGGGTGAGTGTACTGAAAATGGTACTACAGAAATATCTCGGAAGAGAAGTGCAGGAAATAATGCAGCAGCTACTGAGGCCAGTCCACGGAAATCAAGTAGATTGTCTAGCGCTGTTTCTGTGGAGACAAGTCCAAGAAAATCCTCCAGAATACAGAGCACTCCTCAGAAATCACTCCCGTTCTTATCCAGCCCAAAAAAGACTGTAAGGAATGGTGGAACTACTCCTGAGTCTGGTCACAGAATATTGAGCCGTCTGCAGAGCACGCCACAGAAAACTGCAAATCTCACTGCAAGTCCCAGAAAGGCCCCTGAGACCCCCAGTAGATCAGAGAAAAGACTTAAAGCTCCACAGAGCAAAAAACCCACTACTCCCAACAAGACAGAAAGTAGAACACCAAGAAAAACAACCAAATATGAAGTTCCTCAGGTATGAAAAAACATGTATAAAAATATTATACAGTATATATTTTTGTTTTTTGCTGTATGATTTAAAGACAAAAATCAATATAGTTAGAAAAGAGAAAATATTGATTTTCTTTGGAGCCGAATACAAATAAAAAAAACCACATAATCAGAGCAGTTTTATTTGTATTGTCATGTTATTGAGTCTATACTGAATTAAAAAAAAAATTAAATCCTAAAAGTTAGTACAACACCTAGTCATCCTAATCCCTCTCTCCTGCATATGTTTGTCTGTCACATCTCTGTATTTCATGTATTGTGGCCAATGGCTCATCAGTGTCACTGGCTGATTGTTAAAGTTCTCTTTCTCTCATTCTGTGTTAGAAGCCAGCCAGTCTGCAGCCTCTTCATGTCCTGCAGTGCCACAGTAAACAAAACAGTTCTGAGGACTTCAGCACTCAGCTATGGGCCTGTGCCTTCGAGCCTGTACAGGATAACTGTGGTGAGTGTTTAACCCATCCCAATAAATTCCCTGCTTTTGTAATCCAGTGTTTTGGGAGCTTTTCTTAGTTCTGAACATTTTGTAGGGTTTTCCTAGGTGTCAGCGGGATGAAAGTCTCAGAAAGAAAAAGATGAGAAAAAAGTATCTTACATACATTTAAGATTTTTATAATGTTTAAAATATCTTCTAACAAACACGTATTAATTATATTTTCAGAGATTATGACAAAATTATGACTGGTTGCAATAAAATGCTAATTTAAATTGTTTACAGATCTCTCATATGTTCATATTTTTAGTAGTATGTGTTAGTGATATTTCTCCTTTGTTTAAGATGCCAGTGGCAGCGTAAGGACAATAGCCACTTGTGGAGGGGAGACTGTATGCGTGATAGACTGTGAGTCTGGTAATGTGCTGAAGAAATACAAGGTCCCTGGTGAGGTATGTTACTTGTTTTAATAATCCAATAGTACAGTTACCACCAAGTGGCAAGATTCTCCACATAATCATCAAAATTTTGTTCTAAAGATGTTAAGTGGCTTTTTCTCAAATTTGCCCTGAAATGATCCATTTATAAGTTTCTTTCTTCTCATAGGAGTTCTTTACATTGGCCTGGACCACTTTGTTGATGTCAAGGGAAGGGGGCAATGCTCGCCCCTGCAGAATCCTGGCAGTGGGTGGGAAGAGAGGAATGGTGAAGCTCCTCCATCCCAGAGTAAATCTGGCATTCGGAGAGTTCCGTGTCAGTCGCAAACCCATCTCCATCCTCCGCTTCAGCCCATGCCAAAACAGCTTCCTCTTTAGTGAGTGCAGAGAAAAGTTTACTGTCTATATCACATATTGATATTCCTTCTAATCTGATTTTTACTGATACTTTTTGATAGATTCCCCTTTTAATGTATTTTAAATAGCAACATTCCTAAGTGGTTTCACAGGAAACGAACACAACAAAAAAGCTTATGATTTTACTGAGCAGAGTTTAGCTTAAAATCCCAATCCATGCCAATCTAAACTTGTGTCTTATTTTATAATTGGGATATTTTTGTACATTTTTAGCTGGGACATATGACAACAAGATTATCATGTGGGACATTGGAGGGCTGGACCGTGACTACAATTTTAAAACAAGGTTTGTGGCATATACAGTTTTCTCTCTGACTTTTTTAAACGGATTTTATGTTCATAAAAAATGAAAATAGGTGAACATTCCATCCATCCATTATCTGTAACCGCTTATCCAATTTAGGGTCGCGGGGGGTCCAGAGCCTACCTGGAATCATCGGGCGCAAGGCGGGAATACATTGTGAACATTGTATATTTAAATGTATAATCCTAAAGTAAAATATATTGTTTATATTCCAATATTTTTAAAATTGCTCCTCCATTCACATATGAATATTTAGTGGATTTTGCCAGAATAATACTGACTAATGCCAAATTAGTTAGTATTAATTAATTGTACATTGAATATTCATTGAATAATTTCTGTAACAGTCTCAGTGAAATACTTGTGTTGTCATATATTTACACCCTTAAGGGCCAAACGTTTAGTATAATACCATGTGCTTCCTGTTTTAATAGACAGCTGCTAGTTCTGGACACGAACTCCACTCCGCTGCAAATTTGCCTGCCGCCCTTGTCCCCGAAAACACACCTCCTCTCAGCCTGTGACAACGGCCTATTTAGCTTTGATATCCAGCTCAGCAAAAACACACAGAAAAGGTGCGCTTTTAGCTAATGATGAAATGATGACCACCAAGCCTGTCTTGAACTGAAAGAGAATGAGGTGATAGAATTGAGAACACAGGTTGTAGAATGACTTGAATTGAAATATCTGCCCAGTCTCTGTATTGTCTTTAAAGGAGAATTCCACTTTTTTTTATATATATATTCAGCGTAATTAAATAATGGAAATTTGTAAAAAAAAAAAAATTATTTATTTTTTTATTTTTTATTTATTACATTTAAAAAGGTTGATTGAGGGGACAGTTAACTAATAAATATCATTAATATAATGTATTAAATAATCTGACCTTTACTGGTATATGCATTTAGGTCAGCGGAGATGGAGATTGTATTTCCTGTGTACAAGAAAAAGGAAAAGAATTGTGATTATCGCACTATTGATGGACTCAGCTTTCTTACAGATGATATAGTAGGTGAGTAAACTTTGTTTCACTGCTTGAGGAGGTACCAGTAATTTTTTAATGACTAACACTTGGTGAACCTCAGGGACATTAAGCACTTGATGCTTAGGGTTTGTAATACAGTCTGTAAATTCAGCAGGGTTGGTACAACAATGACTATGGCTATTTTAATTTGACTGGAATTGACTGGGGTCATTCTTTTACTGTGTTGTTTTTTTCTCAGCCTCTAAGAGCCAAATGCAGGGATCTATTTATCTTTGGAGCTGGAGAGATACTTGTACTTCACGGAAGAATAAGAAGGAGGTCTCTGCTGTAATCCTAACCGAGCTGCTGTGGTCCACCACAGACATACCATACTTGTCTCTAAACACCTGCCCAGGTAACCAGGGTCAAGTCTAGTCTTTACACCCGACCATTCTTTTTATCTTAATTAAATTGATGCTGTGTCTATATGTTTAAATATGACTGGTTCATATTCAAGAAAGAAGTCCAAAGTCATTTTTTCTTAGAGACGAGTTAGATCTGGTTGTGAGACGTTAAGAATTTAGCAATACTCAAGCCATATTTTCTCTATAATGCAATTTGCAAAATGGGACTTGAAAAGCTGATACAGAAAACAAATAATGTCTAGTTATAATTTTTTGTAATTCATCAAAAAACAATATGCACAATTATTGGTAATAACATCACCATAGTAGATGATCATGTTTCTATATAAACAACTTATATCTTATGTTAGAGTAAGGTGAGTACAGTATGGTAAACTACAGTACGACCAATGTAAACGTAAAACTGCTGAAGTTTTGTTTTGACATCTTCAATCATTCATTAATTTAGTCCTTAATGTGATTTTTACCACTCCTCAGGGTTTGGCTACGTGGTGTGTGGAGATGATAAGGGAAGACTATGGACATACCACATCACAGATCTTGAGAGGTCCAACCTCAAGAGTGGGAAACCAGTTTCTGCTACTGAGGTTTGAGCAAGAATACAAAACTGTTGCCTAAACTCTAGTCTTAACTCTACCTTTGTCTTATTGACTATTTTGTGGTACATTTTGTAAACTTTAATTCATAGTTTCATTTGTTAAACAATAACATTAAAGCCCCCTCCAAGCATAAATCCTGTATTGCTTAAATAAGTGGTTAACATAACTTTACATATTTCTTTTCATTCAGTTCAAGTAGATCAGTAAATTTACAATTAGTCACGGTCTCCATCTACACTTACCCCACAACCACTTGCCTGCAGCTTCAGCTAGTATGGAAAACAATGCAAGTATTTGGGATTGTCTCCTTAGTTTTTTGCGAAATAATAAAATCCTTCACCATGGTGCTGACTGCTTATTTTGCTGATAATACATCTTCTAGCATAAACACCACATGGAGACCACATTGAGATATGTTCATTAGAGAGGAATATTTAACTTTAGAGTTTATGCTTGAAGCTTCAGCAGGTCTGAATACTAGTCAGTAGATGGCACTATCTGATGTGTTTTCAGATCATGAGGACGAGTATGGTTTTCTTTCCCTGTATAACAGACACTTTCCCATTAACACATTGATGCATTTGTTGTTTAAGGTGCTTGACTGGCCATCTCTGGTTCGACCTGGTGTGGGAGCAGTGGAGGGGCCTTCTATCAATAGTGTTGCCATGGATCCTGAACTTCATTACTTGGTGGCCCTTAGCGACAAGAACTTGTTGGTGATTTGGAAGAGAGTGTCTGCCTGATGGACAAAACAAATCAATGGAGCAATCTTCCTGCAGTTCACCTGAAACATTTTAATCTTAAAGATTAACTGGAGTAGGCACTCAAGCTCCATTGGCAGTTATGAGGACAACTTTTAAGTAATCGACATTTTAAAGAATGAATATAGTGCTTTTATTTTTTCCAATTCCCAGTATGGCTTGATTCAATGTTCAGAATATCATGTTATTTTTCTTTTTTTATAATGCTTTGTTTGTTAATGCTGATCTGGAATCAGCAGTTTTGTAATGTGCCATTTTCTAACTAGAGGGGAAGGCATTATTGTATTTTATTTTTAATACTTGTGTGGTTTTTTTTTTTTGGTTTTTTTTTTACATTTTCATTATTGCAAAAAGCATGTATTGCTTCTAAAGAATATCTCACTTTACAGACAAATGTGTTTTTCTCTGAACAGTAAAAAAGCTCAACATTGTCACACTGTCATTATATTATTTTAACGACAGTTATTGGCCACATTGTATGATCAAGTATGACTTGGTATTTTTTAAGTTATAAAAGTTGTATTAGAATAATTATAATTGAAACAGATTTATAACAATTCAAATAGTTACATAGAACAGTATAATCTACCATGAACAAAATAGAAACTGGAGTCTGCTGTAACAGGTCATGATCCATGGATCAATATGCTCATTTGTCTGTAAGCCAATGAAGAGGATATGGATGTCTAACAAAAGAAAAAATAAAACTATATTATCTGTTGGTACCAGCCCCTGCGTTATTGTTTGGTTGCCAGAGACAATGGACTTAACCTAAATCTTAATGCCCTAAGCAGCATGGACATTGAGATATACATTAAGGGCTGAAAGACTTGTTGCTTTAAAGTGCAATGAGCCACCTGTAAAAATGCTTGTGACTTTTTCAGGCTAGTTATAAAGGGAAGTTTCTTTGACTTCAAGTGTGCTTCATAATTAAAAGCTTGTAGGCCAAGTCTGATCATAACTGAACATGTTTTACTCTAAAAATTCACTTAAAACAACTCTGAAAGTCCTTATCATTATAAGAAATGCAATGCATTAACATTTTTAAAACTCAATTTTTTTTGGTCTTATTTTAGAGCATTAGCTGGTCATGATCTGCAACTCATCATGAGTATGTCACAAGCAAATTAAGCAGCAGATCTCTGGGTTAAAACTTTTTTTCAATTGAGCCAGGAAAACTGAGCTCAAATTTAAGAATGTCTAATGGAAAAAAAGGCTAAGGGATGTTCAGAGTTCAGAGCCCTGGTCCAGGCTATGCTTGTCCTGTTGTTTTTAACCGAATAGTTCACATATGCAGACACGCCCCGTCTGTGCCCTGATTGGTTAATAAATCGCGTCTTTTGACACAGGCGCAGCATCAGCATAAAATAGGCCGTGTATCTTGCTGTGGTGATTATGGGGCAGTAGTGGATGGCTACGTGCCTTTGTGCACAGAAGCGCAGTCTGATTTTCATGGCCTGCTAGAGGTCGGTTGTGTCTACACTTAAGGGGAAAAGGGGAGCGTGCTGTTCCCTTGAAGACCAGTGGAAATGCCGCGCAGGTTGACGAGCCGAGCCGTACGGGCGCTGGGATCCGGAGTTCCGACCTCTATCATGCGGCTCCTGTTGCCTCCAAAACCCGCCTCAGCAGCTCTACGCTCGGCTCTGGAGAACGGTGTCCACGCTAGGTTTCGCTCAACGTCGTCCATCTCCAGCTACACAGAGCTGGCCAGAGAGAGATCTAAAACCGTTACGTCTTTTTACAACCAGTCGGCCATTGACGGCTCCGCTGAAAAGGTAACATTAACGTTTACGGTGAATGTTCGCTGTGTTCAGGAGTGGATCTAACATCCCGTTAACGTTCTGTACAGTAACATATTTTCACTGAGGCTCGGTTACTTACAGTAACAGTTAACTGCGGTAACGTCTAGTACCAACTGTAAGTTAGCGTGAACGTTTAGGCAATGTTACGGTGAACGTTGGAACGTATGCTTATTTTAAGTCCATAATTTCATTTTGTATTTGAAAACGCTGAGAAAAGTACCAATAGCAACAAACAATTCAGACCACACTTAAGGTAAAACACTGATATTTTGATGCATTGAGGCGGAAAATTCGACTACAGGGTACATTTTGTCCCGGGTACCACAGTGTACGGGGTATAGCTCCAGCACATAGCATTAGTTGCCTGGTTAGCTAAGCTTGTCAACGTTAACGTATTTGTGCTAAATCTCAAACGGCTCAGTACTCACTACATGGGACATATTTGTAGATCACAGTTATAGGTTTCAACTTAAACATTGCAGAGTAAGTTGTGCAACTAATGTCTTAATGTAAACCACTTTCTGTTAGACATATTTAATGTATGAAATCCGTTACTGAATTACCTAAATAGTGACCTACATAGGGAGTATGGAGTCATTTGAGACTCAGCCTTGGCCGTTTGGTCACATTGTTATTGTTCCTTCGATGTAGCTAACGTTAGCTGAGTTACATTATTTTTGTTTTCAAATTTACATAATTATTTTGGTGTTACATTCAACTAAATTTAGCTGGTCTGCATGCTAATTATCCAACTCATGAGCTGTCTAAGAAACATTTAAAGCCAGTGATTATGTCTAAGGTCTTTGAACCGTCGTGCCGCAGACTTGTTTGGACTGTACTGTTTTTACACTTCTTGCGAAATGGTTTGTATCGCAGCGGAATGTGTAACGTAGCCGTCTCCTATCTGCTGCCCTCCTAATGTCAATATCACAGGAGGGTATTCCCGATCACAGCAGGTTAACACAAGGTCAGCCAGCAGACATTGGGCTTTCCTAAATTCACATTTGATTAACAGCATTGGAGGGCCCAGAGTGTCATTATAAGTCAAGCATACCTAGCTATATCTCCAAGTTGATTACCAATAAGGACGGTGAAAAGGTATATGTGGTTGTGAATATTAGTATATTTTATAAACCGTGCTGGGGAATGTACTGTAGCTCGGCTCCCTTTGGAGTCGACTCATTTGAATCAAATTGATTCATAGGGTTGAAAACTGATGATCGAGTCTGTTCCACAGAGTCATTTCTCAATTCACATAAGAAAGCCATTTAATTATAATAACCAAGGTGGGCGCAAATATTAGCTAAACAGTCCCCCTGGCATGGGTGATCTCCATATATGTCAAGTTATTATTGTTTTTGAGAGATGTATACTGATGTATCAATAATACATTTTCCCAGTAATTCTATGCCTATTTCGGACAATGCCAGACCTCGTTCTGCATGAGATACAACAATGTGGCTTCACTGACAGTTTGTGTGTTTGACAGTGCTCTGCAGTCTGTCTCCTATTGAAAATATGTGGCTCATCATAAAGAGGAGAATACGACAAGTGCAATCACAAACTTAAGCAGCTCAAGTCTTGAATACAACAGGAGTCCTGCTGTACCATCATTTAAGCTAACTCTGTTTACTTCCCTATCGAGTCTATAGCCCTTCTTTCCATTGTGTAACAATAAATCCTCTAAATTGCAGTGACTGAGATTTTATTTATAATCATAGACAAGATAAGATGTAAAATATCCTATGTCAATCCATTAGAGCTTCACATAGGGCCCACCCCATTCTCTTCCTACCTGCAGCCACATCATTTCTATTGTTCCAATCCTACAGTTACACACTAAGGTTGCTGTGTCTGTTTATGATTCGATCAGCTACCCTTAACATCTACGGTTACTCACTGAGCCCATCACACGAGTACCCAAACCACCCACTGCATCACTAGCTCTTCACAGGATTAATCGGGTAGGCACCTCCCCTTGTCAGTCTTTTGTTGAATTCTGCTCACGACAACTCCGGAAGACTCAACAGTGAAGTCTGGCGTCCCAGACCCACCCCCCTCCAAGCTAGCTTTGCAGTCATACCTTACCCTTAGCCATCAACAACCACAAATCCCCACTGGCCTCCCTGGTGACTAAGGCTGTATCTAGCCCCACTGGTACAGTTAATGCATGCTCAGTGCCACCAGTTCCATGTGATCTTTACGTGCTGCATCACCAACCACCACAGCAGCACCTCTATAGTGCATTTCCCCAACTAGGCTGTGTTCTCCTTAACCACTGACTAGACCTTTCACTAGTTTCCGGCTCCTGATGCCGAACTGCGCAAGCAGGGATGTGGCAGACTTGGCTACAAATCCCCTAACACCCATCTCCACCCATCTAACATGTGCCTGCCACCCACGTTCCCTCACCTCAGCCACCATCTGTTTACTTCCAGAGTACAGCAGGAGAAGTTAAACTGTCACTTTTTGTTGTCCCGTGATGAACTTGAGGTATCAAACTCCACGCTTAAGTTCTCTTCTCGTAATTTATGAAAGTACATACCCTAATAAAAGTATATTTAAAAAAAGCAGACTACTCATCTAAGTATGTTGAGGGTTGTTTTTAGTAACGTAATGTTTCTACACTTGTAATTATATTTAATTGGACTCTTATAGATGACCTAAAATTAAGGCAACCTACACAATTTTTTATTTTTATATGTAATTTTTTTTTACCTCCTCAGCCTTCTGTCAGACTTACACCAGGCACCTTACTCTATGCTGGCAAGTCTCCAGATGGAAGCCATATCCTGGTAATTACAGCTTCTATTTCTATGACTAACTAGTTCCATTATTGAAACTATGATAAAGCTGTCATAGCATTTAAGCTTTTAGGCTATGTAGCAGAAATAGATCCCTTATCGGACATTTAACGTTCTACTATTTTTGATTGAAGTTACTATGTTCAGAGGGCATGTAATTTTTGAGCTGTATACTGAACTGTGATATGTATGTGATGTTTACAGAGCAGTGCAAGGTACTTGCACAAAGAGTTGCCTGTCCGTATTGCTCATCGTATCAAGGGTTTCCGTAGCCTGCCTTTTATTATTGGCTGCAACCCCACTATCCTGCAAGTGGTGAGTCTTTTTTAAATTTACCCTTTCTCTCTAGTAGTCCGCTCATACCCCAGATCTAGTGTTTACTGTCCTTATCAAATGAGTCTTGGAGAAAGCGAACTTTCTACAAATGGTGCTAATACCAACTGCATGAAAAAAAAAAAAAAAAAAAAAAGTCCCTATTAAGGTGTGATCAGACTTGTCAGATTTTTTTTTTCATTAAAACACATCCTCATGCTCTGTAGGGTCTATTAAAATAAGTGTGAATATTCCCTTTCAAGCTCTGGTGCAGTTGAGCAGGTGAGATTTGGTCCTTCATATGAATGCAGTAAGAACCAAAGGCATCTAAACTAACTAAACACAAGACGTGATGTCCCAAAATGTAACAGTAATTGTGCTGCAAGGCAATGGAGTGCATTTAAAAACAAAAAACGGGCAGAGGTCATCTCTAAATCTCTCTGTAGTGTTCCTTCTTTGGTTTGTGTAGTCGAGGATTTTCTGTGCTTTTTTTGACTTTATCCATTTTACCACATTTTGAGTTACCAGTTGGTAAAACTACACCCAGGTTCACAAAATCCCGATAAATGCATCAAGCCCAGCTGACCTGAAGACTTGCTTGCAACATAAGTCATATGTTCATCATGTCTTGCTTACCTTGTTTCGGTGTGAACCAAAACAATGTATCATTATTGTATTTGGTCTGGACAATGGGAACTGAACAACAATTAAAAAAAATAAAAATAAAAAAATTAAGGTTGTTAGATTTAAGGCAATTATTGTTGAGACGGCACCACTGTAGCATGTCGTCTTGTTTTTAGTGTGTTATATAAGGGCAACAGGATTTAATACAAATTATGCAAGTAATTGATAAGAAAATAACATTATCTTTTTAAATTCAGTAACTAAACAGGTTTGCTGTTAGGATTATGTCTTGGATTCAACAGAGTCTTGTTCACTTTAATTCTGAGTTTAATGTCACAGATCTTTAGTTTCCACAGTTGCTACAGTATCTTTGCATTGTCAAAATAAAGTGTTACAACGATTCAAGGCTGAGAATAAGAAGAAGCTTAAATAAGTATCTTGAACCATCTGAACCTTTGACAATGTATTTCAAAATGACAAGGGATAGTGAGCCTTTTTTTCCCTCCCCCCTTTTCTTTCCCCTTTCTCGTGCTGCTTATAATTCAGCTTATCCTGTAGTGCTGAGCTGAAGCGAATGACTGATGAATGAGATTTGCAGAACTTTTAATAAAATGTGTGTTGTTAAGCACTTCTTGAATATTTTATTTCTATTGTTAAGTCTGTCAGAACTTGTCAGAAATTTCTTTACACTGTGTGTTTTATAATGACCGTAATCTAATTATTTGGGTACAGCATAGAATGCCTTAATAATCAAAAAATAACAGAATAACTGACTGTGACTGCATCCTGAAAATTGTAGCATGGAAATACTGTATCTATTGTTTGATTAGAGTTAATATGAGCTATTTTACCCAACTATGCCTGATTCAGATCCTTCGTTATTTCATTCAGACAGGCAGAACCTTGATCTAATTAAAATTAGTCCGTTAGCACCAACTGTGTCTAACAAGCCAAATGAATAAGAAAATGGGTGTTGCAATTGGTGAATCTGATGCTGCTTTCACAAAGAGGCTCTTCCCTCTTTTCAGCTTGTTTACAATGAGTCTTTCCTCCTGATGAACTTTCCCCTAAATCCTCTGTGCACTGAATGCCACACAGACTTTGTTAGCCTGTTTTTGTGTGTGTATATTTTCCCCTTGTTCTCAAGAGAACAGTCTTTTATTCCTTGTTAATGGTAGGTACTGTGTATTTGCTTCAAAGTTTGGTTACTATCGCATGTATGACCTGGTATATTGGGCTGATCTGGTATTTGCTGGATTGCTGGGGATTTTTGACAAAAGTTTTTGAAAGGATAACCCTAGGTCTTCACATTCCCTTCCTGTTACTGATGTTCCTGGAAACGCAAATGCATGTGGAACATGTGTGCAGAAATTTATGGGAAGAGGTTCCTCCTTGTATGTCATTGGTGGACTTTGGGTTCCTAGAAATACACCTTAAAGATTTTTCCCTGTCTGTTCCCCCTTGCAGCATGAGCTTTACATTCGGGCCTATCACATGCTGAGTGATTTTCCTGTGGTGAGTACCCATTCCTCAGTCCAGATTCATGTACACTCATGCCCAAAGGTCAGGTCAAGTTCAAATAGTCTGTTTTTAGATCTCACTTAATTAAAACATGTCCTAGACTCTGAAACTAGAGACACGGGGGATGGGGTCATGTGTTTACTGTGTAAAATGCTTACTCATGTGAGATTTCTGAAGTTGTGCAAGACTGTGACCAGTTAGGGGTTTGGCAGGAATTTTTGTAGTTGTACTCTGTAACTGTACTAAGTGTCTTGGATGTCTAAAACTTTATTCCCATCTAATTTACTAAGTCTGGAGGAACTCAAGCTTGTGTAGTTTTACTATTTTGTTTTGCTTTCTATTCTTTGAGTGTTAGTGGCAGTTCACTAATCCACTTCTCAATTTCGTTAGGGGTGTGTAATATGGTGATATGTTTAAAATTTCATTAATTATTCAAAGCAGTAAAATGCTGAATGGCATGTTCCATTATACATGGGCCTAGAAGCACTGTATATGTACAATTATATCTTGATGTCAAACAGTGAATATTATCACTGATGTCATTGAATTTAGAAAAATTAAACATACGTGATATGCATCCTGTACTGAAAAATGTCTTCAGCCATCATTTTATTTGTTCATCTTATTACCCATTACTAGCCTTTGGTATGCTTAAAAGAAGTGCTGAATTTTGTATTATCTCACAGATAAAAGACCAAGAAACCGAGGCACGTTATAGCAAACTTGTCCAGCAGCTCCTTGATGACCACAAAGATGTGGTCACCATGCTTGCAGAGGGCTTCAGGGAATGCCGTAAACACATCCAAGTATGAAAGTTCTTTTTTTGATAGCTGTGTTGATGACAGTTCATATGCCACTTGAAAATTATGACCAATTTGCTGTTCAAATGTACTCATTAATTATAGATTTTATTAATTATATATAGTGATTTATTGATTCTAAACACGTTCTTTTGACAGGATGAAGCATTGGTTCGTAATTTTCTGGACAAAACACTGACGTCACGTCTGGGCATACGCATGTTGGCTACACACCATCTCTCCCTTCATGAAGAAAATGTATGTTTCTCGTTGTCTTAATGTACAGTTTCAACCATACATTTAAAGATGTTATAGAGCCTTTTTTGTTTTATTTTGTTCCATGGTTTACATGGAGTGATCATCAGCAGCCCATGGCTAAAATTAACCATGTGAAGGTCTTATACAGACAAGCAAGGCAGTAACATTTCAATGACCTGCATATAGAGTCTAAATAAAAATTGTCCATGTCATTGCCTGGCATGGTACTCAGACTCAACACCCCCCCATGTCTATGAAGTATCTAAATTGGCTTCTGACCAACTGAATTTAATAATTTTTTTGGTATATATTCAGAAAAATACAAATGGTTGAAAACAAAGTAATCAAATCTGTTTCACGCATATGTAGTAATATATCAATCTCATACAGATAATCTAAATAAATAATTTTAGGCAAGATTTAAAATTATTTTGATATTTGTTGTAGTAGGTGAAATCGGACCTTTTGAGGTGTCTGCATTTATTACCCTCTGCCAATAAGTTATATTACTATTTAATACTAATCAAGGTTTATCTAGTCCCAATTTTGCACCGTCAGTGTTTTTATGTCTGCATTAGTATTGCCACTGGCAAATGCATCCCTGTGGGAACAGCAGACCCATGCTGATATGCCAATATATTTTTCACTTCATCTGATATAATATTCTAGTACTAAAAGGGCTGTAGGTTCAGAACTGGAAGAACCAGTCCTCTAGCACTGGGTTCATTGCTTACTCAGTAATTACTCAGTTATACAGTCGGGGACAAAGCAGGTTTAATTTGGCAGGAAATCATGGCTTTGTTGCTCAACACAGTGTCTCATCTGTAATGGGATTATGTTGATGGGGCTGCAACATCATTGCTCAGTTCAATGACTTCAGAGGCCCCACTGGGGTTGAGTAATTATTTACATGTGCCTGAGCTTTTCAGTGTAATGAGTGCTGGTGTTGTGAACCTTGTTTATACAGAAACTTATAGTCAATAAGTAATTACACATTGACTCTTTTAAATATGCTGTACTACATGCTATGCTTTCTTAACAGTTACATTTACACACTTTCATTTTGTCATTCAGCCTGAATATGTAGGCATCATTTGCAGACGTCTGTCCCCTAAAAAGATCATTGAGAAGTGGGTGGACTTTGCACGGTAAGCCCTTTACTTTATCAGTCCTCACTGTATCTCATTCATATCTATACCTACAGTTCACTGTATCTCATTCCTTCATATCTATACCTACAGTTAATCTTGTTTACCACCTCACCTGTATTTGCAAAGCAGTGCCTGTCTAATGGGGCTGTGCTGTGTGGTCATACTTGTGGTAGCTGTTTCCTTTAAAATGTAGGTTGTTTTAAAGGAAAAGCTTAGGTACCAATCAGTTTAACATTATGCAAAATGCATATATATTGTCAATGTATTATTACAGTTTTCCTTGAAATGTTAAGTAATCTGATCTTAATTCTGAAACTTTAGGAAATGGCTCAGTCTATAAAATTTGTTAGTTTCAAAGCTACAAGATGCAGCCATCTTAAATAAATTTTGTTTTCATGAGAGCAGACTCAAACAACATCTTTATCCATTCAGCCAATGCATTTAACTACCCTTACTTGGTATGCTACTTGGAGTACTTTAGACAGAGAACAGGACAGATAAACATGAAAGGAACGTCACCATATAAAGAAGAACTTGGGCATTTCTTGTTTACTTGTTAGGCTACATAGCCTATCCAAGCATATGACATCAACTGTTAACTTCAAAAGGTTTATAATTCTTTTTTTTTTTTTAAGCTGTCTCATTGTTGCTTGCTCTGTCTTGATTGTAAAAAAAAATATATATATATATATATAATTAATTCTTAAAACCAACCCCAGGTGTTCCAACTGAGGTTTTGTGGGTAGTTTGGTTTATTTTGCACATTGTGTATTGTTACTGTCCAAAGATGTGCAAATTTTGCACTGTGTGTACTGATTAGTTCAGTGCTATGTTGTCATAGCTGTCAAAGCAGTACATTAAAGATCTGTGCAATCTAATCAGTACTGGACAGTGTTAAACAGAACACACTGCACTCTTAGACATACAGCACTACGAACTCTACTCATGTTTGTTTCTGCTTAGCTGTTACATTTGATTACAATAGAAATAACTGATGTATGATAGTTATAGTACGACATACCATATAATAAAATATATTATTGTAACAGTAGACTCACTTCTTTCCATTCACCCCCCAGCTCTCACGTGTACTGACTTCATGTTCACATACTGTTTCTGCTCTTGATTCTGAAGGCATGTGCAGCTGCTAAGCAAAGGCTCTCTGTCTCTCTCTCATTCATAGATCACCATGTCATTCATAGATTTTCTCTGTCTTATCCAAAACTCTTATGTCAGTACAGTGGGAATCCTTTGTGTGTCTGGGAAGCACTTTTGCTCTAAGTGCTGTAAACAAGGCTTGACTGACTCTTCTGGGACAATATGACTAATGCCCATCTTCAGCTTCTCTAAGCTAGGGCAGATGAGTCAGCAAACCCATCTAACCTCTCCTGCCCTCTCCTCTATTGTACCAGGATCAAAAACACAGCCTGTAAACCTGCCAGATCACATATAATGAGAACAAATTTGTGTATTTATGATCCTGAGTCAAATATACATGGAGTTTAGTATAACCTTTACCTAGTGCTTACAATAATTGCTTACCGACCATTCAAGTCTGTTTGGGTGGACCATTCTCATCACAGCAATGTGGCTAATGTTGTGGTGATGGTCGTATAATAAATGTGTGCACTGCTGTACATCAGGGAAAGGAATGTCAGTGCCCATGTCATTGCTGAGTGATGGTATGTACTCATAGTTCATTAATTAGAAATGTATAGCCAGCAGTGTTGTGCTCATAAGATAACCACTTACAAGCATGTGAGAAGGTGGGCAAAAAAGAAATTGTGTAAATGGAATGAAGTTTATTAGTGCAGCACGATGATATCCAAATTCTATCATTGTTGGCAGATAGTAAGTGTCAGATAATTTGATCAACATACCACACTTTTTTTTTTTTTTTTCTTTTTTTTTTTAAACCAGGTTAAACATTGGTCCATACCTGAAACTGGTGTAGACATGGGCCCATCTGATTAATGAGACCAGTCTGGAGATTAAGTGAATGAACTGGATTGATGTAATTTGTTTTTAATGTAACATTGTCCAGGTGTCTGTGACTTGACAGTGCAGAAAATAAACACAGAACAGTCATCAGCATGCTTTTTTTGTGACTCCTTTTATTACTTGATTTATGGGGAGTGCAAATCTATAGTTTTTCTCGGTGTGTTACAGTACCTGATTGTATTTGTGTCTATGATTACTTACAGACGGCTGTGTGAGCACCAATATGGAAATTCACCACAAGTTCGAATTAATGGCCATGTGGCTGCCCGCTTTCCTTTCATCCCTCTTCCTCTGGATTATATTCTGCCTGAGTTGCTGAAGAATGCCATGAGGTAACACCAATATCTAGGCTGTCAGATTTGAATCTCTAAATACTGAGTGTACCCAGATCTGTGACGTATTTAGCCTAGTGGTTTGATTCATGAACCCGTTGAACCACATATTTGCTTTAAATTGGTAGAATAATTGTTGAATTGCATTGTTCTGATGGTGGTTTTCAGTTTGTACATTCATGGTACTGTATTATTCCCTATTTTACTAATATATAATTGCTAAATGTAGTTGTAGTGAACCCAGTTTGTCATGCATAAAAATCATTATATTTTGGGGTTTATGTGCATTGAAATGTTCTCTGATGCATGGCATGAAAATCGGTATGGCATATTTATCTCTGCATCTTTGGCTGATGGAATCACTTGCTGTTGACTTTGACATCAGGAAAATGACCTACATTCAGAAAGGATCTTTAATGTACTCTAAAGGGCATGCTGTGGGAGAGACATGAATCTGACAATTGCCCCCACCACCACTCAGTTGTAGCCCTTATCTAACGGCTTTCTGAGAAGTCAGGTCAGGTTGACCTGACATTATTTCTCCTTGCATTGTTTTGAAATCTTGGCACAGCTGAAATTGGGTCAACTAATTTTTGGCTTCTGCACAACCCTGTTGTGTCTAATAATAAATCTATATGATTCTACACTGGTCCTAAACATCCCCTATTTGTCCTAAGCAAACCATGGAAATTAAAAACAACATACTGTATATTTTCACAGTAACTGGCACCAAACGCAGTCAGAGGGTAGACAGAAACGTCAATTTATTTAGAAGTCGTCAAGCACTGTCTATGTACTTCACATTTGAATGAATGTTTTTGGTTTTGTGATTAACATAAATATCTCTGCACCTGTTCACTAGTTCAGTGTGGCGTGTCAACTTTCAAGTTCCTTTTGTTACCATTAAGCACTGCTCTTCAGAGTTTTTATAGTAGTTGGCACAGTAAGATTTTCCTTCAGTTGAAAAGGAAACCTTGTGATTCCTACTCTACAGTGGTGGTGAGTCAGCTGGTGTCTGTGGAGGAGAGAAAGCAGACTGGGATTAGTGTTTTTTGTCCAGGGATTGTGTGTCCTTGGCAACAAGCCCCAGCTAAAGAGACTTTCAGGTCTTGCTTTTATTGAAGTTGTTTTATAGTATGGCCTGGAACTGTGTGTGTAAGATACATAATAGTTTTTTCACAAAAGTAAGGAAATTTGTGTTTGGTATATTATTTTTAGATTAGTTATAACAATGCTTCTTGGCAATAAATCTTACACCGTTGGAAAGCCTGTTAATTTCCCTTTTCCATGGTGCCATATTTGTAAGGAACATGCATTTATGGGATGAGCTGAGTATGTGGGCTGTGCCCATGAAAAATTTGCCAGATCCTCTCTGCCAATGCTTAGAATCTTATTCTGTCATTGACGTGTTTGGTGGAGTGGATAATTGAAGTTTGTAGAAACAAGACATATTGGCAATTTAACAATTTATTCATTTAACAAACAGGAGCCTCAATAGCATGTGGAAGAACCGTACACAGCCACAACAGCCTGGCACCACCTCCTCATGCTCACCAACCTGGTCTCACACTGATGTGGGATAGCATCCCATTCTTCAACCAGAGCTTGTCGCAGGTCAGCCAACATGGTTGTGTTGGTCACTCTAGTGGGATCAGCTTGGGCATGCTGTTCGTGCCAGTGTTCAATGGGGTTGAGGTCAGGACTGCCATCAGGCCATTCCAGCCTCTCCAATCCCTTTCCGAAGAAACACCCTCTACCCAAAACAAATACTTGCACACCAATTTTCAACTGTTCTCCAGAAAAAGAGAGCCCACCCTGCTCAGTACTGACTGTTTAAACCATAACAGACATGTAAGGTCTCTTCAGATTCTGTCTTTAAAAATCACTAAGATGAGCCGAAAACTGCATTTTCTCAAGAACGAGTGTTTTAAAATAAGTGGTATTTTCAACATCTGCTACGGGGGGCAGTGTGCACCCACAGTGCTTTACCTCCTTTTTTTTGCCGGCCTCCCTCAGCATGTAGAGAAAGTACCTTACTTTTCCTGATGTTTTAGGTTTTTGCCATAGTATCGTATCGAAAGTCATAATTTTGATATTGTGACAACACTACCCCACGCCATCACACTGCCTCCACCAAATGATGTTACTCTATACGCTATAATCCTCATAGAGTTCTACTCCAAACTTTGACCCAACGATCCATCTGCTGTAGGCAGAATCTGGACTCATTGCTGAACATAATGTTCACGTGTAGCTGACACCAGCTCAAATGGGTCTGACAGTCATGGCAGACCTCCTGGCAAACCGATGAGACAGAAGATTGGCTGTGTGCAGTCTGTTCTGGATTGTCTGGGCAGAGAGCCGTCAGCCATATCGTCCTGCAAATCTTGACTGCAAAAAAGACGGTACCAAAGTGCTGACAGGGTGAGGAAACGATCTTCTTGGGATGCCCATTTTGTGACCTGTCTGACATCCCGTTACATGGAACTTGGCTTTCAATTTGGAAATGGTACTAGGGCTCCCTCCAAATAATGCCGCAACTTGGTTTTGCAGAACACCAGCTTGAAGTTGCCCTGTCGCACAGACCCTGTCCAGATCAGTCAAATGTGGCATGCCGAATTCTTGGAGCAAACACCTACTGACCACCTGGGGGTATCAGAAGCTCAGAACAAGTGTCAATAGCAACAGAAAAATAAGCTGTTTGGCATTGGCAGAGAAGATTTGGCAAATATTTCATGGGTGCAACCCAAATACTCATCATTTAAAATTAACAATCAATGGTGTTGATTGTTAATAACAATCAACACCATAATAATAACAAAACAATGGTGTAAGATTTCTTGACAAAAAGCATTGTTACAACAAAAATTTAAAAAATATTTTATTTATTCTTGGTGCTTTCTTGTTTTCATGTGTTTTATTTATTAAAAAGTATCTCTTAAGTAGCTCTTGTATAACATGCTTTCCCGTAACCCATAGGGCCACTATGGAGAGCCATTTGGACACCCCTTACAATGTACCAGATGTGGTGGTTACCATTGCCAACAATGAAACTGACTTTGTCATCAGGTGAGTGTTTGTGTGCACTAAATTGTTATTGGACTTAGTTGCAGGTCATGCCACCAACTTATTTGTTTATTCTAAGTCATTTGACCCATGTCAAGTGCCGAATGGTGGCCAATTGGTAACACGTTATGTG
This sequence comes from Hoplias malabaricus, assembly GCF_029633855.1. Lineage (NCBI taxonomy): Eukaryota > Metazoa > Chordata > Actinopteri > Characiformes > Erythrinidae > Hoplias > Hoplias malabaricus. The sequence goes on along the minus strand of NC_089801.1, from coordinate 32,126,684 downwards.
GATGAAATAAAGGATATGTAATGAAAGGATCTGTAATGCTTTCAGACCCAGGAAAGCTGAACTAATGTATCTCCATGGCAACAGCATATGAAAGGAACCAGACCACTGGTAACTGTCAAATAGATCTCTTAAGCTGTTATTAACCCTTATAGAACTGTTATAGACAAAAACAGTTCATTAACCTCATCTCCTATGGACATTGGACAGCTGCCTTGAGCAATGATAAAATCTGTTTGTGCTGAGCAGGGTTTTGCTCACACACTCACTGTTTGTCTTTCAATATACCACTCTGCATATTAACTAGTCATTGCACTAGATTCCATCCTGCAAGTATTTACATTTCAGTCCAGAGTGGGTTGGGGAAAAAGCCTAAAGCAGATGGAAGCTTTGCCATTTAGGTGCTAAGTACTGTGTTTACTGTGGATCTTATCTCTTTGAGCTTTGTAGTGTGAATGGGCAAATATGAGAACAGCTATTCTGGGAGACACTTAGTACAGTTCACTGTATAATATTGCCGCCCAATTAAAGGCACCTAAAGATTTGTGAATTTTTAGTTTGCTACATCATTTGAAAACAGCAGCTGTCCTTCACACTGTGTTAACTTTCATTGTGTTGAAGATTTTTTTTAAATATATAAAAATATATTTCATTGGAAAGTGATGATATACAAGATGTTTCATCGTTTATAAAGCACAGACAAAAATGCTTTTCTATGGCAGCCATTCAAAGCTACTGAACTTTTGGATTTTCTTCTTTTTTTTTTTTTTTTTTTTTTAAATCAGTGTAACCGACTCTGATGATCTTGTTGCTTAAAATAGCATAGAACAGAAGTTTATGTTAGAAACAATTACCATTAATTTTTAAAATCAAAAATGATTATAATCCTGAAAACCTGTTCTTTCAGGTTGCAATCTTCCTTTTATATAATGTACTTTTAATACCCAGATTAATAACCTGATTTTGCTGTTATTATGCAGGATCTCTGATCGTGGTGGAGGCATTCCGCACAACATAATGAATAAGGTGATGGACTATCATTTCAGCACAGCTGAGGAGAGCACCCAGAACCCACGCATGAGCAACCTTTTCGACACCATGACCAACAGTGGCCCTCAGTCTGGCCCCATGCACGGGTAAGCTATTCTTTATGGCCATTTATCTTTCTAGAATGCTATAGATGGACCTTTTTAGTAGTTTCTTTGCATTAGGTGTGTAAAAATACATTGATTCATAAATATGCACTGTTCTGGAAAGCAATTCCACTTTATGACAATAAAAACAATACTTTAAATATATGTAGAAATAGTTCACATTTGTGTAACCAGTAAATATTTTAATGTAATTACAAATGGTAGGAAATGGTAAATATATATATTGAAAAATGTTCATTGGAATTCAGTATTTTTAACTGTACTGGTAAGTAAACATTTAGAAAAAATTATGAGTTACTTTAAAACCATATAAACATTTGAATCATTGAGGTTAGAGGCATTGTTGTTATCCTTGTTTGTTTCTTTCTTTCTTTTTAAAAACTGTATTGGAAAAGCTGCTTGAGAGAATTGGTTTTTAGACTTATTACTGGTCTGTTATCTTTGCCTTGGACTTGTTTGTCCTTCAAATCACTTCTGCACAGGGCTTTTCATTAATATTTAATAAGCTACATTTGGCTCATGAAATTGTTCAATACTGTCCAAATACTGACTAGAGCTATTTTAAGCTGGCAGGTTGCAACACAGTTGCATCCTGGGTATTTGTTCAGTTCTCTAGTTGGTGTATTTCACAACCCAGGCCAGATTGGACCAGTTTGGCTGCAGGGGTTTTGTTTTGATATTGCAATGCTGCCCCCTCACTGTGAGCCTTCTCAAAACCCAGTTCACCCAGCTTACATGACTTTATTAGATCAGTTGGTTACTGTATCTGTAACGTCTCTGAGGTCCCCATTTTAAACTGGGGAAGTACTGATTTATTCTTATTTTATGGATCTGTATTAGAAACGGCCATAAGTTATTTTGAACAAAATTTTGCATAAGTGGGGTTATTTGTTCCTCAAGGCGTTAAACTAAAAATGCCTGAAATTTCCCTGTGAGTTAATTGAAATTTATTTTTCATTATTTATCTATTCATTTAAATCTCTCTGCTTTGTGTAGATTTGGCTTTGGACTGCCCACTTCTCGAGCATATGCGGAATACCTGGGAGGGTCTCTGTCCCTTCAGTCAATGCAGGGCATTGGTACGGATGTGTACTTGCGTCTGCGCCACATCGATGGCAAGGGAGAGAGCTTCAGAGTGTAAAACACAGCAGCCTGTTTCCAGCAACTTTGCCAATTACAGCTGAGCATTTTTGAGGGTTTCACTGAGGCCTGGAACCACCACTTTTAAAGACTTCAGACGTATCCCCACTTCTCTCCTATTAAATGTATGCTAAAATTAATGTTTTATATTTCCCCCATCTCTTATTTTTTGCATGAAAATTTCAGACACAGTGCTTATTAACTGAATGGAGATAATCGCAGGGGGAAACATTACAAAATGATGTTCACTGTAATAAAGCAATAGGAGAGAGGAAAAAAAGCCTTAAAGGTTGGAGAACTGATCTGATTACTCCTCACACACTCCTGGTTGAAGACGTGGTGGACTTGCATTGATTTTTTACACTTGGTTTGCCTTTGGAAAATTACTGAAACTGAAGACTGTTAAGCCAATTTTTGATTGCTGGCCCTGAGGAAACATCCGTGTGAACAGCAAGTGAAAGACTTCAGTGTAATTACTAATAGTCCTCTTGGACATTTATCTGAGGACAGTTCAACTGCCTTACAGACAAATCAGAATTTCCTCTCGTTAAGCTTTTGTCTAGTGTTCAGTTATGCTTACTTTGATGTTTCATGTATTTACTGCACAGGGTTAGATTTTATGTAGCATATTCCATGCTTGCCTTAGGCAAGGCTGATTGGCTTCTGACACAACGTAATGAAAACGCAGGACTTTTTTTCTTTAATTGATTTCATGTAAAAGTTCCTCCAGGAATACATTTCCACTGATAAGTTACTTTAAGTTAAAGTTATTCATATTTGAAAAGATACATATTCTTAGGCTTGCTTTAGTAGATATATTTGGATGGATTTGATTCCACATTCCAGGAGAGGTCAGAGATTATGGTTATGTGAGAGCTTCCTAAGAAGGTGTCTTGATTTAAGGAGGATTTGATTTTTTTTTCATTAAATTACTACATCCTGTTGCTATTTTATAATTTTTGTATAATAATAATAATGAAATTATAATTTCATTATTATATTTAAGTACACCATGGATTACCACAGGCTATGATTAATCAATAGTTTTAATAGCACCAAAAAAAAAATAACCGACTGAAAACACACTACAGCAACTGTCCATTGATATTTCTATAAGTGTGCTTTGAGTCAGCAGCTTTTTTTGGGTTTTTTTTTTGTTTTTGTTTTTTTTTAAATATAACACAAAATGCAGTACTACTATTTGTGGTAATCAACATTTGCAAACATAAAATGAATGAAAAAATACTGAATTATAACTCTTAAAGCAAGCTGTTACCACAGTGACTACAGTATATAAATGGTTTGTGGAGTGACCAGATTGCATCATTGGCTCAGTGTGATGCCAAATGGTGGTCTGCACCCTTAGAAGGTGGTTTGTTGCCCGAGTTTGCCCCCTACTGGGTAAACCTGAGTTTAGCAACAGTTCAGTTGGTGAAGTGATGTATAATTTTCTCAGATTGGAAAAAATAGATTTAATGTGCTACATATTTTAAGAGATGCTTTTGTAAATATATGACCAGATGTGTCCAGAATAATGTCAAGAATGGGATCACAGTATTGGATTTTTATTTGTTGTTGGCTATGTTGTTTTTTCATAGATGCCAAATCTGCATAGTTCCTGGGCATTATAAAATTGAGAATGAGAAATGAAATGTCACATGTTGTTTTTATTCAAAGGTATAGATAAAAACTCCTCACCTAAATTTGTCAAATTTGACTCCTCTTGCACAAAAATCATGTAGCTATTTTTGCTCGTGGAATTGGACAAATTATTTGAAGAATTTGCTCTGTAGCCAAAAGACACTGAACACTGTAATGAACGCAGTACTAGGAGTTATTTTGCATGTTCTTCACATGAGTATTTGGCCTATTTTTACAATGTGATACAACATTCTTCTCTAGTGTTGAGACAAAAGTCCTTTTATTTACCAAAAACACCAGTTCCAGACATGCCAAGTTAACAATGACATGGTAACAGAATCCAAGTGTAATACTGAGAGTTCTGGTGTAGTTTACTGCATGATTATTAAACATCTGTATTGTTAACATTATAGAATATGTGCATATATACTTCATTTGAACGTACACATTTAAGACAAACCAGAAGGCTTTGTACATATGCTATAGGCCTGATGGCTAGTTGTCCATATTCATGAGGAAGAAATTTCCAATATAATAATCCAGTGTAATTACACAACAATTCTGTCACTTCAGTCCATGGTTTTCCAAACTAGGGTAGCTCATGGAGCAAGTTGTATAAATCCATTAAAATGGCTGAACTGAATTTATCCATTTCATTTTTACAGTAGCGGCACGGTGGCACAGCAGGTAGTGGCGCAGTCACACAGTTCGATTCCCGCTCTGGGTGACTGTCTGTGAGGAGTTTGGTGTGTTCTCCCTGTGTCTGCGTGGGTTTCCTCCGGGTGCTTCGGTTTCCTCCCACAGTCCAAAAACACACGTTGGTAGGGGATTGGCGACTCAAAGTGTGTGTGTGTGTGTGTGTGTGTGTGTGTGTGTGTGTGTGTGTGTGTGTTGCCCTGTGAAGGACTGGCACCCCCTCCAGGGTGTATTCCTGCCTTGCGCCCAATGATTCCAGGTAGGCTCTGGACCCACCGCGACCCTGAACTGGATAAGCAGTTACAGATAATGAATGAATGAATTTTTACAGTATATACATCTGTTCTGTGCTAAATGTAATTTATTCAGGGTTTAACAGAGAATAGAAATAGAACACATTATTACCTCTTAACTATTTTTTTCTTTTTCTTTTTGTGTTAATTTAATACTATCTTCTACCATTTCAGGATTAGATTAAATGTCTTGTGTTATGCAGGATCATATGAAATGTTGCATGAAACAAAAGATGTCATATTTTTCACCATTTTTGGAAACACAGAACCCACTACTTTTGAATTCAAGTGTTTTACAGTGTGTGTTCTTAAATCCCTGTGCTATTGTGCCCTGTGCTTGATGCCATCTTACACTGACCACGTTACAATCCAGTTTTCAAAAGCACAAACACTAGAAACTGTTAAGGTATCTGGATGTATCTGGAGCTTACCTTCTACTTCATTTAAACAACTGTACGTATAAAATTACCCTGTGGCAGGACGTTTCGACAAGGTAGCACAACTCGTCAGAACACCTGCAGAACAAGGCTCCTCCCCTAGATTTTTGTCCGAAGAGAAGAGGGGGTTAAACCGGTTTAGGGGATTCCTCACTGTAATGGGCGCAGTCGGGTCACGTGACCCTCGGTTGGCGGGGGAGGAGGAAAGCAAAATATTGCAGTTCATTGGATTCTGTTGACTTGTGTTAAAGAGTGCTTCTCCGTCTTTGCGCCCTAAACTCGCCTCTTTTTGGATTTGTTTTAAGCTGCCCCGTGTGTGTGAACTGTCTCTCACGTATCTGGCAGAAAGGTGAGTTTTATTTTTCCCGAAATATGATACAAAGCATGTTGACGACGCGGCACTTCGTCTCTCAAACGGACGTAAACGCTAACGTTAGCCAGCCGAGTCACGTCAGCGTTAGTCTTAAAATATTTACTGATGTAACGTTACACATAGAGACACACGTGCAGTCTGTCGAAAAAATGTAGCCTCTTGAGTGTAATGCCCAAACAGGCTCGTTTATCTCCGTTTCCTGAACGGACTCCGCCACTGACAGCTGTTTGACTAATCAGATAGCGCCGCTGCTCGCCGGTTTTGGCTAACTTTAACTTGGTTTTCGGGAGAGAGCTTTAGTAAGTGGTCACAATTTTTACTCGTTGTCGTCTAGTGAACCCCTTATAGACGTTTCTGTTCGTGCTTCAGTCGCAATTTAAAAAACATTGAAATACCAGTGTGTTCTGTTTTGATCACGACGCCTCGCGCATTTCAATCCGAACGTGCACAACCGTTGCAAGTCGGTTAAAGCTACACTCCGTCAGAGGAGAGGGTTAAAGCAGCAGCATGTTGTTATTTCGCCTTAAAATTACAGCTTCAAAGTATTGTGACACATTAGTGTTGACTGTGATGAAGCAGTTGCAGAAGAGCAAATCAACCAGGAAGACTGTCTTTTCCTTTAAGTCAAAGCTCGGGTGCTTGTTCTCATTAGAACAGATATATTCAGCTCATATAGGTCTGACCAGTAAAGAGAATTATTTTTACCAATGAACTGGTTTTATAAAGACATTTGTGCTTGTCAGAGGTGAATATACGGATTGAGAGGCCTGCCAGCAACTAATGGATGAAGAGCAGATATTTTAAGCCGTTAAGAAGCTAAACAGAAGATCTTTTGTAGATTCATTGTCCATATGATTGACAGGAGTTTGAATGAACTTATTAATTCATTGTCTGTAAGCGCTTATCCAGTTCCAGGTCGCGGTGGGTCCGGAGCCTACCCGGAATCATTGGGTGCAAGGAACACTACAATACTACAGTATTCCAGGGAAAGATGTACTTTTGTTTAGGCTTAGCTGCATTACTCTTTGCCATTTCCTTTAGGATCTATAGTGTTGTTTAATTGCATTAGTATCACTACAGACTTCAACAGTTTGTTCACAAATGCCCAAGTACAACACCTGTAAAATCATCAGTAAAAGCTCCCATGTTATTAGCTAGCTGTCAGTGTAAGTGTAGTATTAATTCTTGTCATGCAATAGATCACACTATTGATAGTTATTTATTTGCTACGTTTCTGCAATCAGTATAAGAATGTGTGCTGGAAATTATTTAGGTCTTAACATCGAGTTTCTTATGAGTAAATATGTTTGCAAGAGCATGGGACCCATCGTTCTGCTTTTTTCAGCCACAGCAGCTAACCTGGCCACATTCATATCCTGTTTAGTCGTTTACTCATTTCACAGTACAACCATGTGTTGGTCTAATGCCTTTTTCCCCTCTATGGACTAGAAATGTGTGATGAAACCAGCTCATAAAACCGGGGAATCCCAACCATGTAAGTATCAGATGGACCTGCCATTCTTGGCTTCCTTTTTTTTGCAGACCCAAGTCTGAATATTTATTTTAGAGCTGGTTTCTTGGGAATTGGGTAATTTTAGTATAGGACTAAGTCGAGTCACATTTATATGAATAGTCCACTGTAGATACTTTCCCAACGCTTACCTCACATTTAGTCTAAATTACAAGGAAAATGCACGATTTATCAACTATATATTAACTTTACCAAGCTCTGCTTCTAATACTAACTTAACCTTAACTTAACTAACTTAACACCTAAACCTAGGCCATGTCTTAGTCCCTACACTAACACTGTTGAGGACGAACTTAGCTCAGCCTCATAATTAAATTAAAATTTAATTAGAGATGCACTGATAAACCCAATTGTTTTTGTGTTTATATCTGCTAATATTGATGCTTAAACATTTATAATATGTACAAACCTTTACTAGATCAGAATTACAGGGACATGTAACATTTATATTTGAAGGGGTTACAAATGCAGTAAAAAAAAAAAAAGATAAAAGCTGCTTCAGAGTTCAGTAAGTACTTCATCACATAACAATATGAAATATAGATCGTATCTAAATGCCAGCCCTGGTTTGAACATCTGGTAATAATTTATAGTAGGGCTATCCAAATAAATGGCTATCCTAAATTGCACTGGCAATCGTAATTCATCACTGACCTATGAGTCACTTATCATTCTCCAAAATTAAGCTGAATATGTGTTGGAAAATCTGATGCTAGGAGTGAAAAATCTGTAGGATTTATATTGGTATAAATGCTTAATGAAGTGTGTGTTAAGAGCAGGATGGGAAGAAGCTAAAGTTTAAGATATTGTTTTAGAAAAGGACTTCTTGTCTTTACTCTGCTTTGCGCTCAGTTGCCATGAGCAGTGACCTGAATGTGCCAATGGGATCCTCTACTGCTGGGATGTCCGATAGACTCCAGGATGGAGGGGGGATGGACTACAGAGACTGGGTTCGTCGCAGCTATCTGGAGCTAGTTACTTCCAACCACCACTCAGTCCAGGCCCTTTCATGGAGGAAGCTCTACTTGAGCAGGGCGAAGCTCAAAGCCTCCAGCCGCACTTCTGCTTTGCTCTCTGGGTTTGCTATGGTCAGTGAATGGCTGGTAATCTTAGATCTAGCATTACACTATGTCAGACACCAAAACACTTAGCTCATCAACTACATTTGAAGTAAGGGTCAGTTTTGGTTGGGAGTGTTAAGGTCTGATAAACAAAACAAGACAAAAAAAATTTATATCATTTTTGCTCGGTGTTAATGATTGTAGTCTTTAATAAAAAGGGCATTTTATGATCTGGCAGGTGGCCATGGTGGAGGTGCAGCTGGAGATGCAGTATAGTTACCCACGTGTCCTCCTCATCGCCTTCAGTGTTTGTACGACAGTCCTGGTGGCCGTGCACCTCTTTGCTCTGCTCATCAGCACCTGTATCCTGCCCAACGTGGAGGCTGTCAGCAACATCCATAACCTCAACTCTGTGTCAGAGTCACCCCACGAACGCATGCACAAGTACATTGAGCTGGCTTGGGGCTTCTCCACAGCTCTGGGCATCCTGCTCTTCCTGGCTGAAGTGGTGCTTCTCTGCTGGATCAAGTTCCTTCCGGTGGACTCTGGGGCTCCTCTGAAGCTGAACTGCACAGGTTCAACGGCCCCTCAGCCGGGCCACAGTGGCTGGCAGGCAGCACTGGCTTCAACCATCATTATGGTGCCTGTGGGCCTCATCTTCGTGATCTTCACCATCCACTTCTACCGCTCCTTGGTGCGCCACAAGACGGAGCGCCACCATCAGGAGATTGAGGAACTACACAAGATAAAAGTGCAGCTAGATGGCCATGAGAGAGGGCTTCAAGCAGTGTGAGCTTTTGATCTTCAGGGTTTGTTTTTTGTTCTTTTTCTTTGGCACCATTCTTCATGCCTTTTAAGCACCTATGTCCACAGCCTTTAAAATGTATTCCTTATGGAAGCCTACCCCACCATGAGTGTTTTTTTAAAAACAGAATATTCATAATATTTTACTATAATTTATCACATGCAATGGTCTTATTCTGCTCTTTGTGAAAGATGTCCCTGAGGAAATAGGAGGCACTTTATAGGAGAAAAAACAGGCATGTTTACAGAATTTTGCATCAAGGGCTAGTTTGTTTTCCTTTTGATTAAAGAGCATTTCTAAAGCTTTACAAGTTTTTGCCATTGCTAAGCATCAAGAACCAGAGAATGTTACCCTATGCTTTAAAATGCTTTTGGAGATGATGAGTGTTTAAAGGTGTGCTTTTATTTGTTGAAGAACTGAAAAAATGGTAAGAATTTGGGAGTCTTAGTTACACTAATAACTATTTATAAACACTATATGTAGGCTCACTGCCAAAGTAACTGAGTCAGATATGCAATGATTATTAATCGCAAGTTCATATGGTCTGAGCTTCCATTTTGTGGTGAAATGTGTTGTTCTTTACAAGCTTTCTGACATTTTTATACTGAGGAAGCAAGATACATATTAGAAATATTGTGTAGGACCCTGTACACCATCTGTTTACAGTCCACATTCATTCAACGAACCTTAATGGCAGAAAAAGTCTTAATGCAGCTTTTTCATTAAACAGCTCTATGTGCACTTCAGTATTTTTTGACCATGTCATCCATTTACACAGTCACAGTTTTACACTGATATACTATTTAAATTCTGAAGCACAAAGCAGACTCAGTCCTGTAAGTTCTTGTCCATTTGCTCTGATGGCTTGCTTGGTGCTGTCTCGTTGTTTTGCTAGAGGATTACATTAGAATTACTGTGTCAGAACACGTGTGTTCAAATTTGCTGTATGGAGAGCAGGCGCTTTAAATGGGTAAGATTAGGAAACTGCCTACATCAGAAATGACTGAAATTGCATTTTGCTCTTTGTGGTTAGACGTAATGGATTTTCTTCATGAACTATAATACGGTAGTTTGAGTGGGTAGAGTTTGCCAAGATCTAAATGCTTCCTCTGAAAACTTAGATAAACCCTACATACTGTTTATATTACAGGAAGAGGTAAGGATGACATTCCAAAATAGGTTTGACCAAGAACTGCCTGCCTTATTTAAATGAGATGGAAGTGCACTTGAAGTGAGGTTCATCACATCAGACAATTCGTTTTGTGATGGGTCATATTGGGTTTCTATATATTTTTTTTTGCCTCAAGCCTGGCAAGTTTTGATTCAATTCATGGATAATGTTACAAAACCTCATATCTCCAAAATTGTGTTGGAGATGGAAAACCCTTTATAACTTTGTCTGTTAATGTAATATGTTTTTACTGAATGGAATTTTAAACCACTTCAGTTAGGCCATTTGTCATGAAACATTTGATGTAATTTGCTTTTTGAGTTTTGTAACAAAGTATGGAAATAAGACAAAGAAAATAGATATACGAGGTTTTCATGTGACTGTCACAGTGGAAATATTTTCTTCATTTGCATGTCTGGTCAACATTTGTTGTGCTTTGTGAAACACCACTTCACCATTGTATTTAAGTGTGAGATGGGATCATTTAGTTGACCTGAAGTCAGTACATTGAGGCAGTTTACACACAGGGACCTTATTTACACTACAACACAGAGTACTATATGCTTTTAGAAACTTAAAGCACCATTTCTTTCACCAGTGCTTTTGTGTCCATTTTGTGCCAACAGCCCAAAACAGAAAACTGACCAAAATTAAGTTATTGCATTTGAAGGTTTCTGGGCTTTTACAAAAGCCCCTTTATCTTTGAGGAAAGATGAGTTCTTTAGGGTAAAATGCTTTGGAGGGTACATAATTTTAATGTGTCACACCACATGGTGACTATACAAAGCAAATAATGTGGCATAAAGGAACACGCTTTATCCTTGTGCACAATATGTAACCAATTGTTTTGTGAGTTGGCATGTCTTTTTCATATACTGTCTGTGTATTTGTTTGTTAATTTATGTCAAATAAAACCTTATTTTGTTTACTTTCAAGCCTTATACCTCTGTGTTTTATGTGTTGTTTGGCTCATCAGTTTACAGATGGACAAAGTTAATTTTGACTGAGATCTGGGGGATTTTGTTTTAAATGGATTGATAAATTCTACTGAAAGGCGTGAACCAAAATTCTTGTGATTCTCTGTGGCCAGTTTTAATTGTAGTAGCTTGTATATTTTATCTTAATATATTACTTGTAATGTTATCAATATTTCATAGCCTTACATCACTAGAAATCTCCCTAGTGATGGGCTCCAAAGGTGATGGCAATGTCCAGAATCAGCCTGGCTGTGGTCAGATTTCCCACTGAGCCACGTTCATAGATGAAACAGCTGATGCTGGCACATCCACATGAATTGAGACAGCTGGTGCAGTGGAAAAACTGGCAATCACTATGCATGAAAAACTCCCACTTCCTTGGAGATCCAACTGCCAGCCTTTCAGCCCCAGCTATGACTCATTTGATGCATTTATTAAAGATAAAGTGAAACAGGCTCTAAATTTTGGCCTGGCACCTCAAACACATTCTAATCGCCTAATGCCTGTGAATGGTGTAGTACCTTAGTCTAATGTGTCCCAGTCTGACACTGTTTTACATAGTCTAATTGTTATCAAACAGCTAATATGCCTGGAAGTGCTACTGCAAAACAGCCAGTTTGTTCCTGAGAAACTATGGTACAAAATTAGAAGCATCTACTTTGAATACTGACTGCAATGACCTCCATTTGTCACTTCAATTAGTGTACATAATTAGCCAGCTTAAGTAATAAATGCTCACATCATTACATAAGCCACTGAAGCCCAGCAAATGTTAAGAGGTTAATGAGGGAGAATACCTGTGTTAAAGTAACTAAAGAAAGATCATTGTCAGATTATTAGGAGTTTTTAGGGTTTATATGGTTGTTCCCTAAAACCCAACCACAAATACAACTAATCAACGGTCATGTGTGTCTATGTTCATAGACAAAAACTAAGCTTCTTACAAAGGTGCTGCACATTTTAATATATGGTTGGAAGCTTCTTCTAAGTCATGTGTACATTTGCATTTTAAACAAATCTGGCCTTGCACTTCAGCACTTGCTTTGCATGTACTGCAATTCAAGCAGCACTTCTGATAAGAAAAACATAAAGCTGCCAACTCTGATGAATGACCAAATTGAAATCTGATTATATTTCATCTTTTCTTCAAGATGCAATTTCAATCTCTAAACTCCAAAACACAGATCAACTGTATAATTCTGGCACTCACATACACATGGCTTAATACATGGAGCATAATACATGGAGACCTGCAACAGTAACCAAGCTCTTAGACACTGTATTGTTTTTGCTCATAACTCAATAAGTTGTCAAGAGGGCATTCAGTAGGTTTTCTTTTCCGTTCCGGACTTTGCCAGTGGGAGTGTTGAATAAACATGCCTTGTGGGGCAGCCCCTTAGGGACCTTGCAATGAACCTTCAGCTACACTCTGGTCATGGATATGGGAACAGGAATTTTCCTCCATTTTAAATTTAGTCTGGGAGTGATGTGCGTCCTGCAGCTGTAAATCTTCCTAATACTGTTCTTTATAGAGGGTGCTTTTCCACCTAGTTGTTGGAATAGTTTAGGCCTAGTGTAAATTCCCATGTTGACATTGACATGTGTGCTATTTTTACAATTTTATTTGATAATTTGAGGGATTTACTTTTAATCCAACCACTATTTCAGCACCAGTGTGTTGAGCAGTCTGGGTTAAGCCCATAACTGGACAGTCTAGCTTGTAGTATTACAATGCTTTTTTCTTGCTATTACAGACTAAACATATTTTCAATGGGAGACATTCTTTTGTCAGATTTTCTTTTCTGGGCTGAAATATTCCTTGTAACTTCAATATGAATGGCTGAGGAAAAAATGCGGTGGTACCTGTTAATTATTTAAATATGTTTGATTTTGTGACTTCACAATCAATTCAAATGTATATTTTGACACTGTTTATAGTACAGAAATCTCATGTAATTAGTTGTTTTATGTATTTATTTATTTATTTTGTTTACTTTCATATGGTCCATTTAACAGTTAGTCTTTTCCCACAGTTTTCTCTGGAATGCTTTCAGGCATTGAAAATGCTCGAGGTTTTATCTAAAAGTATTGTGTATATTTGGGGTCCATTCTGATAAACGGGAGGGAAGAGGTCAGTTGAGCCTTTCAGTTTCCTCTTCTCTGGATGATTGACATCTGGGGGTTTATGGTCCTTTTCAGGATGGTGTTTTGTTAGTAGAACAGGAAATCACTTGATCTTATATTTGGCTCAACATTTAACATTTGAGAGAAACTGGACTGATTTCTTTCTGTATATTTAAACTGTTTAAACATAAACAGTGTAAGCTGGAGAGTATTTATAATGCTTGGCTTAATTCAGCACTTCCAAAATAAGCTGCAGTTAAATGGGATAACATTAAAAATAAATCAACTGTGATAGTTTAATAAAAAGAAATTTTAAAAATAAATCATTGGTATTGACTTACCAAAAATATTTTATATGAAAGTTTTAATTATCAGCAATATATTTCTACTCAGTAGCCATTTATCTCTGTCATATTTTATAATCATTATTATTCTACTGCCTTTCCTGATTTTAATTTAAAGCCTATATGTAAGTAATTTTGGGCGGCACGGTGGCGCAGCAGGTAGTGTTGTAGTCACACAGCTCCAGAGGCCTGGAGGTTGTGGGTTTGGTTCCTGCTCCGGGTGACTGTCTGTGAGGAGTTGGTGTGTTCTCCCCGTGTCCGCGTGGGTTTCCTCTGGGTGCTCCGGTTTCCTCCCACAGTCCAAAAACACACGTTGGTAGGTGGATTGGTGACTCAAAAGTGTCCGTAGGTGTGTGTGCGTCTGTGTTGCACTTTAAAGGACTGGATCCCCCTCCAGGGTGTATTCCTGTCTTGTGCCCAATGATTCCAGGTAGGTTCTGGACCCACCATGACCTTGAACTGGATAAGTGATGAATGAATGAATGTAAGTAATTCTGCAGGAAATGCATGATTTATGCTACGGCAATGAGTGCTGTTGAATCAGTTCTGTCTAACCTTCTGGAGAATATATTTTGATAAGGTGCTGCATTTCGGAGGGATAGCCTGTTAGGGGACACCTGTGGTTGACCTTGACATACATGTATATGCAGCGGTAGCAAAAGACATATCCAGATGTTGCCAGGGCCGTATCATTGATGCGAATCTTCCTGCAAAGTGGACAGACTTTGGTATGTGTGGGTGAAGATTCTCGGCCCTCCAGGTGAAGTGGGGGTGGAGGTGTAGGGAGGAACGTGAGTGACTTTATGGTGCTCTGGTTCTCTGAAGAATACCACCACTCCAGGAACTGAAGGAAGAAAACCCCCAAAGAGAGACTGGTGGAGAGGGACACTGCCACACCTCCGACCACTGTTGAGAACAGCCGCTGCAGCTTCTGCCCAATGCTGCGGAGGAAAAATACAGCATTGATAAGGAACTTAATTAGTTTAGAGCCATTTACCAAATTATTAAGGTATCATAAATGACCAGGAATACCAAGCATTAATAAAGTAATTTAGTGGTATTACATTAGGTTCAGGTATTACATTCATTAGGTACAGTTAGAGAATTTTCCTCAATCCAAGGTTCAGAACATAATGTATAACTTGCATTATGATCAGTGCCATATCCTTTATATTAAAGTAACCTTGTAGTTATAGCAACATTCATGAAGTTAAAAAACTGAATTTCATTTTAAATTACCTTTCAACATATTTAAAAAAAAAAAAAATACTCTACATAAAATGTCCTTTCCTCATTTCAAGTAAAAATGTTTTTACAAATAAAACAACAATTAAAAAAAAAATTACACATAAAGTCCCTAATGACTTGTCTTGAAGTTGACTTTACTTCATTTCCATAACCAGCAATCTGATTGGTTCTTATTGCTGGAGGGCAGGACTTTATCTGTTAACAGCAAGCTGATTGGCTCTTTATGCTGAAGGCTGCAACTTTCTCCATAAATAGAATCCATGTTCGGTGGTATGAAAATATTTCAAAAGGTTCCTCTCTTATTGAAGTTTCTGGTGATACCTCACACAACACTGTCATCCCGAAAGTGTTCCAAAAGAGCTTTTATCATTTTAAATCTAAACCAACCCTTAATATCAGTTACAGGTCCTGATCTGGATAGGACAGCATCTGGGTCCAGACTGCGGACCGCCTATATGCGACCCCTACACTAGGGGCTGTGAATAAACATCCAGAGAGGCAGACAGCCATCTCCAGCACCCAGGGAGCAGTTGTCGGTGCCTTGCTCAGGGGCACCTCAGCTGTGGATTGAGGGAGGAGGACAGTGCTGCTCTTTCACTCCCACCACCCCCAATTTCCTGCTAGTTGGGGAAAATAAACCAACAAATTTTCAGTCCTAAGCCCTCTTCTCTAACAATTAAGCCATGACTGACACCCGGTATTTTACACTCACCTTTGGTTGAGGCTCAGTGCAGGACCTGTGGACTTGAGATCTAAGCTGTGAATGTCATTAGCAGTGAGATGGGATAGTTTAACCCCCGCCAGCCATAGCAGAGGTGAGTGTGTCTGTGTCTTGCCGAAAATGTACAACAGTTGATGGCAAAACGTCCAGCCATCCCAAGCCATGCATGCATATGGGTAGATAGCCAGGAAGGCCCTGTACATCTTCTGGGTGAGGGACAGGGGCAGACGTATAGAGAAGTCATCCTCATCCCTCTGTCGAGCCAGGACCTTCTCTAGTTTGGACCTCAGGTAAGGAAGGAGAGCAAGGAGGAGCAAAGAGTGATAGTGATGCCTATGGCAGAGGCCTCTGTAAGCCGGTCGACCACTGTCTGCCCCAACACGCTTTAGACCGTAAAAGTTTTCAGAAAAGGAAGCACTGGTGCGTGACAGAAAATGGTGTTGCAGGAGCAAGTCAAGTATGGCATAGATCTCATCAAAGTTCCTCCAGAGTATGCCATATCGAGCAGGATTGGATTCAGCCAGGATCTGTATATACACAATAATGATAGTTAGCTCTCTCGTTATCTCTCTTTCATTCTCATATATATATATATATATATGGTTGTGTCAAATATTCTGCACTAGTCCTACTGTAAACATGGCCACCACCTTTATAGGAACCCGCTCTGTGATGCATAAAACTGATTAATTCAGGGACTAAGTTACAAATAATGTTGATCCTGATCTTAACTGAGTTGTACTATATAGCAACCACTAAACATAATGCATAATCAATTACATATTGTTTATATTTCGTTGCCTATTTTTAATAAAGGCTTCTTTAAGTTTCAGTACTGGAAGGACTGACTATACTTAACGATACCTTTACTGCGTGCTGTAGAGCAGGTTTAACAGCGCTCATCAAAGACTCCTGAGCTAAAACTTCAAAAATAGATGGTCTGTCTTCAGCTGCAGCTGTGGTCAGATGTGCTCCTCTTTCCGCCATTCTGGAAGATTACTTTTCTTAACTCAAATAACTTTTTTAAATGTCCTCCTAAAAATCACTACCACATATAAGATCCAGTATTAAAATATATTTTCACTGTTCGGTGGACGGAATTGGCCATACAACACGGCAAAGACAGGTCAATCGCGTGTCAACATATTTTGTTCGAGGCTATCGTCCAGTCACGAGGAGTCGACTCCCAAAAATCAAAATTCTTAGTGTCGATTCACTTTCAGTTTGCTAGAAAATTATTCAGCCGAAAACACGAACATGAACTTAAATCCGCCTGACAAAAATATTATAATTTTCAAGTTAATATAAGAAATTGGACTGACGTTGTTTGGAAGATATTTTAATCCTGACTCCATCCATGTCTGTATGGGATTCACACACCAGTTAAAATTAGAATTGGGATGAAAAGTCGATTCAGTCGAGAGTCGACTCCAGGAAACGGTGCAGCGTTCCGTGTTTTCAAAACGTTCCGGTTTTCCGTTCCGAGAGTTCCATCTTTTCCTCCTGCACAGCGGTTCATTGCAGCTGTATTTAACCGAAGACCTTTACTATTTTTTCCGCATCTTTGCCCCAAGGTGATGCCCTTTAGTATCGCTTTTCTAATAATCTTTTAATTACTTATTTTGACGAATCACTTCCAATCGGAGCTCCTATGTTAGCCCAGTAGCTTGCCGTTAGCTCGAGTTAGCGTTTATACGGTCACACCCAAAGGAATATCCGCAGCTATCGCAAATAAACTTCATAATTATTTATGTTAATGAGGAATATTACTGTATATGTGTATATCTACATGTACGTAAATGTTTAGCTTGATGTTTGTGTGAGATTTGATGTGACGCTAACATTGATTTTCGTTTTCGCCCGCTGCTTCTTCAACTTCTCCGTTCCACCTTAAATTGTGCAGTAGTTACAGTTGCGCCTTGGGTGCCAGAATTAATCTGCTGCATCGTTTAAGGTGGAACTGTATATTCGAATTCAGAGCTAACGTTTCATCGGCCTACTGTAGCTAGATGTTGATTAATTACACAGTTACATAAACTTTATACAAATAGTACTAGCTAGTTAGATACATGCGTCAGTATTAAACTATTTGAACTCTGTTGTCAGATTGAAAATTTTTATACCCGTTTTTTTCCCCATGCCTCTTTAATATTAATGTTAGTAAATTCATCATTGATGTATTACAGCAGTATTATCGGTATTGGCTGAAATTAGAGTCTTAAAAAGCTGTATATGGCCAGCAGAAATCCTATGACTGATTCAGGAATATTCCGCCTCTTGTCCTTACAGGGAGATTCTGGTTCAGAAATAATGATACTTTTGTAATATCCTGTCACAATTTTAAATTAATTTCTTAAATTAGTGTGGAACATCAGAGTTCAAGACTGGTTGAATCACTGTTCCCTCACCAGCCAGATGTTCCAGCAAGAACTTGGCCGTATTGTGAGGATTTTGTTTGAGTGCCTGTGTTTTTCACACACTATTGTTTTGTCTTACAGTCCTTATCTTGACAGCAGTCTAGATTTAAAAAGAAAATTCTGAATGTTTTGTGCAGTGAAAATTACAATCAGGGAATGTTTAGAATAAAATAATATTCTCTTCCTTGTAAGTATCAGTGATCTTTAGTTTCAGATCCTCATTTGGTCACTGAGATGAGCTTAAGGTCGGTACAACACCCAGAGAGGTTTGAATCGTCACATTTTTTTATGGTCAGTCATATCTATATTTGACATTGTAAAATGTCAACAAATTAGCTCCAGGATCTTACAAAGGTAACACTAGTGGATCGTCATCATATATAATATGATGATATGAGAATAAGTATTAATTTTGGCTTGTCACTAGCTACATGAAATTTTGAGGTCCCATACAATGACTACTATATCTGCAGCTAACCTGTGCTAATAACATCCAGCAACAGCTGAATTTATTAAGAAATTACGTATGCTTTCTTTGCAGTGATCTTGAAGACCAAGCAGAATGACAGACTCAAAGTATTTCACCACAAACAAAAAAGGTAGGGACCTTACATTGACCACATGGACATATCTCAAAGTAAATCATTCTAGTCGTGAATTTAGTCACAGATCATGTTTACTTTGGGTCTGTGATCTATATTTTGCCCACTGTACACCTGTTATTTCTTACAGGAGAGATATTTGAACTTAAAGCAGAGCTGAACAATGAGAAAAAGGAGAAGAGGAAAGAAGCAGTGAAAAAGGTCATTGCTGCCATGACCGTAGGCAAGGATGTCAGGTAAGATTGTTTATTAGATGCTTCTGTTTTAACACAGGACAAGGGTCATATCAAAGGCAATAAGGTTCTGCATTATCTACAGCAGGACTGCCCAAATTATGGCCTGTGGGCTAGTGTTGTCTTACGTGGATGTTTGATTTGACACCCCACCTCCACCCGGTAGAAAATGTTTTGTGCATTTGTGCATTGTGATAAATATTACCTGCCTCTCTTTTTTCTGTTAATAGCTCATTGTTTCCTGATGTGGTGAACTGCATGCAGACTGATAACCTGGAACTGAAGAAACTGGTCTATCTGTATCTGATGAACTATGCCAAGAGTCAGCCTGACATGGCCATTATGGCTGTGAACAGTTTTGTCAAGGCAAGTAGTTCAACTGGTATAAAAAATGAAACAATGGTTTGTATTGATATTGTTTGTATATCACTGTTTTTTTTATTTTTATTTTTATTTTATTTTTTTGTTTTTTTGGGAAGCCATGCACCACACAGGACATATTATATTTGGTGCATAGCATAGTGGGTAACACTAGTGCCTTTATAGAATACAAGTAAAATATTTAACTTGCAAATAGTACCTAATAGCTGTTGCTGTCTCATCCCTTAGGACTGTGAGGACCCTAATCCTCTCATTCGAGCCTTGGCAGTGCGCACTATGGGCTGCATCCGTGTGGATAAGATCACTGAGTACCTGTGTGAGCCTCTGAGGAAATGCCTGAAGGATGAGGACCCCTATGTCAGGAAGACAGCTGCTGTATGTGTGGCTAAACTGCATGACATAAATGCCCAGATGGTGGAGGACCAGGGCTTCCTGGATTCCCTCAGGGATCTCATCGCTGACTCCAACCCAATGGTTTGTAGCACTGCTGAAAATAATCCTTGTTTTTGGTCTCACATGCAAGTTTAAAAAAAAAAGTGCATTGGGTTACTTTACATCTACGTTTTTTGGAGCTGACATAAAGGGTTTATTGTAAAAAAAATAATTTATATGATTTGGTTAATGAGGCACACAAAAGCAATTTCAGTGCTAATAATGCTACATATGGTAGAATGTGAGTTAAAGGCTAATTCAGTGACACGTGTTGCTCTCAAATTCTCTCAAAATGTCCTTCTTTCTTTCCCTCTAGGTTGTGGCTAATGCAGTAGCGGCCCTGTCTGAAATCAGTGAGTCTCACCCCAATAGTAATCTCCTGGACCTGAACCCCCAGAACATCAATAAGTTGCTGACAGCCTTGAATGAGTGCACAGAGTGGGGCCAGATCTTCATCCTAGACTGCTTGTCCAACTACAACCCAAAAGATGAGCGTGAAGCCCAGAGGTAAGTAAACAATTACAGTTAGTGCATTCTTGAACAGCGCCTAGTATGCAGTTTAGAGTTCATACAAATCTGAGCATCATTATGTAGATTAACTGTTGGTTAATTATAACACATGATCATCAAATGCAAAGAAACAGCATCCCAATGACTATATAGGGAACATCCTGTTATTCTAGATGAGTGGATTTGACAATTAGTGGCATCTGCCAGTAGGCCACTGCTAGCTGCCAATAACATAATAATCACTGAGTGTCATTGTCTTAATACTTACACTATTGCTCTGTGCTATGTTAAAAAATTGAGATGTTTTTTCTATAGATCCTTTCCTAACTGTTTGTTTGAAAGTTTTCTATATTCCTTTTTATTTCTCCTATTCTGTTAGTATCTGTGAGCGTGTGACCCCACGTCTCTCCCATGCCAACTCGGCTGTGGTGCTGTCAGCTGTGAAGGTCTTGATGAAGTTCCTGGAGTTGCTGCCTAAAGACTCTGACTATTACAACACCCTACTGAAGAAGCTTTCTCCTCCTCTGGTCACTCTGCTCTCTGGAGAACCAGAAGTCCAGTATGTGGCCCTGAGGAACATCAACCTCATTGTGCAAAAGAGGTCAGAATTAAAGCTCTACTTGTCATAATCTTAAACATATTCAGTCATATGTCAAGGATTTGGGAAAATGACCTATTTCATTATTAATTTTTAATAATAAGTACACATTCTGTACATAAGACTGTTCTGCACATTTTATTTTAAGGTTTCTTGTTGAATGTAACACACTGAAATTAATAATCTCAATAATCTTTGCTTGTGTAGTATTGCTGGAAATCACTGTTTATTACCATTAGTTTAACATTTAATAATTTTTTGCATGTTTTAGAAATACTATATGAATTAAATGTATAGATTTGTTTTGTATAAGCGTATGTGAGATGATGGAACTTTATACAGAGCGTCATTACAAAGTGCTGACATTAGGTGGCAGTATTTCTTTTTATTTACAATTTTTCAAATCAATTCCAATGCCTAAATACAAAATCAATGCGGGAATACCTCACATTTTAATTAATTCCAGCACATGCCAAAGTATGTGCTCAGTCAGTGATGATGGAGCAGCGGAAACCCTAAAATAAGCAGTGTCATTTCATTTATAAATGGCATTAACTGCCTCTTTGAAACTATAACAGCTGAAAAGTTGGCAGATTGCTGACCTTTAAAATGATGTTAATGTGTGTTATTTTCCTCACTCTGCTGCCAGGCCTGAAATCCTAAAGCAAGAAATCAAGGTGTTCTTTGTCAAGTACAACGATCCCATCTATGTCAAACTGGAAAAACTGGACATCATGATCCGACTGGCCTCTCAGGCTAACATTGCCCAGGTATTTCATATTCATTCTAAAGGAAACTGTATAAGAGTATGTCAGATGTCTGGTGCAGACAGCAGGGTTCAGCCAATAGGTAAACTAGGGATGGCACCTGTTGGGTTC
This sequence comes from Hoplias malabaricus, assembly GCF_029633855.1. Lineage (NCBI taxonomy): Eukaryota > Metazoa > Chordata > Actinopteri > Characiformes > Erythrinidae > Hoplias > Hoplias malabaricus. The sequence goes on along the minus strand of NC_089801.1, from coordinate 32,104,920 downwards.
ACCTGATTCTCTGAACATTGTAAGGTAAAATGATGCCCTGACCGGAAAGTTGGCAGTTATTGGTGAATTTTATTTAGTAGTATTTTTCCTGATACTAATAAAATCTGGAGTTGGAAACAAATCAAATCAAATTTATTTATATAGCGCCTTTTACAACTGACATTGTCACAAAGCAGCTTCACAGTTTCAGAACAGAACATTTAAATCAAAGCCCAATGCGAGCAAGCCGAAGGCGACAGTGGCAAGGACAAACTCCCTTGAGGCTGGAGGAAGAAACCTTGGAAGGAACCAAGACTCACAAAGGGGACCCATCCTCCTCTGATCAAACTATAGATTGAATTTTAAATGATCACCAATGAAGTGTCATTATGCTACATAGTAATAATAAGGTGAGCAGCTGGTCTGGTCTGGGCCGGGCCGGCACCAGACACATTGCTGTTATCAGACACGCAATATATTTTTTTCAAACCGTAGATGAATGTTTATTTGCAAAGTTTAGATCTAGGCCTGTTTGTATCAACCAAGATTTTACAATAGCAGCATATCTCTTTTAATGTTGTCAGTTGATAAATCCAAATCTGATTACCGAAGAGCTGACAGACACACTCAAAGTTGCTAGTATAGCTATATCTGCAATTGGTACTGATGGCATGATATTATTTGTTTTGGTGTAGTTTTTCAGGTTTTTGCTTTTTTTGGTCCAGATTAAATGGTTGCTTTGTTTAAAACACTACACTAAAATACGCTATATTTGTCAGGCTAAATCGCTATATTTTGTAGGACATTTTTTGTAGGATCTGTGACACCTTTCTAATCTTTTTTGTTTTCATGGTTATTTTTTCTCTGATAAACACAGCAGGCACAAAGCATTCTTGCTATTTCTATCCTTTATAACACTTGGACCATTGCTCATAGGAAGCCTGAGTTAAAGCACTAATATCTGAAGTACAATCTGTTCATGGGTTGCACAGGAATCATTGTGGTAGACAGCACAAGCATGTTCTGGCAAGCCCAGGGTAAACTTAAATCTCCCTGCTGGCACTGCCAAGAAACTGTAAATATTTTTCCTACCATAATAAAGTATTTATATTATATTTATTGAGCAGGTGTGCTGAAAATTCATCTGTTTAAATAATGCAACTTTTGCATTATAAAATGTGACTGCTGGTGATGCATAACAAATACATTAGTTCAGAATACACAAATCATGTAATTAAAAATGCTATTTACATATTATAAAGTACAGAAAATAAAAGAACACATTGTGTCCTTTTATGTATTTTATGTTTAATATAGCTTGAGAACTCCATTCCTATAACACAATGAGCACAATTGATTATTACTATAAAAGTATATATTCATGCTAGAAATTTAAAATAAACACTAAGATTAATGCATTTTTGCCTCTACCATTTTTCTATAGCATTTGTTGTAGAGTTACTGCAGCTTATTGTAAACACTTGTCTCCACAACTTCACCTAAAATGTTATGTTGTAATTCCAGGTACTGGCTGAGCTGAAAGAATATGCTACCGAAGTGGATGTGGACTTCGTACGCAAAGCTGTCCGAGCTATCGGCCGCTGCGCTATCAAAGTGGAGGTCTGATGCTCTTCTGACATAAACAGCCCATAACTCTCTCAGGGGCTTTTGCACTACTACAAGAATTGATATATTTGCAGCATTTGAAATTTAGTGTTGAAATGTAGCTATTAGTCATCAGAGTAATTATTTAGACCTCTCTCTCTCTCTCTCTCTCTCTTGCTCTTGTTCTTTCTTACTTTTAATCCCTAGCAATCAGCTGAGCGATGTGTAAGCACTCTGTTGGACCTCATCCAGACCAAAGTGAACTATGTTGTGCAGGAGGCCATTGTGGTGATTAGGGACATCTTCCGCAAGTACCCTAACAAGTCAGTATTTGAGTCAATAAAAATATGCTGATTCCAAGTCATTTTGGAGCACTTCTATTCTTTCATTGATGATTCATTATGTATCATTGTTTCATGTGAGTTTCACACTATATGAAAGACATGTATGATGATGTAGTAAACTAAATATCGACAAAATGTTTGTTTTCATGAATTTAGGTATTTCCAGTCCTTAGAAATTTACAGATGATTATTAAATTGAGAATTGTTATTTCCAATAATTTTCTTTTACCTGTGTAGATATGAGAGTATCATTGCCACTCTTTGTGAGAACCTGGATTCTTTGGATGAGCCGGATGCTCGTGCAGCTATGATCTGGATTGTTGGTGAATATGCAGAAAGAATTGACAATGCAGATGAGCTTCTGGAGAGTTTCCTGGAGGGCTTCCATGATGAGAGCACTCAGGTCAGACCACTTGGATTGAATGAGAGCTTCACATGTGCAAAATGAGGCAGGATTTATTCCTTAGAGGCTTATTATAAAACCTTGGATTCATCAATTTTTTCCATTGTATTCTATTAAGAAAGAGGATTTTTCTAAATAGAGAAAATGCTGCAAAAATTGGTTACAAATAAGTAATAAATCATGTTCATTTTCAGTGGGACTTGATGTAAAATGTCCAAATTAGATTTATTAGATGGTTTTGTTATGAAATTGTGACACAATTCATATCGCAGCTGGTATTTTGAAAAATTATTCTACAAATAATTTTATTCAACACATACCTGATATTGTAGCTTTCCTCCTCACATTTATAGCTTACTGATGTTGTTTGCTGTCAAATGCTTTGCTTTAAACACAGAGTTTGATTGATCTTAATGTAATGGTAGAGACACTGAACTGTTTGCCTGTAGGTTCAGTTGACCTTGCTGACTGCCATTGTGAAGCTGTTCCTGAAGAAGCCCTCTGAGACACAGGAGCTAGTACAGCAAGTGCTCAGTCTGGCCACGCAGGTGAGACATTAATTTTACATTCATTTTTCTCCCCAGAAGGCTCCTGCACACTGTTATTATTCACTCGTTATACATGCATAATGGATACATCATTGAGAAACCTGTCCTCTCCTGCTCAGCAATGAAGTGGTTTTGTTATCATCATCTTATCACATGGGCACTTTAATTATCCTGCTCATCCAACACCAGCTTGTTTCATCAGTTTTATTTGGACCTCATTATTAGGGCTGGATATCAGTTAAAATGGACAAAAAAAGATAGAAATAGCCTGATTCCTGAATGATATTCTTTTTATATCGAATCCAGAAATGACTGAGGTGCCATACGTGGTGTCATTATGTGAGTACTGACTAGATGTGTAACGATACGCAAATTTGGTGATTTGCTATACATTGTAATTTCTGCATGATGATACATCTGTTTTTGAGACAATTAATAATGAAAAGGCAGCATAAATGTATAGGCACTTTAGCAGATGGAACATCTGCAGAGAGCCGTGAAAATCCCCCTCTCATTCCTTAACTATCTGCATTTTAACGTGTCTCAGTTTGTTACAAATTTTAATGTGAATAATGTGGATTGAGCACTTTCTGAAATCCATGATTTTCTATACACGAAAAAGACAGCATGCAAAGCTTTAAACATCATTTAGGGTGAGTTATTTCTTTCTCTTTTTTGAATTCAGTACTTGGTTTGAAGTAGCAGCTACAGCTATGTTTTAATCTTGCTCTGGTCTTATATGTATAGTTTGAGCCTTATCACCAGTGATTGATAGCCTCATTGAACGATGTTGTGAAATGAACCCTATTAGGTACACTGAAATGGTCCCTAGCTTTGAATGGTTTGTTCTGTGTCTGCCTAACTCACCTATGCAGATTACATAACTGACGGTGACCTGGTCTATCCAAATCTAATTGTATTTGATTCACAGCATTTTTTTTCTCACCACCCCTGCTGAGACAGAGTTGATAGAAATGAATATCATCGTGTATTGTGGCACCCTTTGTACTCCATATAACGGATTATAGATCAGGTATAGATAGCCAGTGAACAGTCTAGTGTTTTGTACAATGATGCCTGTTGCATAAATTCTTAGACCTTACTGGGTGTGAAACTTTATTGACTCAGTAAAAGTAAGAAATAAAGACTTATTTAGTTTTTTTTAATCATTCTGTTCATCTCTCCTTCACAGGACTCTGATAACCCTGATCTGCGTGACCGAGGCTACATCTATTGGCGTCTTCTCTCCACTGACCCAGTGACAGCCAAAGAAGTGGTTCTGTCTGAGAAGCCCCTGATCTCAGAGGAGACAGACCTGATTGAGCCCACCCTGTTGGATGAACTCATTTGCCACATTGGCTCACTTGCCTCAGTCTACCACAAACCTCCCAATGCCTTTGTGGAGGGCAGCCATGGCATCCACCGCAAACACCTGCCCATTCAGCATGGCAGGTATGGAGAAAGGAATTGGTTTTTATTTATATAAAAAAGTAGGGCTATTTAACAATTAAAACAATCTAAATTAGTCTCATTTAGTTTTTCTTGTTAATTGTAATTAATTGCTTTTCACTTATTTGCTTTAATGGGACAATACAGAAAGTTTTCTTTTTCCATTTGAAGTAGTGTGTTTTCTTACAGCCCCTGTTCATTTGCCTTTTTAATTCCCTCTGACAAGCTGAAAGATTTCATTTGGTATTTATCCTGTAGGAGTGATTTTTGAGATAAACAAATAAAACCTTTTAGTGTCAGCCAACAGAAACAAAGAAAGCCTTGACAGATAACAAGTTACTCTGTTCTATCCTTGAATGAGAACAATGCCTAATTGATTTGTCTGTTTGGTTGTTTACGCCATGTTCAGTCATTCCCCTCTGATGTCCTCCTCCATAGCATCGACACTGGAGAGAGCCCCATCAGCGCAGGGCCAGGAGCCCCAATCGACCAGCCTCAAGTCATTCCGTCTCAAGGTGATCTTTTGGGTGATCTGCTCAACCTGGATCTTGGCCCACCAGTCAACGTGCCTCAGGTGTCCTCCATGCAGATGGGTGCTGTCGACCTTCTAGGAGGAGGTCTAGACAGTCTGGTAAGTTCCAAGTGTTGTTTTTGGTTAAGTGGGTTATCTGTTCATACAAGGTCATTTTATAGAGTCTGTACTTAGAGATCTGTAATGGGAAATTATTAGATTATTGTAATTAACAAGTAATGCTTTCTGCAATTTATATTTAAATATAGAGAACACACATTTGAATGCTCCTGACCAAATAGAAATATTTTTTCAAACAACTTTTAAAGGCATTCAAAGAGATATACCAGAGTACATCTGCTTATCATTTTATGAGAACCATATCACAAGTTTTGAGCTTGAGAATAATTGTTTTAAACATTGATAATGCTTGCCAAGTGCCATCTGATATATTTCTGTGTACTCTTGACTTTCTTTAAATATTGTATATTCACTTTTTGTTATTTTACAATTAAACAAAGGCGCAATTTCAGATTTGATTTCTGATCCCATCAGAACAAGTGTGAAAGCTGCTGTTGTGTACCAAGGTGCCATTATCAGACATTTGCATGAAAACATTACTATTATTAACACAGATATAAGAATGTCTCACTTCAGTAAAAGTTCTGGCAAACGTTTTGGATCATTTCTAAAAGCGTTTTCTAATTGTGTGAAATTTTGAAAATATCCAATGTTTTAGCACCTGTCTAATTACAGCTAAACCTTTTAAAAGCTCATCTTTCCCACTCTTCATTATTCTGAATTTATGAGGGCATTATGTTGACCTGACTGCACCTGCAGTTTATTGTGCATCAGATTACCATTTTTACTATTTGTTACCATTGTCACATGTCCCCCAGAGGCATCTGCTTAATGGAAATGGTGCAAAACATTGTCAGCAGTAATTAAAATAATGCTTACCAAATTCTCAATAAGCTTACAGGAAAATGGAAAATAATAATAAGATATTATCAATATTTATTGTTATTTAGGAGAGTTTCATTTATTTTGGACCCTGAAAGTTGTCCATATTTTAACATAAAAAAATTGCATACAGTTGGCTTAAAGGGTGATTTGTATTTGCACTGATTGCTTGTAAACAAAGGTTTGCAAATTTGTATATTCTAATAAACAGCCCCAAAATTATATCTTGCAAACTCTGCATTGGTACTAGAATACTAGTACTTTTTATTTGCTCAACAAAGCTTTACAGGTCCTGAACATTTTCAGACTCACTGAAGGATTCTGTTCTATACCTGCCTCTGTTCTATGGATGTATTTGATTTGTGCTGGATATCCTTGACACTTGCACTTTAATAATGAACTCGCAATATTACCTCAGCCTGCTAGGGTCACCATTTGAGTATCTGCTTCCAAGCAAATTTGGAATTATATTCTTCTGGTCAGTAGGAAAGAAGGACTTTATGGACACAGCCCAAAGTGATAAAGTGGTAATATTTGCCTGAGGTAGAAACTGTAAGCACTGTAACATGAGAGTTATGACTCTCCGGTCTTTGCTCTTTCATACATAGATATTACAATATGCCCTAAGCCAGGAGTTGCGTCCGATAAGAGCTAATTTATTCACCTTCTATGGTGTTTGATATCCGGGGCAAAGGAACGATGACTCCAGCGTGATTAAGATCAATTCCATGTCTCATTAAAAGGCTTAGGTGTCAAATCTTTTGCTCAGACTATCTTCCTCCAAGTTCAGATATTGCCATAAAAGCTCCTCTCCTTTCATTTAGACATCATTAGAATAGAATAAAGGCCCTTCTCTCATCAGCTGCTTGCAATAAACCATTAGAGCATTTGATAGAACCAGTCATATTTTATTTTAATGAAGGCCGTGGTCTCTAATGCAGAGATAATGTTGGGGACCACAGCTTTGAGGTTTGAAAGGGCAGAAAAAATTTCCTTGCCAATGCACTTAATAAGATAGTAAGTTCAAAATATCTAATATATATTCTTTTTATAGAGAACAGGCCAAAATATATATGTTGTCAGTATATAAGTATTAGCCAAATGTAAAAGATGATTGATCTGCAAATAAATTGTAATAAATTTTATAAGTGTTTGAATAGGTTGAAAGACCGTTCCAGCACACTAGGGTATTTTCTGAATAGATGTTAAAAGAGCATCAACTTCATAATACTTGACTCTTTGTGCGAATAGGGTGGTCCTGCTTCTCCTCTTATCATTTATTTCGAAAAAAGCCACACCCTGTAGTAGCCTTGAAGCATTGTGGTATTGGCAGAGTCAGTAGTGGGTAGGGCTGGCCCCGAATATTCGGATGTTCATTTGTTAAGTAGGTATTTGGTTTATAATTTTGAGATTGGCATGTTCGTTTTTTTGGATAAATGTGGCGATAAAGGCAACCCTTCACTCCAACAGGTATTAAGCATTGTCGACATAAAAGTCTTGAACAAAGTCCTAAAACAACCTAACACGCTACAGCAACCTACTTACAACAAGGCATGGCAAAGCTACAGTTAATTTTGTTAGCTTTACACCTCAGATTAGAAAACCTCCAAGAAGCTCTGGTTTATTTGTGTACACTCTGCCCTTAGTGGCACAGTGTAGCGAACGAACCAATTCGTGACAGCCCTACTAGCGGGTGGAAATAGCAATGACAAACATTGGGAAGAATATTGGCTAGCAAAAGCTTAATTCATGTTTCCTTATGCCTTAAAAGAATTGATCATAATCCTTAGATTTGTTTACATGCAATAGCAAATTTTGATGTACTCTGCAGCCCTGTTCACAAAATACTCCTCCAGACAGGAAGCTAACTGGATTTAAGAAGACAGCATCTGCCTGCTGGAAGGGATTCTCCTGTGTTGTCTGTGCCCAGTGCTGGGTATTCATACAAACACAGGTGTTCTTCTGCATTGTAATCTCCTCTGCAAAATTGGCAGTCTGCAAGGAGACCTTCCAGCTCACTAATTACAGACTCAAATGGCTCCATTCAGGGCACATCACCGCACTGGTTTTAGACCAAAACTGAGTCTAAACTATATCCATATATGTGTGCTTCAACTGGAGTATGTTCTCCAATTAGGATAAACATTTGTATATTATCGCTATTACATTATAGCTAGATACTTAATATCAGTGGTTTATTATTGCAATTCCTGTTATTAATGATACATCTTTGCAACTATATTATTCAGAGCCTAGGTCAGATTTTTTTCCTCCCATATATATTAATAGAAAAGAAAACTGCACCCGCAAACAAATTATTATATGTTAGGGAAAAAGTTTGAACAATGTAGTGCATGTGTTTGTATAATTTGATTTAGAAAGATAAGAGTGAAAAACACATAAAAGAATTACAGTTGCAGCCCATTGTTCCTGACATTTTGCAAACAAGTCCAATTAACTGCAAGGTCATAAATCTCTGCAATGTACTTTTAGTGTGCCGTTACTTTAACAGGCAAAGGATGAAGTTTAAGTTTTATTTACAGCTTCTCCTTGTAGTAAGCTTGCACAGCCACCCTCAGTCCAAACTAACCACTATGGAGGCTGGCTGCCATAATGGGCAGTAATTTGGACTTATGTGAAGCTGCAATCTCTTTCTCCTTGCCTGCTGAGTGGCTGTCAGATTCTGAGCTTCCCAGCTTCCATCCTTGTGCTGACAGCCCACTGCAAAAGCAGGATTGTGGAAAAAACAGCCCTCAGTGTTGGGTATTGCTGTGGATAAATCCAAGCAACAGTCACATGACCTAAGAAAATAGTTTTTACCAAATATTAGGAATGTGAATCTCTGATCTTATAATAATTTGCAATTAATCTTTATTCATGATGGATTTTCATTTGAACCGTTTCTAAATTATTTTTGAAAATACCCAAGACAAAAAAATATTGTATGTATACTGTGTGTGTATTTCTGAGAGTGTATGTAAACTCTTGATTTTGCATTGACCCTTCTGAAGTACTTTTAAAATGTAGAAATGTAAAATAAAAATCAGGAGAATTCTTCTTTTGAATTTTAATTGGATTTGGTGCTTTTGTAAGTGAATACATTTACAGCCCAGATGAATAACCTTTTATAAGACTTTCTCAGGAGGCATAAGACTTTTGTTTGTAAACCATTTGTTGGTAGCTGATAAATGGCTACTTCAAGTTTAAAATTAGCCTCTGTTTAAGTGTATAACCTGAAATTCTCATGGGCCCTGGCCCAGGTGCCTTTTCATTCATCATGCCCTCTGTAGAGAGAGAGAGAGAGAGAGAGAGAGAGAGAGAGAGAGAAGGGGAGAGTGCAGTTTCTCTGCCAGTGAGGAATACAAGGTAATGAATAAATCTCAAAGGGAGAGAATAAATAAAGGTGGAAGTTTGTTTCAGTACTCTGATCTTCTTACTCTGGAGAAATGTTTAAGCTACTGTTGACTGGACTAGAATGCTAAGCCTTTTAAACCTCTCCCTGTGTCTGTTTTATTATTTATGGTGTGGTTACGGGTCTTCTTTTCTCTTTTGTAGCTCGGGGGAGACCTTGGAGGAGGTGTTGGGGGAAGTCCTGCAGTAAGTGAGCTAATCTTTTCCCTCATCCGTATGTCCATAGCTTGCCTTTCTGTCCATTTGTCTGCTCTCTGCATGCTGTTTACACTGATGGTCACATTCACAGGTCCTGATGCAGGCTGCACAGATTATCATCTCCTATATGTGTAGATGTATGTTTATGTGAGTTGGGGTATATTGCTGTGTTTTTTGCTTTGGTTTTGCTGCAAAACTGTAAAATTTCACTTATAATTTGCATTAGCGTAACGTGTACATGTATGGAATCATCCTTATTTATAGAAAAATAATAATGACAATTCTGTCATGCTTTAATTTTGCGATGCTATGACAAATTGAGTGAGTTATTGGTTTATGCCCTCTTTTGTAAATGATACCATCCACTAAATCCTACAGTGGGCATGATAGAGTCCTCTGGTATCACATAATGTGAAGATTGATTATATATAATCATGTATACATAACAAATATTCTATGAACATGATGGTAAAACTTAGAAAAATTAATTTAAATTAAACCAAATTAAATCGGTTATTGGGCCCTCTTGATTTATTAACTCAGAGGTGATTTGAATACTGAAAGTTCATTTTGTGGATCATATTTATTCCATTGTTATTTTTAGAACAAAGTATGCTGAATATTTTAAATCACAAAATGTGTTCTTATGGTCCATGTCACTCTCAAGTAAGCAACTAGACATATTATTATTTACCTATCTTTTTTATTGTGATTGTGTGTGTGTTGTTCTGCAGGTTGGTCAAAACTTTATTCCGTCTTCAGTGCCCAACACATTTGCTCCATCTCCTACCCCTGCAACTCTGAGCAGTGGACTAAATGACCTGTTTGAGCTGTCCACAAGTATGGCCACTACCACAGGTGGCTATGTTGCACCTAAAGCTGTGAGTGCCAAAGTTTCCTTAAGCTTGTTTAATTAATCGAACAGAATTTGTTTACATTCCCTACCCCCATATAAGTTTTTGAGCTTGGGGTGTTTTTTCTTTAAGTTCTTAAAAGATCAGGAGAAAAGATTTGTTCAGTATAGTAACAATTTAGAAGAAGGCATCAAGAAAGCTGCTATATAGTCAATAATTTCATATGCTCTATTAACCCTCTAAGCCTGGTAAACTCCCTTGGGCAAGTAAAGCACAAGAATAGAAATCACGTTTGCTATTTTATTGTGACATTACTAACACAAAGGACGGCTCACATCATATAGCAAGCTCTCCTGCAGCAGGTCTGAAAAGTAATTCCAGAGTTTTTCCCAGTACTGCTGCTTTCACATCACCTTCGTCCAGACCCTTAATGCATTTCTGAAGCACATCTCACTGGGGAATACCACGGGCAGCAGAATTAATCATAACTAATACCAATAAGGCTAGTAAATAAATAAATGAATGAATGCAAATATTTTAGAATTGTCAGCTTCAAAATGTTCAGAAGATCTTGCATCTTGAAGGAAGCAGTGTGAGTAGGGAATACTCTTCTTTGCAAATGTATTATATGTGCCCAGTTTAGCATATTTTGACAATGGTTTAATAAAAAAAATATATATATATAGATTAGATTAGAAGAATTGAAACGAGTTCTAAGGTTCCTGTCTAAAAGTCACTTAATTCTGCTCCGTTTATGAACCCCAACTGTTCAGAAATCAAACCCTTTAACCACATGCTTTACCTTCAGTAGATGTTTCTTTCCTATCCGTTATTTGCAGTAATGGCAAACACATCAATCCAGCGTTTGAGTTTGATGATACTTGTTGGAGAATGTTGGGTCGTACAGCTTAGGGCATTACACACTGTGCTTTAATAGAGAACGCGCAGACTTGTAACTGATAAAGAATTTATCTAGCCTAGCCTGTCAAAATATATAGCTTCTTTTGGGCCTCTTAACGGCACTTTCATTTTTCTGCTTTACAAATGCTAGCCCTGTCTCTGCATGTTATCTGGAATGTCTATTGAAGCGTTGAGCAGGAATGTACAGAGATAAGGGCAGCTGTGCCATTTTAAATACTCCAATCTCCCATTGAAAAATACAGTGCAGAGATTATTAGTGAATTTTTGTTGAAAATATCACAGTTCAAGTTTACATTCTGCTGAAATATGGACACAGAAACATCCATTTACTTTGATGTTTTGAAGAGCTTCCTTGTATTCTCAGTTGAAAAAACACATTTATTCTCTCCTAAATGCACTAAACTTGAAGTGTTTAGCAGAGAAGTCAGCATGTGTCCCCTCACCACAAAGCCTAAATGAGCAGACACAGTGGACAGTGAGTAAGTATTATTTGTTTCAGGTGTGGTTGCCAGCCATCAAGGCCAAAGGATTAGAAATCTCTGGAACATTCTCCCGCCGTCAAGGACACATGTATATGGACATGACCTTTACCAACAAAGCCCTGCAGCACATGACTGACTTTGCCATTCAGTTCAACAAAAACAGGTATATGTGCATTTATTCTCCTAATGAGATCTTTTAAACAATATCTGTAGTATATACAGTAATATATGTGTGTGTGTGTGTGTGTGTAGAATAACAGAAATCCCATTATTTTAAACAGTCTGTTTTTCATTGCTTTATATGTACCTCTTTTGTAAAGATTTGTCAAATCTAACAAATAGTCACTCTTATTCTCTTACTCACTTTCCAGTTTCGGAATGATACCTACCACACCTCTGCCCATTCACACGCCTCTCATGCCAAACCAAAACATTGACATCTCCCTGCCTCTCAATACCATTGGGCCAGTAATGAAGATGGATCCTCTAAACAATCTGCAGGTAGAGCATCCAAACTTTACTGTTTCTGTTTTAAACCACTTTTTTTTTTTCTCTCATGCACCCACACACTTACACGCTCCTACGCTTATCCGAGTAAATCTGACATTCAAGTTCACCATCTCTTCTAAATTTGCATCTATATTCAGTGTATATCCCAACCCCTGAGCTCTCGACTCCAAATTAGCATGCTCATTTTTCTGACGATTACACTGGATTGTGTAATTATCGCACTCGCCTGTCAGCGAGATTCATTAATTTTGTCATGAGTCGCCACCATTAAAATGAATGTTGTTTAATAACTGACGGTAACAAGCGTTTGCCAGAGGCAAAGGCTCTTGGCGGCTAATCAATCAGATGAAAGTGCAGTGTTCACTCCTCACTTTTCACATGCTTCAGGCAGGCCTTTTCTTGCTCTGAGCTGAACAGGAGGATGCTGGATCCTTTCAGAAATGGCTTCCTCCCCTCAGTGTTGAGACAGCATCTCCTACTTAGCCCCTTGCTGGCAATAAGCAGCCAGAAAAAAAACTAATGTCTTGAAACTCAGCCAGGAGAGTGTCCAGCAGTGCCACTGCTCAGCAGGTTCCAGCTCCAACCTTCGTACCTTAATGATCCAAGTTATTCTCTCCACTGTCTTCCTGACTAGCTTTTGTGCTTGTTTTTTTGTTGTTGTTTTTTTTTTTTCACCACATATTCTGTACAGGGTTTTTTTTTTAAACGGCAGTCACCCCTGTTGATTGGTCTTTTTTAAAGCTTAGTCTTTTTGTGTGCCCATGTCTCAGTCTTTCTTTTACACCTTCCTCACCTTCCTCTGCTTTTGTTGCTTGTTAAATGTGTAAAAATGCATCAAAATGTTATTCCGCAAAATAGAAGGTGAAACATTCATGCAGTTACATTTTATGTATTTTTGTGCAACTTGATGATTAAACAAAAATTTATAGTAGGTTGTAACATATTTAAACATATTCCATGTGAATAATGTATTTTATATGTTGTCAAATTTTGCTCCTTAGAGTAAACAGAAGATTTTTTTTTTACATTTGCAGCATTTTTGTCTTCACAATAATTTGTCAAGCCAGCCTCAGGGTTTTTTTAATGATTAATATCAGTATTTAGTAAAGTGTGATTTACAAGTATTATTATTATTATTATTATTATTAATAATAATAATAATAATTGCACTAGTGTTATATTTTAGATTTTAGATGGGATGAAATATCCGCTTAAACCAGAAACTGCAGACAGTTCACTTGACTTGCTTGATGTGCTCCAACACTGACCATATTTCAGACAGCAAGAGTGCTGTTTCTGGGGAAATCATACAACAAGGCAGGGAAAAAAGCTCCAGTAACTTAAACATCATAACCCTGGGTTGTTCCCAATGGATAATGCAAGTAGAAAGTAGAAGTCTTAGCCAAAACATAAAATATTAACCAATATTTTAGCTTAATTTATTGTGGTAAAACAGTGTTTGTTAGATTAAATTGGGAGAGAACATAGAGCTGTGTCTGTACTGCAGATAATCACTTCAGAGTTAAAAAAAAAACTCCAGTCACATAGACTAAGCTTTTGTCACTCTTGCTGCTGCTCAGATATTCAGTAGTGTATTTCCTCTGTTGATTTCCCTGCAACTCCCTGAAATCTACATTTAATGAGCTCCACTTTTTGAATCAAACTTTGCAAAGGCAACTCTAAACCTGCTTCTGCTATATTTCTGAATGTACTAATGCTGAGGCAGAGCTGCACTGTCAGGGCTAGTCTAACAAAGCTATTAACAAGTTATTTAGGCAACAAAAAAAATGATGAATATGTCTGAGAACTAATGAAAGCAAGTGTTGCTTTTTAGGATATTTTTGTTGTTCATTTTGTTGTTTCATGATTGGTTATTTAGTAGAGTGTGAGTTGGTATAAGTGAAATTGCACTGTAAATGTGTGTATTGAATATGTCTAGGGAGGTCATTGTGTGCCCTTGTAATGGCAGGCAGATGACATTCTTGTGAAGAATTTTATATTGTGTAGGTTTTACAACATCCTCAAATAAATAAATAAATATTTAATAAATAAAATAAATAGATCAACAGGAAGTAATACAAAATTGTGTACTTATTTTCTACATAATTGCCTGAATAAGAATGTCACTGGTGTGGGCACTTGTGCTCAATGGTGTACAAACTCTGCTGCTGTATAGTTGTATCTTGGTTATTAAGAGCAAATACAGATAAATTAATTCAGCATGGCTAATATAACCAAGGTTAAATGCTTATGGTCATTATCTGAGGGCAAGATATTTAATTGAAACATGTTTTCCATCTGGAAGTTTTAAAGGAAAAAAGTTCTTCAGGATGATAACTAGGTCATTGGAAATCCCGAGGGGCTCTTGTGAGCCCCCAGGCCCAGTGCCAAATGTGAGTGGATGCGGATGTGCATGTGCATTCAGCATCTGTCACAACACTCCTGTCACATACACAGGTGGCAGGCTCTGAGGTCTGGGCTGTGTAAGGTGTGAGGTCTTGAAAGTCAGTATACACTGGCACAAAGCCTGCTCCCGAACATGCCAGACAAATTACCACACACTCAGCTTGTTACTTAAAAAATTCACTGCAAAACAGAACATGGTTAATAACAAATGGAAGTATATATGGACAGAGTACTGACACATTCTTTGCAGCTTCATGTGATTGGCATTGACAATGCCTAGGTTAGACAACGTTGCTGTTAATATTTACTTATCAGTATATTCATTCATTCATTCATTGTCTGTAACCGCTTATCCAGTTCAGGGTCATGGTAGGCGCAAGGCAGGAACACATCCTGGAGGGGGCGCCAGTCCCTCATAGGGCGACACACACACACACACACACTTATGAACACTGTGTTGCAAATCCACCTACCAACGTGTGTTTTTGGACCATGGGAGGAAACTGGAGCACACGGAACAAACCCATGCGGACACAGGGAGAACACACCAAACTCCTCGCAGGCAGTCACCCTGGAGCTGTGTGACTGTAACACTAAATGCTGCACCACTGTGCCGCCCCACTTTTTAGTATATTAGATACATAAAAGCCGTATAGAAGAGGCATTTTTTCTTACTGACTGAATGACTGACTCCTAAGGTTGAAACGTGCATGCGCGAGTAGGAACTGTCAGTTCAACCATGTAGTTTATGAAAATCCATATAGCATCACACAGCCACATTAAACTTTGCGTGCTTTACTCTAACCGGTTACATTGAATAAATAACTAATTGCAATTCTTAAAGTCAGTAAAATATTCTTGGTGGTCTTTGTTCTTTGGTGGTAGATCATCTAGTATTTATTTTTAAATAAAATTAATAAGAAAAACACTGATGCCGGTGTTATATATTATAGTTTCTGTATTTATTAGTCCTGCCCTCCTTATTTTCTATACAATAAATTCACATAAAAAAAATAACATGTAAAGAAAGACATTGATAAGATGCACCAAAGCTTCTCCAGACCTTTCAATGACATTGCTATGTATTTGGGCTTTCCTGTTTTTGAAATGCCAGAAAAATCTGTATACCTGATAATGGCTGTATAGCTAATGGCAGTCCAGCAAATCTTTGTTTCTCTTTGTTCTTGTTTAGTTGTTGATTTAAGGAGGTGAAATGTATCCATTGTTTTCCTGCTCTGTCATCTGCAAATTTTTTATGTTTGCCAATTGTGACAAAGGTTGGTCTTCTCTAGTTGACTAAATCAGGCAAGACCACATATATAAAAAATTATTATCTTATTTCTCAGTTTCTTTGACCTGACCTCTTATGTTTAAGTGCAAGAGTATGTACACACAATGGCAATATCTGGCTTCCATTCCAGTGCTTTTCTGATGCTTTTCTTACCTGTAATATGTCCCATTTCTGATATCCTGTAATATATTCAAGGTACTGACCACCAAATTCTCCTCTGCCACAGGTGGCCGTGAAAAACAACATAGATGTTTTCTACTTCAGCGTTCTGATCCCGCTCAATATCTTCTTTGTCGAGGACGGCAAAATGGGTATGTACCATGTTCCTGCCCTCTGCACTTCACCAGTAATCCCCTTGAGAAATATATACATTTAAAATCATAGTCAAGCTGTGCTGGCTGAACAGAAAACAAATTAATCACTTTCTCCAAACAGGACTCAAGCCACATATTTTAGGTAGTTTCAGATTGCAACCTAATCGTAACTGTTCTGTTACGAACTGTCTTATGTAATTGTCTTTACTTTTTTTTATTATTATTATTTAATTGTGGGTGACATTTCTTACATTCTGCTCTGCCCTTATCACTGTGACAAGCAGCGTGACAAAGTTAGCAAATACAACTGAATTCTGAGAATAAAAATCAGATGTAAGAAACAAAACCAATTTGCTCGTCTTTGTGAGCCATGTCCCTCTTTGCTTTTCAGAGCGGCAGGTGTTCCTAGCCACATGGAAAGACATTCCCAACGAGAATGAGCTGCAGTACCAAATCAAGGAGTGTCACTTAAACGCCGGTAAGTCTGCCAGATGAGTTTTAATATACCAGTGTTTACTTCTAGAGTGAAATAGACCACTGCAGGTTGTACTGCACAATACCTTCACACAGGGAACTCCATTATTCCGTCTCAAAACTATTTAAATACGTGAGAGTTCTTCCTTTTTCAATGCAAATTGTTCAGTCTCATAATATGGGGCAGTATGTCAGGCAGGAGAGCAGCAACAGAATCAGACCCTATAAAAACAGATTTCTCAGAAGACTGGTATTTGATCTCATCAGCCAAAAGTTAATATATCCCAGCAGCGCAAACACAAGGGACATAGTCAAATGAATATGATTGTTTAATGTACTACTGTGCACTTAAAACACAGCAGAGAAGAAACCCAATGATGTCACTATTTGTTTGCTTCTCCGTTTACCTTTATACAATTAGTTCCAGTCCAGATAAGCCTCGAACTACACAGCTGGGAATTTCCCCTGCACATCTGCTTACACACACACCAGACTTGGCTAAAGAAGCTGTAAGAAATTATGCCAATCTCTATTTATTGTGGCTATTTAATATTGAGTTTCCCGTTTAAACACTATGCTATTGAGCTGTTGTAGCTAACCAGAACTAAACAGGTTGGAAGTAACAAAGATATATGCCACCTTGTTAGCCTGATTTAACAAGAACCGTATATACTAACAATGATCATTTGGGATAGTTCCCTAGACTCAGGTGAAGCTTAAGCCGGTTAAGGCTTAAAAGCATTTTCAATAGCTAAAAACCATGGCAACCTCAGTTTTAGCCCCATAGTGCCAGAATGTCATTGTTCAACTTTTGGTGCTTAAGTGTGGTGAATTTAGCCACTAACAAACTAGCTAGCCAAGTTGTATCATTATCCATTAAAACTTCTTCCAGAGCTAGAGAGCTGCATTAGCCCTCAAAACAATACCAGCTTATCAAATGCTTCAAACCCAATTTTATTCCTGTGTTATAGGTTATTACTGTTCATTGTTTATGTTTTGTACACAAGCAACTCATTCATAAATGTCATATTGTAGTTGGTATGGCTCCTGCAGAGGAAAATTGCAATTCTTTTCTTTTGGGTACCATTTCTGTTGGTGTCCTAGGCGGTTGTTTGAATTCAATTTGTGATTTAAGTTGACTAGTGGGAGGAAATATCAAGACTGGTATAGCAACATTGTTTTTCCTTTTGCTACAGTTTGTAGCCTGCTGATTGCTTATAACTTGTTTACATCCATTGCTTGACAGAAATATTTTGGTTGAATGACAATGCCATGGGAAATCAGGAAATAGAAGCTTTTGTTTGGACTGTAGATTGTCTTGATCTCACCCATTTTGTTGGGGTATTTTATTTAAAAAATTATGCGTACTGCAGATTTAATATGGTATTCTACCGATAAAGATGAGTATAAATCTCAAACCCTGACAGCTCCCTGCAGTTTGTGTCAGCGGTTAATTTTATACCTGCATTATTATTATTTTTTGGTCTATGGGTCGATATTTTCATAACGACACCCCTTGAGTAATTTCAAAGACATTTAGGTACTTTTTCAATATGAGTAATGTTCCAGTTCTTGCAGCTTTTCTGCGCCTGACTTTCATTGTAATTCTGCAATAATGTTTGTTTCCTTCTTGCCTGTAGGAAAAGAGCGAGCAAGAGTAATCTTAGCACGACAGGAAGAAAAAGTCAGTAATATGTTTCGCACATTGACTTTCTGTCCATGTCTCATGAGAAACCAATACTCATGAAAAGCAATTCTTGCCTTCCCATTAACAGTGCATTGTCTTTTATGTGACAGGGCTTTTATTTTATGACTCTGTTGGCTATTTTTATCCACATGAATGTTCACTATGTGCTTCATTTCTAAAGTAACAAGTTAATTTTAATATTATTATTTGAATTTTCACTGCAGCTCAGCAGTCATGTAAAAAGGAAAAATGTAATATGTAGTATACATACACTGAACGATTAATAACACCTACCTTGTATCAACAGTCAGTGTCTGTATTATCAGCTCCAGTAACCATAGACAAGCTCTTTGTAATTTTACAATTACAGATTGTAGTCCACCTGTGTCTCTGCATACTTTCTTATCCCCATTTCACCATGCTTCTCTGTGGCTAGTGGAGCTGATAAAACGGACAATGAGTGTAGATACAACATTTTATATTGGCTCCACTGACCATAGAGAACATACATTTACACACAAGCACCTTGTAGTTCTACATTTACAGACTGTAGTCTTTTCAATTGTCAGGACCCTCCCAGGACCACATTTCTCTCTCTTTCTTTATCTAAATCCCTTTCTGTCTCTCTTTCATGCTCTCTCTCTCTCTCTCTCTCTCTCTCTCTCTCTCACTCTCTCTGTCTCATCTGGACACACACTGATGCAGGCACTGGGCTCTTCCACATTCTTGTGCTTCAGTTATTTTTAAGCACTGGTTTGACAGCAGCAGGCCAGGAGGGTTCCCTGCCCATTGAAGCAGAGCACATCTCCAGAGGGAGGAGAAGAGTTTCCATCTCCTTCAATGGATTCTTACCTCTTCCTCTTTATTTTTCTGTCATCTTCTGAATTAATTTTCACTTTTTTGCTTTATTTAGTCGTGGACTGTGTGCGTGTATTGTAGTGTAGCTTAGTAATAAATAGTTCCATGAGGAATGCCTATATTAAACATCCACAGGTTTCTTCTTTGCTGTAAGGGGCTGACAGCTACACAACCTTTCACACCCATAGTGTTAAATTATCTTCTCACAGTGGATGGATGGACAAAGAAACCTATTTTAGCCTCTTAGTACTTTAATAGTTTTAAATTTATTCATATTAAAGAGAGATTTAATAAGTATTTTCATGCTTACGGAGAATTTCATTCTCAAACAAAGGTAGCTTCTTATTAGGTCTGTCTTTATTGATGTCTCTCATTTCTGACCTAACCATTTATCCATCTCTGTGTGTGTTAACTTTGTCATTCCTGGTCTTTTGGTTTCCCTTTCCATCTGCGTTTATCGCCATGTCTCTCAATTACACACCACTTTCGGGAATTTTTTTTTTCCCTTTTCTGTCCATTGCCCTTGGTGTCATCATCCTTTGCTTCTTCTCTCTCCCTATTTCTCCACTCTATCTTCATGCACTCTGATGACCTGCCAGTCCTGTGTCTGTCGGATCTCAGTGAGATAATCCATGCTCTGTCTGTGGACCATCAGCTTTGTGTCGTGCTCCAGCACCATTCAGCCAAGCTGGATCTGTCAGGGTCAGAAATGTAGCACTGATAGAGCTGCTAGCACTATAGTAGATATCAAGCATTCCCTCAATCACTGCTTCAACACAGTCCATCTCCATTCTGTCAGCACTCTGTCACTGACCACATTAAGTCTGGTCACAGCTCCAGTTTTAGACACAGCAATATTAAATGGAAGAAATCTGTATTTGCTTGTTGAGTGTGCTGCTTCAAGGGCTGAACAGTATAGCAGAAAAGCCTTTGCTAATCAATATTGTTAATTACATAAGATAAATTCTTGTGAATTAAATATTTCATGAGCTATTTTACAAGCAGACTCTGCTATTATATAAATTCAGGCTAATTTAAATACCAAATGTGTTTTATGTTTGAAAATGTGTTGAAAATATGGTATATTTAAATCCACAGAAAACAGACAGTTATGCTTGAACAGATGGGGCATTTGTGATGGTCTCTCTTAATGGAGATGTGTAAGATGCAGTTTAGATTGATATTGTGTAAAAATGACTTGTTTTAAAAAGCCTTGTAGTGATCTTGTGACATAGCTGTAGACATTTTTGGATAGTTTATAATAATAATAATAATAATAATAATAGGAAATCAACTCTGAGCAATCTATGTAAATATGCAAACCTAGTGGGGGCAGTTCACAGTCTAGCACTGACATATTGCTAATTACTATTTTTCATTAATTATTCACTGTATTATTAATTTTTATTTGCGGTGAACTATCCTGTGGTTGCACCTTTTATTTCTTACTGTGGTGGGAGTTTAGACTTAACGTATGCTCTGTACCACTCTGTATTTCAGTCATGTTGTGGAATAATTTCGCAGTGTCACTGACACGGGACACTGTGATCAAGTGAAGTGTGACCGTGTAACTGACTGTGTGCATTTTTGTATGTGTGTGCGGCCCCGGCAGACACTGTGTCAGGCAAGCTGCAGAATAACAACATCTACACCATTGCCAAGCGTAACGTGGAGGGCCAAGACATGCTGTACCAGTCCCTGAAACTCACCAACGGCATCTGGATACTTGCTGAGCTTCGTATTCAACCTGGCAACCCCAACTACACGGTAAACTGCCTCAGAGGGCCTTCCTGATATTGTACATTTACCATTCCACAGCCACATGAATATAGCAATACATAGTGATGGGTAGCTTTTCATGAACTACAGGGATGACATAACAGAATACTTCACATATAATTGCAAAATAAGGTCAGATTCAGTATCAGGGTCAATGTATTCAGAAGTTTTTATATAAATAATTGTGAACACAGCATACAATATTTACAACTCTAATATTAAACGACAGCTGTGAGATTTGATTGCATTCTCAAAGGTGTATAATCAAATGTATACTTATCACTGATATTCACTAAACCTGACTCGTTACTTTTTTTTACTAGCACAGTGTATAGTGTTCTTTCCATTAGCACACAGTTGTGTAATGCTGAGCCTGCGTCATCACTGAACTCCAGTGCAATGTGATGAATGTGTGTCCCTGAGAGACTTAACGTTCTGCCTGGCTGGCTTTTTGTGCGTTTTAAAATGAGAAGGAAGGTCAAGAGGATTGAAGATTTTGAGTAACAGGCTTACACTTTAGTCCAAAAATGTATCGATCCCTAATTTATTGTAGCTTGCCCCAACCGGCGGGACACACTTTGACAGATGTTGTAGGTTGATAAAAGCTTTCTTTCAGCCCAAAACAATTTCTTCTGCCTTTTACATTGTGAATGATTTTGAATAAATGCCAGAGTACATTGAGTGCGCATTGACTTGTCTCTTGTTGTTACAATTTTTTTACTCCGCCTATTCATCTCTTTTAACACAGCCTTATGTAAGCCGAGCTTAGGACATGAGACAGTCCTCCTAAGCCTAAATATTCATTGCAGAAATTCTGAAAGAAGCTGAAATAAGTGACATCACCAGTGCAAGTCTCTGTGTGGACGCAATGAGAAAGTTTGAACATTTTCCCAATGTGAAGGTGGACAAGGTGACCCTTGTGCCGCAGTGTTTACAGATGACACGCTGCGTCATCACCAACAAAAGAGGACACTCTGTAAGGACAGAACATTACCATAAAGAGATTATAGGGCTCACTACATCACCTTTTAATTGCTTGTTTTCATCATGCATGTGGTGCCAAAGCCTGGTATTTAGACAATTGAAATGCCATCAGTTTTTAAAAGTGCAGGATTATTTGTACTCTTGTACGCCAGTTTTACAAAAGCATCAAAAGTTTCTGGCTGTCTGACAAAAGCTCTTGATCTTTCACTGGCTGTAATCAGGCACTAGAGTGCTTGTGGGTGCGGAGCAGTGGGGCCAAGCATCTTTTTTTTTTTTTTTTTTTGTTATTATTATTTAAATATGCAAACTTTTGCATGCAACATGAGGCCTAGCTGAATGGATTAATCCCTTGATTAGAGGCAACCAACCCCCAAGCATTCCAGCAGGCATTTTTTTCGGTCACTGCTGTGGGGCCTGATTACCTCAACCCCCCTGAGACCAGTTCCGGTGTTGCCTGTTCAGATACTGGACCAGTCTGGCTGTAATTGATTTTAATGTGTATTCTGACATGGTTGGCATGGCTGGGCTTTGGACTGATGAGGAAATCTTTAGGCCAGCTGGGTTCCACCTAGGACCTGATGGAACGATTCAGTACAGAATGCTCTGCAAACACCTGACTCCAGCCAGGGCTATTGTTAGAAGGCTGTAATTGGAGCGAAAAGTAAAAAATGCCAGTTGTATTATATGGAGGGTATATGCCCATTAGATCCCATTTAATACCTAGATGTCAACATTTCAGGTAAAAACTTACAGACCCTGTAAAAACTGACACATTTTTACAGTTTTTTTTTACCTGAAATGTTGACATCTAGGTATTAAATGAGGCTTTAAGTAGCACAGCCTTTTTCTGTTATGGTTGGGATTTACAATTCACTTTAGTTTTAAACCTGTAAATTAGTCATGTGTGTGGCAGGAGTGACTGACTAGTACAGGGCTAATTGGTGGCAGAAATTCGTTCATTATTGCTTGGCTGCTATAGGCTTGTAGTTCCAGTGCTTAAACTGATGAAGCATACATTGGGGTTTGGAAAAAGAAAAGCATGAAATTTTCTAATCTAGGAATTAGATAAGTTTTAATAGGTTTAAAGAAAAAGCCTCTGTTTAACAGAGTTTGCCAAGTCAGTCATATAATACTTACAAATTTAGAAAACCTTTTTAAATCCTGTGTCGCTCAAACAGAGGAATATTCCCTGATGATGATTCTTAATTAGAGCTGGACAACAGTAATAGCTCTGTGGCTAGAGCCATAAACAAAGCTTCTCGCACCCACCCATTTTCACTTTAAAAGCTGGCGCATGTGCTTTCATGCATTATGTTCAGCGCACATAGTTACAGCTTTTGGCTAATGTAATTAAATTTGGGATGCGCATTGAACAGCTTAATGGCATCAAGTGGTTGAGGCTTGCTTCTTTATGACTTTGCTTTTATTCAAAAGTGAACGACTAGTCATTCATTCCTTGGAAACTATGTAAGGAAAAATTGTTCAGTTGAGCTGCTGGATAATATGACTGAGCTATTGTTGACTTAGAGCTACAAAGTGTTTAATGTTTACCTTAATGTTATTCACTACTAGTTCTGAACACAGTGGATCAAACTGTCATTAACTTTTCTGAATATATAATGGCATGTCATTTGTAAATTAAAGTATAAGATGTAAATGAAAAATATAAATCCTGCTGTTCATCTAAACATTAATTGGACATCTAGTTTGACTCGTCTCTCTCTCTCTCTCTCTCTCTTCTTCTCTCTTCTTCTCTCTTCCTCTTTCTTAGCTCTCTCTGAAGTGCAGGGCTCCAGAGGTTTCCCAGTATGTGTACCAGATGTATGATGCCGTACTGAAGAATTGAATCACTTCTCCATTCTTCCATCTCTCCATTCCTCCATCCATTCCTGTGGTACCAGAACAACTACACCTCCTCTCATTTTCCACTTTTTTCAACTGCATGTTGGAATTTGTATTTTTTTTCCTTTTGTGTAGTGTCCCAGAAGCAGCCCAGTGCATTCAAGCATCCTAGTGTTGTGGATAAAGCATAGCTGGTGCATTGTGCCTCTTCCTCTGCATATTTGTCCCTGCCATTATGAAACATGTATGAGTTTATTTCCATTCCTTACACTTGGGCGTGACCTGTATTTGCCATACTTGACCATTCCACTGAAGGATAAAGACCTGTGTTTAGTAATGATATTTCAGGAGCCATGCTGTTTTTTCACTTTCTCAGTTTCACATTCTCAGGCAGAATCAGAGCTTTCCCAAAGCAGGATATATTCTGAGCCAGCATGGCTTCTGTAGGGGGTAGGAAGCAGGTGAGAAAATAGGGTGTGTTGCAGAGAGAAGGTGGTGTTAATTTTCTTTTTCACTGAGATAGCAATAGAATACACACTTACTAACAGTCTTATTGCACCAGTCTTCAGTTCAGAACCACTACATTCAGTAGCTCCCAAGGCCAGAACACTCTAATTCAACATATAATATTTTAGCTTAGTCTGAATGTGGGTAACATTTCAGAACAGTGTCAATGTAATCAGAGAACTTTTTAAAGAGCATGAAAGGGGTGAATAAACTATGAACACCCATCAGTTTCAGAAAGCACCCTAGAACCTAGAGTGCATGGTCACTGGTGGAGAGCGTTCAACAGCACTACAACAAAGGGAGGATATTCCAGAACTGTGAACATACAAGGGAGAACACTCTAGAACAGTGTAAATAATAGTGTGAAAGGAGGGGAACAGCAGAACGTGTAGTCCAGACATCGATTAACATTCTAGAGCAGGTGAATGTTTGCACATTGTAAAACAGTGTGAATGAAGAGAGTGTGTTCTTAAATGATGTGATAAACAAGCTCTGTTACTGCGAGGGAATACAATCTAGAACATTCTTTAAACTCACAACTATCGCACACAGGAACAGCAACAAATGAGTGTTTGGATTTGTTGCTGTGTGTTGGTTCGTAGTGCTCTGGCCTGGGCTAATTTTGCCACCATTTTCCATTTCTCCTTTTTTCTGTCTTTCTTGTTCTTTTTGCCTTTCACTTGCTTTGCCCATGTAACTTTTTTTTATGTGGCCCCATTTCATCGTAATAAACTGTGAAGCATTTCTTTGCCAGTTGTGTGCGTAATGAAATAAACGTTGCATGCCTTAGCCTCTTCCTATTACAGCTAATAATATTGAGCATCATTTTCAGACTCCCAATGTTTTACAAATGACTACACTCCATATTCCAACCATTTCCATTAAGCAGCTTGGAATCGTTGTTAATGGCATTGTGTAGATGTTACTTGGAACACTTTTGGCTGCATCTAGTCTTCAGCACTTTCTCTATTAATTCCTAGACTGAATGCAGCTCTGTGAGATTTTTGGGTTCAGAACAGTCACACGGATTCATCCTATCCCATCTCCATGTAGTTGTATGGTCCTGTGCAGTGATATAGTGTACTGTGATTATATGGATATAGACTCCACTTAGGGTTATGTCACTTATGGATATTATAAACTCCAGTAGGATCAGTATATATTCAAGTTGAATTTTAAGGCCAGAATTTCCTCAGAGAAACAAATGTCAAATATCCAACTGTGCTAACTTTCATAAGGAAGAACAGTTTCAGTGTTTTACGGTTAATATTCTGTAACTAAACCTCTGAGAAAACCATGCTATTAAATGTTTGTTATGGTAGTAGGAATAAATGTGACTTCCTGTTTTTTGTTGCCAGAAAATGTTTGTGCCTGTGAAGCTGCATGTGAGCAGTGTCCATTATTTTTAAAAGGAAAAAAAAAAATCCACTTTTCAAGTTTACTCCATTATATATGAGCCATGTAATTCTTAAGACCCCTTTAAAGCCAAATGGGATCATCGTGAATTTCTGCGGTAGTGTTGTGTTAATTTAGGGCTGAATTAATAAAATGTGCCACACATGACGTAACCGTGTCCGTGATTTGAGTGAAACACAGTTGGTGAAATAGCCTTTTATTTCATTATTATTTCACGTCGTCCTGATGCTAATATCTCAAGCAGAGGCCTTTTCTGTTCTCCTTTGGCCTATCCCCATTTATAATGCAGGCCACCTTCCTCTGCCAGAGCTCAAGCCTCACAGTAATTCCTCTTTCCTCTGTTATCCCTCCTCCCTCCTCCCTCCTTACTACCAGTGCTTTATTTCATGTATTTTTCATATTCAATAAAATCACCCCTGATCGTATCACTTGTGCGTGTCTGTTTCTTCAGCCCTGAACAGACCCTGACTTTTCTGATAGTGGCTACATGCAGCTGTCTGAACATCGTACTGTGGTCAGATTAGTCGTCTGTAATCTCTTCCGCCTTTGAGAGTCTTTTGCCGAATACTGAATAGACCTCTTGCTATATGACATTTGAAGAGGACATTCTGCACTTAAATGTATCTGTATGATCGTTTAAATGCAGGAAAAATATATAAAATAATTAAATAAAATCTTTGTTCTGTGGTCCCAATCCCCACACCAAATGAATCATTACAGCTGATAATTCTACAATGAACAAGAAGCATCAGATATATTCAAAAGTTTCTGTGACACTTGACATAGGTTAAAAAAAATACTGTTACATTTTTAATCATTGTGCGGGAAACACATGGAATCATTCACCAACCCACATGTTTAAACCATCTCCAAGATTTTTGATGAAAACTCTGGGTTTGAAATACGTCTCCTTTTTCAGAAATGCCCACTCACTGACACTGACTTGAACCAAAAATACTTCATGTCATTTGATGAGTGAAATGTGGCTTGTTTTAGCTCCAAAGCCAAAAGCCCCACAGCTTGGTGGATATCCAAAATGGATATTAAAAATGTAATTGATTTTTAGGAGATAATTCTCAGGAGTTTAGACATAAAATAATCCAGTTGCATAATGAAGGGAAAGTCAAAGTTAATAAATGAAAATAGCAAAAAAAAAATTAAAAGCTGTTACTGAGAATAGAAACTACAAAAAAAAAATCAAAGGTCCTGCTGGAGTATTGTGATGAGGGAAAAAAATTTCAGGGCTACAGCACTGAATAAAATAATAATACTCTGAAAAAAAAGTCAAAATAATCCTGATATTAAAGTTGCAACATTTCTAAGAAAAAGTCAGAATATTTAGAGAAACACTTACGATTATTATCTATTATAATAAGTAGACAGACTCCCAGTCTGTGTGCCATAGAGTGTGTTGTGAAAGAAGCCGTCGGGTAAAGTGAACTAAATTATTATACACTTCCATCAACATGACATGACAACTAAACCCATCAGTGCACCAACTGACTGCAAAGCATATGACTTTAGTTAATTGCTTGAGTCCCTATGCCATAATGCGATTGAGCTTCATGGACACGCTGGAGTTCCACTCCCTCTGGATCCATCATTTTCATGATCATTCTAATTATATCCTGCAAAACTACACGCCTTCTTCTGAATAGATGGGTTCTTGCAGAACAGATTCAGCATGTATGCTGTAGTTGTGGGTTCGAGCCCCACTCCCGGTGACTGTCTGTGAGGAGGGTGTGTGTTACCCCTGTGTGTGTGTGTGTGTGTGTGTGTTTCCTCCAGGTGCTCTGGTTACTTCCCATGGTCCAAAAACACCTGTTGTTAGGTGGATTGGTTACTCAGAAGTGTCCACATGTGTGAGTGTGTATCACCCTGCAAAGTACTGGCACCCACGCCAGGGTGTGTTCACACCTTGCGCACATTGATTCTGACCCACAGCAACCCGGAACTGGATAAGTCATTACAGACAACGAATGAATGTGTTACAATACATCTGTTTCCTCCCACTATCCAATATCGTCACTGTCCAAAAAAAAGCAGGTATCTAAAAAATAGTAACTTTAAAGGAAAAGGGAAAAAATTAAATTTCAGTGGACATCAATGTAAAAAAGTAATTTTGGAGCATTTCTATTGGTTCATTCTTTATGAAATATTCACAACGTGTGAAGGACAGCTGCTGTGTTCAAATTATGTAGTAAATTAAAAATATTGGAAATGGAGATGAGCATGTTTTTATTTGGACTGTGACAATATGGAGGTAGGTAAACTGGCTGTGTGAAACTCTCCATAGTGTGTATATGTGTGTGTGAAATTGTCTACAGGTGTGACCGTATGACTGGGTAAATGTGTGAAACTGTCCACAGGTGTAAGTGACTGGGTGAGTTTGTAAACCTGTCCACGTGTGTGTGTGTGATTTTCTGTGATGGAGCACCCTGTTCAGTATATGTACCTGCCTTGCACACAATGATTCTGGGTAGGCTCTGGACACAATGTGAATCTGATCAGGATGATTCGGTTAAGGGATTAAATACATGAATGAATAAAACAAATGATTCCTGATAATAAAGACTGTAATAAAGACAAATATCTGAATATCTAAACACGGATGTTTAGTTGGTGAGATATCTGTACATTTCTGTTACACTTTTTCTTCATATTTTCTTCAAACTGCAATACAAAAAAACATTTTAGAGGTATTGGAGATTAAATAGATTAAGGATGATATCTGACCCGTGTGCAGTGTTGTGAATACATTTGACTCTTTTTGTGGCTTGAGCATCTGTGGCCAGCTCTGCTTTTTTCTGTCAGTTTCATGGAGAAAACCTCCACTGTGTCTGACAAATAGTGGAGACTTGTTTAAGGCTTTATTTTCTCGGTTTGAGAGTTCACAGTTCACTAAACACTCACACCTCTCGCACCTGGATACATCTGGTCGCGGAGCGTGTAAGTGAGGTGAGCGGACAGGTACGAACCACGTGGTTACTTAGCAACACGGCGAAGAGGCTGTGTTGCTAAGAAACAGCCGCGGTGCTGCATGCCCAGCGATGCGGAATCGTGCACATGTTCAGAGTGAAAAAGGGGTGAAAATCGGACAAAAACTTATACCTAGCGCCATTCAGCTAGTCTGTGAAACAAAACCGCCACGAGAACACACTAACAACTGACTGAGTGCACTTCGGGAGGAAGCCTCAGGTTTTCCTCTGAATTAAGCTGCGCTGATGTGTTTATATCGCTTTCTAAACGCCTCCTCTGCTGCCTCTGCGCGCATTCCTCAGTTCGGATCATTTATCGAACCGATTCCTTTGATGAATTGCATGTCCTCTGAATGGATCGTTGATCCACAACTCGACTCAGTAGCCTTCTTTTAATGGAGATTAATCACTTACACACATCAACAAGAAAAGCTGTTTTCCTCTGCACAATATAAACAGAATGTCCCTGTTTTGCTAAAAAGTTTTTATTAATACGTCGGCACGTTAATTCATCGCCTGTTACCTGTAGCTTTCCTCCTGATCAGGGTCACTGTTCTGATCACAAAATCATTGTATACAAGGCAGAAACACAACCTGCACTGATTGTCAGACCATCACAGGGCATCACACACTCACAAGGTCATTCACTCACACACGGCTCAGTGGACAGTGTGGCACAGACAATCCAGCAGTTTTCAGTGTGAAGTAGGAAACTGGAGCACCTGAGGGAACCCATGCAGACACAGGGAGAACACACTCTCCTCACAGTGACCTGAGGCAAGGATTGAAAACATGTCCCCAAGGCTCTGGAGACCTCGCCATACCACCCCTCTGCCCTTTTCAACACTTGTACGTTTTCAAAATTCATCATTCACTATTCAGTCCATACAGTCTGTATACAGAAAAAAAAATGCTAAATTTATTTTGTGATGTCACAAGATCTAACTTTTTTTATATAGCCACTTGCAACAACTTTTTGTGTTACTTTGCCTTTATAAACTCCTTCAGTGAAAACAAAGTATCTTGTTAATATATCATAAGGTAATGGGCAAAAAACAGTCAAAACCTGAGCATTTCTTCTTTGAAACTGCAGTGTTTCAATGTCTCAGAAAGTTGGATTCAAATGACCAGGATTTCATATGTCATAAACCTAAACAACCAATCATGCCAACTTTTGGGGCATGGTTTTCCAGATAAGCTTCTGCTGCAGGTGAGTGGAGGAGGGGTAAGTGGAGATAGAGGGGAGGACTATTTGCATATTTGTATATCTGCTTATACTGAATGAAGGTGAAGGTGTAGAGTTACAGTGATAGGGCAACATGGTGGCGCAGCAGGTAGTGTCACAGAGCTCCAGGGACCTGGAGGTTGTGGTTTCGATTCCCGCTCCGGTTGACCCTCAGTGAGGAGTTGGTGTGTTCTCCCCGTGTCCGCGTGGGTTTCCTCCGGGTGCTCCGGTTTCCTCCCACCGTCCAAAAACACACGTTGGTAGGTGGATTGGCGACTCAAAAGTGTCCGTAGGTGTGAGTGTGTGTCTGTTGCCCTGTGAAGGACTAGCGCCCCCTCCAGGGTGTGTTCCTGCCTTGTGCCCAATGATTCCAGGTAGGCTCTGGACCCACCGCGACCCTGAACTGGATAAGAGGTTACCGATAATCAATGTTTGAAAGAACAGAGAGGAGTTTTTAAATCATGCCTGGAGGGGGACTAAAACCAGTATAAGCAGTGAAGCTGCAAAATGAGATATTATTTTCCCTTGGTATGGGCTCTGCAATTTGTGTGTGTAATTTGTAATGTTTCAGTGTACACGCTCGGACCTGTCCGGACCCCTGAGTCGGTTCAAATGAACGATTCATTCGGGAGTCGAGCAGAGGTTTTCAGCAGTGCATGGACGGAGTGAGGGACGAGAGATGGAGGGGGAGCTTTTATTGACCACCATGCCTCCGTCTGCTGTGAGGGGCTGAATTGAAGCCGTTGCGTGTGGTATTTTTACCTCAGTCCCGGAACCTGGCGCTGAGGAGAAGAGTGGGAACCCGGTGCGGGGTTCTTACGCAGTTTGCGCCGTGTATGTCTCTCTGTGTTAGTGTGTTTTTCGGTGAAACGCTCCGGTGAAGCTCTGGCCTCTGTGGCGGGGTAGTGGAGCGGTTCTGCGGGTGAGCGCTGCTCCGCGGAGCGCGAGACGATGTCCCCACAGGAAAACGGCTTCCCCTCGCCCACAGAGCCGCGGTCCCCATGCCCCGGAGAACCAGCCGCCGCGGGAAAGTCGTGAAAAGTGTGCTCCACGTTGACTCTGCAACGCACGAGCTCCAGACTCTTACCTGCGGTCAAGGTACAGTGCCAAGAGTTTTGACCCTTCACCAAGAGCACCTTCATCATTCCAGCTTCTACTCCACAGCAGGGAGCACCCAACAATACAGTCAGCAACAGTGCAGATTTTACACAAGGGTGGGGCATTTACAGTCACAACAACAACAACCCACTTTATTGCTGGGGGTGTAACGATACACATTTGTTACGATTCTGAAGTCAACATTCGATTAGCAGTCTATTTTCTGTCGTGTAAAATGTCTTCCTGCAAAGCTCTTACACAACAACAATGGATTCTAGGGCTGAATGATTGTTGTCAAAAATCACACTTTGAAAAAAGAAATCTAATATTTTATCACAGATTTTGCCAAATATTATCACAACTTTTGTATTTTTCTCGCAACACACTGTCTGCTCAAATGTAAAATTGGGCAAACCTCTTTATAAAGGAACAGAGGGTTCAGAGAAAGTCTTTCATCCATGTTGAAAGTAACCAAAATAAACCCAACTGTCTGTTTTCATATTTCTGTGCTTATCTGTGTCTGCAGTAGAAAAATTAGACAATATTAGTATTTGTGGCACACATAATTTTCCACTGTGTTTGCTGCTGAGCTCAGCACAGCAAAAATACACTTCTGTCATGCATCCCCCTTAAAGTAATATTATTTCTAGGCACATTTTCTGTGTTCTGTGTAAAAGTAGTTTACTGTGCCAGAGAAAGCATGCTGCCCAGATCTGTCACATCTTTGGTGCTGGCCATCACCATGAGCAGATGATGAGAGGGAGAGGAAGGGGCATCCTACTCACACAGGGAGCATCACTGAGGATCAGATCAGTGACCTCCTGATGATAGTTCTAACACTTAGGCCACTGCATCACTCGGGTGACTATGGTAACAGTTTTCGAGATGCATTTGATTGAGCTGTGATTTTAATAATGACCTGTGTAGAAAATACATGATTGAACAAGGTGTCTGTTTTTAAACTGGTGCTCATTGAGTAGATTGTTCATTCTGACAGATTATGATTGTCGAAGTCTTGTAGCATGATGTATTTTCACCATATATTGTACACATATATAGAACATATAAACAGTGTAAGCATGTGGCCCTTGTCATTTTTTTTTCATTTTTTGTAACGGTATTGAAATTCTACCTGTTTATTTGTTGTGAGTTAAAGATTGATATCAGATTATAATGTGTAATTTACTCTAATCTCCAAACCTTAGGGTACAGCTCATTTACTGGACTTTTTAATGTCAGTTTAACCCTTTATTGAATTACAACTTAGTGAACACTATACCTGTGTGAGAGAAATGTGTATGTGGGGCAGTGTGGCGTTTCTATTATTATCTTTGTTGTTCTATTAAATTCCTCTTGGCCCCTTTGAAGTGTGCAGGTGAAAAAGTTCTTCTATTGGTGGCCTTAACTCTGTTTGTGTGTGTGTGTGTTGTATATAAAGGTGATCTGGTAGCAATGTGCTGAAGCAGCTGGCAAATACATTTCTGACCATGAGGAGCTTCTTTCTGATAGCTTTCATGCCCAAATTAACTTCCAATCTGCTAATAATATAAGCCAGGGATTTGCTCAGTTAGGTGGGAGTTTTAGGAGGTGCCTGAGACACAAATTATTAATTTCAGTGGAGGTCCTCTCTTATTTGTTTGACTGGCATAAATTTGCGTTATTCGTTAAGTACCTCATCTGTGAAGATGTGGTTTATAGTTCAGTATCTCATTGTATTACTGTTGTTCAAATGTATAATCATTTCAGAGAAATGTCTTTTGTTTTGGTGGGGGATAGAATCAGATCAGTTTGTGACCTTTCAGCGACCCTTGTTCTGTAGTTACACATAGGTTGCAGTCCTGCTGTTCTCTATCTATGGTGAAAACTTGCTTGTGTTTGCCCCGTGCCTTGGATAATTGCCCAGCACATCTCCGGTCATGCCCCATTCACGCATGTATGGTAATCCAGAAATGTTCTGGACTTTACCTGGAGGAGCTGTATGAACACAAACAGTTGCAACATTTGTCCCGGACATTACCCAGACTTTATCCTCCAAGTGCCCCAATAAAGACTCAGGGTGAAGTCGGAGTCATTGCATGTGAAAACGGAGCAGGAAATGTTTCTCCTGAACCAGCTGCTCAAGCACTGCCCCACGTCTAAAGCATGCATTTCGTTTCACACTGCGAGAGTGCATTTGACACAGGAAATCTCCCACTGTGCACTGCATATGTGAAAGGACCACTTTAGAACACCTCCAGACCCAATACTCTGGTGTTTCTATAGAGATTCTCCAGAGTTGTGAGAGCCTGCTCTTGTCAGTGAGAAAGATTTTCCTCTAATTGACTCCACCTGGCTTTTAAATTGGAGTGTGTGATTGGGACAAAAATATTACTTTAATGCAAACCTGTGCAGGCACATATTAGTTACATAATAGCACTGGACACTAAGTGTTCTCCCCCAAGTGTTAGATGTCCAATGGCATGTGATTGAAAACAAATAGAGGCTGATTTTTGGAACTTGCTGATTGGCTCAGGAATGCCAGCTGAATACATAGGTATAGAGTGAAAGTGATTTTCTTATATCTGAGAGTTATTTCCAAGTAATTCAACTGGTAGCATAAAGGTATTGTGATGTGAAGTGATGTGCATATATAGAGAAAAAGTCTTGTGAGGTTATATTTTTATTCTGATTCTGTTTCTGATTCTGTAGGGTCCCAGGTGTGCTTGTCTTATGAATGGGGCTGTGCTGTGCCCAGCTCAGCTCCCCGTGCCCCGGTCAGGACTATGCAGTACCCTTGTGCCCTCCTGAATGCACTGGCCAGCTGTTTGCGAGGGCAGGGAGGGTGGAGGGGTTCATCGAGGGCGCGGTGGAAGCAGTGGGATGCCCCCTCCATTCCGGATTGCGGTGCTAGGGGCACAGGGAGTGGGCAAGACGGCTATAGTGCAGCGCTTCCTTTACGATGACTACAGCGAGGCGGCAGTGCCCAGCCGCTCGCGAAGAGTGCACTTGTCCGCCGCTGTCCTCAACGGCCACGTGCACGACCTTCAGATCACAGACTACCCAGCCATCAGCAGCTTCCCTGGCACTTCCCTTCAGGTAAAAACACAATTCTGAACAATGCGCAGGGCTCATACAGTACAGAGTGATAGGAATTAAAGTGGTGTTCCACATATTATCAATAATTTAGCAGGTGATTTCTTACCCTGAGGTCTCTGTGGAGAAGTGTGGATGTGGAGAAATCTCAGCACACTGCAGCTGAAAAGTTGTATTAGATTAGGAGCTCTTCTCTCTCTCCTTTGCTTTCATTCTCTATTGCTTTCTTGTTGCTTCCTTCATTTCTCTATTCTTCATACCTATCTCATTCCTCACTCTCTCTCTCTCTGTTCTCTCACTCTATCTACTTCTAACTCTTTCTCTCTCCCACTCTCTTTATCGCCCCCTCTTTTTTTCCTTCTTTTATTCATTGCCACCCCCTTCTCTCTACATTGGTTTATTTTTGTGCAGAAGCACCAATTCATAACTAGGTAAAATATCCATCCATCCATTATCTGTAACCGCTTATCCAATTTAGGGTCGCGGGGGGTCCAGAGCCTACCTGGAATCATCGGGCGCAAGGCAGGAATACACCCTGGAGGGGACGCCAGTCCTTCACAGGGCAACACAGACAGACACACACTCACACCTACGGACACTTTCGAGTCGCCAATCCACCTACAACGTGTGTTTTTGGACTGTGGGAGGAAACCGGAGCACCCGGAGGAAACCCACGCGGACACGGGGAGAACACACCACACTCCTCACAGACAGTCACCCGGAGCGGGAATCAAACCCACAACTTCCAGGTTCCTGGAGCTGTGTGACTGCGACACTACCTACTGCGCCACCGTGCCGCCTAGGTAAAATATGTTACATTAAAATAGATTTTTATGGTTTATACAACTTCTAACAACAATTGGAGGTGTGGAAAATTATCCCTACTGATTCTTGGAAAACCCGACAGAATGTCTCACAAAGGGAATAGAAGCTTTAATATAAAGGTGGACACATTAAATACTGAAATATCTGACAATACATTCAGTATTTAAATGTCTATGTAATTTATTTAGATTTTGTTCTCATGGTAAAAAAAATAACTTGCATTTAAAGGTCATTTTGATTGGGAATTAAATATATAACTATATTTTCAATACTATTCTAGTTAAGTTTTTTAGTCACATTGTTGTGGCAGTTCAAAAAGAGTAGCAGTATTTGTTGTGTATAGCCACATCTTTGTGCATATATTTACAATGGTTTAGTTTTTAATGTCTGTTTGGCTTCTCTTAGAAGTCTTAAAGTCTTTGTTCAGTGCTGGCTCTTTTTTTTTTTTTTGGCTACAGTAGAATTCCCAGCGTTTGATGATGCTGGTGATTTTGCTTTTTACACTTTGTGACGACTCATGATGGCAGGGTCCTTTTTTTTGTTGGTGCAGCATTACTTTACATAAATTTGCATTGAATTCTAAAAGGCTAGCAATTGTGTCATCTGCATACATCTGTGTTGCTATAATTCAGTTTTATAACCACAGCCCACTGGCAAGAGTGCATTACAGCCCACGAGTTTCAGATGAAAATCAACTTAATGCAATTTTCCTATTCAAATCAACCCCTCAAACCTGAGGGTGGGTCTTTTTGTAGATTTATATTCAATTCCTCACTTAAAACTGCATAATTTATGTTGTAGATATATAGAGGTTATTGAATAATTTATGGAGTTATATGTATGTTTAATGAACACTTTGGTGAAAAACAGTAGCCTCATCTTTTTGAACATATCTACCTCTGTAATGCAGCAGCCTCATGGATACATGGAGACATTTATATTTTTTCCCATTGGCTGGGGATTTCAGGAAGAAGCCAGATACCTAACATTACTGTGTGAAACTAGAATATCATCTATTTTTATTAGTCTCTGCAACAGTGGATTTCTTTATTGCTGTAATTGGATTTCCAGTGGTTGTGTAATGCATGCTGGGTATTGTAGTGGGATGAAATTGATGAAAGTAGAAATAAGAAAGACATAAGGCATGTTATAACAGATTAGAAATACAATACTACACTGCAGATGGCTGAAAGAGAACATACCATCAAACCATCTATTAAAAATTGTATCTGCATTTTTGTCTATTAATGAAAGATCACATCTGCCATTTATAAATAAACCTCACATAAATGGCCTAAAGTTACTTGGATTCAAATTAAAAACATTTTTCCTCCTCCTAATTAGAATTATCAGTGTTTTTAGCCTGAAAACCCATATAATATTAAAAACTAAACTACAATCAAGAGGTTTAACCAGTTGTGACTGAAGAGACAGATGTTCCCTTAAACGGTCTAAGCAGTGCTTATTGAAAATTGATTTTGAAAATAGCTTCTTAAATACAGATTTTAATTGACCCATAAGAAGAATGGGTAAAACCTATTAGCCTAAAAATTGCTCTTGGGAGTGGCAGGCTGTATTTTCCAGTGCTGTCATCCTGCCCACTATCTGTCTTTGTTCCATAGTCAACCACAAACAGAGCAGTCAGAGAGTGACATGCTAGCTCAGCAACCTCCATCATATGGAGAAGCATCCACCCTCCAATCCTTCATATTTAATGAGTTGTGCTCTCAAGCTTGTCCAAAATACAATAACACCCCCAGTGCTGTAGCCTTGAATTATAATCTTTGGAAAGTAAACTCTAGTGGATGGAAGTAACTTCCATAAGAAATACTCAGGTGACAAAACAAATGCCAACCACGGAGTTCAACAAGACATGTTCAGTTCAAGCTGCTTTTCCTGTTTTTAGACAGTACACCAAACATTGCAGGAAACCTCAAGTCTGTCTAAAATTACTTAACGTATTTTGAGGTATATGCATAATAATTTAGGAGCACAGTTAGCATGATGCTAATCAGTAGTCATCCATCCATCCATCCATTATCTGTAACCGCTTATCCAATTTAGGGTCGCGGGGGGTCCAGAGCCTACCTGGAATCATCGGGCGCAAGGCGGGAATACACCCTGGAGGGGACATCAGTAGTCATAGATATCAGAAATTAAAAATTTTGTTTGTACATATTTTAAAGAAACTATTCCTTTAACCAGAGTGTAGGCACATTTTTTCCTTGTGACACTGAAAGCCAGTTCCTCGAATGCAAGGAACTACCTGCCAAGCCTCTGCCATGCTCTCTGTTTAAATATAGAGAAAGAAATCCAATCAATGGTAGTCAATAATGAACTGGTTGAAATTCATTCTCACCTCAGCGTGATATGAATGATTCGTCTCAGATGGGCTGCCGCTTCCGTCTCCTTTACAGCCCTCGCCTCCTTTTCACAGCGTGCTGCTGCCAGGCATGGGGGCAATCACTGACGCTTTCAGGCAGTTTGGAAATGAATGTTGGCTGAATATTGCTAAAAGATTCCTTTGCTGTTCACTAGGCTTTTACAATCATTCACTCTCAGGTTGTGGAAAAGAAAGGCAAGGAAAAGGACCTGAAAATGAATATAAGTGTGGAGTGGACAGGATTATTCTGTTGATTCTGGACACTTTCCAAATTGTTGACATTGACTCTGTTTTTACACCTGGTCATTTCATGTCACTTGTACTTGGATTGCAGCCTTATAAAATTGTAACCCCATGCGTTAATGCAGTGTGATCAATGGGCCTCAGCTTACTCAGATAGAACTTTAATTGCTGTTTGTATGCAGATTGCCCCTTATCCAACGGTTAATTTAAATCATGGTTTTGCATGGCACCATTCATTTTTTTACACCAGTTTTGCACCTGTTTTACACCTGTTTACAAAAAGGCAGCAATAGAATAATTAGCTCCCTGTAATAGCCATGTGAAATAAAATGTAATGTATAGTCAGTAATGCAATGCAATGTGAGGTCAAAATGAACAAACCTGGCATCTACAACATACTCCCTCATAAAGTGGTGTGAGTAACAAACTAGAGTGCTGTTAAGACCATGACTTCTTTGAGACACGCTGCTCTCCCTCGGAGGGAGGAGCAGATACTCCATGGCTCCCAAACAGAGAATGCGCTTCTCATTGGTCGTCACTTTTATTTAGCCACAATCAGCAGCCAGACTTAGCTGTCCATCATTTATTGCTCCAGCCAATGGAGCCACAGTCCCGCCTACAGGGGTTTATTGGTTTTGTTGCAACTAAGAGAAACAGGTAGGTGCTTAAAAAAAAAAATTAAATAAAAGTCTTATTTTAGCACCGTGTCTCAAAGAAACTTTGTTTAATTTTCCCCTCAACACATCTGTGATGGCAATAAAACGGACTGACTTTCCAAATCAAAGGAATTATTTATACATAAAAATCACATTAGATCATTTCATATAAGATTAAACATAATATTAAATTATGTATATGAACAGTTTGTAACATCATTATTTGTTTACTTTGTTTTATATATATATAAAGCAGCAGCTTGGATGCAGGCAGTTTTTTTTTGTTAATGCGAGTTTACTTGATGTGTGAACTGTGTAACAGTACTCTCTAGGAAAATCTAAGTATCAGATCAGGACTCATTATCAGCAGATACTCAGTATTTAAAGGCTCGTATTTCTTAGACATACAGTTTGATAATTACATATAGATGATACAGTATGTTCTTTTTGGTGTTAAAAATAAACACTTTGACATTATATTTTATTATGGTTTTCATAATGTCATATCGTATCGTATATCTGCATTTTTTAGGCATATGGAGATATGAGTGTTTTGGTCATATCGCCCCAGTACTATAACCAGCTTTCAAGTTTTAAATGCAGCTCTGTTTCATTTATTCCCGCTTTTCTATGTGTATAAAGTATCAGGATATGATTCTGATACTCAGGAACACAGTGAAATGAGCAGATGTAAAGGGATCAAAAGAACTTTAAAACTATGTTTCATTGAAAAAATATAATTTTCATTTTTTCTCGTTATCTCACATGTAGCCAGTCAGTGTTTTAACTCCATGTATTTTACTCCATGTTTTCTGCTGTTGTCCAGGAGTGGTCGGACATTTGTTGTCGAGGCATTCGCAGTGCACACGTCTACATCCTGGTTTATGACATCTGCTGCTTCGACAGCTTTGAGTACGTCAAGACCATGCGCCAGCAGATCCTGGAGACCCGGTACGTGCAGTGAATAATAACAGTCTCTCTTTCATCATCTCCTTCCATTCACCCCC
Organism: Hoplias malabaricus; assembly: GCF_029633855.1. Taxonomy (NCBI): domain Eukaryota; kingdom Metazoa; phylum Chordata; class Actinopteri; order Characiformes; family Erythrinidae; genus Hoplias; species Hoplias malabaricus. Next base: position 32,065,697 of record NC_089801.1, on the reverse strand, counting down.
TCTGCCTCTCGTTCTCTCATTCATTCACTCCTCTTTCACCACTCTTGTTTTGTATCGAGCTCACTTCCCTTATTTCTCAAAGCCTTGTGGCCTTTTGTTTGTCTCTTTATCTTTCCCTCTTCCTTCTACACTCCATTGTTTTGTATAGAGCATGCTTTTTTGGACACTCTTCACAGCTCTGTAGTAGCTCTTTTCTCGCACTTTCTCTTTCCTTCTCCACTCTTGTTTTGTATTGCACTTATATCTACCACTTCTTCTCTCTGCCTGTATTATGTTTCCCCGCTCATTTGTTTTGCATTGGGCTTGCTACCTCTTTTCTCACATCCCTGTTGCTTTCTTTTCTCTCTCTACCTTTCTCTCGCTACCTCTCTCTCTCTCTGTGTCTCTTTTTTCCTGCTTTCCATCCATCTTTTGATGTGTGCTGCTATTCCACTGGTGAATTGCTAGCAGCCACAGTAATCACTGTCTCATATAGATATGCTGCGTTTGTTCACTGTTCAGATCCACATCAACACAAATGCCTTCCCAATTCCTCTGATTGTCAAGGTCATGTGCCAGCATCTCCTCATCTACACTTCTAAAGCCACACTTCTATATGCTTTTTTCCCTCCACTAGAAATCCATTTATATGTGCATAATTCCTGGTTTGGTGATGTTCTTTGTGTAGCCTATAATTAAGTGAAGCTCTTTGTATTGTATGGAGGTATGGAGTTTATATATGAGATATGATAATATAATAATGATTCATTCATTCATTATCTGTAACCACTTATCCAGTTCAGGGGGTCTTTAGCCTACATACAATCACTGGGTGCAAGACAGGAACACACCCTGGAGGGGCCGCCAGTCTTTCACAGGGCAACACACACACACACACACACTCACACCTATTGACACTTTTGAGTTGCCAATCCACCTACCAATGTGTGTTTTTGGACCGTGGGAGGATACCGGAGCATGCGGAGGAAACGCACACGGACACGGGGAGAACATGCCACACTCCTCACAGACAGTCACCTGCAGAGGGACTCGAACCTACAACCTTCAGGTCCCTGAAACTGTGTGACAATGGCACTACCTGCTGCATCACTGTACTGCACCTATATAATTATGATAATTTGTATTAATTATAATATTATTAGGGGCGGCATGGTGGTGCAGCAGGTCACACAGCTCCAGGGACCTGGAGGTTGTGGGTTCGATTCCCCCTCCGGGTGACTGTCTGTGAGGAGTTGGTGTGTTCTCCCTGTGTCTGCGTGGGTTTCCTCCGGGTGACTATCTGTGAGGAGTTGGTGTGTTCTCCCTGTGTCTGCGTGGGTTTCCTCTGCGTGCTCCGGTATCCTCCCACGGTCCAAAAACACACGTTGGTAGGTGGATCGGCGACTCCAAAGTGTCAGTGTGTGAGTGAATGAGTGACTGTGTGTGTTGCCCTGTGAAGGACTGGCGCCCCCGCCAGGGTGTATTCCCGCCTTGCACCCAATGATTCCAGGTGGGCTCTGGACCCACTGCGACCCTGACTTGGATAAGCGGTTACAGATAATGAATGAATGAATATAATATTATTTGTAATATTAGGTCTTCTTGTTATATCACAACCATGATTTCAGCTTAGTTTGTATTTATGGAAATGTAAAGCCCAGGCAACAAATGGTACATTTAGAAATGTAAATTTGGATTACTTTAACTGAGTGTACAGACGGTTGCTAAATGCATCTTTATAGGGATTTGTTTTAGAGCAGACAGTGCACTGTCTTCCTGGCTTTTAGCATGCTGTCAGATAGGGTTTTTCCCCATGTAAGCACTAACTGCTGGGTGTTGTAGGTTCTCATTAACACAGGCCGAGGTGCACAGCCGTCTTGTCACCTAATCTTGTTGCATGCAGTCAACACGGCTCTTGTGTGTTTTAATCAATATATCTCAGAGCAATGCTGCCGGCTACAAAGCCCACTTAGTGTCAGAACGAGTTGCAACAAATTTGTGCAAATGCACACTAGAAGCCAGGCAGGGCTAATCGCACACACACAGTCACTAGAGCCTGGTGGGTGTGTGTGTATGTGTGTGTGTGTGTGTGTGTGTGTCTGTGTGTAAAGTATTGAGTGTCAAAAGTGAAAGTGAATATATGTGCATGTACAGTATTTATTTCTACCAAAGTCAGAGGCACCCCTTTAATTTCCAGTCTAAACAGCAACAAGTTACTCAGTTTTCAGTCTCAGAAAAAAGCGAAAAACACATAGTGAGGATAAAACACCCTCCAACACAGAATATTAGATAGATTAATAGATTAAACTTCATACACACATAATTCAGCTGCCTTGCGCATTTAGAAAAATGAAGCTTATTTAAGAGAATCTTTGAAAGGATGCAGAGCTGTCAATATGTCAACACATGAAAATATGTGAAGAAGATAGACAGAACTTTGTGTTGTGTGCGTTTTTCCTCCTGATGTTGAACATGAAAAAAGCATGTACTTGGGGTGTTCAGTGCACAGAACCCTTTGTGCACATTTATTTGTGTTTGAAAGGAGGTGGTGGGAGTGTCTGAGGACTGTGTGTATGCTACTCTAAGTGGATGTATTGAATTGTAACGGGTATATTTTCTCGGTGGCCGTGAGTTTGTCACTCAGACTCTAATTGATTGGTTGCTATGGCGTTAGCCATCAAGGCATGATGGCGGCCTGACACACATTCATGTTTTATCGATCAAAGCACAACACAACTAAGTGTGTCGAAGCAGACACTTCAGTGCTTCTCTTACACATATACACTTGCACAGAGTGCAAAGTAGACATTAAAAGCAGCGTTCCTAGCTTGCAAAAGCAGCCTACAGCTGGCTAGCATTCATTTCTGTCTCTTAGTTCTTTCTAAGTGGCAAATTATGATGGCTGATTAATAAACAATAAATCAATCACAGTCCATCATTTGTTACAAGCTGTTATTTTGCTGCAAATCTCACTTAGTCTGATCTTGTTTGTATTCCATGCTCTCTGGATTTGTTCCTGCCAGCACCTGTTTGTCCCTCAGCAGGATAAAATCAACATTCACTTTGTAGATTCAGCTAGTGTAATTAATTGTGGTGTTTCACTTGTTGTGGTTGCCTTGTGTTTAGTTCTGAATGACTTGAAATAGAGCAACAATAGACAGAATGATTTTTCGTTTCTTCATTAGGCCTACCATATAAATCAGAATCAGAATTCAGTCAAGGGAAAGATGAGCTGGTAGCTGTGTGAATGAGTTTAACTACTAATACGCAGTCTGTAATACATCACCATCCCTTCTCTGTAACAGACTGGTTAGTTAATCTTATCAAATTAAAGTCAGTAAATTAAGACAAATTAAATCTCGAAACAGGAGATCTGTCCACTAAACAGATCTCCCTTTAAAGGCTTAGGTGAATATAGGGTCTTATATGGGTGAATAAATGCATGAGTGTTTACACTTTGCATTAAAATGCCATACACGTAAATAGGTTAGCTCAACTTCGTTGACAAAATATAGCCCTAATTCTTGGATATTGGAGGTAAATTAGATTATGAAACTTCAAATACAATACTTAGCATCAGATTACAATAGACTTATGTGCTTTTCTGCTTTTTACATTTTCTTTATTAGACCCAAAAGAGTTAAACGTGGAAAATAAGGTTCATGTGCTCGTGTCTCTTGGTGGTAAATTGTCATTAGTTTCAAGACTGTGATAAGAGGTGTCAGGTCCTTAGAAATCAGAGGCTAGAACTGTCACAGTGAGTGATAAATGAGTGGAACACAACCTGGCAGCTGCTGTCACACCACTGAGAGGTGCTTACTTTTTCCCCATCTTAACTGAGACAAGCCCCATCTTCTGTGATTGGGCCGGCTAGTAGATTGTACCCAGGGGTTCCTATTGTGAACTACTATAGTACCAAGGATACCAAGTAGCAATTAACCGTGTCATAAGACAAGGTACTAAAAGAGCAAACTAAGTGCAGGGGATGAAGGACTACAAGCAAGTTGTAGCTCAGAAGAAAGATTTTTCTTTCTTGACCTGAATTACTACTTCTGATGAGAATTTACTATAAACCAATCCTATCACAAGAAATTAGATAAAATGAGCCATTTCTAGTTGAGGAGACAAGGTACTAATCAGAGGCTTTACACAGAAAACAATGTATAATATAGCAATCTTAGGACTAGAGACGTCCAAGTCAGTCCTGGCATAAGAGATGAGATGCTATGAGCAGATCCTAGGACAGGATAGAAGGTACTATGAAACAGCTCAAGAGCAAGATGAGGTACCACGGTAATAGCACAAGTGAGGAACATGTCCTACATCTAGAGACCAGGTACATTTAGCCAGTCATAGTACCAGAGGCAAAGTACTACAGGGCAATCACCAGACAGGGCTCAGAATATGAGGTACTAGGTGGCAATCCTTTCAAAAGAGACAAGGTACTACACGGTATTCTTAGGGTATAGTCTGGTGTACAGTCTGAATATAGCTGGGAAAAATAATAAGCTAATGTGAGTTAATTTAGTTTGGAGAAGTCCCACCTTCACATAGAGTTCAGATTCACTAATAAACTAATTAGCTTTGGACGAGCAGGTCACACTATTAATTAATGTCTTTGCTCAAGCCATTTTTAACAAACTGAAATTTATATTAATACCTCTATGGCATCATTTTTTGCTTGTTTGTGTGTTTTTAGAGACCTTCATTACAACTTCAGAACAGCACTATTGTGCTTCTTGTGGCAGAGGATGTCAATGTTGTATTCAGTCTGTAAGGCTATAGGTTACTTCTTTGAAAGAGATAAGAAAATACACTAAAGCTCTCTCCTTGCTCGCTCTCCTGCATTCGCTGACAGCTTGACATCGCAGCGCTCAGTTAACCCAACCTCCACTCTGAGCCCAAACACTAAAAAAGCACCAGCCTTCCTTATTAGGGCTCAGATTTTCAACGGAAGTGTCATGTTTTTGGTTGGAGAGATGAATTTGCGAAGTTTAGCTTTTGTCCAGACGCTTATTGAATGGACCAAGTTTTTCATTTTTCCAGGTCACTAATGGACCAAATTCAGCTCCTCATTTCCACCCATGCCCTTTATTTAACATTCCTTGATTAAAAGTCAATGTCACTGAAATACTGTCACTGATTTTGCTAGCAGTGAGCATGTCATGTTGTCTTTGCTTGTGATGGTGTATGGCAGGTGTGCCTAAAGCTTTTGTCATGGTGGGGTAAAAGTGCCATGCCTGAGGGACAAAAAGACAAATATATCTAGAATTAAAGCGGGTAGATCAGTTCTTAAAAGTATATATTAGATTTAGTAACAAGAATGTTTTAAAAATACAATTTTAAAAGGAAAATACATATTTAATACATTTTATATTATAAAAAATGTTTGTTCTTACTTTAGGTGAGGGGTTTTAGGTCGGAATAACATTATGTGTTAATCTATGGCATTTGAGTTCAGCTTGAGCCTACACCCAAACAACTGCCAGATATTATTCTGGTTGACACAAACCCATTGGTGATATTCTGTGTTAATAATCTGTAACAGTGATGGGTGTCTTTGCTGTGCTCCTCAGGGTGATGGGAGCGTCGGAGACGCCGATCCTCATTGTGGGAAACAAGCGTGATCTCCAGCGAGGCCGAGTGATCCCCCGCCACAACGTCTCCGACCTGGTGCGTAAAAGCTGGAAGTGCGGCTACGTGGAGTGTTCAGCCAAGTTCAACTGGCACATCCTGTTGCTGTTCGGCGAGGCCCTGCGCAGCGTGGGTTGTGCGCGCTGTAAACATGTCCACGCTACTATCCGCTTCCAGCGGGCGCTTAGAAGAGAGCGATGTGCTCTCATGTGAGACGAGTGAGTTTAGGTGCCCCAATTTCTCAGAGAAACCGAATTGCACCATGGTGAAGATTGTGGTTGGCGATTCAGGATTTTGTCAGCTATTAGTCTGTGATGCAGTAACTTACACCTGCAGGTGGTAGTGCATTTTGTTGGGCCTGAAGTGTGAATTCAGATGGCAACATTCACCACACTCAAATGTGCCAGTATTACATTTCAGGGCTTTATTTACTGAAGCGAATATCTTCAAATGTCAAAAAATGGAACCATGAGGCTGGTTTGAGAAAAAAGTTGAAAATCTCTGCCATGTTTTTGTACGTATGAGAATATATAGCAGAAAAAGGAATAGAGGTGTTTTTGACTTTGTATAGCTATTAGACCATCAAAATGCACTTCCTTGATAATTCATGATGGTTTCATGAATTAAATGTGACTTTTTATTGTTTTATACAATTCTCTTTACATTTGGTTAACCAAGCACAGTCACAACACTGTTTAGAGCTTTCAACCTGATCAGCAAAAGGTGAAAGCTGGCTCAAATCATAGACTGTAGTGAACCAATCACAGTACCTCTACTCAAAAACAGGACCGTGAATACTTCCAATAAATCAATTTGGTCACTTTGTACCTGGATTCATGCTTCAGACTCAGAGGCCTTCCGGTCCTGACCTTGAATCTATAAGCTGTTTCTGGATTTTGTAATCACTTGTAATTAACTGATCTTTGATGTAGCTTATTGGCCACGTAGTGTCATACCTACCAGTAATTACCAAGTCCAGGAGCAGAAACTAGAATCAGGTTCTAGGTTTGAAGCATTCTGCTCGAGAAGCTGAGCTTTTGAAGTTATAAAGTGTAATGGTAAATCATATCGAGTAATTTAATCTGGATAAGTGACACATTAAGTGACAAATCTGGACTACCAAAATGTATTATTACAAACAGGAAAAAAACAATCTGTGCACCGGGGAGGTTTACCTGACAGAATCCTGAATCACTAACTGCAGGTTTTCTTGCAATTGCTGAATTGCAGCTGTGGCTTGCCAAGGAGCCATTGACTTTGACGTTTTCAGCGAAGGACTCGCGCTCCCTTCACTCAGACTGCTTTTCGATGCCAAGAGGAGTCCTCAGATGCTGCTTCTCCAGGAAAATTTCCGACTGAAATGCCTCGCCGATGGCTGAAGCCTCAAACAAGATCAGCTTTAATATCGTTACTGAAAAATGCAAATAATGAGTTTCATTCATGCTGGGACTACTTATGGAAGCCCATGGCTGCTTTTGCTGGGCTTATGTTGATGGATCTTCCAGTTCTGTTGAGCAAAAGTGTGGCTCCCTCCTCATGGGGTTTGGATGTACCACGCATGGGTGCAATACACAAGAGCACAAATAAACGTATGTGTATGCTCAATGGATACTTCCATGTTAGGACCTATCTGTTTAGCTTGTTCAGATACAGTTTATCTCTGGTAGTGTGTTGTATGCCAAGGCATGAATTATGTCTTAAATCTGCCCTATGATGAGACATTAAAGCAGGAAATAGGTCAGTGAAGCAATTTGTATAGGAAAAAGGTCTAAAGGAACAAGGGGTTTAAATTTAGGATTCTATGATTGGAAACCCAGTTTTAACATGACCCCATTTTCATTCTGATGCACAGCACAATATTGCAAGAAGTGTGGTCCACTGTGAAACTTGCAATCATCCAGTGTTTTGATTCAGTTTTATAGTTTTGATTCAGATTAAGTTTATAAAAAAACATTATACAAATGTGGATTATCTAAATTTCACCAACCAACTGAATATTGTAAGAGATATTTATGTCACAAGAACTAAAATATAAAAAGCTGTGTCTTTGTTGAAGTATGGAAGGAGGGCTATATATGTATGGATTTTGTTTATTTTAATAAGATGTGGTCATTGTGTAGATGACTGAATGCTGACAGTGAAAAACATTTTGTTCCATGTATGGTGAAATCTCAAAAAAATATTCATGGGTGAGTATTATGTAGAAAAATATTTTCAAAGGAGAAATCCACTGGGATTATGATTTATTGTGCACTCTGTTTAATATGTGTCATCTCATTGATGAATTATTATTTATTCCCCTCTTGGGAGGATAGAGCAACATGGTGGAAATATTTGAAATCCAGATTAAAAAAACAAAAGATTAATTTGTGAAGAGGTTTATCTGATGTTGTATGAACTGAATTAGGATACCTGAAGGATTGAAAGTAAGGCTGTACTTGTTTGCACTAAAACTGATAATAAATCATCTTGCTGGTATCAGACGACAGTTATGATTGTTCATTGCCCAAATCAACACCAAGGCATTTCATTTCACTCTCAGTACATCGGTCACATACATTTATTCATTTAAGACGTTTATTTCCAAACTAGAACAAGAGTATTGTAATAATATACAGAAGAATTTTGATCTTGGATCTTTAGGTCAATATTCCATATCACCATCTGAGAGCTGAGAAAATGATAAAGCGAGTAAGAGCGAGATGCACAGGAGCGCATCTGTTGTATTGTCACAGACTACAGTTCTGAGGGGGCTATAAATAGCTCCAGACTTATGCCAAGAGTTATTTATAAAGGCTGCAATCTGCAGCCACAAACACAGACATGCAAGGTGACTTGGAGACTAAGGAGAATGCCCCTGAGGAGAGCCTCATTGAGAATGCCTAAGTGCCTAATAACATCTAGGTGTCAGGCTTCTCTTGATCATTTTGGGATAAAGAAAAGCAAACTGCACGTGTGCCTCGTTCCTCTCATTATCAAATAAACATGCAGAATACATTTGTTTATTGCATGTGACTAAGATAGATGCATGTGACTAAGACAGAAACTCCTTACTGTGCACAATAATATGGTGTGCATGCCTCCATTTTCAATGCCCTCCAGCTGCTCTGTGCCTGTTCAATGGAAAAACCAAACAAACAAAAAAAACAAAAAAGACAACCCACTTATACAATAAAAGTACAGCATGTCAAACCGAACAATGCTGAGAACATCATGGACTACATTTGGAATTCTTAGTGCTGTATCATCCTGTTCCTACATTAATGGAAAAAAAAATCTGATTTTCAAAGTTTCTGATGCAACCTGGTCAAATATAAATGAGAGAATCTTAAAAGGAATGGTTGGGTAAATCTAAAGCCAATAGCACTTAAAGGAATCAGCACTCTGCAGCTAATGAGAATTTAGTGCTTCACTTGGTACACAAATCTAAGGGCACACTGCTGAAAGAACAAAAAACATGCATAAAAAATCATTACATATGGCTTAATATTAATAGACACACACACACACACACACACACACACACACACACACACACACATATATATATATATATATATATATATATATATAAACATTTACATATTAACATTTTAATCAGAAAATGTGCAAAAATAGCACCTTAAAAAAGATTAAATTGGCACACAATAAAAAATCATTGGTCATATGATTATAAGATATATAGAAATGACCAACTTGTTTATTGTCAAGATGTCATGGTCATGTACTGCAACCTACATACCCTAATAATATTATTAAGTTTATTATACGGGGGTGGCACGGTGGCGCAGCAGGTAGTGTCGCAGTCACACAGCTCCAGGGACCTGGAGGTTGTGGGTTCGATTCCCGCTCTGGGTGACTGTCTGTGAGGAGTTGGTGTGTTGTCCGCGTGGGTTTCCTCCGGGTGCTCCGGTTTCCTCCCACAGTCCAAAAACACACGTTGCAGGTGGATTGGCGACTCGAAAGTCTCCGTAGGTGTGAATGTGTGTGTGTCTGTGTTGCCCTGTGAAGGACTGGCGTCCCCTCCAGGGTGTGTTCCCGCCTTGCGCCCGATGATTCCAGGTGGGCTCTGGACCCCCCGCGACCCTAAATTGGATAAGCGGTTACAGATAATGGATGGATGGAAGTTTATTATACATAAAATGGATTTATTTATTGTCAGCTTTTCTTTCCCCAAGTGTGCCCTGAAATGCCAAGAATTCTCATTTAGATTTACATGACACGTGCAACAGTAATTTGCATACCACGGAAATATTGAACAAAATAAGCCCTTGCTGAATTCATACCAGATCATTTTTGAGATGATGGCACTAATTATAACATGTAGGAAATGTAGTTAAACCCAGGTTTCAAACTCATGATCAGCTACTGTCTCCTTGTCTGTTCCTTGGCACTTCATGACACACGTTGCCGTTGTGGGACCAATTGATGACATAGTTTTCCTGGACTGCCTCATTCTGGAAACTGTAGAAGAAGTATCAAGTCCTTTCTGACTTTGGCACACAGCAGTGCTGTCTACTGACCACCTGTTCTCAGTTTCATCTCCTGAGCATTGGCTTCTTCTATAGAAAACAGGCTTAGGTATCTTTGAAGGTTTTTTGTCAGGTCTGTGGTCTCGTCTGGGGTGTATACAAGGCCTCAGCTTCAACTTATAGATGGAAGGCACCCGCTCTGGCTTCTTCAAAGACCTCTTCTGGTGGAAAGAAGAGGCCAGAGGCTTTTCCTGTTTGCAAATCCCAGAGTTCTCAGCCATTTTGTTGGTTTCTGGGACCTGAAAAATTTCAGTAGAGCCTTTTGAGGCCATACTTGAGCCTAGGGAGGACCATGAGCTAGCCACAGTGGGTTTACAAATGTTCAGGTGTCTGGAGTCAGTGTCAGTATGACTTTCATGTTTACTGCTTCTGAAACCACTGGACAGGGTGTTCACCCAGCTTTCAAGAGACACCTTCACAAGTGGTTTCTTGCCATTTGAAAGCTCACCAATGACAGCCTGAAACCTGTCCTCCATTGCCTCATTTTGACTAGAACCACAAGAGGGCATGGGGACATGTTTCCGATTTTCATATGAGATCTCTTCGGAAACTGGAGGCGTCTCAGAACAACTACTGCACTGGTCATTCTCTGAGTCACTGGCATCAGAGTCCATGCCAAGCTTTTGCAGATTTGATAGAATTTCCTCCTCAAGGCTCTGATACAAAACAGCCTCTTGAGCAGAACTGATTGGAGGAGGAGTGAACAGGAATCTGTTCTCCATCTCTTGTTCTCCTTTTTCACAATCCACATCACAGACTGCTCCAGATGGCTGAAGACCAGAGTCATTTAAGTTTGTCCTGCTTATGTTTATTGAAGAGCTTTGCACAGTGTGTAGAGGAAGCTCCAAGAACTGTTTATTGTCACCATATGAGGTGCTTCTCTGCAGGCTTTTCCCATTTCCATCAAGAGTAGATTCATTTTGTGCTGAATGGTCTGAGGAAGCAGCCAGTTGGCCTTTTCCAGTAGTGGTAAGGCACTTGATGTGTGCTTTCCCTGATATGACACCCATTATCCCTTTAGATGGACATATGATGCGAATAAAATCAGGGTTCTTTCTTGAATTCCCACCTTCTTCAGATGCTTGTATACTGATGGTGGGGGGCTGGTTAATTACAAAATTGCTTTTATTAGTATTAAGATTTGGATCTGGTGTAATGCACTGGAAGGACCTTACTGATGCTGAAACAGTTGGTTTATGTGGAATGCTCTGCCTTTCTTCACTGTTCTTAGCCCCAGATGTGGCAGTTTGTCTCAGTTTGGAGACAAACTCTGACTTGCTCCATGTGCGACCCAAATTTTTATCTGGGCCTTGTTGGTGTTGAGGAGGGGTCTGGCCCTGGACACCTTGAAAGATCAGAGGTGTACTTGGACACTGGGTTCTTTCAGACTGTGGCGGAGTGGAGGGGCGACTGGGTCGTGGAAGACTGCTGGCTAGACGTGGAGATGGAGACGTTCTATTGGCCTCTCTGCCAGTCCTGCTGGTGGACTTTAGCACAGAGTCATCCTTACTCTCAATACAGGTCTTTCCACAAGGCAAGATAACTGCCCTCTCCTTCGGTCTAAAAAAAAGATCAATAAGTTTAGCCTTTGGAACTTTAGATTACAAGGGCCTTCACAGTATAATTAGCTCTTTCCCCACATGGCACTTATTTTTGTTTTGAAATAGTTACCTGGCTGTGACTAAGCTATTATTAGAGAGAATGCAGTACAACAAATTTCTAGCAAATTTCACTAAATCAAAACAGAGACTAAGCTATATCTAATTCTTATTAACTTTTGTTTCTAAGCCAAGCTCTTTCACTGCTAGTTATAATGACAGATATCCAAGTATACCTCAGTGAGACATTTTTGTACAGCATCCCAAGTCATGGAATAAAATCATGATAAAGGGCTTGTCAGAGATTGTGTCAAGCCATAACCATACGTTTGTTTCTACTCGTATTGTACAGTTTATCAGCAACACTGACAATATACTTGTATTTTGTAGCTCTACAATTACAGACTGCAAGTTAGGTGTGTCAGAAAAGACCATGTGTGTGCACAGCCTGTGTCTGATCCACTTGTACCAGGGCAACACAAACTAATAAGCCGCTACCATCTCTGCAGCGCCAAGAATGATCCAACACCCAAATCATACTTGCTCTGTGGACGTTCTGTGTGGGTCCTGGCCATTGAAAAGCGGGGTGAAATGGGGCTAACAATGTACAACAAGTGGACTATAATCTGTAATTGTAGAACTACAAAGAAGAATTAGCATGGATAGATGTGTTGTTTCCCCACTGATATCCAGCAATTACAGAATTGTTCCCACCAATAATTTGATACCCTCCAAAAAATAAAAACCCGATCTGTCAAAGTCTCATTAACCTAGAGGTGCAGAAAGAGTTAAATCATGTTCTCTACTCGAGTTCTACCTCCTCGTAACACATACAGCCAGGGTGATTGACTGCATGGAGGTATATTTGGTGCAAAACCCCTGAGCACATGTGACGGGTGCACAGATTGGAGAACGTTTCTGACCAATCGTTAGGCATATGTCGGGCGGGGGGTAGATTCATAGGTCCCCACCAATGTCGAGCAAATCTACGCCATTTAAAGAGTTGGCTTATGTGGTATAACTGATCTGTGTAGTTATCCATAACTTTCACTTTAAGCAGTATGTAAACAAACAAAAAAAGCATTTAACTTTTCTCAAGGAAAGCATTTATAAAGCCATAGGATACCTCAATTTATCCATAAAAATGTTGCCCCTATGTAAATTATTAACAAATATTAAATTTCTTGAAATGTTATTTTAGAAATCCATGGATTTTCTCAGTAACATCCCAATCTATAGCATTAAATATGACCTTTATATACCCCAGTAATTTAAGTTTTGGTGTCATCAGTCATGCTGTCTAAAGCAAGAGCACAATATCTGGAATCAGTTTGCAAGCAGAGTGAAAAATTACACTGTCTGAGAATATTAGCATGTTGTCTTCTTCCATTAACTATTTCATTGCGCATACAAGTTTCATAATAGGAGTAAATAAAGTTCTCTTCTGTTTATTTGTAAGAAAAGATTTCTGATGGTTTGGTCTTTTTTCATGCATTAAACTGTTAGACCTGAGTGGCAGGCCCCAGGGTAGTATGTTACATATCCTACCATCATTAATCCCCAGATGAAGAATGCCGCACAGTTGTCAGTGAGATGCAAAAGGTTCAAACAAACCCTCCACCTGTAATTGCTGTACCCTCAAGCAAAGATTTTACCCAAAGAGGAGGTGATGTAGCTTCTTTGTGCTCTAGTCCTTATGTGAATTTCTATCTTTCTGTATTTATGTAACTAAATTTAAAAGACAAATCAATGTATGTGTATAACCATAGCAACATTACCGGCAGCACCAGCATGTCACCCTACATTATGTATCTACCCAGAAAGAAAACAGATTTATGTTCTCTTTGGTTGTAAAGAATTAAATATATCAAAATAATATACCAAATATTATATTTTATAGTTTTTTTGTAGTTTATATGTAAGTTTTATATAGTGTATTTTATAGTTTATATGTAAGTTATGAACAGTAGTTGGATTGAATATTTATTCAAAATCATGTAAGAACTACAAGAACCTTAATCTGAATTAGTGAGTCTGAATCTTCTGTCTTATTGTTCATTACTGTATTTAAATAACCCTACTATAGACACGTCACCTGGTCACTGAATTTGGAGAAATTTAAGAGACAGAGACAAAAACAGTTATTTAATATAATTGCGCATATAATTATATGCAGCTATTGTTTGTGCTCAGGTGCATGGAAGCATTACTTAATTATTATAACACGTGAGCTTGGTTATTTTTGATTAAGTGAGGGATGACTACATTTGTCTGGTTTGTCCATTATGGAGGGACACAGAAGCACATTAATTCAAAGGAGGAATAGAAAGTGTCTCACTGCAGCCATTTGGAATTTTCATCAACACAGAGATGTTACTGAGCACTGGGCTTAGGAGAAGTTTGTTCCATTACATTCTTCATACACAAGTGAGGCTGAATGTGAAAAGCTGCAGGCTTAAATGGATTTCTGTCACTTCAATAGTTACAGCAAGGGAACAATGGGTTGCTGACATACACTGCAGCATGTAAATAATCTCTACCTCAATATTGCTACAAATATTAGCCTTTTGTTGTATGAGAAGTGTTTTTTTAACACATTATAGGCTGGAGACATTCTGTGTATTTTATGACTTTTGTGCATAGTGGGTATTGTCAGTATTTCTAAAAGATTAAAACACTGTTAGAAATAATTATATATTCAAATTTAAACATCAACAACTAATGTTATAACATGCAGCAAATAACAACTGCCTATTCACAAGCAATTGATTGTATGTCAGATTATTATCTTCATTTACTCAATTCTTTTATTCAATTTTTTTACAAGTTCCCACACATTCCTTCTTTTTATATGTTTATTTCAGTACAATGCACAATTGAACCCACAACCCAAGGACCCTGGAGCTATGTGACAGCAACACTATGTGTTGTGCTGTTGTGCCACACTTTAAAAGGATTAGAAAAATGCATGTGACAAACTTTTCTGAGGTTATGAATGTAGGTTACATCAGTACACCACATACACTACAAGTGTCCATAATCCACCGGTTGGCAACCTCTGGTCTTCTGGCGTTTGGTAGCATCCCTGCTCTAACACACCTCAGCCTAGAATTTAGATCCTTTTGAAGACCTTGACCAGACAGATGCTGACCTTGACTGTGCTTAATATTAAGCATAGCTCTAAACTCTGCAGGAGATTAGATTTCTAGAGTATACTACGAAAACACACTTCAGATGATGCTCTTTAACCTCTCATCAGCCCCTGCTGCGTCTCATTATCCTGCTGTGTTGTTAAAGGATTCAGTGTTCTCATACTGTGCATAATACCTGTGGCATTCAGTGACATTTAGTAATTGATTATATTTCACCGCTTTCCTAGGAGCCACAGCTGCATCATGTGACACATAGATTATTCAAAATCAATTATTTCAAAATGACAGCACAGAAAAGTCCCTATACTGCTAAAATCTTTATGCTTTTGGTGCTACATCTATAAGTAGTTTTCATTTCAAAAGTTTAATCCATAGCCAGAATTATAAAATGGTTTGCTGGCAAAACAGCTGATAGCAAGTTAAGCAAATATATCTGCATCTGTGCAAAAAACAACCAAAAAGCTCTGATACTCTTTTAGGATATTGTAGGAAAGGGAAATATTTAAGAAAATGATGTTATATCTGCAGAGCTTTTATTAAGAACAGACCAGATGCTTAACATTTGGTCTTTAAATGTAAAGCTTTAGGTCATTCATTTTGATTGCTGTTTATGTTGGATGTAGCCAAGGTTGAGTTGTCATGCAGTCCTTGATAAATCATTACATGTATATATAACAGGTAATGACGATTTATTATAACATTGGCCAGAAAAATAAGTGTCATTATGTAACATGAAAAAAAATCATATTACTATGATCAGACCACTCGTCAACTTACTTGGGAGAGGGGCAATTCCGGAAGCTTAGCTCTGGGAAGTGGGAGAGCCTGGGTTGGGGACTCACTCTTTGGATCCTAGAGGTGGCTGAAGGGGCCCAGATCACAGGCTCCAATGGGGACTGGGCTCGGCTTAGTAGCAGAGTGGTCTGAGACCCAGACTGGCCATCAGGCCCACAAGGCCTGGCTTTGATCTCATGGACCGGGGTGGCTGGGCAGTGAGCCAACTTATGGGCTGGCAAGGAGGTGAAGGCGAGAGAAAATTAAGAGAGAGAAAGAGAGAGAGAGAGAGAGAGAGAGAGAGTGAGATGACTTCTGAGCTCATCAGGAGCTTGGGTTATGTAACTCCTGCAGGACTAAATGAGGAGCAGGTTAAATAAGGCCTCTGTCTATGGTTAAGATCTAAACATAGACAGAGGCTTGTCATGTGGCTGAATTCTTGTCCAATTTTGCATGGTTAGCTGTCAATTTTGTTCTAGCTCTACCTTGAAATATATGTGTTAAACTCAATATGAATATTGGAAAATAATGTCCTCTAGAGTTTTACAGATGCTTTCTGTCTAGAGAACATTTTGTGAAACTGCTTATTTGTTCCCTATTGTTATAGCACATGGTCACATTCCTCAGCACTCTGACAACTTACTGCATCACTGACATTGTGTTTGATGATGTTGGCACGCTAAAGCAGGTATGACGCTGTAGTGCTGTTTTTTTCAGTTAATCTGCCATTCTTTGAAAAGGACAAACTGCAACATTCAATAGAAGTGTTCCTTATGTCAAAGGAATGCCAGGACTGGTAAAGGAAACAAAAATCTGATGGCATTTCGACAAAGAAATCCTTGATCATGAAAAACATAAAACTGTCTTCTTGGAAGTAGTTACCCTTGCTGGCTTAGCGTGCTCTTGTGTATTGTGGCTGAATGAACTCAGTCTTGGAAAAAAAAAGAAAAAGCTCGTGAAAAGAGAAAATGTTAAATATATTCATAAATGTATCTCATGTCCTTTCATAACCAAGAGACACACATTCACTTATGAAGTATTAAATATAGCTGCTTGAAATGCATGTTTTATGAAATATCTAATAGCATGCTAGCATGCTGGTCGTTGTGTGTGTGTGTGTGTGTGAGAGAGAGAGAGAGAGAGAGAGAGAGAGAGAGAGAGAGAGAGAGAGAGAGAGAGAGAGGAGGTAAATGGCCTCACTGAGAGATGTGCAGCGGCAGGGGTCATGTTTGTCTAGATAGTGCTCCAGGGTGTCCCATCCTCCACCCACTCTCACCATAACATGGTTCCTCAAGATCTACACAAACACATACACACAATGATTTAATGAAAATCATATGGTATCATCCCTTTAAAAAACAGTCAACTGTCCACATATTAAGTCCTCTGTGGAAACCTGAAGGACTAATGATTACTGTGTCATAAAACATCCATGTCTGTAGATTATGTTTATGTTTATTGTTTAATTCAATCATCATGCTTCATGTTTTTCAGACCTTAGCATTATGACAAAAGTAATTTTTACTCTTTAATTTTTTTAAAGACCTCACTCTAATACTCTCAATTCAGCACTGATTATAAATTATAATTATATCAGTTCATAAACATTATCACCACAAATCATATTTCTAGCTTAATGTATGCATGATATCTTTGAAAATGGCAAAGAGAATTACAAGCTCATCTCTTCCCATCAGTATCAAACGAGAGCAAAAACAAAAAGCGATAAACAGAATAACTGATGAAGAATAAATGAAGATGAAAGTGAACAGACAGGAGGAAAAGGGGGATACTGAGGTTTATTTACTCGCACAAATATCAGGGTGTTGGTGTCTCCAACTCTGTATTTGCCATCTGATATCTTCACCATAGGGAACTGGGTGGGACAAGTGCAGCGACTTATTAGATACTGAACCTGTAAGTAAACAAATAAAGGTAAAAAACTAAGACTCACACACAGATAGACCACATTTATTGTGGTTCTTGTACAGTGTCCCTCAAGCTCGGACTGTCTGCATCTGATCTATTTATCAGTTCAGTATATCAAAAAAGTACCAACAACACACCATAGCTCAATAGCAAGAGAAGCCACAAATCAAAATATGGAAGCATCAGGAGGTACATCCTCCTTGGCTTGAGTTTAATCAGTCTCTGCTGATGACAGAATATAAAACTGACCCTGGATAAATTGCTCTTTCTGACTGGGATTAGTTCAAGATTATGCTTCACCCCGGCCATTATACACATTTTATAGGTCTCTCAGTCATGGATAATGTGAATTGAAGGGTTGGGAACACCTATTTTTCTTCACAGTGCCTTTGTCAAATGAGTTTGTTTTTTTCATAGGTAAGAACATATTAGATATAATGCTCTTTAGGTCTTGTCATTTTGTATGTCAAAATGGCAAAACTGAAGGGAGAACTGGCCCAGGTGCTAAACCTACACATTTTAGGAAAAGAAACTAGAAAATTGGAAAATTAATTTTCTGTCCAAACAGACATTAAAAGGTTAATCAGTAGCTTTAAAAATGATTTGGAATGGACTGGCTTTCTTTTTTGAAGAACTGTTAAAAAAACATTAACTGAAATAACTGAGGCTAGCCTAATATGACCCACTCTCCTACGTGTGTATTACAGATCACAGGTCAATCACCATCTCATCCAGGTTCTTAGTGCTCTGTAAACGTCTCCGGGCTAGGGGCTGTGTTGTTTCTTGTGTGGGATGCTCTGTCTCCTTCAGAATCTCCTCCTCGATCTCCTGCTCCAGCTGGATAAGGACAGGAGCGGCCATGCCGAAACGAGAGGCTCGCCGGGCCACCTCCAGCAGACACAACACAAAATTCTTTTCATTCTTTCGCAGGACAAGGTCATCCGTCTCGAACATTAGAACATCTACAGGGAGGGAGGGTTTAAAAGTTCTGAATTGGTTCACAAGGGCACATACTGCATATCAAGTGGTTTGGAGATAAGAGAATCAAATCCTTAGACATTATTTGTTATTAGTATTGTGATAAACTGTGTGATAAGGTCAGTACTTAAAACTGCTACGTTCAGCAACGTTCTCTCTTAAGAAGAGAACATGGGTTTTTTCACTCCAGCACATAACTATTATATGTCACTATTAAATTGGAAACGGTTTCAGCTGTTTTCACTTCAATTACTCGAACTAATACCGCCACCTTCTGGCATAACCCCAATTTAACAGCAAACGCAAATTAAAGGGCTCATATTCCGCTTATACATTTTTATTTCTACAAAACAAAAGTTCCTGTTCATTGTACATTATATGTATTTTGTAAATATGGAATTTTTGTAATTTTTAAAATGTTAGCTATATATGTTACTGTGAATTTAAGACTTATATGTGTGTCACAAACGTCTGGACATACCGCGTATTTCACATAAGCTTTATCGAGCTTTAAATACGTGAGACAGTTTGTCTGAGTGAAATGTGGATTTACCTTTAATATTCATCTGATTCCGACACCAGTTGATAAAATTGGACACGTTATCGCGGGCCAGGAAGGTGGCGGGCTGAGCTGTGCTTACGAATGTCACTCCAGATGTGGGCAGCTGTAGTAGAGTCCCGCAGTTTTGCCGCCCGAACTCCGCCGCCACTCGGGTCACGTTATTGGCGTGAGCACAGAGCAAAGCTCCTGTCTCTAACACGTCAATTAGCGTCTTTACGTTCACGTCTATGCGGTATAAATCCTTCATCCACTCGGCCAGGTCTTCCTTCATCGCGTAGAGATACTCCTCACTGGACTTGAACGGTCGGATGCTCTGGCTCGACGCTTGCTCTATCGCAGACATGGCGCTTAAATTATCCTGAACTCTCCCGGAGACTTTATTAATGATATTTCACCTATGAGAGCAGCAAAACAACCCGACAGAAAGCCTAGTAAGGTTAGGTAGATAGTATGTAAGTTAGCTACAGTATTTACGGAGATAACGCAATGTAAACATGTAAAAATCGAAATTATTCACGACTATACCGTATTCTGTAAAAGCAAAATTAATGTAAACTCGTCTAAACTCTTAAAACTCATCAAAATAATGTCAGTTTCCAGAGCGTTGTTTTATTTTTTTATGTAAACTCCGAGTTGCCATGGGTTACCAGACAGCGACTCCTCTCAAACAATCCTTTTAACCACTTGTTGTCTGTCGCCGAGCTCTTCACCAGTGTTTATGTTTCTTGAAATGTACCTGAAATATTTACGTTTATCAGCTCTACTGACCACATAGTTGCACTTTGTAATTTTACAACTACAGATTACAGTAGTTCTTCTGTTACTCTGCATACTTTGTCAAGCCCCTTTCAAACTGTCTGTAGTCAGGAACACACAGGACCACCACAGGACATGATTTAGGTGGTAGATCATCGACAGTGCTGAAGTTAAACTTAACACTTTTCCACCAAAAGGAGTCTGGTTCTTGAAATGGCTCCATTCCTGCTTCATTTGGTGGTGTGTTTGTTAGTGTGTATTGCACTAGTATGATTGTGTCTTCATGGGTTTTTAAAACACTGTACTCATGGCTCATTTTACTACATTAGACACACTAAACTTGTTGGTCCTTCACTGACAGCAGGTTATCTGTTGCTGTAATATGTGTTAGATATCCTAAGTCTATTATCAGTGGTCACTGTGTACTGCCCACTGGACACTTTTGGCTGTATATTACTGGTTGGTGCACAGCTCAGTGGTGATACCGAGGTTTTTTTTAAGGGCTGGGCTTTGACTAGGCCATTCCAATACATTTACACATTTCCCCTTAAACCACTCGACTGTTGCTTTAGCAGGATGCTTTGGGTCATCGCCCTGTTGGAAGATGAACCTCCGTCCCAGTCTGAAATCACTGACAGACCGAAACAGGTTTTGCTCAAGAATATCTTTGTACTTATCACCATCCATCTTCCTCTCGACTCTGACCAGTATCCCAGTCCCTGCTGCTGAAAACATCCCCACAGCATGATGCTGCCACCAAAATGTTTCACTCTGGGTATGGTGTTCGTGGGGTGATGAGATGTGTTGGTTTTGCATCAGACGTAGTGGTTTCCTTGGTGGACAAAAAGATCAATTTTAGACTCATCTGACCAAAGCACCTTCCTCCATTCATTTGGGGACTCTCCCATATACCTATATAGTAAAGGCTTGTTTTTCTCTTCCATAAATACCAGCTCTATGGAGCATACAGCTTACTCTGGTCATATGGACTTCAATCTCTGCCTGGGAACTCTGTAGCTCCTTCACGGTTAACTTTGGTCTCTATGCTGTCTCCGAATAATGCCCTCCTTGCCCGGTCTGAGTTTTGGTGGGATGCCTTCTCTTGGCAGGTTTGTTGTGGTACCATGTTCTTTCCATTTGAAGATAATGGATTTGATGGTGCTCCAAGGGATATTTTTTATAACCAAATCCTGACAAACTTTTTAACAACTTCGTCACTGACTTGTTTGGAGAGCTCCTTGGTCTTCATGGTGTTGTTTGGTTAGTGGTGCCTTTTGGTGTTGCAGCTTCTGGGGCCTTTTATATTGTATATTGTGGCAGATTGTGTGTATATACTGACAGATCATGTGACACAGATTGCACACAGGTGGATTTCATTTCACTAAGCATGCATATATATATATATATATATATATATAACTTAGACATTTTTGTGCATATGCATCACATACTACTCAGATTAAAAAAAAATAATAATAATTTAAATACCGGTTGTCATGTAACAAAATAGGTGAAAAGCCAAGGGGCGTGAATACTTTTGCAAGGCATTGTACATGCTCTGTGGTGGTCCTAGCAGTAGTCCTGACAGGTTGCAGTGTTTTAGTGTTCCTAATTGTAGAGCTAATAAAATAAACAATGAGTGTAGAATATTACTGTAATATTTGCCTTAACAGTGTACTTTATAAGATACATATATATATATATATAAATTGTTTTAAATAAATAGGCTATATGTAAATGTACATTTACATAAGAGTAGGATTAGGTTTCCTTTCCATACTGACATTAAGCCTCATTTGACTATCCATACTAGATACCCTTGGAAAAACAATTGCATCAGTACACTTTGATTATGTTTATTCAGCTTTTTTTATTTTTTACTTCAAAGCAAATAAGCATATTAAAGATATAACATGAGTGAGTAATAGTGGAACATTCTGGTTCTGTGAAACATACATCAAACAAATTCAACTGTTTGAATTAATGGCACGGAAGGCTAAAACAACTCATTCAAGCATCCTAAATCATACATCAAACAAAAAAATAGTTGGTTGTTCCCTGTCAGCTAATATTTGTTGCAAGTATAAACACAAGGGGAAGATTACAAATGTGAAAAACACAGGTAGATACAGGGAGACGTCAGAGTGCCAGATTAGAGGACTCAGAGAAATATGCTTTAAAAATAGAAAAATCACAACAAAACAGGCCTAAACTGTCAGAAACAAGAGTCATTTTTGTTGATAACACACATTTTCCTCTATGCTGAGTGATTGAATTGATTATGTTACATGTATGTTTCACAAATAACAAATGTTCAACTATTAAACAAAAAAATACTTTGTGTTATATCTGGGATTTGTTTATTAGCTTGCTGGGAGAAAATTCTCAATACAGAATAGTGATTTGTCATTTTTAGGAGCACTTATACCATTGCTCAATAGTGAATTTCAGTCAGATTAAATCAAATCGTACATATCAGCATCAAACTGAAATGTAATGTCCAATACAAGGACACAATTAGGATTACAGTTAAGAGTTCCTCTCTGTCTTTTCTGAAATATTCAGAAATGTAATAATTTTGTCAAAAATATCATGAAATTTTAACATTATTATTAACTAATCTTTTCTAGCAAATAACATGTAAGAAAATTTAATTTAGTGTTTAAAGTAAAGCATTTAACATTTAAAAACATTTACAATCATGTTGAATCATTGTGAATTTCATGTTATATTCTGGTGGGAAAAATAAATTCTTTTCATAGATGCTTTTCAGAAATGTTTACAATAATGCAATTTGTTTTTAAAGTGCAAAATTTAAAGAAAAAAAAGTTTTTTGGTTTAGCAATCTCTAAACTCTACTCATCCAATGATCTTCATTAAAGCATTATTAAATAACAAAATGTAAACATGTCAAATAATGTCTAGTAATAAGGACCATTAGACATAATCTAATATACAAGCTTTATCTGGTCCTTAATATCAGGAGCAACATGCACAAAGTGCATTTTTTGGTGCACTATTGCTATAAACTGTATTATAGGGAGACCATTTATCATTTTATCTGTTCTTATTTTTTTTCTTTTTTCCTGAGTACTCCCGCCTATGAAACTTGCTTTTTTCACGCCGATGCCCACCCTCTCCTTCACTGCGTCGAGTAAAAGTTGGCATTGGTGGCTCAATCTCTCCGGGTCTTCCTCCTCTATCCGGTACACTACCCATTAACACCTGTAAACAAAAATAATATGTGAAATGTATTTTAATTTTCAGACATTTCCTGCTCAGACAAATACATTTATTATATTGTAGCTGCTATGATTTTATAGATGCAGAACAACACAAGATTTTTACTGATGTGTAAGTGATTGTTATTAAAACATTATTTCCTGCACCTTCTCCTCCATTATATCTAATGTTTTTTTCAGTTTATTGACAGTGTTTTAATTAATTGTGGAGTAAGAACAGTACCTTGTGAATATCTGTGGATTGTCCTGCTCTCACTGGCAGAATGCGAGACTGATCCTCTCTGGCTGCCAGCAACAGCGCAATAGAGACAGAGGACTCAAGAGGTGGGGTAAAGGGTGGAATAGTGGACAGTAGAGCACTGCGTTCCTAAGGGAATACGGGAAGACAATTATGGCAATCACATTGTCTACCAAAACCTGGTAAAATAGGAGTGGGCAATATGGCTAAAATACAAACATCATTTACCAAAAGTTTTGATGTGTCATAAAATGCAATAAAAATAATCTGTGATTTATTTTGATTCCCTTGAACCTTATTGTAATTGAAAATATACTGTACATCCAACATTTTACACATATCAATTTGATTTAATTTTGAAAATATCAACAAATTAAGATGCTGATGCCTAAAACACATTCCAAATATGTTGAACAGAGGAATGTTTATTACTACATTACATTTTCATTACATTTAAAGGATCACTAATATTTTTACTTTCAAATTACAGCTTCTAAATCTTCACTGAGTGGTAATAAGGAGAACAGAACCTCTGTTGTAACTACTCTGGTCTCAAAATACAGAAGCTACACTATGTAACTTCTGGAGGAGGGTAGGAAACCTCCCTCACCTTCCAATTTCATGACACTGTTGTAAAAAATAATTACAGGTGGGGGGAACCCCAGGAGTTTTTTGTGCTATGCTTCAAAACAGTGTCATATGAAATTTATATAAACTTTTAATACTTATTTTGACCAACCCCCTCTTTTTAAGAGTGTCAAAGGCATCAAATTGTAAATGTGTTTATGTTTACAAAATGCAAACAAGTTGGTAAGTGAAAACTGGAAATCTTTTTTTTTTTTTGTATTTTTGTCAAAATCTATTTGAGATAGGTGATGATATTTGACGAAAAACAGAAACATGCACTCTTGGTGATTAAGAACTACACAAAGAGTCAGAAAATCTATGGTGCCACATATAAAACAATGACACTGAAATCTTAATTTGAGCTTAATTTGTTTTATTCAGTTTATGGTACAGTGTATCACTAGATCTAACTGCACCAACTTTAGAAAAATTAGGTTTAACATAATTTATTGACATTGGTTAATATATTGTAATATAAGCCACTCATGATTTAGTACCTTTCCCCGTTCTCCCCAAGCAAAGGACTGAAATGTCACATAGAAGCGCTTGACCATCATTTGTCGTCGACATTCATAATCTTGCAGAAGGGCTTGATTGATTAGATCAACTTTCCTCTAAAATAAAAAAAAAAATTTGAAATTCAACCATGGGCACAATTGGCTAAATGTGTGGAAAAGCATAGCTCATACCCATTGTGAAGTATCCAGATTATTCTTTAGCAATGGCTCTCGACACTGACCTTCAGGGAGAGATGCTAGCCGACATTCCACCTGAATGAATGAATGAATGAACATTTATTGATATACAGAGAAAGTGGCACAAGTATTTCTGTTCATTGGTTATTGAAAGCTTTTGTTATTTCATACCTGTGTGTAAGCATCACTGAGCTGAGAGGCTGAATCCATATCCAGAGCCTGAAACAATTGTGCCAGTTCCTTCATTATCTCTTTCTCATCTGTTTTACTCCCCTCAGGTTGCGTTTCATCCTCAATATCTATGATATTAGATTCTTGCCTTCTTTGCTCCTGGCCTGAATCACTCTGCGGCTCAGTGTCTTCTGGATAACTCTGTCTATGCTGTAGTATACGTGCTGCCTGTAACTCAGACACCAGAAAATCTGAAATCAGAGTTTAACAAAACATTAAATATGACTTTTGAGATTAAACACCAAGCTATCCCTTTGAAACATGGCTTATGGGGATTTGAGATTGTGAGTTGTTCTATAACTTCACCTGTTATTCTGTTGAGGTGGGCGGGAGTGAGAGTTTCTGAAGTTAGTGTACTGTACGGGTAAAACAAGTCTTCTAGAAGTTCCTTCAGTTCTCCAGCCAGAACAGCTGATTTATCAGCTCCCACTGCAAAGAAATGATATCATTATTTCATGATGGAATGTCACAATATGTCAAAGATGTGTCTTGAAATATATTGGATTTTTAAAACTAGTATGCATTTAAAATGTGTTAATTCGGACAATTTAAATTTAATATTAATGAATAGCTTTGATGGTAGAAAATTAGCATGATTAGAATGGGCGTACAATGTTGCAGCCATGAAGTGTACATGTAAATCCATTCTGCAAATTCATGTTAATACTTGATCATCTTGGATATCCTCCATACTTTTGGATCAACATGAACTTTAGTGTTACCTCCAAGTTCAGGAGAAGTTTCTTTCAGCTCTGAAACCAGCCAAGAAACGAGAGGACAGGGGAGTTCATCACAGGAGCAATATCTCACACAACGGCTGCTCTCATACCTGGGAAGCATAAAGGATCAGGTAAATAAACACTGCCGTCTGAGAGAGTAGCTGTTGTTGTTGCCGAACAATAATTTTAGTGTCCTACCTCAGAGCTTTAAGAGCAGCAACTGTTGCAATGTCTCTCGCCATCATTAGATATGAAACACGGATTTAATGTGTAATTTCAGCATGTGCGAAGTTTCCGGGTTCACGTCGTAAACATCCAGTGTCACCGCTCTACCTCTCCCTTTTCTGTGGAGAACAGATTCAGCACGCTGAGGCCAGACTAATCGAGGCGTGAGACTTTATTTTACGATCATATAATTATGAAGGACATATTCGTAATTCATTAGTCTCAATTATTGCAAAATTCCAGATAATTATAACCCTGTATATTTAGATAATAAAAATCGCTTTCAGAATTACAGTTCCATTAAGCGTTAACGTGACTGATTCCCAAATGACTTCTTGCTCCCCATGTAGTGCACTAGATAGGGTACGAAATAATAGCTACAACACTTCAACACACACACACACACACACATGCTTTTATAGATTTGCAGTTAACTGCTGACCTATGTTCCAGCAGATAAATATTATTTATATGAGCAACATTATAACAAACATACATTTAAATATATTTGTAAATGTAAGCATCCAAATCCCAATCCTTTGTTTTCATGAAATTTAAAATAATTTAATATGTATTTGAAAACGTCTATTAATAATTTTACTACTGTAAAAACATTAAGACTGACTATTTTTTTAACAGTAAATATGTGTTTTCGGGATATTTTTGCACAGATCACGGGGGTGTTTATTGCCAGATAAATAAGTAAATAAGTTTTTTTTCCTGTTGTTCCTCGATTCTAGTCTTTCTATTTATATACATTTTCTATCCAATGTATATAAATCCTGCTTTATGAGACAGCCCCCAGGAATTATTGGACATTGACATATCTGGAAATCCTACTTTATGGGGAAATGCCCCGTTTTACTCAGTTTAGCCAGATTACTTAATTCTCCAATGTGAACATTTAAAAAGACCTGAGGGACATTACTACTGGACAGTCTTTTGCTTGGGGCTAAAGTTATCTAGCCAACTCCTAGGTGCTGCTTTTAGAGGACAGTAATACGAAAGTGGAGTATTGGCATCGGAGTCAAAGGTGTCGTTTACCGCGTTTTCAAAATGTACGTGTATCCAATGAAAAGACTGATTTATTTAATTGACGGTGGGTTAAGCCAATCAGAGACCGCCCCAAGATCAAGGGCGGTGCCCGCTTAGGGAAGCAGCGTTTGTTCGGCTAAAGCTTCGAGTTCCCTCCATCTTGTAGATTCAACCACTGCTGCCGATTTTACTTGCAGTAAAAGTATGTGTATGCTTTTTTCACCGGTAAACTGTTCTGGCCGGTCGCTGTTAGTCTTGATTAAGATTTGATGTGAACTTTGTGTCCCTGTAGACGCTGGCTTTTGCAAAAGCTATGTGTACTCTTGGACGGATAGCATTAGCTTAACGTTTATTGACACTGTCTTCGAACGGCGCACTAACCGTTAATTAAGCGTTAAACAATGCACACTGTACTTTATCTAGTTCTGCTTCAGTAACTCCACAAAACTGCGCTGCGGAACGGTAGCTAATTGGCGCTAATAAGGAAATAAACGCACAAATACTCCAGTGCAGGTGTAGCGCTAGCCGTTGGTGAGCTAACATTTTCAACGTAAGCGCTTAGCTGAAGCAGGCGCTAAAGTTGGTTTCTTGTTCTGATTCACGTTCAGTCTTAAATCGTACAGCGGTTAAATTCAGGCGCCTGTAATTCGTTTGTTGTGGACGCAGAAAAAGTAAAACAGGACCTGTCAAAAATCCCACTGCACAGGCGCTATAATGTAGCTAAGCGCTGCAGATTTAAGGTGGAGCGGAATGTTCTAATTAGATGCCCTTTTCCGTGCAAGCACCAGAACGTAGCGGCTTCACCTTAAGGTGGAAAGGAAATTGAATGAGAACGATGTAGTATGAGCGCTAGGACTTGTCTGCTTCATCAATTAAGCCTCAGCAAGCTTAAGTTCACCCTCTCTCTGTTTACCTCCCTCCCTCTGCAGGGTGACGGGTTTTGGGGAACATTAATCACAACAGTAGCCGCGGACCCTGTTTGTGAACATGAGCGCACTCAACGTGAAGAAGCTGAAGGTGAACGAGCTGAAGGAGGAGCTCCAGCGACGGGGCCTGGACACCCGCGGGCTGAAGGCTGAACTGGCAGACAGACTGCAGGCCGCCCTGGACGCTGAAACGGCTGGAGGAGCGCAGGAGGAAGAGGAGGAGGAGGAGGATTACAACGCTGGTGACGGTGATGGAGATGAAGGTAAATAGAGATCTTTTGCCAAAGATAAGGTAATTAAATAAAGGTAATTGCTGCACACCTATGTTAGATCAACATTACAAGCCTCATTAATATATTTAAATGTTTGGTCAGATCTGCATGCATTTTCCCTGAAATGACATGCATTCTCCCTTAAAAAATCTCCCTGTCTAGAGCACGATGTAGAGCCTTAAATTACCATGTCTATACCAAAGTACTGCCGAGTCAATCTGACACACATTCATTTATATTGAGCTATCACTTTAAGGGTGCCTTTTCTGATATTCTAACACTGATTTTAAAAGATCAGCTTTGACTTGTCCACACTGCCCTGAAAAAGCCAAGTCTGGGTCACGTTAAAGTGACACTAGGTAGTATTTTTACCCTAAAATCATTTTTTTTGTCTGAATTATTTTGAGGCTTCGCTGAACTATTATAGAGAGGATAGAGCCTCTGTCATTGATACACTGTGCTCAGCACTGCACAAACTGCACTTAAGGGAGTAATTGAGGTTAGAAAACAGCAATGAACGGTAGTGAAAAAATTAATTATGGCTGTTTTGGGTGCGTAATTTACATAAATATGTAAGAACACTGCAGGATAATCCCTTAATGTCCTTTTTATGTTTGGAAGTGACACCTGTATTATAGATGGTTTGGCTGTAGAAAATGTTTAGTAATGGACTAGGCCAAATGATTAACTAGTGGTTTCTGTGTATTATGTTTTATAACACATACAGTTTGATTGAACAAATGCAATGGATTTTTATATCAGTTTATATAATATATATTTCACAAATGCCATGTAAAATTGAATTGTGACTTTTGTTTTATAAACACACCTGAATCTTTTTCTCAAGGGAAATAATTGCAAAAATAATATAGACACATTTTTTTATTATTATTTTATTGCATTGGTATTCAATGATTGGTATAATCTCTTGTTATAGAGTTTGCTGGTGAGGAGCCTGATGATGGAGGAGATTGTGCTCCTCAATATGATGATGGAAACAGTGGTGATCAATACCAAGATGAAGAAGATGACCAGGGAAATGCCAATAATGAGGATGATGCCAATAATGAAGACAGTGCAGAGGCTCCTGTCTCTGATTTTGGAATGACTGATTTTACTTCAGATGTTTCAGAGCCCCCAAAACTAGGTTATGGTCAGGAGATTCAGCAGGGATATGATGAGGCTCCTGAGCTGAAACAGGAGGAAATAGTAACAGCCGTACATGAGCAGCAGTATGACAAACCACAGGAGCAGGAAATAGCAGAGAAACCACTGCCAGTCCAGTCTGAGGAGCAACCAGAAAGTCAAGAAGGTGAGACCAGTTTTAATTCAGATATGTCAGACATATATGATTCAGGCTTTCACTACTTAAATTGACTCAGCTCTTTTGCTTTTCCGTTAGGCAAATTTGGTACCTGGTTCCTGGAACTAGGTACTAAATGTGACGTGTATACTTTATAGTGCCCTACTTTACTAGTTTAAATCTGAGTGCATTGAACTGACGGCATTACTCTGTAAAAAACCTCAGTGAGAGATGCTGTAAATAATGTATATTAAAACATTGACAATGTGTTTAAAAATCATATTGATATTGAAACAATTTATATTGCAGTATGCAATGATATTGAATTATTGACCAGCCCTATCAGACTCTCAGCGGCTGTTCGTAAAATGATGGCGTGCTGTTTTGATGATGTTCAAATGTTTTTTGGATTGGTGGCCGACGAGCAACAAGGACACTTCTACTGATCTGTAAGAACTGTGGCATGGAGCTGTGTACAGTCGGGAAAAAAAAGCAAATGCACAAGTAAACAGCACCTAAAGTTGCCACCATCACTGTTGTGGTTTTCAAAGCCCGCGGTTCCCATTACAGAGAGTTTTGTGATGCCACCTTTTACATTATTTTGGGGTGGCTGTGCTGGTGTAAAACACACCAGGAAACAGCGCATTGAGCTATGTTGAGTTGAGCCGATGCTATGCAGTGGAAAAGCACTATTAGATTAAAGACACAATTTGTTTGTACCAGAAATGTTTTTTTATTGATATGTTTTGCTAGAAAGAAATAGTCTTTGAAAACTCCTGATGATTTAAAAAAAAAAAAAAAAAAAAAAAAGTTAGTATATTATTATATGTATTGACTGATGTTTTGAATTTTTTTGCTTGTAAAGTCAAAGCAGAGCCAAAGAAGGAAGATGTGCCTCAGCAGGCAAAGACAGAAAATGAAAATGAATGTACGTCAATGAAAGGAGACGAGTCAAGCCAGGTCAAGACAGAAGATGACAGACAAACATCCTACAGCCGCAAAAGGGCCTATGATGATAGCCGTGGATATGGCTACTATGAGCATCGGGAAGACAGAAGGCAAGTCATATATCATTATACATACATACATTATATCAACTAATTCTTTATGTTCTTTATGAGAATATTGAATGTTTCCTAAATGTTCCACAGGGGGAGGTCCCCACAACCCCCAGCTGAGGAAGATGAAGAA
This sequence comes from Hoplias malabaricus, assembly GCF_029633855.1. NCBI lineage: Eukaryota > Metazoa > Chordata > Actinopteri > Characiformes > Erythrinidae > Hoplias > Hoplias malabaricus. The sequence continues at coordinate 32,035,099 of NC_089801.1, read as the reverse complement.
GACTATGATGACAGCCTTGTGGCCATTGACACTTGTGAGTTCCATTCAATATGCAAATGTTGATGTATTCTGTAACATTAGCATTGCATATACAATAGATAGGTATATAAATACATGGATGGTTGTCACACATGCATCTCATGGGTGTTTTCCTGCATGTTTTATTTTCACAGATAATTGTGACCTGCATTTTAAAGTGGCTCGTGACAGGTACAGTGGTTACCCACTTACCATTGAGGGCTTTGCATACCTTTGGGCAGGTGCAAGGGCTTCTTATGGTGTTGCTAAAGGAAAGATGTGCTATGAAATGAAGGTATCTTTGACAACGTTGAGGTTATTTTTATAATTTGACAGAATGAATGGTAAGGTAGTAAATAAATCAATAAAATTCTGACTTGATTTTTTTTTCTGTTTAGATCAGTGAAGAGATCTCTGTGAAGCACCTCCCTTCCAGTGAGCCTGATCCCCATGTGGTGAGAATCGGGTGGTCCCTGGACTCCTGCAACACACAGCTTGGTAAGTGGATTAGGGATCTACATGGTAGACAGATTAAAGTCTTGTTATTGTCATTATAAGAATAAATGAAACAGCTTGGATTTGGAATGTGAACTCAAAATATATGTTATCTATGAATTGTTAAATCAACAACAGTGTCTTTTCCATGAAATTCTAAAATATTACTCTGGGTCACATGCTGTGATTATTAGCTTGTCATAGGGGTTAGGTCTGTGTCTTCTATTGTCTTGCATGATTATGTTATACTCACTGTTGGAAGTAACTTGAAGGAGCTAAACTGGGGCTAAAATGCCATTGATATATATATTTTTTAATTAAATTAATTATTATACTTTTTTTTTTACTTGTTTCCAAAGAATGATACACACAGAGTGTGTGGGGGTGTGTTTAAAAATAAATAAATAAAGTAGGGGGCAACATTGGTACAGCAATTTGTTCCTAAAACATCAACATTTCAGTCCTAATCCTGCCGCTGATACGTTTTGTCCATTTCTCTTGACATTGTTCCTCTTGCATTCTTATCATGTGTGTCAACTGTTCCTTGTCATGTATTTCACTCGCTATCTTCAACCAATCATCTCGTGTTGGTGGGTCTTGTTTGAACCATCGTTTCGTGATAGCATTTTTACAAGCTACAAGGACAATTTTAAACACGTATCTGTCTCATCTTAACACAGTATTGTCCGAGAAATTACCCTCACCTTACAAGACCTAGGTATATTATAACCCAATATTTTGACCACAAATAAACGGAATCTCCCAAAATTTTTCGATGCCAGGACAGAGCCAAAAGACATGAGAATGGTTTACATTTACTGCTCCACATTTTCTCCAACATGCTTGGGATACTGACATAAATTTACTACTATTTTGGGAGTGACAAAAAATCATATAAAATTTTTCCAACAATGTTCTCCAAATACGTGATGATGTAGTGAATTGGTGTGTTCTCCGCATAAACCATTCTTCAGAAATAGTCACATATGAAATTAATTAATTCATTAACTGATTAAAGAAACCAACATTGTTTGCATTTTCTGTTTTTAATTTATAGGAGAGGAACCTATGTCTTATGGCTATGGTGGAACAGGCAAGAAATCCTCCAACTGTAAATTTGAAGACTATGGGGAGAAGTTTGGTGAAAATGATGTTATTGGTTGCTACATTGTAAGTATTTGATATTTCTTGTGTATTTAATGCTTGCAGATATGAACAACTTTGTATTTATAGATAAAACAATTTCAACAAAGGAAAGTGCTATGGAGAGGACATTTGTGGCTGGACATTTGTAGTTTTAACACATCATTTGGAAGTAAAGTTTTCATTAATATGGCAATTGAAGCTAGAGATCAACCACATCTCTGACATTCTGATTGTTTTTTCAGGACTTTGAGAGTGGAGAACAAGTAGAGGTGGCATTTTCCAAGAATGGGAAGTGGCTGGGAACATGTTATCACATCGCTCATCAGGATCTGTCTGGCCGAGCTCTGTTTCCACATGTCCTTGTGAAGAATTGTGCTGTGGAGTTCAACTTTGGCCAGAAAGAAGAGCCCTTCTTTCCACCACCTGAGGGTTTTACCTTCATCCAGCAGGTGGCAGAGCAGGACCGCGTCAGAGGATCACTGGGGCCTGCAAACAAGGGCGATTGTGAGGTAAGAAGTTAATTGGGTTATTATGGCTCAGCCATATGGATTTTGATCCCTTCATCTTACTGTGTATTAGACATTTGTGAGGTGTGTTTGTGGTTAAGTTGAAAATTGTACACGATTGATATTGTTTTCCATATCTGTTCTCTTCAAAGATCCTGATGATGGTGGGCCTGCCTGGCAGTGGAAAGACCACTTGGGCCATTAAACACGCTGAGCAACACCCAGAGAAGAAGTACAATATTCTGGGCACCAATGCTATCATGGAAAAGATGAAGGTGTGTGTGTGTGTGTGTGTGTGTGTGTGTGTGTGTGTGTGTGTGTGTGTGTGTGTGTGTGTGTGTGTGTGTGTGTGTAAAAATGTCTTTGGGCTTAGTCTGATATCAGTGTCTACTCTTTTCAGGTGATGGGCCTTCGTCGCCAGAGGAACTATGCTGGGCGCTGGGATGTACTTATCCAGCAGGCTACACAGTGTCTTAACCGCCTCATCCAGATTGCTGCCCGCAAGAAACGCAACTATATACTGGACCAGGTACTGACACTCCCACCTGCCTCGTCTGCTGCTGTTCCTGTAGCTTTGTCCTTCCCCTTCCTCCCAACATTCCCCAACCCCTCTGGAAGAAAAAAAACACCCCACTGCTGCTCCCTGATGCACATGTTCATTAATGCACTTCTCCTTTCTCTATAGCTCTAGTCCAAAGGCATTTATTAGCAGCTTTTACTCCTGAAGACATTAATTTATTGTCACTCTTAATTTCTTTGTCCTGGACATGTTGCTGTGTTTTTCATTTGTTTTGTATTTCTTTTTGGTTTTGCTTATAATGAACCAAAAACAGGAAGGAATTGTAGTAGAGTATGCTCTCACTTTGAATATTTTTTGATTTCCCTTTTGATATTGTATGTGTTGTTGTAAAGAGATCTTTTGCCACATGTACAAATAGTCCATGTCAATAGTAAGATGTTGAAAAACAAGTAATCACAGCCTGGTGAGTAAGAAACCACCTTCTGTTGCTATGGTAATCGTAAGAAAAATGCAACATCGCTCTGATGTTTTTAATTAGATATACTTGGAACTGTTGAATGTTGTATTATAAATTAACCTTAAGGTAAGTAGAGAAACTAACCTGCTTGAAATTTTCAGGTTAGTTTTGGTCAAGACAATAAGGTAAGTAAGGTCAAATGGATGTACCAAGGATTCTTGTAGGACACGTGAGTATTGACAGGTAGGTAATATGTGTTTGTCTGTGCTGGGCATAGCTGGGCGTCTGAAGATCTGGTAAGTATAGGTAAGTAAGAGGGACCCAGGACAGAACTTATATAGGTATTTTCTGAATCTACATGACAGGGATTTAAATCTCCTTTTCAGGGAAGTTTGGTTTATTTATTTATTTTTTTTGTAATTCGGTTAGTATTTTGAGTCATTTTTGATGATATAGTTAAACTGTAGTTGCAGTTATTAATGTCCATTTTGAAAGCAAGTGTCGTGTAAAAGGCTGTGGCAATGTTTTAGCCTCTGTGTAGATGGAAATTTTTAAATGTAATTGTAGATTTTCAGAATAGTTGTTAATAGTTAATAGTAATGTTAATTATAATGATGTATATTTGTGTATTGGCAGCTAAGTGTCAGGCCTGGGTGAGTTGATGTACACTATAATAGTTAAATGAATATTTGTACAAAACATACTCACAATTAATGTAACACTATTAGTAGCCAAAGAGATTTTGGTCCCTTTTTCTGTCTCAAAAATACCTTTTTTCCATGCAATTTGCATCTCTGCTGTTTCAAAGGTAAGTGAGTGGGGGTTGTGAGAGAATCTTTAGTTATTCCAGAACAGTAAATATAGCCATGAAAAACTCTCTCACTTTCATCGTTGCAGGAATCCCAATCCCCTCCTTCGGAACGCAAAGCCATAACAAAAGCAAACAAATGAACAATAATGAACAAGCTTCTACTTCTTTCTTGTCACCATTGCTAGACAAATGTATATGGATCAGCCCAGAGACGAAAAATGCGTCCTTTTGAAGGGTTTCAACGCAAGGCTATTGTAATTTGTCCCACGGATGAGGATTTAAAAGAGCGAACGTTAAAGCGAACTGATGAGGAAGGGAAGGATGTACCCGATCATGCTGTGTTAGAAATGAAAGGTAGGAATGCCATGGATAACCAAAAAAAAAAAAAACAACAACAACAATGCTTCAACTACACATCCAGATCTGCTTTTGCTATGTTTTTTATTTTTATTTTTTATTTTTTGTTGTTGTATTGTTTTCCCCAAACTTGGAAGACCACACCCACCTTCTTCTGTTTTGCCAGATAAAAGAGCTCCTGTCCAATTTCTAATCTTTTATTCTCATTCTCTTCTTTGCCCCTATAACCCCATTTCCTGCAACATCTCATTTAATATTCTGTACCATTTTGTGAATAGTAAGACGTTAATTGACATATACTTATTATACCTCTGCACTTATTGGTTTCCTCTAAGTTTATAGTATTTCCTTTTTTGGTACAGTTCAACTTGACAGTAAATGTCAACTTTTGGTCCTAAATGATTTGTGGGCATAACCATTTTTAATACTTCATAACTCTCTTTTTCTGGCAACTGTCTTATTTCTTTTATATTTACCTTTCATTGTTTACCCCTATTCTGGGACAAGTTTTGCCTTAATTTAAAACTAAGACAATATTTGTCCAGGGTCGCTCTTACTGTCCTACCATCTTGTCTTCTATTTCTCTCTTACTGTCTCTTTTCGCTTTTTCTTCCCTACCCTATCCTGCTCACTCTACAGTTTTTTAGATAACCACTGTTTAATTACTAATAATTATTCTCTTTGTTTTTCGGCGGCACGGCTGTTCTCTCCCTCACTGCTGCCCTCTGCCTCCCCCTCCTCCCCGTAGCGAACTTCGTGCTGCCTGAGGCCGGTGACTTCCTGGATGATGTAATTTTCGTTGAGCTGCAGCGTGAAGAAGCTGATGCCCTTGTCAAGCAATACAACGAGGAGGGGCGCAAAGCAGGCCCCCCACCCGAAAAGCGTTTCGACAACCGCCAGGGTGGCTTCCGCGGACGTGGCAGTGGTTTCCAACGTTATGACAGCCATGGTGGCCAGCAGGGAAGTCGAGGAGGCTACCAAAACCGCGGCGGTCCTGGAGGAGGTGGTGGCTTTCGTGGTGGTATGGGGTTTAAATTTCAGTTTTTGTGATAGTGTGTTCGGCTTCTGTGCAAAATATGTTTGCTTGATCAAGCCCTAAAAACATTGCAGGATGCATTTGAACTGCTGTGCTTTTCAAACATCAAAAAATTCATGTTTCTAAAAAAAAAATTCATCTTTCCTAACTAGGTTACAACCGTGGCGGGTACAACCAGAATCGCTGGGGTAATAATTACAGAGACTCCGGAAGCCGAGGAGGTTACAATCGCAGCCAGCAACAGGGAGGCAGCTACAGCCACAACCGTCAAGGGTCCTATAACAAAGGTGGCTCTGGTGGCAACAGCAGTTACAGTCAATCCCAGGTACCAGAACAATAGTGTTTTCTGAATAGCAGCATGATTTAGGTTGAGTCATTTCTCATGGTTTATGTTAACTAAAACATTTTATTTTGTATAGCCTCAAAGCTACAATCAAGGATACAGCCAAGGTTACAGTCAAGGAAACTACAATCAGGGTTACAACTATGGAAGCTATGGCCAATATCCAGGATATAGCCAGAGCTACAGCCAGGCACCTGCTACCCCAAGCCAGTCATACAACCAGCAGCAGCAGCAGCAGCAGAACTACAACCAGCAGTATCAGCAGGTGAGCTGCTACAATAACTAATAATATACTGGTTCTTCACTCACACTCTTAAGTGCATTTCATATGGAGCTGTATAATTAAGTAGTTCTTTTCATTTTAGTCCCATGTCACTGCATTTTGTCAGTGAATTTTTGAAAGGTTAATTTCTGCATTTGTAAAGATGTTAGCAATTATATCAGTATGTGATTGTTTAAACATGTCTATTATATATTGGCTAATTAATAAATACTTTGCTATATTTTAGAGGAAAATACCTGTAACATTCCTTGTAGTTTGACAATTTCTAGCAGCTTTAATGATCAGTTGTTAATTACGTAGAAAACGACAGTGCTAATATGTTTCATTTACTATGGAGAGCTAGTAGGGTAGGTAGTTAGGATAAGGAAAATTACAACAAATAATTACATTTTAATTTTTTCATTAAACTGTAGTATGCTCAGCAGTGGCAGCAGTATTACCAGAACCAGAGCCAGTGGAACCAGTACTACAACCAGTACGGCAACTATGGCAACTACGGCAACCAGCAGAACACACAGGGCTCCCAGGGCACACAGTAGATGTGTCCTTCGTGATTCTCCGAGTCCATTCCTCAACATCATTCCTCTGACTACCTTTTTATAGTCTCTGTCTTTATCCTCAATTTTACCCAGTCTTCCTTATTTCTTACACGACTCCCCTGTGTTTAAAATTTTTGTTGTAAATCATATTTGTTTGCTTCTTAAGGTCTCCCCCTTCATTTGCCTCAGCCTTAAATGTAACAGCATTTTTTAAAACCCCATTAATGTGTTAAAACTCTGGTGGCAGTAGTCTATTTTGCTTTGAAAGTATTACATTAACACAGAGGTTGACCTTCATTCCCTAGTCTATATTTATAAATGGGATGCAGGCACATTTAAATGAGTAGCGATATTTGATGTAGTTTGCTCAAGACACTGCACGCACAATTGTGCTTGAATGCTTTGTGGTTGATTAAATGTAGTGGGGGCGCATGACTTTACATGTGATAAATTTTGATGGAATTCTGTATGTAGAAATTGTTTTACTCTGCTGATTTTGTCTGTATTTTAAGAACCACAATTTTTTTTCCTCTTGGGTATCAGAACACAATCTTGTCTAGATGGTTGGAATTTTAACAGCATAATGTTTATAATGCTTTAACAGATATTGCATACCTGTGGAGTTTACCATCATATCCTTTTTATACCATTCTTAAAATGTCTCAACTGACTGGCTTCACATGTATTCCCCTATGTTTATTGAGCATAACTAGCTCCCAATGTGGTTGTAAAATTTTTATACCTTGTACCATGTTTGTAAAACAACATCCGCATGTGGTTTTGTGTCAGATCAAAACAGATTTTTTTTTCTTTATTTTATTATTATTATTATTTTATTTTTTTGTATTGGAGAATATAATCTTAAGAATTTACTTGTCTGTCTTTTTTTTTAATTAAGTGTGTTGAAAAAATACATTGCTGTTTTTAAACACGTCACACACTGGAGTCCATTCATCTAAACACAACCAAAAATTAATTTATATTTCATATATAAAATATTTAAGTTTACAAACTCCATACACATTATGATAAACATGTTATGTTCAATGCCCCTTATTCATCAAATTTGTATAGTAAAATGCACAGCTTTAAACAGCCATTTAGTCATAGTTGAAACCTAAGGTGTCAATACTGATTGGGAGATGTGGCTTTCAAATTACCAGTGGATAACGTGTAGCTAAAGCCAGGGACACATTGATATGCACGTGCTGAAAAGTGGAAGGTGTAGTTACCTTTTATTACATTTGCAAGGTATTAGTATTCTTGGCAATAAAATCTAAATAATTTTGATTTCAGGGTTTTTTTTAACGGCGGGAAAAATTATATTTTTGCATGGGTTGAGAAAGTAATATATTCTTTACCAAAACCGTTGTTGAATTATGTGTCTGTGTTAGTAATATATTACATTGTGAGTGACCACAACGTGATATTTTAAGGCGAAAACGTGTCTAGGTTGGAGAAAGTTTAACGTTAGTATAAAGGTAAAGATTAGGGTTCGTTCTGGAGAACGGGTGTCTACACAATGCCCCTAAACGCCCAACGGAAGTTCATCCCCCACATTTCCGCGCAGCTCTAACATGGCGGCGGCGGCTTGTACGGATTAATTCAGATCAAAATTTATTTATATTCTGTGAATAAAGAAGAAAACAAGCTTTGCGGACGTTCAGGTAAACGGGTGTTTCTGTTGTTGAACCGCCCTGCCAGGGCCGCTATTGCTGAGACACCGAAAACAGGCAAAGTCTCACTTCGCGGCTGAGACTTGCGTCCTGCTCTAACTCCGTTCCACCTTAAACAGCGCAACGGACAAGTTCAGAGCTGTGGGGAACGGCTCCATAATTTAAGGTGGAATTGACATTGGAATACGCCAGTTTTAGACTATTTACACTCAGTTTTGTCGAGCTTGTTAATTAACACGTCTAGGATTATCTCATTTATTAAAATACCTTTAGAATATGCCGTTAACATTTTCTGGTTTTAGTAACGGTAAAATGTAAATATATTACAGGTAAAGTCCTTAAAGAGTTTAACTACACATCAGTGACCTAGTGCCAGATGTGCTGCAGGTATCTAAGCATTGGAAAACCGTTCCATTTGTGTGGGGGAAAAATACAAGAATAAAGTCGATGCCCTGTTAAAGATGGAATAGAAATGTATAAAAGGAAGCCAATTTCAAAGTCAAGTCGTTAGTGTGAGGAGCACCTAGGTGAAATTCTCATTCCAATTCTAATCCTTAAAGAGTATCACATGTAATTTGCATTCTAGCGTCTTTTTACATCGTCCCTTTTTCTAATGAAGTGGTGAAGTTGTAAAACAGAATGGCGTCCGGTTCTGGAGAACGGCAGCACGCCAGTGTTGCGTCTCAATTCTTCAACAGCAACGAGGAAGGAGCCATCGACATGACCACCAGCGAGAAGGTAACTGCAGCAGATCTTTACTCAACCGTTAAGCACATGACGTTTCAACTTTCACCAGACTGCCCTATGCGCACTGGTTCGTATTGGTTCGTATTTTGACATATTTAAATATTAATGTCACAGGTCGTAGACCTGCTGAACCAGGCTGCTTTCATGTCCACTGATGATAAACTCACTGCACTTAAACAGGTAAGTAGATTTGGCTTTATTAAGCAGTGCTTGTTGTTGTTGAATGCAGATATATGTGGCCCTAATACATGTTGTACTTCTTTTTTCCATTAGGTGCAAGAGTTGATTATTAATAAGGATCCCTCATTACTAGATAATTTCCTGGATGTAAGTACAGTGTCTTCTTCAGCTTTCTATAACAGAGGTGAAGTGCACACAAACAGAAATGTCATCTTTCTACTTTTGTCTCTTTACAGGAGATGATAGCCTTTCAAACAGACAAATCGATTGAAGTTCGGAAATTTGTTATTGGCTTCATTGAGGAGGCATGGTAAATTGTAGTTTGCCATTTCATTTTCCACAAACCCTCCCCTCCTCCTGCCAAATTAAACATTCCTTGGTATAGTTTTTTTAAACATGATATTTTCTAACACATCTAGTGGCAGTGTTTGAAAAGGGGCCATGATCTGCCTGGAAATATTTGAAATTTAAAAAAGTGTGCCAGCAGTAAGGGTATCCTATGAACTGGCTATATTTATGATATCTATTTTTCATTATAACTTCTTTTAAATATCATTATATTTTAGTTTAATGTTGTTTAATGTTCTCAAATTGACTCTAATATTAATGCTGAAAAGGTAGACATTACTGTGTCACGTTTTGCCAAAATGATCTTTTTGATTGTTCTGTTTCAGTAAACGCGATAACGAGCTTTTGCTGAAGCTGATAGCAAATCTGAACATGCTACTGAAAGATGAGAGCGTAAACGTCATAAAGAAAGCTATTCTCACCCTCACTCAGCTTTACAAAGTGGCTTTGCAGGTATTAGCCAGTTCCCATGTTACTGCCTATCACGGTCTTTAATATTGTCATTGATTCCTTTGTAATGACTGACTGAGGTCATGGGCTGTTTGCAACGTTTCTAAGACTGATTATTTGGTTTGTTCCACCAGTGGCTGGTGCGCTCAAAGAGCGTATCTGAAATGCAGGAGTCATGCTGGGATATGGTGACCACTATGAAGGAAGAGGTTCTGGTGTTGCTCGATTCAGACAATGATGGGGTTCGCACGCACGCCATTAAATTCACAGAATCTCTTATCATTACCCTATCTCCAAGAACACCTGACTCTGACATTCCGAAGAAGCAGGAGGGCGATATTAGTCTTGACAGAATACCAAAAGACCACTCCTATATTCGCTATGGTGAGTAAAGGTGGAGATTGCAAACCAGTTTGTTGCAGAATAATTTATTTTTGTAAAATTAAGTCACATGTTAAATTATGGTCAGATCAATCAATTGAATATCAATTTGCATATGTATATCTTTATCAATAGTGCTTTGAAAGTCATCTTCTCTTTTCTTTAATTTATTAGGACAACACTTGATTGTTCCTGTGTTTGTCATCTGTAAAAATTACAGAGCATATTAATGATTTTCTTGTTCATTTTTAAAATCTGCTTCTCTCTTTTTTGTTCTCTCTTTGTAGACGTTCTGGCTGAGGAGGGAAAGATGGCCCTTGAGCAGCTCCTGAAGTTTATGGTGCACCCAGCCATCACCAGCATAAATCTAACCACTGCTCTGGGCTCACTGGCCACTCTGGCCAGACAAAGACCCATGTTCATGTCAGAGGTTGTGCAAGCCTATGAGACTCTACATGGTAAGAGTATTTGCTGATAGATATAGATCATTTTTTTTAAACCATCGCCTATTTCTGTTTATTTGTGCATGTTTTTCCTCTGTTAATATTCTGTACAATATGTATAAAATTTGAATGAATCACATATTTGAGTTCAACATGCAATCCATAAATTACCACGGAAACTGAGTCCTGACAGTTTGACGTTTGTTTTCCCAGCCAACTTGCCCCCGACTCTGGCCAAGTCTCAGGTCAGCAGTGTGCGGAAAAACCTCAAGCTGCACCTGGTGTCTGTGCTGCGGCACCCTAGCAGTGTAGACTTCCAAAGCCAGATCTCCACACTGCTGCTGGACCTGGGCATGGCCCAGGCAGATATTGCCCGCTGTGTACCTGCAGCTGCTCAGCCTCGCAAAAGACCTCGCCATGAGCCCTACAATGAGGGCAAGCGGATCAAGATAGGTGAGTACAAAAGTACAAATTTTTTTATTTTAATTAATTTGATATAACTATATAAATATCTGTCTCCTCTAACTTTTTAAAGATAATCTTCTGCTTGTGTTACAGAACCCAGTCTGATTGAGGATGATGAGGATAAAGAAGAACCGGCCCCTGTTGTTGTGCCTAAGCCTTCATCTACCACTGGCACCCAGTCTGCTATAGACCTCACTGCAGAGTTCCTGCTGCCTCTGCTCTCTCCAGAAAATGTTGCCAACTTGGTAAACGCTGTACCTCATTAAGTTATATTAGTAAATTTGTAGCATACGTTATGTAACCTGTTGCAACTAACAGTCTGATATAGGCTGTAAAAATATATCTTAGAACTAATTTTTGAAATTGTGAAATGGATTTGAAAAATTTGTATAGTGTTATTATCATCATTATTTGGAAATTTTATGTGAGATACTTTCATTCCACTTCATGATTTGTTTTGTTTTACTTTGGTAATTGTTCTCATCATATTGATGTGTTTTATTATTATTATTTTAATATTATTTAACACAGTCTAAATGTGCTGCTCTTTCTCCCTTTTGTAGGTGCTCATTAGTATGGTTTATCTGCCAGAAGTCATGCCAGCTTCCTTTCAGGCTACCTACACTCCTGTAGAGTCAGCAGGCACAGATGCCCAGATCAAACATCTGGCCAGGCTCATGGCCACACAGATGACTGCAGCCGGGCTTGGTCCAGGTGAGAAATAGTGAGATACTATGTATTTGGTTATATAAGACTGAACCTAAAAATGGTGCAAACCATTTAATGGTATTAAAAGCTTGAATATAAGGCAGTGTTTATATTGTCATATTCCAGTAGCAAATTTCCTTCATTCTTCACCTCTGCTTAGGTCTTGAGCAGAGCAAGGCACGAGATGAGGAACGGAAGGAGGCGGAAAGTGAAGCCAGTGTGGAGGAGTCCAGCTCCAAAGACCCCAAAATCATTCGTAAAGTATCTGCGGTGTCTCTGGGCCAGGCCATCTCTGTCGTGGGGTCCTATAAGAGCCAAGCTCCAGAACAGACGCCACAGGCCAAGAAACTTCCCGAACCCATACTTCCCTCCACACAGCCCAAGTACAAACCACTAATGGTGCTTTTCCAACTCATAGGTCTGGCTCTACATGACTAAACTCGACAAAGCTTGGCTCGGCACACTTAAAGCTTGTTATCCACTGACAGGGCTCCCCTGCGAAATGGAGCCAGTGACGTCGCAAAACACTGCCTTTCAGGAATTGCTGTCTTTGAAATCCACAACAACGACAGCCGTAAAGTTAGGTTTACACATGTGTTTTTGGACTAAAAACGGTTCCACTCCCCAATTCTCACAGATCAGTTTTCCTTGTTGCACGTTTGGCTTTCACCGGAAATTTTTGTCGGCCATCGGCTCAAGGAGCATATAAACCTCTTTTAAACACCTCGAGGTAAATTTACGAGCTGCCGTTGTGAGTCAGATAAAAGTAAACGTGAAAGCTGTTGTAATTTAAGAGATTTTACAAGCTGTGAGTTTCTGCTGGATATGAATGAGCTCTGCATTTCTTGGTGATTGACATGGCTCTGGCCAAAAAGCGCTCTGCATGGTTTACACATCACCATTTAGTACCTACTCGGCATGGTAGGACCCCAAAGTGAGCTGGGGTTGAAAACATACCTGGTTCCAGGGACTAGGTACCAGATTTGGCCAGTAGAAAAAACAAAAGAGCCGTGCAGAATCGAGTTGGGTCATGTAGGTTCCATGCAGTGGAAAAGCAGCCTTAAGTCTCCTACTCCTTCAATTCTGTAAACACAATTAAGATACAGATATAACTGTTGATTTTCTTATATTCTTTTTTTAATCTCTGCTTTTATAACAAGAGCCCCTGGGACAAGTGGACGGAAGAAAGTCTTTCGATTAGCTGATGTGGTCCAACCGTTGTCTGATTCACAGCTTGAGAAGTTAACAAACATGTCTGTCAAACGCATCCTTCAGTCAGAAAAGGCCATTGCACGTAGTGGAATGTCACATGTAAGCTGTCTTTATTGGGCCTGTTCCTAGAAATTCTGCTGTTAGTATATGCACACTTCAGAAACCCTGCCCTGATTCTCAAACTTGTCTCGTGTCACCCAGGTTCGCGTGAAATTATTGGGGAGATTGATGACACAGTTCGAAGGTACATTGAAGGATGACATGCTCCGTTTTATTCTGGAGGATATGCGGGCCCGAAGTGACCTGGCTTTCTCTCTGCTGTACCAGGAGTACAACCAGTACCTGAGCCAGTTGCCCTCAGGATCACTAGACAGCTACGAGCACTGTCTATTTGCCCTGCTGTCTGGCCTGCAAGAGCGACCTGAACAGAGAGATGGGTGAGTCACATTGACAGGAACAACTTACAAACAATGTGTAGGTTAATACTAGAAATACAATGATGATATATTCTATATAAAATTTTAAATGTTAAAAATGTAACTGAATTAACAATATAACATGACAACCACAAGATATGTTGACTTAGTGAGCCTAGGCACCTTATTGAGCTCAGAACATAACAAAATGGTCAGTAATCGGATATTGTAGTTACGAGAAGCCTGTGTTCCCTGCTCTTTTAGGCTTTTCACCAAGTTAGTAATGGAAGCTCCATTGATTACAGAGTCTGCTCTGGAGGTGATCCGACGCTACTGTGAGGACGAGGTAAGACAAACTACTTTTACTAGCCGATTTCTTTAAAAAAATATATGCTATTACTTTGATCTATACATGAGGTTTTATTGTACTGGTTTTGACTTTTCTTAATGACTTTTAATGTAAATCAACTAGGGCAAATTAGGGCATGTTCTGAGTGAATATTGCATGTTGTTTTTGCAGTCACGTGTTTACCTGGGAATGACCACTTTGAAAGAGCTCATACTCAAACGCCCTTCCAGACAGTTCCAGTACCTTCATGTTCTCCTGAACCTCAGCTCTCATGAGAAAGAGAAGGTTAGCTTGCATTACCATTCATTCATTTATTATATACCTTAAACGGCTTTAAAGATTTGGATGATAAAGATGAACTTTTTTGTTTATATGTATGTGCTTTAGGTGCGCTCCACTGCCCTCACTTTCATCAAGCGTATGTATGAGAAAGGTCACCTGAGAGAATACATTGAGAAGTTTGCTTTGAACTACATGCAGCTGCTAGTCCACCCAAACCCTCCTTCACTACTCTTTGGAGTTGGAGATGACACAGGTTTGATGAAAACTCCTTCACATCTTTGCTATATACACTAATAAGGGGGTCAATACATGTTTAGGTTCCAGAGACTTCCTGCAGTATGAGAGCGCAAACACTGAAATTGCAGCCTTGTCTTAACAAGTTTACATGTTCATTCATCTGTAATGCTAATGCAGCTACTTAACTCCTGCTTTGTTTCCAGAGGTGGCATCTCCTTGGACAGAGGAGACAGTAAGGCAATGCCTTTATCTCTATCTCTCCCTTCTACCTCTCAACCATCGCCTGGTTCATGAGCTCGCTGCTGTCTACACTGAGGCCATTGCCGACATCAAACGAAGTGTGCTCCGCGTCATAGAGCAGCCTGTAAGGCTTCATTATTGTCCCACTCTGTTATTCTGCTTGCGATTCATTTGTCATGTTCCTCTAACTAATTTCTCCCATTTTAACTATCTTATTTAGTCTTAACTTGTATTAGCACGAGAGTGCTATACCTGTATTTTGCAGTAAAGTTTGTTATTTAATTTATGTATCCCTTGGCCTTTCAGATCAGAGGAATGGGCATGAACTCTCCTGATCTACTGCTGCTGGTGGAGAACTGTCCAAAGGGGGCAGAGACTCTGGTCACTCGCTGTCTGCATATACTGACTGACAAAGGTACAGTTGATGATTTCATATGAAACATCATTTCTTGTGCGTCTTTTCTCCCTAACACTAATGCAATGTATTTGGAGAGTATAACACCCTTGGAGAAGATTCCTTCCTTGTACTGGACGTTACCTGGACTTTATTTTGCCAACCCCTTACTACAAAATCCGGATAATGTCTGAGTCGAGCTCCTGTGTGAATACAGTCTATAATATTCTCCAAGAATCACAATTGAAAACACACTGTGTAACAGTGCCCCCTACATTCACGGCACAGATATCGCACCCATGCTTGAACCACTCAAAACTTTACCAGCTGTTAGAACACATCTGACAAATGTTTGGCTGTGAGCTATATGTGAGAAAGGGCAAATCTGAAACAGGTCTGGACATTATCTTCTGATATTTTCTGGAGTTCATTTGTGAAAACAGATTTTTGTCTCTTTCTGCAGTACCTCCATCTCCAGACTTGGTAGAGAGAGTGAGGGATCTTTATCATAAACGAGTGCCAGATGTGCGTTTCCTTATACCGGTGATCAACGGCCTGGAGAAGGTCTGCCCAAAAACCACTTTTTCTTTTACAAAGAGTTTTAGACTAAATCGTAATGACATTCAATATATAGAATAAAATACTTGATCTTTAAGTAATGCTGCAGTTCTAAAGAAGTTATTTTGTGTTCAACAGAAAGAAGTAATCCAGGCACTGCCCAAACTGATCAAGCTCAATCCAATAGTGGTCAAAGAAGTGTTTAATCGTCTCTTGGGCACACAACACAGTAAGAATATTTTAATCTTTTGCTGCATTAAGTATTGTGAATTACATGTGGAGATTAGAGAGATGTTAGTTTGGTTTCATTACTTTCACTCATGGTTATATTTTTGTGACTTTACATAATTTTTCCACTCCCTAGGTGAGGGTAATTCCTCTATGTCACCCCTAACACCTGGTGAGCTCCTAATTGCTCTCCACAACATTGACTCTACAAAGTGTGACATGAAGTCTATCATCAAAGGTAACAGCTCTGATTATCTGTGACTCTGTATTTATTTGAGGTGCACCAATATTTATTTTTTTGAAGACATTAGATAAATAAATATTATTAAAAGGGACGTAAATATAATTTTAAATGGGATTTGTACTGGGCTTCAGTAGTGTAAAAACATGGGTTAACACAAGTCATTCTGATTTTGTACTGCATCCTACATAGTGCAGAGACTTTATAGCTGGCCTTCGTCCTTGTCTGAGCCTCTCCAATCACAACACTGGACCTGAGTTTGTGTGGGTTTAAAAATGAGGTTAAACCTAGCAAAAAAACAAGGCTATAATCTCACTACATATATATTTCCAAACATATGACATTGTGTTTTTAGTCAGCATAATAAATAAATTTACCATCCTTTCCAATTGTATCAGACTAATATTTAGAAAAACATTCAGATGATTGGTATTAATCTGTATAAAACACATTGCCTTTGACTTTTTGTACCTTTCATTTTAATATATTCTTAATTTAAGATGATATTTATTAGACCCCCCCCCACCCCAGGTTGTGTTTCAGCTTTGCGCCCTGTGATTTCCAGGAGGCTCCCTGAACTGGATAAGCAGTTACAGACAATGAATGAATGAATGACCTTTTATTTCTCTGTTTTACACATCTTCTCCTGAAGCCACAAACCTGTGCTTTGGCGAGAAGAATGTGTACACATCTGAGGTCCTGGCTGTGGTCATGCAGCAGCTGATGGAACAGAACCCTCTCCCCATGCTGCTCATGCGTACTGTCATCCAGTCTCTCACCATGTACCCACGCATGGGGGGCTTCGTCATGAACATCCTGTCACGCCTAATCCCTAAACAGGTGAGATGTTTAGAATAATGGTTAATAACTTGTAGCTTTAATTGTATCTTTTAGTAATTTAACTTGCTAAAAATATTTAATATTTTAGGTGAGTGAATTTTGAAATTTCTTAAAAAATTACAAGAACCACAATTAATTCTTCCTTCAGATCTAAATCCTTTCTTCTTACCCAGTGCTTGTTTGACTGTTTAATACCTGCTGTTGAATAACTTGCTTTGTGTGTGTAGGTATGGAAGTACCCCAAGGTGTGGGAAGGATTTGTGAAATGCTGCCAGCGCACCAAGCCTCAGTCCTACACTGTGCTCTTGCAGTTACCACCTGCACAGCTGGCCAGTGTGTTTGAGCGCTGTCCAGAAATGAGAGAACCTCTTCTGCAGCATGTCCGCTCCTTCACGCCACACCAGGTAAAAACAGAAAAACACCTCAACCCTCATTAGTAATGAGATGTAATGAAAATCAATGATAATTCTAAAATTGCATGTTTACTTTTAATAAAGACATGTTTTATTGAACCAATAAATAAATATGATTTTCCTGCAACACTATTTATAATACTAAAGTACTTTAGATATAAATGTACAGCATAAACCCTGTTTTCCCCAACCGTCCCAATGTCCTGAATAAAACAGAGTCTTTTGTAGAGTAGTTCATCATGAAAGCTGGTAATCATTTCATTGGTAGTCTGTCTCAGCAGGTTCCCTAATGACTAGGTGTTCTTTAGTTTTCTGATTCAGTGTGTAAATGATGGTGTTCAAATACTGACCTTATCTCTGTAGCAAGCACACATCCCGACCTCCATTATGGTTATTCTGGAGGCTAGCAACAGAATACAGGAGCCCGAACCACAACCAGAACCTGACCACATGGATGCAATGGAAGAGAGAGAGGTTAAAAGCTTAAACTTCTCCATAGTAAATATATGGAAAATATGAAAGGAATTTGTATCCCCTAAAGTTTAAAAGATGTTCTTATACATTTTTTATTCTTTAGATTCATCGCCAGCAGGTTGTGATGCCTGTAGTGCAAAGAGAAACTCCATCCCCAGTTACAGTAGCTGCTCATGAACCAGCCCTTCAATCAGGACTGAACAGAAGAGAGGAGGAGGAGGAGGAACCTATGGAGGAAGGACAGCCGGGTCCAGAACATCTAGAAGTTGCTGAGGAAGCCACAACACCAGTAAGATTCTGCTCCTAATGTACTCTGTCTGTAAATTTCCATCCAGCTGAATTTAATTCAAGAGAATCACATTTTACCAATAGGCTGCATCACACTCTGGTCTGTAGAGAACACAGATAAAGACTAAATTAAGTTTATTACCTGCTTATATATTTGCATATATAAGTATGACCATGATTTGTATATATGTATTTTTTTAAGGACAAACCTATTTTTTTTAACTTAAATATTTTCATTTTCCCTTAATGGTGGTACCACCACGTTTGTCAGTTCAAAAGCACTTCTCTGAACATCTATCATCAGTGCATGGCTTAACATTGAATTCTGATTATAGCAGAGTGAAGCACATGAAGCTGAGGCACAACCCCCTGAAGATCTTCAGGATAAGGAAGAGGATCCAATGGAGGAGACACTTACTGAATCTGCAGAAGCAGGTGACCAGCCACGAGAAGTGGTGGAGGAGAGTGTAACAGAATCTGAGACAGCAGCAGAAGAGGCTGAATGAAGAAATGTACTAACTACAAGAAAAATGGGCTATTTGTAGACGGGAAGCTTACTCAGGTTGCTTGTTAATCAGCGACTTGAGGTCTAGAGTTTGTCATTTAACAGTTTAACATGTCTTAGTTCTGTAATACTTTCAAATTGAAAGTGTTAAGTGCATTGTTTTTTTTTTTTTGTCTTTTTTTTGTATTGTCATTCTCAAAAAATGTATTGTCCGCAATAAAATAATTCTTCACAGTTTTTCCTATTTATTTGCATCTAGCTAACATACATTTATGGGGATTTCCTACCATTCTGTCCCCTTTGCTATTGATCACCTTCTAGTACTAATTCTTAGCCTATTTTGAGGGTGAGGCTCAGGGTTTCATACATCCTGACCGTTAAGCATGTTATTCTGTCAAAAATATTTCTTTCACTCACGTTACTTGGTTTTGTCAACAGAGTTGTCCCGCACAGAAAAATAAGTACAGAGAAAACGAGAACAGAAAAAAAGATTGAGAGTCTGCTTCTTTATACTCCTGAGCTCTCATGCTGAACTGAACTGTGGCTCGTTCTCCTTTGAAGGAACAGACGCTGTTCTACTGAAGTCAAGTCAGCCTCCACTTGGAAAAGCTTGATCAAACTAGCCCCTCATTGTTTTAGTAGAAATGTGTATTCTGAACATTATAGTAAGAGCATGTAGGAGAACGGATTTGAAAAGAATTAATTAAATTAAGTAAAATTAAAGAATTTAATTTATTTCTGTCATTTTTATTCTAAATGTTATTAAAGAGAAATCCTCCAGTTTAGACAACAATTTCACTGCAGAATGAAAGTACATCACCTGATTGTCACTCACTCAATATTACGTCATTCTCGTGTGCCATTTCAAAATAAAGGCCCTTTGTGTTTTCCCATTCCTATAACTTTAATTCCAATTTTAGATATATATTAAAAGAAATGCACATAGAAATTACACTGCAGAATGAATATGCACCACCTGACTATGTCACTCACTTAATTTTAATTTTCTGGTGTGCCATTTCAGAATAGTACCACTGTTAACCATCACATTTCTGTTATATTCCCTCTGTATATTGAGATTGTTATTGAAAGGAATCCTCCTGTTTGCACACACCACTTTCACATCATAACGATAGTACACCACCTGAATATGTCTCTCACTTAATATCAAGTTATTCTGGTTAGTAATGCCAGGTAATAACCATGTAAATATAAGTTGTATTTCCACTGTTTAAACTGTTATTAAATGGAATCCTCTTGTACAGCACCTGAGTGTATCACTTAATATCAAAACATTCTGGTTCATTTAAACCTTCTGAAATTTGTCATCTCATTTATATTCCTAACAATATATGATGATGCAGAATGTTATGAAATGATTTATTCATTTTTCAAACAGCACACAGCCATCAGATCTATCCTCCTAACTGACATATTTCATAACTATGTGGTTTGGTTGCTCCACCTTAAGAACACGGAATTTGATAAATGTATATAATGCTTTTGAACATGAGTCAAGCATGTAATGAATATTATTAGCAAAAAAATATGTCTAATCAAACAAAGCCAGATAATACTCAAAGCTCATCCATCACAGTGGACATTTACACTTACTTTAAATTATGTGTTTTAATAATTAACTGAATTAATAATTTTCATAGAATTATTCCCCCATTTCTTTTTATCTGTCTATGCATTATTATTATTATTGTTGTTGTTTTGTAGTAGTTTTTATTTTATATAGTATATTCACTGCTGACCATTCAATACATGTCTGTGAACTTGTGTAATCTGTCTGTGTGTAGTCACCTATCTAGATTTTTTTCTGTGCAACATATCTTTTTATGTGAAACATGCTTGGTGAAATAAAGTGTTCTACGTACCAGTGATCACAATAAATGTGTGTACATTCATTGCCTGCATCATTGCCTATAATACACCGCTCTCCATAATGATTGGCACCCCTAGCTAAAATGTGTTAAAAGCCTTAAAATAAATATTCTTTTTATTGCAGAAGCATAATCTCACTCTGCAAAAATGTAGAAAAAAAGCAACCTTGAACTCAAATGAAAAGAAAGAAAAAATCCTGACTAAGAAATAATTATTTCCCATAAAAAAACCTGTTCCACAACTATTGGCACTGTTAACAGTTTCTTGGAAATAAATGTATTTGAATCATTTATGTAATTTCTACTGTAGTGTATAAAATGTTTCAAAGTATATAGGAACCTTTAATTAATTAGTTATTCATCACTTCCTGTTTCCCTGTGGTATAAATATGGCATTACACAGAGGCCTATTTCTCTTACTCACTCTTAAACATGGGAAAGACAAGAGAACACACTATTCAAGTAAGGCAGATGTTTGTCGACCTTCATTAATCAGGCAATGCCTACAAGAAATTAGCCACTCACTTGCAGGTGCCCTTATCTACAGTCTGTCATCAAATCATCAAAGAGTTCAAAACATCTGGAACTGTGAAACAGAAGCCTGGAAGAGGACGCAAGTGTAACTTGCACCACGCACAGTGAGAAGGATGGTAAGAGAAATAAAAAGTCCTCCAAAGCTCACTGTAAGAGAATTTAATCAAATGGTAGCATCTTGGGGTGAGGAGGTCTCCCAGACAACCATCAGGCGCTATCTACATGCCAACAAGCTTTTTGGTAGAAATGCATACACAGAGAAACCCTTTTCTGAGTTATACTCATAAGCGTAAATGGGTGGAGTTTGCCAAGCGGTACTGGGATTTTAACTGGGACCATGTGCTTTGGTCATATGTCTACAAAGTACTAACATCAGGGGTGCCAATAATTGTGGCACACATGATTTCATTCAAAATATTTATTTCTTAATGTGTGATTTTTTTTCCCCACCAAATAAAGGCACTTGAATTAAAGCTTGGATTTTTCTCTTTTCTTGCATTGTTGTCCTATTTTTTATTTATTTTTTTATATATAATTTATTAGAAGCCAAAGAACACTTCTTAGCCAGGGATGCCAATTATTATGGAGGGCTCTGCATATACTGAGATGTGATTATTTTCTTTCTTTCTCTGACTGAATGACACATGGAGTGTGTTTTAGTGACATAAGTATGATTATGGACATTATTTTTCAGTTCTGTGTTTTGAAAATGTCTTTTTAAGGGCCACCAAACTGACCATAAATGTGTTTAATAATATTAATTTGATTAGTTTCTTGGTTCTGTGGCTGATTGTGCACCTCGTCTGATTCCAGGGACGGGAGTTATGTATCCAACAATTTAATTGCTTAATTTATTGATCAGCCATATAAGGAGAGCTCTGCTGGGAGAGCAGCATACTAACAGCTCACTAAAAGATACTGGAGATCCCCATTTTTGTTTTCCACCCGTAGGTACTCATTTAAAACATAAACCTTTGGACGCGTCCAGACTGTCAGGAGGATTCTAGAAACAGGAAAAAAATATATGACTATACTGTATAAAATATCTATATATTTTATACAAATAAAATATGTCTCGGAAAGTGCTTAACCGCGCACAAAGCGAACAGCCAATCAATTTCACGAACTCCGAGCTCCATGGCGACGATGTGTGTTTGACTAGTAACAGCCTTGTCTTCTGGGAACAGCGTTTTAGCTCAGAGAAGCACTGAAACTACACACTTGTATTATTTTAACCTGACCGTTAACTCACGGAAGAAATGGAAACTCCGCACGGAAACCCTAGTCTGCAGACTGCACTTAACTTCAAAGCTTTCCTTTTAAAAAGCAGTACAAAAACAAACATCAACCTGTAAGTGTTTATTCTCATTAATGTTTATCAGGCCTCAGCTAGTCAAAGTGCACTTACACCCATTTTATTATTATTATTTTTTTAATACCATAGTAATTGGAATGTGAAACTAAGTCATTCCGAGTGTTTTGGTGTGAAATGTTAATTGGTGACAAAGTTGGGCTGAGTGTCAAATGCCTCTCTATTACCAACATAGTGCACTAGGTAGGAAGTGAAAGCATGAAAGTATAAGCACCTGCAACGAAAGAAAAGGCAGAGTGGCTAACATATAGGAATCTGGGAATCCGCAAGATGTGCTCAATTCCATACTGGACATACATAAACATATTTGGTGTAAAAATCAGTTTTTTTTATATGCCTCCTAAAGTGCACTACATAGGGACTAAGGTATTTCAATCGCGCAGACTGTACACACAACAGAACAGCGGCTCCTGTGCCAGTGTTACGGTCAGTTCAGTTCCCCGCGTTCCCCCCTGGCGCGGCGTTCGTAGGAGCAGTCTGTGCTCGCCACTTAGCGTATATGCTTTATAGCGGTTTTTCTGTCTATCCCTCACATTAAACTTAGCGTTACTTGCATTTAATTTCTTCATACAGCAGGTGCCTGTGTGTATATTTGTACTTCAAATGCTTTTGGGATACGTGAATAAACTATTACACTGTGCATTAATTATATTGTCAAGGGCGGCTTACAGTTCCATCCACTTTAAACTAAGTAAAGAGCGTTTGGCCTACAGAAATGTTTTCTCCCTTCGAGATTAAAGCGAGAGTGCAGAAATAGTGTAAAAAAAATAAATAATCCAAATTATTTTAACTATGTCATTGATTTAGACAGTAGGTTACAGTGAACCAACTCACCCTTATAATCAAAATAATGGGGGGGGGGCATTTAAATGAGGGGCTACAGGAATGTGTTCCCCCTTCTACATATTAAATTAATAGTGCAATGAAAAGTTTAAAAATGATTTAAATTAGATGTCAATATATGATCAGTTCACATAGTAAGTTATATTAAACTAACTCACCTTTATACTCAGATTAGAGTGGGGGAACAGTTTTAACGGGGCTACAGAAATGTATTCCCCTTTCTATATTAAAGACATAGCACAATTAAAAATATACAAATGTTTTTAATTAGGGTGGTGCAGCAGGTAGTGTCGCAGTCACACAGCTCCAGGGACCTGGAGGTTGTGGGTTCAATTCCTGCTCCGGGTGACTGTCTGTGAGGCGTTTGGTGTGTTCTCCCTGTGTCCGCGTGGGTTTCCTCCAGGTTTCCTCCCACAGTCCAAAAACATTTTGGTAGGTGGATTGGCGACTCAAAAGTGTCCGTGAGTGTGTGTGTTGCCCTGTGAAGGACTGCCGCCCCCTCCAGGGTGTATTCCCACCTTGCACCCAATGATTCAAGGACACACCGCGACCCTGAACTGGATAAGCGGTTACAGATAATGAATGAATGAATTTAAATTAGATCTCAAGTTCGATGACAAGTTCACACAGTAAGTTACAGTGAACCAACTCATCTTTATACTGGGAATACAGGGGGAGGACCATTTTAACTGGGGGCTACAGAAATGTGTTCCCCATTCCATATAAAGTATGAAAAAAGCTGTAGGTCCCTGAATGCATTGTGTTAACTACACTGAGGCCAGACATGGTGCTCTACTGTGAAAGTAAACTATTAGTTTATTATATACATTTAAAGGTTTCATTTGAGGATGCAGTAGATGAAGCATTTGAAAGGAAGGAACTGAAGTATGCTGACTTAGTGGCCGAGGTGAGGGAACTTGTGTGGCAGGCAAATGTAAGACTGGTGGAGATAGGTGTTAGAAGATATGTAGACAAATCGACAACATCCCTGCTTGTGCAGTTCGGCATCAGGGGCTGGAAACTAAGGGCAGCTCTGAAGGAGGTATCAGAAACAGCTGAAAGGTCTAGTCAGTGCTTGTGGATAAGGAGAACACAAATTACTTGGGGAAATGCACTGTACAGGTGCTACTGGGTGTTACTTGTTGATGATGAAGCATGTAAAGATCACATGGAACTGGTGGCACTGAGCATGCATTAACAGTGCCAGTGGGACTAGGTACAGCCTTAGTCACCAGGGAGTCCAATGTGGATTTACGGTTGTTGGTTGTAAATGGTAATCCCATTTTTACACTTTTAATTGTACACTAGCTTTAATAGAGAAGGGGGAACCTATTACTGTAGCCCCCAGTTAAAGTAGTTATCCACATTATAAATGTGAGTTGTTTCACTGTAACCTTCTCTCTGAACTGATATGATGATAAATATTTTGCATAACTTTTACACTTTTAACTGCACTCTAAAGTTCTGTAGGCCAATTTCCTTCCTTTAATATAGTCAAATGTTTTATAGATGAAACCATAAGCCCTTGAAGATCGTTATATCAGCAGGAAACATATTCTAGCTTCAATATACTAAAGGGAAACAACCTTTCTACATGTAAAATACAGTGAATAACACAAACTTATGAATGCACAGTATAATATAGTTAATTTACCTATTCAACAAGCCTTTGAAGTACAAAAATACACACGCACCTAATGTATGAAAAAATTACATAGATAAAAAAAAACTCAAAATGGGGTGAAGGTTATTCCCGCTCCGGGTGACTGTCTGTGAGGAGTTGGTGTGTTCTCCCCGTGTCCGCATGGTTTTCCTCTGGGTGCTCCGGTTACCTCCCACAGTCCAATAACACATGTAGGTGGACTGGCGACCGACTCAAAAGTGTCCGTAGGTGTGAGTGTGTGAGTGTCAGGGTGTATTCCCGCCTTGCGCTCAATGATTCCAGGTAGGCTCTGGACCCACTGCGACCCTGAACTGGATAAGGGTTACAGATAATGAATGAATGAATGGGGTGAAGGTTATCATTAACAAGTAAATTTGAATAACATTTGAACAATAAAAGTCAGCAAGCAATGGCTTCTGGACTTTTAAAGTATGTCATAAATCACATCTGTAAACTGTTTTAAAACAAAATAACACTAGGTTTACTCCAAGAGATTCATAGAAAACCGCCTTAAAGTGGTGACCGCTGATTGCTCCTATTAATCCTGCGCCAGCTGAAGAAATGTCATGATTTTGCACATGCGCATTAATAGGGGAACAAAGGGAAATGAATTGACTGTAACTCCTGCACAGGAGCCGCTGTGCCATAAATATTAATGTCACGGGACAAAATGGGAAAGCACAGTAACATCTCGGCTACAGCTCCTGCTGCAGATTTCTTTACAGTGGTGGTGATACCAGAGAGGAACCAGAGGCTAATGACGAAAGTAACACAAGTATATTAATATTATTTCCTACCTTAAACAGCATTAAACATACAAATGTCTATACCCCTTTATTTTGATTTGGATTTGGATTTGCACACGCTAAGGATTAAAAAAACAAAACAACAACATAAAAAAACAGTGGTTGCTAATGTGTACTGGATAACACCACTGCCTTGCCTTCCACACTGCTGTCATGTGAATAATGGTGTTTTCTGTCTTCCTCAGCTATGACCATCTGACCCGTGTGCTCATCAAAATAATGAATGAGCGTCCAGAAAATGCAGTGGATGTGTTTGAAGAGCTGAGTCTGGAGGTGAAGTGTAGTCAGCTGCAGGACACTCAGAGCACTCTGCGCTCCAGCCAGGACTCTAATGCTGCTCTCACTTTGGCTCAGCAACAGAAATCCCTGTTCTCACAGGGGGCAGGAGACGAGCAAGAAGAAGGAGTGGTGAGGAGAAATTTCCTAACTCAGCAAGCTCCTACAGACTATTGGGTTTTTGGAAATGTTACATATTGTGTTACATTATTTCATTTGGTTTATATATCTTCTAGGTGGAGACACCTCTGCCCAATCTGGCTGAGCAGAGTTTCTTCTTCGAGCAAGTTGGTGTGGGTTTGGGTCGAGAGGAGACACACAAGATCTTTCTGGCCTTAAAACAGCTTGTGGAGGCACAGTCACTCCAGCGCTGCCGATTCTGGGGCAAGATCCTGGGCATTGAGTCCAACTATGTAGTGGCTGAAGTGGAATACAGAGATGGAGCAGAAGAGGAAGAAGGGACAGATGAGACACAGGAGAATGAGGAGAAAGAAATAGAGGCTCGAGAGGAGGATGAAGAAGTGGCAGAAGTGGTGAGTGCCACACACCGTTTGCCTTTGGTGTTTTGCTGTAGAGGAATTAGATTAATGTAGTTGTATGTAACTAATACATATAGCCAATATGCATCCATATAAAATCAAATTATTTCCAGGGCATTGTGTGACATACTGACATAGTGACAAATAAAGGACCAAACAGATCTTAAATAATTAACCACATTTACTCAAACCAAATTATTCTTATTTTAGGTTGATCCACTCCCAAAGTCAACTTATAAACCTCCTCCGCCAGTGCCCAAGGAGCCTCGTGGCTCCGGTACAAATAAGTTCACTTATTTTGTGTGCCAAGAGCCTGGCTTGCCCTGGGTGCGTCTTCCTGATGTCACTCCTGCTCAGATCACAGTAGCAAGACAGATCCGTAAGCTCTTCAGTGGCCGGTTGGATGCCCCCATCATTAGCTACCCACCATTTCCAGGAAATGAGGCCAACTACCTGCGTGCTCAGATTGCAAGAATTTCAGCCAGCACTCAGGTCAGTCCACGGGGCTTCTACCAGTTTGATGAAGAGGAGGGAGAAGAAGAGGGGGATGGAGCTCGAGAGACCTTTGTGGAAAACCCTGATTTTGAGAACATCCCTGTGCAGGAAATGACAGAGTCCCTTTCTGCATGGGTCCACCATGTCCAGCACATTAACAAGCAGGTAATGTACTGTGGGAAAAAATCTTAATTTAGTTTCATCCATCCCTCAAGGCCTCCTCAAGCTTAGTAACCTTGATACACTTTGATTTTTATTTCATATATATGTTATTCGCCACAATTAGAGCACCTGTGTTAGGAGTGTGGTTTCAAAACTTGTTTCAATTCTGTTTTGTCTATTTCTGACAGGGTCGTTGTGTGTGGATCAACCTAGCTGAAAAGACTGAGGAAGACATTGAAGAAGAAGCTGAAGAAGATGAGAAGGAAGAACAACCTGATGAACCTGAGCCTGAAGTTGGACCACCCCTTCTCACGCCGCTATCTGAGGATGCAGGTCAGCTGATACTCGATCTATACATCATAAAGCAGATGGTCCACAGGGCCCTCAAAGGGCTGGTGTCTAATTCTTAATCCTTAACTCTGATGGGGTATAGCTATTGAAATAGTGGAAATTCCATTTACAACGTTATGACAGATTTTTTGCATAGGCCTGTGAAATGTGTTTCTGTGTTTCAGAGATTAATAACACTCCTCCCTGGAGCACCAGATTATCCTCTAACCTAATCCCTCAGTATGCCATTGCTTATGTGCGCTCCAACCTGTGGCCTGGAGCTCATGCCTACACCTGTGGAAAGTAAGACCACCAACAATTACAAACTTTGCAGTTCCAAATGTCCCTTGTGTGCTCAGTCATACACATTAAAACAGCCTCATGGTTTACACACATATTGTCCTTATGCTTGTTTATTTCGCCTGCTTCCAACACATCATTCTGTTCAGCAGTCTGATGAGTATTAGTTATTCGGTGATAATAACTGGAATAAACTGAAAGCAAGTGACATAAACATCCGTGGATACTCATCAATTGTTATTGTTACATGATATAGAAATTCATATCATGGTAAAATGTATGTTTAGGTATATCATTGAGACCTATTTTATTTCTCAGGAGGTTTGAAAACATTTACATTGGTTGGGGGCTGAAGTTCTTGGGGGAGCCCTACACTCCTCCTATGCTACCTCCACCCCAGCAGGAGTACCCCAGTGGACAAGAGATTACAGAAGCTCTGGACCCCAGTGCAGAGGAGGAGCAGGCCTGGAAGGCAGCTCTGGAGGAGCAGCAGGAGGCTCAGGAGGAGAACGAAGGGTTGGACGAGGAAGAGGAGGAAGATGACAATGACTGAATGAATAGGACTATTTACACTGGACTGGATTAAGGCAGACTGAGGCACAAACTAAGGGTGGAATCTAACATGGACATTTGATGTAATAAGAAAGGTTCAGGTATAATGTAATTTCAGTCATGTTCTCATATTGCCATAGCATCATCATCTGTGAACTCTGACATAAATATCTCATGATTCATAGAGTAACACCCCCTATGGAGAAAGCTGTAACTTATTAACTATTCATTTAGTTTGAAAAAATATTTCATATTATAAAAAAAACTAAATGCATTAGGTTGTGACCCAGTAGGGATATTTTGAAATACTGTAACTGCAACGTATAAAAGGATTTGAAACAGTAATTTTATTCTCAGTTGAAATATTTCATACAAATGAGTAAACATTCTGAAAAGGTCAGGATCATATTTCTTCCAAAGCAGTTTAGCATTAACAGAGGAGAGAGTTAAAGACTTGCTCCTGTGCATCAAAGCCTTAACATTTACAGAAGATACAGTGTTTACTCTCAAAGCAGGGTCAGCTTTAGGGACCTCTTTGCACTCTTTAAATATCATCATGCCATTACATTCCATGCTCAGCTCCTCTGCCAGGCTTAATTACGCAGCAATTACAAATGCAAACTCTGTATTAGTCCAGTGCATGAGAGCTTCATGTATAATACAAAAAAAAATCAACAATGAATTAATGAATTGTAAACATTGCTTTGAAACTGTAACCTGGATCAAATACCAGCAGAAATCTTAACATGGTATGTAATGGAAACAATCCAGTTAATTCCGTTCCACCAAAATACCACTTTGAAGCTGAGGCAATGGAGAAAATAAATAAGAGATGGCAAAGTAACAGGAAACAGGCTTTGGCTTTGGACATAAACGCATTCCATGGTTTTGGACATTATACATATAATTAACCGCCATCAAAATAAATTAAATTAAAAAAAACATATGATTCCAACAAAATTGTCTATTCCCAAAAATACTATGATCAATAAATAGCTAACATATATTCTTCATTCAGAGTCATTACAGAGGATTAACGCTACAAACTCTGTCTTTGAACATATTTTATGAGATTAATTTCCCTGGCCTTTAACCCTGTAGTCATTTTAATCACTAAAATTGTTATTTGTATTAAGATTCAGTTCAGTTCAGATTTCAATGAATTGAAAGCCAATTTCCTCAACAGAGGAAAACAGAAAAACAGCAATTAGTGCCATTTCAGTTTTAGCAGGAAAAAATGTCTAGATTAATTTACATATATTTCCACTAGTCCATGATAAATAATTATAAAGAGGTAATTTACTAAGCAGTACTTAAAAATGATAAAGGATATAAATATTAATACAAGAAATAGTGATGTGTGTTATTCTACAGAAATTCACAGTGTTCTCTGGAATCATTTACCTATGTATTGATAACTTGGCAAAATATAAACAAGTGGGCCACGGCAACGTTCATTAGAACAAATAAACCCAAAGCTGAATAATTAGGTTTAAGTCGAGTGGAATAGTAGATAGGAAATACATATGGAATAATGGGTTTAATTCAGTAATGTACAGTTTTTCAAAACATTAGCGGAGATCACTCTCATCCTCCTGGATGGTCTTCTTAATTCTTAGCAACATGGAGGTATGCCACTGATCCAGTCTTGTGATGGAGTCAAACTCCTTTACCTAAACGTCAAGCAAGATAATTGTGCATATTTGCATTAGTAATATTCTATAAACTGAGAAGAATTTAATTATATTAGGGATTTAATTTATATTTAAGAACAGCAAAAGGGACAAACAATAAGATTTTGGACTTTTATTTCTCTTTTTTAAAATGACAGAATAATATATTTTTTATCTAATCTCATGATCAAACTATCAGCATCCAAAAAACTATAAAAAACATACTGTAACATGAACTTACAGCATCAGTGAATGCTTCAACATCCTGCTCCTCATGTGCATCAAGAAGTTTCTGTTGACGTAAGAGTTAGATGTTTATTGAGGTGAGGTGAGAATCAAAACCAAGAAATCACTGTATGAATCTGAATACTAACCTTAATGAGTTTGCACTCCCTGGCATCTGAGAAGGCAGGAAACATTTCCTCATATCTCTGCACAGCCAACTGGATGAGATAATAAAGGATGAATAAAATAATGAGAGATAATTCATACAAACACGAGTGTTGCTGTGATGTGGCTGACTGATCTTAACAACAATAATCAATAAGAATAATAATGATCACCTTGGCATTTAGCATATCTACACAGAAGTGGCACAGTGCTGCTTTGAAGAAGTGGTCTTTAGCGCCATACTTTAGCAAGGTGTGATCCATGGAGTAAGTTCCGATCTGAATACATTCACAAGTTTGTCAGTAGAACTATTAATGAGAAGAGCTACACTTAAAATACAGAACAACTTCATTATTTGCTTTTGATTTTTCTATTTAAATTTCAATCAGTACTCACCTGCTCATATATTTCAATGGCTTTCTGGTACTGTTCCAACTGCGCAGCATACATAGCGACTTTAAGAAAGCACTTGTTGGCTGAACTACAACAAGAAACATAAAGAGATTAAAACGACATTTGGGGGTTCCATTTAACAATTAAACTTTTCAAATAAATATGAAATACCTTGTAGACTCCTCTCCTTTGTAATAATCAGCTGCCTGCTCATAATGGGCCACAGCCTATGAGCATCAAAAAACAAACAGTGGATAATAACAAATGTCAGCTGAAAAAATTACATTGTCACTGTGTTCAAATATAGGGACAACAAAGCAATATATAATGCAGACAGAAGCAGGCCCATTTGGCCATCGATTGTACCACTATTGATTCACAGTGAGATGTAGATCTCACTCACTTTATCAATGTCCAACAGCTCAGACTCATAGATTTCAGCTATGGAGATGTGGTGCTTCGCTGCAATGGTAAACCGTCCCTGTGGAAAGAGAAAATGACTACATCAGACCACAGCAAGAACCCTGACAAGACATACATTGACCAAATGAATAGGTTTTCTTACTGAAGCTACTATAAACTATATATTTAAGGTGTAGTCTACCAAATGTAGTGCATAATTTAATCATAAAAGTTAGAGCGGTTTGCTGTGACATGCTCCACTGTAGAGGAATATACAAGGAAACTTACAACTACAGAATAATTTAAGCAAATTTTTTAATATGTGGAATTCCCCTCATATTCTCACCATATCTGTGTAGATATCAATGGCTCTGCTGAGACACTTGATGGCTTCTGAGGATGCAGAAAGTACAAATATTGAAGTAAAGGTATTAAAATATATGAAGGTATTTCATTATTGAGGCCCAAGCACTTCAAAATGAAAAGAAGTGAAAACACAATGAATACCCTGAGGGTCAGCCTTTTTGTAAGCATTGCCGGCATCAATGAAGTTGACAGCAGCCTCATGTTTGCTCTGTATTTGTAATCTCAGCTTAGCAGCTTTACAGAAAGCACCTCCAGCCTCTGAAAGAAAGTCAGAAGGTATTATGTTGGACTGAAAATTGAAAACAAAGTTCCTGTTACAACGTTATGTGGCAGCTTGTCAAACTAATTTTTATGATCACATTTTTCCAGAATGTTAAATTCAGCAAATGAAAAGTGAAATTGAACTGAAACTGAAATTTAAGTGCTTCAATTCAGTAAAATATCAACGTGTAATTTAAGTAGAAGCACAACCATTGCAACTGTATTATTAAAATTTTTCATTTCCACCAAAATGATGTGGCAGGTACATTTCGCTAACAAAGCTGTTGATTTGTAATCCAGTTCTTTGTGGAAAAGTACATACCGTGCCAGTTCTTTGCCATCTTGAACATATTTGCAGCTCTTACATACATATCACATGCCTCTTCTGCTTTAGAGGAGCTCCTAGACAGGAAAAAAGTTTGGCAAAACATTTTAGGTTACAATACTAATTACTCCTTCATCAGTCATATCTGTACACTGCTAACTCCTGCAGTGTGATTATACACTGATCATTAACACATTAAGGTGTTTGAAAACTCCAGCAGCACTTCTGTGTCTGATTCACTCGTACTAGCCCAAAATACACAAACCCATTACTGTCACTGCAGCGCTGAGAATGATCCACCATTAAATTATGATCTGTGAGCGTGATTGAGGGTCCTGACTACTGAAGAAAATGGTGAAATGGGCTAACAGACAGGCTACTGTCCATAACTGTAGAACTACAAAGTGCACCTATATGATCAGTGGAGATGATAAAATAGTTGATTGGTGCATCTTTAAGTTTTTATTTGATTGAACATTTCGGTTGATTTAACGAATATATTATAAATGAGTTCACTAAACCTAAGAAGCTTGTACCATGTCAACCCACTACATTCTACTTTGAAATCTAACCTTTAAAATATTTAGCAAATATTATTTGTACATTCATTTCTGAAAGGTTTTATCTCCTTTTTTTCATCTCTTGTATGAAACTTTACTTTCACGGGTCATCAACTGTTGTGCTGTTTGTGTCACTCCACATTCAATAAACGTATGACAAAAAAGGGGGAAAAATGTAAATTGTGGGCACGTTTGAAAAAAAAAATAATAATAATAATAATAATAACCTGAACGCAAATTGAGTAAACCCACACATGAATTGGAAAGGGTTTCACTAAAAATAATGCAGGATTTTTCTTTTTTCTTTTTTTTTTTTGGGGGGGGGGGGGGTAATTTTATGTCGCTTTATTAACACGATAAACCATGTTACATGTCCTTCAGGTTAAGGGTTTTTTAAGACTCACCCGAAGAACGTCCCGAAAACGGAGCCGGAGGTTCTCATCTTCTTATCCGCTTCAGCGATTAGAGCCAAGGCCTCCTTCTCCTTTCCGGAATAGTCCATTTTAAACGAGTCTGAAATGTTAACTGCCTTTAAATTTGAAGATAATGAAGATATTTGTCTTAGCCTCCTGCGCACTTCACTCCCTCACTGCTGTGCCTGTGTTTTCATCATCACCCGCAGGAAGAGCAGCTTTCAATACAGCCAACACATTAGGGACCATCGCAAAAGAGTGCTCAAAGCATGTGGTGCTTGGTTAAATAAGGAACACAGCATTAAATACATTCCGTCTTATTTCTAACAAATATTTAAATCCCAGAACCTCCAAACATCATTGCAAGACAAATATACAGTATCTGAAGATAAGCTTTCCTTTTGGCCATGGAAATTTCTTACCAGTATTTTTATTACCTAATGTTTTAAAGTCCCTTGTCAAATAACCATTTAATTATTATTATTTTAAATTATTATATTATTAAATTAAATTAACATATCTGTTACAGAGCTAGCACTAAATAAGGATTTTTTTGTGAGTCTATTTTCCAGTTTCTACATTCAAAAATATTCATTGTTGTGCAGACTTACATTTGTCCAAATAAAAAAAAACTGTGTTCTGTTTTTCTGATTTCCATATAAATCTTCCCAAGGTCCACCAAATATGTATTTCCTGAAACCATAAAAGGGGGGATTTATGCATTAATAACAGGCAGCTTGTTTATTTCTATGAAATATTTCATTAAAAATAAGATATAAACTTTAACTCTGGCTGAAGAAGTTTATACATACAATTGACATTTATAATGTCATCGATAAACATAAAACATATTATGTTAGTTTAGCAGCTAAATAGCAGTATAGAGAACACATATTTGTTTTGACTAAAAGTAAGAGTAAGACCCAGCATTTTACACAGCTGTGCACCAAATCTAATTTCAATCCTTTATTGTTCTGACAAACTCACACATTGTCAGACACTGCTCAAACATTCGCAGAAGGTTCTGATGTTCGTTTTTCGAGCCGTGTGTGAATTTGCAGCTGAGCCCTAATCGCTAAGCGTTTCCAGTGTAGAGGTCGCAAACGTGAAAGAGGCCGCGGTGGGATTGAGCGATGTTGTGGAATTGGAGATAGAGGTATTTTTATTGTGTGTTTTTGTGGACTTTGTGTGTAATTAAAGCGTCTCTGAGTTGTTGTAGACAGTCGCCGCGGTGCTGTGGAGTGGTGGCCGCGGACAGTGAATGAGTTGTTGTTGAGCTCCGCGGCCCGGAAGAACATTGACGTGAACTGAACCGAGTTACGATAAAAACGGGCTGTTTACGAATATTCGCGCAATTCTGTTCTAGATTCATTCATTAATTACATGTGTATTACTGTGACATAACGGAACACACCCATGGAAGTTTTGAAAATGATCTTTGCATGGTCGCTATAAAATGTAACGTTGAATACACACCAGTGATTCTCAGCAGTGTTACACTTCAGGGCAATGGCTTAAGTCCCAATAAAATATATAATATATCATTAGTTCTTGTTTAGTTCTTTTCCCATTAACATTGGTTTAACTACAATCATTTTATGATGAAAAAAATCACGTGACGTGAAAATAATTTAAATAAAAAAACAGCATGTGTTGTTTTCTTTGTGCAAAGCCATAAATAATATCCATTAAAAATGGCTATATTCTGTTATTAAGGTTTTTGTGCTAGGACAGTCAAAAGACTAAAAAAAGGCTGAGACAAATCACATTCCTTTTCTTAAACATCCGTCTCTTGTCTGTGACTTGAAACAATGACTTTTAGATGCACCAACCCCCAGAGTCTTGCATTTCACTCACTCATTCACTCACTTTAGCAATTACACCATGAAGATAGCTATTCCTAACATACATTTGTGGATGGCTCTACAACAGAATTCTATTGTGCTTTGCATTTATGACACTTTGCCTTGTTTTAAAATTTAAAAATGTGTATTTTTCTTATGTGTATATGTGAATAAAATATCCATAAATAAAATATCTCCAATCAAAACCACGTTTTTCCAGAAATAGTAGCCTATCTTTACAGGAGAATGTAGAAACTAAATTTCAGTGAAAAATATTTTATTTCAAGTAATTTTTGAGCATTTCTTTTGGTCCATTCATCATGAACTTTTCACACAAAATAAAGGACAGCTGTTGTGTTCATATGATGCATTCACAAAAATGGAGATATATGTTTTTAATTGGGCAGTGACAATATCCATCATTAGTAAGTATCAAGACTTTCATGATTTGAGTTCATATGAACATGAACAATAAATATCACACGAATACTCTGTTCGTTCTGAACATAAATATAAGGGGGACAGAGATTTAAATTTATTTAAGTTTAATAAATGTTATTAATCTTCTGTCCATGGTCTTTGAGCTGCTTTAAGCTGTGTGGTCCAAAGCCTCAAAAGGCACCTGGGCACTTGCCCTACTGGCCTGTTCAGTAGTCTGTCCCTGAGTTAGAGCAGAAATGTAGAAGACTCTGAGCCCCAAAACTAGGGAGTGAAATGTTAAACACAATTAACTCTTTTTTTTCTGGTAAACCACAGAACCAACTACAATAATGGAGTTCCCACTTCGAAGACGGCCTGGTATTCTAGGCACTCCGACCATGAGGAGACGGATGGATCGCATGATACCTGAACGGCGCACATCCAAAGTTTGGGACCACTACACCCAACTTAGCATGTACAGAGTTGAATGTAACCACTGCAAGAGGCAGCTGTCTTTTCACAATAGTACCACTTCAATGAGGGAGCACTTGGGACGCAAACACAGCATTCGAGATGGAACAGTTCCACCCCCCAATACAGCCAACATCCATAACCCCTCAGCATTACATCAACAAATGGTTCAGTCTGGTTTACGCAACAGCAGATTAGCAACATCCGGTGCAGCAGCTGATGTTTCAGCAGGTGTATTTCAGCCTATAGTTCCTGTCATTGTCAAAGAGGAGCATCATGAGCAGCTCCCAGCTGATGGAGGTGAACCCAAACACCACTCCACATATCCCTCTAGTTCTGCTGGAGGTGGCCCTTCAAATACTAACACCATCCCGAACCAAGATATGGACATAGCATATGGATTTTCTCCAGAGGAGATCAACACCACCCTAACCACCACTGGTGGAACCAACATCAGTGGCACCAGGGGTTGCAGTGACAAGCGGGCTGGTGTATTCACAGATCTGATCTTGGAGATGGTTTTTAGAGACCTCCAACCCTTGTCAGTGGTTGAAGAGAGAGGATTCAGACTTTTGGTTAGCTGTCTTGAACCTAATTATCCGGTTCCCTCACCTTCCCTGCTTGGGAGCCTACTGTGGCATCGCTACCATGTACTCAAACAATGTCTTCAACAGCATCTACAACTGAGCCTTGCTCCTCGCTGTCTGGCCCTCTGCACTGAACACTGGCGATCCATTGAAAGCTGT
This sequence comes from Hoplias malabaricus, assembly GCF_029633855.1. Lineage (NCBI taxonomy): Eukaryota > Metazoa > Chordata > Actinopteri > Characiformes > Erythrinidae > Hoplias > Hoplias malabaricus. The sequence continues at coordinate 31,998,488 of NC_089801.1, read as the reverse complement.
GGGGTTGAAGGGAGTGGTCAGTCTTATTTCACTGTTAGTGCACATTTTGTTGACTCTAATTGGCGCCTGGCCCGCTGTGTTCTAGAGACTCGCTCAGTACCAAAATACAAAGGAAATTCTACTGGTAGTAGCCTGGCCAAATTTGCAAACATCTTAAAAGCTGTTCTTTCAGAATTCAACCTTCCTGATAAATATGTTTTCTGCGTTGTTCATGACACAACCAATGGTGCTGAGAGCAGGATGCAGAGCAACTTAGCCCTCGATCCGGATTATCAACATGAATTCCCTGGACCCAGTCATGCTCCTATTCTGTCTCTTCCAGAGGGTTGGGAACCAGTTCTTTGTGCAGGTGAGGCTCTCAAACTCTGTGTCCAGGAAGGACTTTATGTTGAGACTGTGAGACAGGCGCTTGCAGATGCCCGAGGGATCGTTCTACACTTCCAGCATGATATGAATGCCGCAGCAGCTCTGAATCAAAAAGCTGAGGCTGCCAACAAAAGTGTGGCACGCCTGGTCCTGGATGACCCAGGCCGTTGGGCCACAGCCATTGATATGTGTGAGAGCCTACTGGAGCTTAAGTGGGTGGTCAGCTCAGTTCTGGAAGAGCAAAAGGCTGCACCTAATTTAGCTGATCATCAGTGGCGTTTATTACACGAATTAGTGCCTGTGTTAAGGACTGTGCGCATTGCAGCCTCTTTCCTGAGTGAGGACATCAATTCTGCTATTTCAGCATTGATGCCATGCCTCCAGGGAGTATCCCGACTCCTGGGCCAGAACATGGCTGAGTGCAGCTGCCTTGTTGTTAGAGGAGTTATGGAAAGGATTCGTGCTGGGATGGAAAAACGCTGGAGGTTGAGTGATGAAGAAGCTTTGCTTGAAAGTCCTGCTGTTTTGTCCTCATTCTTGGACCCAAGATTCAAAGAGATGCGGTTTCTAAGTCCACATGCCCGCAGCAAGCTGCACGACAAAGTCAAGGAGTTGTTATCAGTTCAGGCATATACGGACGATGTGGAAGTGGACCAAGAAATAGATAGAGGCTTGGAGGTTAGAAGAAATGAAGCTGAAGGGGAACCTGCAGTTTTAGGACTGGATGACCCACTGCCTATCCCCACAGTGCCATCCTTGGATTCACCAGAGTCATGCGCATCAGCAGAGGAGGGTGATAGCATTGAGCTGCAGCCGAATGAGAACTTTGCAGCCATCTCATCTCCAGAACAGGCCAATGAGAATGTGCTTGTGGGTTCACCTTCCAAATCCTCCAGTGGCCGTAAAAGAACAACTAGTGCAGGAGGACTGACATTGCCACTGAGAAGTGACCGGCAACTTGCAGCTCGAATGCGCATGAGCCCCTTTCCTCAAACCATGTATGATATTCTTCTAGGGGAGGATCCAACCGAACGGATGCCTGAGATCCATCAGCAGCTGGAAAATTATATAGCAGAGCCACTTTGCAAACGCAGTCTCTCACCTCTGTACTGGTGGCGCAACAAAGAACACCGCTTTCCAGCTGTGGCCCGACTTGCACGGAAATATCTAGCAATTCCAGCTACTGCCATCCCTGCTGAGCGGGCTTTTGCCCCACGGGAATCTGCTGTGGCCCACAGAAGAGCCATGCTGGGCCCTAAGCATCTTGATCATATCTTATTTCTTAATCAAAACTGTGATTATTTGGAACAGCTTAAAAGTGGTCCTTCAGGACATAGAGAATGTGATCATAATAATAGTGCTGGTGGGAACCAAAGTAGAGAGAGCCTCTTTCAGACTCTAGTCTCAAGTGATAATAAAGTTTGAGTGATGAGGACAGTGAGGACTGTACATGGACCTATGACTCTTATGCACAAATCTGTTATGATGGTTTAATTTCTCAAATGTAAAAAAAAACAAACAAACAAAAAACTCATATTTGACCCAGACACTTTCACAATCTAATTTTCGAATATGTATCAGAATAAGCTCCTTGGGGACTGTGATTAAAATCCCCAAATAATCTGTAAGCATATGTGTAATATTTACGAGTTTTGAATTCAACAGTTGTGCAGCTATTTAAGGTTATATTTACAGTGACCAGAAAATTTCATTACTAGTTTGAAACAATTCCTATTCCTATTCCGTATAAGGAAATTACTACACTACCTTTTTAGTGTTTGGGCTCTGGGAGTTCAGGAGAATGATCTGATCATTTTATGTGCCCGTTAGATATTGCTTAAGTGGTATTTGTTGATTTACAGTGTAAAATCTTAAACATACTGTTACTTAAAAGTTATTGTCTCTCAAGCATTGATTATATGATTATTATAGAGAAAGTATTTGAAGGTTTGTGCATGCATTTCAACAAATATTGTTTCTTCCATATACACAGTAAACAAAAAATTACATGAACTGTACCTTGTGACAACAAGTATTGGTTATCCTCAGTGTGACAGTACATTTTAAACTGTAATCCATGACTTGCATGTGAAATTAAAGTGTTGTATGAAACAGTAGAAAAAGAGTGGCTGACACACACAAACAAGGTTTACAATGTTGTATAATTCTCAAAGGCTTCCAGCTCTGCGATAGAAGTAAGCAAACTTTATTAATAGACCATTTTATTTTTGTTACAATTTTTTTTAACGCACCTTGTATCAAAGTGAGAACAATGCAATCAAAATTATCATGCAGAAAAAACACATTGTGAAGAAAAAGCTTGCAACATAAACATTTTCATGTATAAATTCAGTCGGTGCAAAAAAAAAAAAAAAGAATAATTATAAGCCAAAAGAAAGAATTTGGTATAAAAAATGTGGTATAAATCAGGCATTTTTGTTCATACCCGAATAAGAACAATTTAAGGGCCTGGAACTAAACAATAAAGAAATACAAAAGCAGGTCCCTTTTCCTTACATTCTATACTGAACTGGTGTCAATTGCACAGAATGTTTAGCTATTCTAAACATTTATTAACACTGACATGTTAAGTATTGTTACACCCCTGGACAGGTTTTAATAATAAAATACATTTTGAGATATATTTTTCTTCAAAATCATTTTGTTTGACAATTCTTATTCAAATTTCACATGGCTTATCTCTCCCTCATCTGTAAGAGATGTAAGTGATGTAGTGTAGGGTAGGGCCATTATTTTTAAAGCTGAATTCCAAAGATTAAAACTAATCAGAATGATTAAATAATTAAGAGGTAAACAGGGTCTTTGTTATTATAAAAGCTCTCATCTGGGGAAACTCACCGAGTCACATTTGTTTACAGTGGTGGTTATAAATGTCTGAAATGTATAATGCCTCTTAAGAGTTACATCAAATTACTATACTGCGGAATGGATATAAATTCACTGACTGATGTCTGAGACATTTAGAGTACTTTTAAAATTTGTATTTAAACTTAAAAGTTTTAAATCAGGGTTTATATCTATTTTTGTTATTTTACACATTATATTACACATATGTGTAGATCTGTATCTGTCGATCATAACTATAGATCATGTAGATCAGGCTACTTTATGTTTTAAACATCAGCACTCATGCTATCTATCATTGCCTTTCTAAAGACATCTGTTGTTAAATTTGTACTTCCATTTTAGAGTAATTTATCAAATCAGAAGCAGTAATGCCTCTAAAAATTACATCACTGTATTTGTATTTACCATTTTTTAAACTATTAACTAAGAACACACATGTAATTAACCTGGGACAGCGAGTAAAATATCTATAACTATGCTGCACACAAGAAAACCCCTGACTCCTATCAAAAACACTGTAAACAAATGCATCTCTGCTTCTCTACAACAAACTCTTTCACATCAAACTACTCTGAACCCTTTGTTTATTTTTAACCCATTGTCATTTTGAAAAACTGATGAGTTTCCCCTTTAAACTCTCTTCAGATGTCTAGAGGACTCTAGCTGATGTCAGATGTTATCCTGTTTGTCTTTATATGTGTGCCCACTTGTCCAACCCGCTACGGTGGATAGCTTTATCTCCTGCTGCAGGTGGATCTTCATAGGAGCATTGGGGCTCTTCATCAAAACCCATGAATGACTGCCACAAACACAAAAGACATGTGTATACATTTGAGAAAAAACTTACAATGACAAAGTATACTCTGAACATGTTGATCTAGCTCAATGTTAACACAGCAGAATATCCTTGTTCTGCATATTTTGTCATTTTCCTACTAACATACCCACATTTCAAGTGGCTCCCTACCCACTACATGGTGTACTAAAGTTTCAAATAATAGTTTCAGTATCTGAGCAGTGAACAAACAGCAAGATATTGCTGCAAGCTATTTTTGATTAAGTTTAGGACTACCCAGTTAACTAATAAAATAATCAGGAATTTAATTAGGATCTTAAGGCCCATGTGCAACTGTTATGGAACTTAATTGGTGAGATATTTCATATTTTGGTTTCACAGCAATGGGCACTATTTTCCATGAGCCAACAGTAACACCACTGGATATAACAGTCATTTTCTATAAAATTTATGTTGTACTATTACTGAGTACAATAGCAGAATAGTAAATTACTAACCTGCCGCAGGAGTAAATTCCCTGATTTCAATTTACTGGCCTTCATATATTTTCTTTGGTCTTAGTCTCAGACTTGTCTGCTGCTGAACTATGGATCTCAGCCTACAGCCAATAAAATAGGTAAGTGTTGATTTATGGTAATCTCAGGCAACATCTTTCATACAGTCAACCTGTACACAGTTCTTCCTGTACACAGTTCTTCCTGTACACAGTTCCATCCATCCATCCATTATCCACCGCTTATCCGGGTCCGGGTCGCGGGGGAAGCAGTCGGAGCAAAGAAACCCAGACCTCCCTCTCCCCAGCCACCGACGCCAGCTCCTCCGGGGGTATACCGAGGCGTTCCCAGGCCAGTCGAGACATATAGTCTCTCCAGCGTGTTCTTGGTCTGCCCCGGGGCCTCCTCCCCGTTGGACATGCCCGGAACACCTCTCCAGGAAGGCGTCCAGGAGGCATCCGAACCAGATGCCCGAACCACCTCAACTGGCTCCTCTCGACGTGGAGGAGCAGCGGCTCCACTCCCGAGTCTCTCCCGGATGTCCGAGCTCCTAACCCTGTCTCTAAGGGAGAGTCCAGACATCCTGCGGAGAAAACTCATTTCAGCCGCTTGTACCCGCGATCTTGTTCTTTCGGTCACTACCCAAAGCTCGTGACCATAGGTGAGGGTTGGGACGTAGATTGAACGATTACACAGTACACAGTTCTTTCACCAAAAGCAGAAATATAGCATGTTTCATGCACATTTTTTTTCACAACTCCTAATTATTGCTTTAGGCATGGAGCAGTGCCCATGCAGTGCATACAGAAGAAAGTCTGGAACATTTCCCACTTGGTTCTCACATGTGACTTTTTACCAGGGCACTACTAGGATGAAGTCTGGGCTCCTCCAGGTAAAGTCTGGAACCCTTACAGTACATATGTGAAAGGGGCATTAGATTAACATTTTTGGAGTAATTAAAAAAATGAAGACATAAAATGAACCATAACCTTCAATGTGTTAAAGCATTGGAATTGTAGTATCTCTGATATAAAGGAACCTACTGAGTTCTCTGCAAATCTGTTTGTTTTATCTGTTCCTCTGCTGCGATGCTTGAACTTCTTCAGTTTCTTCACAGTGTAGTAATACTCCACACACTGGGCCACAGATTTGGTCTGCAGCTGTAGAAAATACCCATTATTCTGGATGCAATGTATATGTAAAACAAGCTGTAATGTCTTTTGACTCCCTTACAATGGTATGAATAAGCTGAAAATCCTTATTGTGATTGACGAAAGCTTTCCGGAACCGTCTCATCTCTTGAGCACTCCACTGGTCTGACCCTGTTATTTAAAGTGTGGTCATTTACATACATTAGTCATAAAGATCCAGAAACAAGCTTGTTCATTTCTGAGGGATAAACATATATCAGAAAATTTCAAGATAAAAAAATAACATTTTTTCTTAATCATAATAAATATTAAAAAAATAACAGGCAAGAAACTAGAATATGTGCCCCTTACAATAATAATAGGACTTATCAGCCCCAAACTTAGTATTACAAATAATACCTGCATAGTGGTAGTCACTTAGGGGATGGGAGGATGTATAATAATCTCCTCTCACTAAAAGCAAATCCAGGGCAGCCTGGTTAAAAAAATAATTATATAGTCAGAAGATGGGGTAACATTCAATGTTGTAGTATGGATTTCAGTTTTTATGCCTACTAAAATATCTCCTTGGACTTCATACAGACAGTGAAGAGCAAGCTCAATATTGGTGCCCCCTCCTGGTAGCACACTGGAGGAGCACATGTTCAGAAACTCTGTAACTGTTAATAAGAAAACGCAGTTTCAGTTCTCTGATGTACATTTGTTCTTTCTGCCAAACTATTTATATTCTCTCTAAAGACAAATGACCAGGCAAATATAATAAATATATTTAGTAACGTGTGTGAGTCAGTAACCTTTCTGCTGAGTCTCTGGGTTACTAGGGAGATCACCCCATGGAGCCCAGACAAGCTGGGCAGGATGTTCATCATACAGCATCAGCAGCCTGTTACGCAGAGGAGGGATTTCAGCCTGGAAACGGGAGCCCACATTGATCCTTCTACACAGAAAAATGAAATTTGTATGATTTCTGAGAAACTAGGCAAAAGTATGAAAATTTCTTTGTACAACACAACTCAAGAACCTGGCTTCAAATATGGGTCTCCAAATTCATTTGAATGATCAAAAACTCATCTTAACACAAGTGTATACAGAATTGACTTACGGCTCTATACTGACAACCGTATCATCAATCATCAAAGAGATCATATCATTCTTGTCTAGAAAGAAAAAATTGTAGCAAATACCGTGTTAATAACACAGTACAGTGAAAGAGCACATCAGATACTAGGTAGATGTCAGAGGTGAACAATGGCATAGTGAAACCTCACAGCAAACAATGGACAATGTGCATGGCGCAATCTAAATGGACATCCTGATACAGTGCTTGATGATAAAGCCTTACAGAAAATTCTGAAGAAAAATATGTGTTAATTGTATTAACACTTTATCTTTAAGTATTTAATCTAGTTGGTTGTTCAGTGTTTACTTTAAACCAACACATGTATTTAATCTTCTTGTATACAGAAAAGAAATTACATGTATGTTTTGTTACCCACCCAGGGAGGAGGTGCAGATGCTGGGCAGTTTTGGGCATGTATAGCACTGGGGCAGGGTGCTAAAATAGAGCCCAGTGCCTGGTCTTAGGGGGCTCAGCATTGGAGGAGGAGTGTATAGAGGGGGCAGGAAGCCAGGCTTCAGCATATGGTCGGCAAAGTAGGTAGGTGACCGCAGCTGGCTAGGATACCCTCCTGCAGCCAAGCATCTAGAGTTTCGTAGAATAATAATTTATTATACTTCATGAACACAATTACAAATTGTTTTAATCATACTACACCTACCGGCATCCCTGACCACGAAGTTCAGTAGACCTGGGAATGATCAAGCTGCTCAGGAGATCAGCATGGCAAGACTTTTTGGACTGGCCTTTAACCTTCTGTTGCTTGTTTTCCTGAATGGAGAAAAACTACACTTACTAAAGAACCACTTCACACAATAAATTACAAAGTTGGTTGTGGTAACGTCAAACAAATAAGATTACTTTTTCAGTCATAAGACAACATTATAACTTTCATTCATTCATTCATTCATTCATCATCTGTAATCGCGTAGTTCAGGGTCGCGTCAGGTCGGGAGCACACCTGAAACCACCAGGTGCAAGGCAGGAACACACCCTGGGGGTGGTGCCAGTCCCCCACAGGGTGACACACACTCACACATTCACTCACACACTCACACCTACAGACACTTTTGAGTCACCAATCCACCTACCAACGTGTGTTTTATGATATGTTGGTGTAAACTGAATACTTGTACTTAAATATATAATTAAATGTATTTATTGAATCTTCTGATCGTTTGTTGAAAATTGGTTTCTAACTCACAACAGGGACAGAGACTGGAATGACCAGTGGTGACAAGTGGGACTCATGGATCTGTCCAGCAGCCTTGTCAGGCTTTTCTCCATTCTGTAGAACACATTCAGCAATGCTACATCTGTTAGTACTCCTGGTGCGGGAAAGTAATAATTAAGACATATATATTAATTCAAATAGGTTCCACAAAATTACAACAGGACATCAATATTACAGCTCTGGGCTATTTATTGTGTATATATATAACAAAAGAGGCACACCATTGATGAAATGACTGACTCCAGACAATTTATTTTAGCAGAGGAGTTTGGAACTTGTGGAAGTGAGGAACGGGACTGGAAGCTGCCTCTAAATGTATATTTTAGATATGTTCTGTGAAAGAACCGATCCCGAAGTATAAAATTAATTACGGTTAAATCTTCTTGAGTCTTCTACATTAATGTAACCGATTGTGATGTTTAATTAACTTATCCTTGCCCTCAAAATTTAAACTTGTTTTCTGAGGGTATTTCTGAATAGCAACAAATATCAAAAATCCTTAGTTGTGAAAATTGTCATCTTCAAAACACATATCCTGACCTGGCAGTAGTCTCTCTACCATCATGTATTGCAGCATAAGCACTTCTTCCCTATGTGGTGGAATGGTACATACAAACAAAATATCACAATTTAAATGATCAAATTTCTAATTACACACAATTTCTAACTATTTAATTATTTTAGTTATTCTATTATTAAAAGCTATTATATTTTATGTATTGCCCATGTACCTTGTGTGCCTCTCTAGTAACTGTTAACGTGCATAAGGTAATGTTAACTGACCAATGTCCTTTAACAACGTGTACTTAAAATATACTCCAGTGTAAAACGTCCACTGTGACACGAAGTACCTTCAAGGTGAGAGAGGGGACACTATCTGTGCGAAAGGATGCCATTGCCACCTCGCTGGGTGAGACAAGCTGTGCAGTGCGGGGCCTGGATTTCCTTTGAGAACTGGCTCTTGGAGCTGGTAGAAGTGGGGCAGAGGTTTTAGCAGCCTTTGTATTGTTCTTTTTCATTGTGTTCTTTCTACCCTTGGATTCAACTGGTGGAGCATGAATAGTTTCTCTCTGGTGTGGCAGTGGTTGTAGTGCAACCGATTCAAGCTCATTGTGTGAATTAGAAACCTGTTGCTTGTTCTGAGGCTTCAGTTGTGGACGGCTATGCTTCAGTAAAACGGGTTGACTCTTTTTGTGGTAAGTTGGGAAGGGCCTTAAGGCATGTTCCATTCCAGTGTTAGTTACGTCCCATTTTGTTGACTGATGGTTTGTTACAGGAAAATCCAGATTATCCTCCCAGTTCAGAGGAACATGAGATCCTGGCAAGTCTACTACTGCTGAGCTCCAAGCTTCTGAGATCATAGGTAGCTTTTTCTGGAATAGGCAGGTTTCTTCTTGGTAGCTATTCAACCCAATATTCCCTACCACTGAAGCAAACCCAGTGTAGCTGCTGTGGCCGCAAGGCTGTGCGCAGCAATGAGCATTCCTCTTCTGGTGGGCCAACATATAACCATGACCTGTCCCTAAAAATAAATGTTACAGGACCCTGTAATTCTTATCCGAGTAAATAAATACCTGTACATTTCATTTTGTGAGAGGTGAAAATGTAATGCCTACCAGTCTCAAGGCCAACTCCAGAATCAGGGTCCACCCAAAGCTGATCCTCCAAGGAAGGGAGAGGTGGAGTTAAAGGATTGATGAAGACTACATCATCTGGGAAGTTTTCAGTCCCTGAGAGAAAAGTTGAATTCTCATCAGAAGAATCCAACGCTTCCATAGGAATAGGTTTAGGAGATGCCCTTCATTGGAATAAGAAACAGTTATTTCAATTTATAAGACCCAACATACATACAATCATTTCATGCCACTTTTGCTAATTCTGCACTGATACCTGAACTATACGCTCTACGCATCTGTAAACAAGAAACCAATTAGCTAATAAATCAGGTAATAAAATCAGGACTGAGGGGTGATAAACACATGCTTTATTTTACTGGTTTAATTAATATTTTCATACATGTATTGTTTATATAATATGA